>NC_057353.1:20733333-21399166 GCF_016509475.1 Prionailurus bengalensis | reverse complement strand
TAATAACAATAAACTTGCTTTAAACATTTTTAATTGCAACCCACAGCTGGAAATTTTTTTTTTTTTTTTGCCACAGTCCAGTACAAACCCATGTGTATATATGAATGAATATCTATATGTCTGAAAAGCATTTATAGAGTGATACCTTCACTTTTTAGGGCTGATGCCCTCTGATGTTTCATGTTGTATTTCCTTTTTCGAAAACGTTAACAACAAGTCATTCAAGTCATTTCAAGGCCCATATTATATACTATGACCGACCAGTGGTTCGAAAACACTACTCCCGTATTTCTCCTTTCTCTTCTTGCTGGAATTTTTAAAATAACTCTCTGATATGGACACCTCCAAAATCTCCAACTCCTATTCCAAAATGTTACTGTTGGGGCGCCTGGGTGGCTCAGTCGGTTAAGCGTCCGACTTCGGCTCAGGTCATGATCTCACAGTCCGTGGGTTCGAGCCCCGCGTCGGGCTCCGTGCTGACAGCTCAGAGCCTGGAGCCTGTTTCAGATTCTGTGTCTCCCTTTCTCTCTGACCCTCCCGTATTCATGCTCTGTCTCTCTCTGTCTCAAAAATAAGTAAACATTAAAAAAATTCAGAAATGTTACTGTTATTTATTTATTTAATGTTTATTTATTCACTGTGAGAAAGAGAGAGTGGGGGAGGGGCAGAGAGAGATGGAGAGAGAGAATCCCAAGCAGGCTGCACACTTAGCACAGAGCCCAATGTGGGGTTCGATCCCATGACCCTGGGATCATGACCTGAGTCGAAGTCAAGAGTAGGATGCTCAACCCACTGAGCCACCCAGGCGCCCCCCCAAAATGTTACTGCTTCTTAAATGTACATTTCTTATTAGGTCACTTTCTTAAACATAAGAAATTCCTGATAGAGCTGAAGTATATTAGTCCTTTATAATGTGGACCCCATTGCCATTTTCAGTTTGTCTTCATAGTGCTTCTTCCTTCCCAATCACTGTGCTATAGTCAAACTGACTTACAACAATAGGTTCCCCACGCAAGTTTAAGAAATGATACAATCCACACATGCTTAAAGAAAGAATGAGTAACCTTCCCTCAACCTCTTTCCATTCCCATCCTCTTGAAGTAACCAGCGTTAATAGCCAGAGGTGTATACTTTCTTTTTTCTTTTAATAATTTTTTAAAGTTTATTATTGAGAGAGAGAGAGAAAGAGAGAGAGCGCGCGAGCGCATGCTGAAGAGGCAGAGAGAGAGAGGGAGACACAGACTCTGAAGCAGGCTCCAGGCTCTGAGCTGTCAGCACAGAGCCCAATGTGGGGCTCGAACCCACAGACGGTGGTGAGATCATGATCTCAGCCAAGGTCAGAGACTTAACCAACTGAGCCACCATGGCTCCCCAGGGGTGTATACTTTCATAACTTTTTCCACCCTTTTTTAAACAGACATATTTATGAGGTTTTATTTTTATTTTCAAAAATGGTATTGTAGTATGCACATTACTCTGTAACTTGGTTTTTTTTATTTAAAAAAATTTTTTTACATTTATTTCCTTGTGAGAGACAGAGCACTAGTGGGGGAGGGGCAGAGAGAGAGAGAGAGAGAGAGAGAGAGAGAGAGAGAGAATCCAAAGCACACTCCAGGCTCTGAGCTGTCAGCACAGAGCCCGACGCGAGGCTCGAACTCAGACCACACCGTGAGATCATGACCTGAGCCAAAGTCGGATGCTCAACCGACTGAGCCACCCAGGTGCCCCTAACTTGTTCTTTTGCTTGAAAATAGATATCCCTTCAGCTTTAGAGATATGGCTGTATTTTATTCGTTTTAGAAAAGGCATGTGATTATTTCGTACTTACAATTTACCCCTTTACTTCTCCACTAGTAGGTGATCAAATAGATTCGATTTTCGCCATTGCCAAAATTATGCTGTGCAAGCCCTTTACGTAGTAGTCCCTTTTATTTCAAAAGGGTGCATTCTCAACAGTGGGGTTGCTAGTCACAGCATGAACAAATTCTGATTTAATAAATACTATCAATTTACATTTGTGTAAACATATATGTATATGTTGTGGCATTTTCTTTTCTCACCAGCATCATATGTGAATTTCCATTTCTTCATAACTCCATCAGCACTACCTGTTACCTCTTGCACACGTTTTGTTTGTTCTTTTTTGTTTGTTTTTGGTTCGTTTTTTTGTTTTGGTTTGGTTTGTCAGTAAAGGTGCATTTCTTTTCGTATGTTTATTGGCTGTTTGGATTCCCTTCTCTACTAACTGCTCACATTCTTTGAACAGTTTTCTATTGGATTGCTTTTCTTTTTCTAATCAATAGATGGAGTTTTGCTTATTTAGGATTATTCACCCAATTTCTGTCAAAAAATTTTTCCAGTCTACCATCATCTCTGACTTTGGTTATGCCATACAATAATTTAGACCTTTATGTAGTCAATTATGTTAATCTTTTCCTTTACAGCTTTGGGTTTCCTGTTTTGCCTAGGAAAATCTTACCCACTAGACCTTGTACAAATGATATTCTAGTTTTCTTTTTAAATATTTTTTAAATCATTTATGCTTGAATTGTTAATCCATCTGGAGTTAATTTTTGTGTAGAACATACAGCAAAATTTAACTGTTTTTTTCCCAGCCAATTATGCTTCCACTGTTTATTAAATAAACCCTACTTTCTTCACTGCATTGAAATGTCACCTTGGTCATAAATTAATATGCACTTATACTTGGATTTATTTTTGGTTTTGCTTTTGTGTTCTACTAATTTCTATGTATATCCCTATGCCAAAAGCTTACTGTTTTAATTAGAGTAATCTTATAGTAACTTCTACTACTTAAAAAATTAAGTCCTGCCTTAGTCTTCAATTCAAAATTTTAAGGGATATTCTTGAACATTTTAAATTTTCATATGAACTCTGAAAAAAATTTAACCCATCACCCCCATTTGAGATACTCTGCTTTGAATTACATTATTGTATATGTTAATATTTTTAAATTTTTATAATTTTAGAATATTAGGCCTGCTTATCTTTGAACACGTTATATTTATTCATGTGTTTGGGTCTATAACATTTCATAGTAGTTTAATATTTTCCATATAAAGCCTTATACTTTTCATGGTAAATATGTTCTTTGTTGCTATTCTGAATGAAATTTTTTATTTCAACTAGGGATCACTCCCTTCCCCCATTTTCAGGTTATTGCTAGTAAACCCTGGATTGATTCATCTTTTTGAATCTGACAGACAACAAGGGTACCAATAGTAGAGAAAAAAAAAAAAAACCACCTTGCCTCTCACTGAGGTCTGGGGAAGTAGATCACAAAATATGGTTCACTGAGGAAACCTAAGAGGTAGTAACCTGACCATTTGCTACATAAGGTTTTCAGATGGCCCAATCCTACCGACTCTGTAGAACTTGGAGGGAACCTACACTGGTGGGCAGAATAATGCACAGCTGCCCCTGGTGTGGTGGAAAATGCCATTACTTTACAAGGCCAATCTGGGAGCAGTGACTATCTTCCAGTGCTTAACAGGAGGGCAATGAACGCATAGTCCTCAAAAACATAAATATCATTGACATCCATCGTTCACTCATTTGTCTCTACTTGAGAGACCTTAATAACCTCTGCATAGATGTTAACCTTTGCATAGATGTTAAGAGAAAGCAAAAGACATAAGCAGATAAAGAAAAAAATGTAATTTATTTAAGTGGGACTTAGTAAACCCAGGGAAGACCAACAAATTGAAATCTGTAACAGGTGGATCCCAATGAAGTACACCTTTAATAAAAAAGCAAAAAAGAATATCAGAGTTGCACTTGGAACATAGAAAAGACTTTATGAAATTCAAAGCCATTGTTAGTTGCTAAGAGGTAAACTGAAGAAGAAAATATACACTTCTGGATACTTAATTAGTGGCTTGAATATCAAGTGGGAGAAGAATCTGACTATATAGGACAAAAATAGATGGGAATTATAAGGTAAAATTTGAGAAATTTTCCAAACCTCAGATATCTAATAAAGCAAAGTGCTCCTATGACAAAGCACTCAAATAGATAAGGAAAAAACCTTCTAGAAAAGGATATTTATTGAAATTTGATTACAGTGGGAAACTTTAATAAGCATCCTTCTAGTAAATAAAATAATAAGCAAATAAATAGATTATGTGAATCACATAGTTTGGAAATGTGAATTAGTAGAGCATATTTATATAAATCTTTTTACCTTTTTTATTTTCGTGGATTGAATACTTAGAAAATATTATGTAATTGGCCACATAGAAACTTTAACAGAATAAAATAATCAGTTTTAAGTGTTGCAATATCTGATCATTATCTAATAAAGATAGACATAAATAAAAGTAGACAAAAAGTCTCAAGTATCAGAAATTAAGAATCCATTTTTATTTATTTTTTTTTTAATTTTTTTTTTCAACGTTTATTTATTTTTGGGACAGAGAGAGACAGAGCATGAACGGGGGAGGGGCAGAGAGAGAGAGGGAGACACAGAATCGGAAACAGGCTCCAGGCTCTGAGCCATCAGCCCAGAGCCCGACGCGGGGCTCGAACTCCTGGACTGCGAGATCGTGACCTGGCTGAAGTCGGACGCTTAACCGACTGCGCCACCCAGGCGCCCCAAGAATCCATTTTTAAATAACTCCTAAAGGAAATAAAATCAAAAGTAAAAATTATTGAGAAAGTAGTAATAGTGGGGCATCTGGGTGGCTCAGTTGGTTGAGCGTCTGACTTTGGCTCAGTTCATGATCTCATGGTCTGTGGGTTCGAGCCCCACATCAGGTTCTGTGCTGACAGCTCAGAGCCTGGAGCCTGCTTCGGATTCTGTGTCTCCCTCTCTCTGTCTACCCCTAACCCACTCACATTCTGTCTCTGTCTCTCTCAAAAATAAATAAACATTAAAAAATTTTTAAAAAAAAAGAAAGTAGTAGTAGTAACAACCACAACAATTATTGAATGCTTACTCAATGCAAGCACAGTTTCTAAACCTTTTAACCTGGAGCATCTCAACTTTTAGAATAAGTCTTAACAGTTAATGTATATTATTATTCCCATTTGCAGAAGAAACTGAGGCTTAAAGAGGTTAAATAACTTGCTCAAGTGAAAGAGAGGACAAGAATTGAAATTTAAGGAATGTGCACTCTTAACCACCATACTAGAACACCTTACAACAAAACCTGTATAATAAGCTGATATGCGTATACTAATATGTTTCAGAAGGAAACCTATAGCTTTAAATAATTTTATTCTGAAGAAAGTGTGAAAAAAATGATTTACTTGCAATAATGAGAAACTAAGAAAAATAAACAAAAGATACTGGGATGATAGTAATTAATAAAGGCTAAAGCTAAAGCTAAGAAAATTAAAAAGAATAACATTGAAAGTCTGCTTTTTGAAAAGATGAATAAAATAGAGAAAGTTTTGCTCTGCCTGATATTTTTGGAAAGGGAGTTAAAACAGTAACAGTGAGATGTAACCACATACACAGAAGAAATAGACGTCAGAAAACATTTTGTTTGTTTTCTGTAAATGTGTAGCAGTATGTTTGAAACTTTAGTAGAAATCAGCGATTTCCTAGCAAAATAGGAACCAAAAATATTAAGTCAAGAAAAAAAAACCAAAAACCCTGAAAAGACCAAAAACCATAAAGCAGGGTAGCAAGATAAATAAAGTCTGTGTTTTAAAGGGCATTAGTACTTCTGAAGACAACCAAGATGGAGTGAGCCAACTATGGCCTATCTCTCTCACTGATTACAAGGGAGCCTGGATAAAACATGAAGAGCAGCCATTTGGAACTCTGAAAAGTAAATAAAAGCAGAAAGATTGGAAAGGGTAGGCCAAAACTCAAGAAGTAAATTATATGGGTGTGAATCCCATTTTCTCTCTTTCTTTTCTCGGGGCTTTCACTTTGAGAGGGATCATCTAGTCATGATTCTGTAGCTACAGAGATATGGGAAGCAAGCACAGAGAAAAACCTCATCTTTCTGGCCAAAGAGGGTGGAGGGAAAACCTTCAGGATGTTTTTCTTCCTTTCTCTTTTTTCATCCCTCCCTCTTGATTGCAGCCCCAACGGTGAAGATGCAGACCACTAAAACGCGAAGAAACCCTGTCTTTCTGTCCAGAGGAACTGGGAAAACAGACCTCTTTGGTCTGAAAAGTCTGGGGGATTCCCTGTTTGTTTGTTTTGTTCTTTTTTTCTTGCTCTAATCTCTCTGCTTTGATTCATAGTTAGACCCCAGTCAAGGAGCTGTGGCTGCAATTCTGAGAGAAACTATCTTTTCCGCCAGAGGGTACATAAAAGAGACCCCTGAGCCGTATAGCGTGGTGGGATCTGAGAAAGTAGAAAGCTGAAAAAGAGGACTCCCTAATTCTGCGTATGAACTGCAAACACCCTGGGCTCAAACCTGAGCTGTGCATGCCTAGCAAAGACCAAAAACAACATAGCAAAGGATTTAAGAATTGCATTATTATATGACACAACTTTGACACAGCTTTGAAACCTATATGACACAGCTTTGAAACCTAAACCGACTTTGGGACCACCACCCACAGAACAGAAGATAGAACTTGCAGTCTGAAATTAACCAGATTCGTTGTCTCTTAAAACAAAAAAGAAATCAACATTCTCCCAGGATCCAACGTTTCACAACATCATAATCAAAATATCCAAGACAGGGGTGCCTGGGTGGTTCAGTGGATTAAGCACCTAACTCTTGATTTCGGGTCAGGTCGCGATCTCACAGTTTGTGAAATCAAGCCCCGCCATGGGGCTCTATACTGACAGCATGGAGCCTGCTTGGGATTCTCTCTCTCCCTCTCTCTCTACCCCTTCCCTGCTCACGTTCACTGTCTCAAAATAAATAAATAAACTTAAAAAAAAAATTCCCAAGACAGAATCCATAATCACCTGACATACAAAGAATAAGGAAAATGTGACCATTTCTCCACAAACAAGACAACCAGTAAATACGACCTCTAAGTTGAGATACTGGAATAGTCAAGGATTTTAGAGAGGCAATTATAACTGTGTTACATAAGGTAAAGGCTGTTAAGATTAATGGAAAGATAGAAGTTCTCAACAATGTAATAGAAACTATTTTTAAGAAGATGAAAATTTTAAATCTGTAAAAAACAATATCTAAAATTTAAAAATTTACTGTGTTGTCTCAACAGCAGACTAGAGATGACAGAGGAGAGAATAGGTGAACTTGAAATATAAACCAATATGAAAAACAGGAAGAAAAAAGATAGGAAAAAAAAGTAACAGAGACATTTATGAAAAAAATTCCATACATCTAGCATTTATGCCATTGGAGTTCAAGAAGAGGTAAGAGAAATTGGTGCATAAAAAAAAATGAAGAGAAAAAGCACCATATGAAGTGGCTTTGTCTTTACAGAAAGAATAATTACAATAATTTTAAAATATTTCACATCATACAAAAAATGATAATTTGTCCTACTCATTTTATGAGTTTATTATTAATATTAAAACCTAAATTTTAAAAAGGACAATTTGACCAATTTCACTAGTAAATGCAAGATTTCCAAATACTGAAAGGAATTTGATTAGGAAACCAAATCTAGTAATGTATTAAAAGCAGTGTACTCCCTTACCAAGTCAGGCTTAATCAGGAATTTAAAAATGTTTTAACATGGGAAATCTATCAACATATAAGTCATTAATCCAAATACTTAAAAGAGAAAAACCACTATGAATATATCACTAAATGCAAAAAAAAAAAAGGCATCTGATAGAATTCACCAACATCTAAAGGATATATTAAATAATGCTACAAAAAATTAAGCATCAACTAGGGAAAAGATGTATGCAAAATATAGTTAAGTAAATAGAGGGATAGATTGGAAAATGCAGAGAATTGAATATTGGCCTAGAAATCTTCAAGGTTTCAAACTGAACTGTTGGCATTACAGTGTTAGAGAAGTCTGGTGGACAGCACGAAAGCCCTAAAATGACCAGAGACCAATTGATTAGAATCTTGTACTAAAGGTGGCTTCAAAAAGATTTTAACGTGAATCTGTCACTCATACATGGGCCAGCAGATATTTTTTGAATCTGTTTTTTTTCCAGGTGTCAGTATCTTTTGTTTGAGGACTTTTTCATAATGTTGATTTTCCAAAGCCAAGCCCAACAACTGATTTGAACAACACTATAGAACAAATGGACCTAACAAACATATACAGAACTTTCCACCTAAGAGCAAAAGATTGCACGTTCTTCTCAAGCACCCGCAGAACAGTCTCCAGGATAGGCCACATGTTATGTCATAAAACAAGTCTTAACAAATAAGGTCAAGATCATTCTAAGTATCTTTTCTGACTACAGTGGAATGAAAGTAGAAATCACTAACAGAAAATGGGAAAATTCACAAACACATGGAAAGTAAACAACACACTCTTAACCATTGATTAAAGAGGATATCAAAAGGGACGTTAAAAAGTATCTCAAGACAGGGGCGCCTGGGTGGCGCAGTCAGTTGAGCGTCCGACTTCAGCCAGGTCACGATCTCGCGGTCCGTGAGTTCGAGCCCCGCGTCGGGCTCTGGGCTGATGGCTCAGAGCCTGGAGCCTGTTTCCTATTCTGTGTCTCCCTCTCTCTCTCTCTGCTCCTGTTCATGCTCTGTCTCTCTCTGTCCCAAAAATAAATAAACGTTGAAAAAAAATTTAAGAAAAAAAAAAAAGTATCTCAAGACAAAGAAAACAAAAACATAACATACCAAAGACTGTGGGATGCAACGGCCAAAAAGCAGTACTAAGAAGCAAATGACTACATTGAAAACGAAGAAAGATTCAAATAAACAGTCTAACTTTACATTGCATCTGTTTGTAGATAACATGGTATTATATGCAGAAAACCCTAACGACTGCACACACAAAAAAACTGTTACAACTAATAAATTCAGTAAAGTCAAAGTATACAAAATCCATATGCAAATATCAGTCCCAGTCCTATGCACAAACAACAAACAGGAAATTAAGAAAATGATCCATTCACAATAGAATAGAAAGAATAAACTTCTTAGGAATAAAGTTAACCAAATAAGTGAAAGACTTGTACACTGAAAGTTATAAAACATTGATGAAGGAAATTAAAGAAGACATAGATAAATGGAAAGGCATCCCATTTTCATGGATTGAAAGAATTAATGTTATTAAAATGTCCATACTACTTCAGAGCAATCTATGAATCTAATATGACCCCTTTCAAAAGTCCAAAGGCATTCTTTACAGAAATAGAAAAAAAAACAATCCTAAAATTCATGTTCTGTTATAAATGCAAAATTTGTTATTCAAGGTAAATAATTTCTAGAGACGTAATATACAGTAATCTGACTGAAGTTAGCAATACTGTATGATGTACTTGAAGTTTGCTAAGAGAGTAGATCTTAAGTGTTTTCACCAAACAACAGCAACAACAACAGAAGGTAACAATGTGAGATGATTGATATCTTAATTAGCTTGATTGCTCACAATGCAGAAGTACATCAAAATGTCAAATCATTTACCTTAAATATTTAAAAAATTATGTTAATTATACTTCAATAAAATTGCGAGAGGCGAATGTCAAACCCAGTAAGAAAATGTGAAAACTCTAGATTGTCCCTCTTTGATAAAAGCTGCTTAAGTAATATGCAGTCTGCTTGTCCAACTCATTTTCTGAAAATCTAGCAAGTGCTCATGGTTATATCCAGAGTGTTTAATATGTTTCATTATAGGGGATTTCTGATGCATTATAGGTCTCATTTCACCTGTATAACTGTTTTTTTTTTAATTGTTGTTGATAACTAATAGAAGAGAGAACATATACCCTGGCATTTTACTCTAGAGATTTAACCATATAATTACATATAATTTGCCCTATTTTAAAATATTTATAATATATTCATACTAAAGAAAAAGATCAAAAGTAAGAACTGTATGCTGAATGGTAAATCCTGCTAGAATAAAGAGAATAAAAACTCATGAGAGAGGTGACTGGGTGGCTCAGTCGGTTAAGTATCCAACATTGGCTCAGGTCATGATCTCACAGTTCATGAGTTCCAGCCCTGCATGGGGCTCTCTGCTGTCAGCAAAGAGCTAGCTCACTTTGGATCATCTGTCCCTTTCTCTCTCTCTCTGCCCCTCCCCTGCTCATGCTTTCATGCTTTCTCTCTCTCTCTCTCTTTCTCTCTCTCTTAAAAATAAATAAACATTTAAATTTAAAAAAATTCATGAGAGTTTCCTGGAAGAATTTTTTTTCTCCTCATAAAGATGGGTAGGGGAGGCAGGAGAGATTTTGCTGTTTCTCTCTCTCCCTTTTCTTTTTTTCTTTCTTTTTTGTTTGTTGGTTGGTTGTTTTTGTTGCTTGACTGTCTCGGTAAAGTCCTGAGGAGATTGGCAGGCATCCTGGTGTGGAGAGGTGAGAGGAGCCCAGAAGAAGAATGCTCTACATGTTTTAGTCTCTAAAGGGACTTGTGTGTCGGAACTGGCTGGCTTCCCAAATCCCCTGGAACTAGCTGGAGGCTGTGAAGTTGCTAGCATGATTTCTGATAACCAGGACCAGTCTGCATAAGACTTAACATATAACTCAATTCATTTCCAAGCTGATTTTGACTATCATTCCCGTGCTTATTAAAATATACTTTCTCTGATCTGAGCTACTGTGCCAAGAAAGACCTGCTCACTTCCTCTTGCAAATGTGTCCTAGAGCTTCAGTATCACAGAGTGTCAAAGGAACTGTGTGTTTGTTTAATGTGGCATTAATTAGAAAATCGGATAGTATTATCGTTCTCTCTAGTTCCTATTCCTAAGTAGCTGAGACTGAAGCTAGCTAGAGATGATCAGTAGAGTCCCAGTTCCAGAAAGTTTCTTCTTTCTGCCTCTGTGTTAAACTATAGATTAACCATCATCATCATGAATACCTTGTAAAGTCCTTCATCGACAACTGAATACGTATGGTTGCCCTCGCCATCTAACCCATGCCAACCTCTGCTTTCTTTTTCTTAGCACAACCAAGCTCCTTTACATTTGCTAACACTTAGCATTCGCTAACTCTATTTCCTGTCTTGCCAATCATTCCAGACACTTAGAGTTTCTAGCTGTAATTACCAGTGGCCTTCCTCTTGCAAATTCCATGGACGCTTTTCAGTCTTCGACTTACTTGACCACTTAGCTGTATGACCTTGAGGATCGCCGGTATCATGATGAAGTAGAAATCATTCAAACTTTGAAATGTGGCGGGACTAGGTTTGAACTGCGGGGGTTTTAATTCCAGAGTGATCTGGAGCAAGACTGTACTTTTTTGGGGGGGGGGTAGTTGAGTTTTATGACTCGAAGAGGAGTGCAGTACAAAGATAACTAACTTTAGGACTGTAGACAGTGTGTAAAGGTTTAGCGCAGTTACCTGCTTCTACTAACTGTACAATACGGCTTATTCCCATCTTGAAGCCTCACCACATATTTTACCAGGTCTTCTACTTTTCTATTGGTTTTTTTTTTTTTTGTCTAAGTTATGGTGTTTCCCTAGGCTTCCATATTCAGTCCCTGTTCTTCTCATTATACACTCACTCTAAGTGTTCTCTACTGCGCTCATGCTTTAACCGCCACCTAATTTCTAAGAATTTTCTAAAGTATATTTTCAGCTTAAATCTTATCCCCAAGATTCAGACAACTGAAAATCGCCACTTGGATATCCCATAGGCACCTCTAATTTAGAGCATCACCTTCCCCAAAACCTGTTCCTCTTCTTTATTCTTGGTTTCTTTGGACACTACCACTATCTACACTGTGACCTAAAAGGAGAGATTTGTGAATTATTGACACTGCTTCTCCTGAGCTCTACCATTATATAAATCTTTCAGTTTAACAACTCACCTTCCTAATATTTTTCACATCTCCCTTTTCTTTCAAAGTGTTTTATCTCTATCTCTCTCTCTTTTTTTTTTTTAGTCTAGGTCCTCATGACTCAAATGGACCACAGCTGCAGTCTCATAAGTGGTGTTTCTACCTTTTATTTGTCTCTCTTAATTCTATCCTTCACAGCCTATCAGGATGATGGTAGATGGCAACGTTCCTTCTTTTCTTAAATGTTGTCAAATGGCTCACTGTACATTGCTGAAGATGCCATGTATTTCTGGTTTCTGTCCCTTTGCAAATGCAGTTTCATTTGTCTTTCCCAGTTTGCCTGAATGACTTCCATTCTTTCCATGTTTAGTTCTAGCATCACTTGCATTACGTAGTCACTGGCCATCATATTACCAATCCTCTATGGCCCCCAAATATTTTCCTATACCTCTCTAGCAGCCTTTAATAAATCTGTCTCATTATGTGTTCTGCTTGCCTATTAGATCATGAGCTTTATGAGGGCAGGGAACATCCTTCATTTGTATGTGTTCTCAGCACTTGGCAAAATCTGGCCCACACGAGGGACCATAAGATATTTGTTGACATGAATTGAACTAAACTTCATCTGCCCAATAAATTCTATGTTAAGAATTATCTCACAAAGCCATTCGTCAGTAAAATGATACTAGATAGTCTGATTTACAATAAAAATTTCTGTTTACGGTTATTTTTTAAATCCTTATATGAGATTATCATGAAGGAGAATAAGGTCACATCTCTTTCTTTTTAAATTTTTTTATTCTTGGCTTCTCATCAACATTCATTTATGTTGGCATGAGCAAGCAATTTCTCCCTTCATATTCATTCTGTCGCTCACTAACATTCTAATTATGTTTATACCATCCTATATTTTTCTAAATTTACCAAGGAATTCGATTGTAACCAATGAAGGAAAACAGTCTTTCCTACTGAAATCTGAACCAACAGTATGAGCCTTAGTGACTTTGGGTCAACCATTCTGCCTTTTAGACTAGAAAACTCAATCAGCAATTGTAAAATCATGGTCCACAAATACTGTTTGTTCGAAACAATGCTGGTCCATAGACTGTTTTAAAAAATATCTTTGGGGAGCTGGGCAGTTCAGTTGGTTGAGCAGCTGACTTTGGCCCAGATCAGAATCTCATGGTTCATGGGTTTGAGCCCTACTCAGGTCAGGATACCATGGTTCGTGGGTTCAAGCCCCATGTCAGGCTTTGTGCTGACACTGCAGAGCCTACTTCAGATTCTTTGTCTCCCTCTCTCTCTGCCTCTCCCCCGCTTGCTCTCTCCCTCTCTCTCTCTCTCTCACTCTCTCAAAAATAAATATTATGAAAATTTTTTAAATAAAAAATTATCTTTCATTATAACACTGAAAAATCAGAAACTTTCTATGAACAAATGTAGATTTTTGGCTTTCCCCAAAACTTAGGAGATCTGGTAATAGTGAATGCATATTCCTGCTTAACAACAACCCATGTGGGTTGAACAGCAAATGACCCATTTGTGAGAGTTTGTACCACACTATCGACCTCCCCCCACCCACTTTTCTTTTACACACAGTGGTTCCTGAAAGCATTGCAATTCTCTAACCAACCTATTTTTCATAGGTGTTGACCTTGGTCTGGGAGACAGTGCTGATCTTAGATGCATGGAAGTTTCTAGATTTGTGAGCTCAGGAATTCAGAAGGTGATAAAAAAAAGAAAGAAAGAAAAGTATGACTGGAGAGTTTGATCAAATTGAGAGAATTGGCATCCCTGAAAAACAGAAACTTCTAAGTGGTGTGAAAGTAATACAGTTAAGCATGTTTTTTACTATAAAACCAAAACAAGTAGGAATATACTTGATAGCCACCTAAATGGTGAAAAGTTGAGGACAGATTTTCAAAGCATTAAATGGGGATTTATCCACCTGATCTCTATTAGTGTTAATGAGAACCACACTGCTCAGTGCTTTGAATATTCCTTGTAGGTGTTTCTCTATGAATATTTATGCAATCAGAAGTAAAATGCACAGCTAAGTATAACCCAGATAGATATTATTGAATTATAGCAGAGTTTCAGAATTTTCTAAATTCCAGTTTAACTGAGAAGCATTTCTTTTTAAGTGAAAGAAAATTGAGGGAACATTATAGTGCTGCATTTTGAAGAGATTGGATTAAAAGTAATAATGTTGGGTTAAGTTTCACTTCTGACACTTTGTCCTTAGCCTCTCTGAGCCTCAGCTTCTTCAGTTATATTAACTGACCTTTCTAATCTCAGGATTGTTGTGGGACATCTGTGAGATTATATGAGGGAACGTGTTTCATAAATTTTTTAAAAAAGCATATAGAAACTCTAGATTTTGCTATTTAGTCAGTAGACATTGTAGCAGATATAATGCTTTCTCTGCTTATTTTCACAGCTCTTGTCTTCCTCTGTACCTACATTTCTCCTGTTTTCTATGATGGCTAGTGAGGCATTGACCCTTATTCTTTTAGGGTTGTGGAGTGTTCTATCATACTGAAGCCTGGCCTCATCCACTTGACCACTAGCCTGCTGCCTAGATGTCCTGAATATGTTTCCCATCACTCATTTTAATTAAATAATTCTTAATTTTATATTTGAAATTGAGTGCTAACATTATATCTAGAAACCATTAGCTTCACCTTCAGGTACTAAGTTAGATCTTTTGCATTGTGTTTTAATAATTTCAATCTAGGAGAGTCTATTGGCTACAGTTGGATATAGAGGTAGATAGTACTGACTTGAAATTACTGCATCAGTGAGCATGTCATTCTGAGGGCTATTAATTATCAGATCAAAGCACTGTGAGTCAATGTGCCTTCATGGTCAAAACTTGGATTTAAGAGTAAGTCGCGTTTCTCACTCCAGGAGAATTGCCATCTCCTAAGAGAAGTATTCAATGCTGATATTGCCCTTCACCTTTCCAAGACACAAAAACACTGTATAAAGTATAGTACTAGTGGAAAAAAGATGGATGCTGGTGTTTTTACAGTCTTTCATTTACTTATTCATCAGCAAACACTTATCAGGCAAATGTGACTGTGAAAGGACCACGAGAAGGCAAAAGAGGAAAATAGTTGCTGCTTTCAGAAGCTTATGTTCTAGGAAAGGAGATGGAGTGTCCATCAGAACAGCAAGGGGAAATATTCCTGATCCAGGGATTTGGGGGAACAAAAGACATCCCATGGAAGGACCCCAACCTGGCTTTGGTTGGTAAGAGAAGACAACCCAGGGTAGGTGCCACCTGAGGTAAGTCCTAAAGGGTGGGAAATCCCAACCTAAATGGGCAGTGGGATCTGGGAAAGGATAAGTTAGCCACATTCTGGATCTTATAATGCTTAGAAAAGCAGAAATCTACATGGAGCGGTTAAACTCTTTAAATAAACTCTAAAATTGATTTGATGGGGAACAGACACACCAATCTAAAATATGCGCCGGCTGATAATTAAGCAACATGAAAAGAATCAATTACCATGTCAGACAGTGTATCATCAGAGGTCTAAGCCTGTCTCTTAGTAAGGTTGGGAAATTGGATACAACTCTTAAAGATCTAGAGATTATCAATGTGGAAAACACTTAATATTGTAGTTGCTATCTCTGAGATGCAGTGAATTTTTAAAATTGAAGTGTAATTAACATACAATGTCATATTAGTTTCAGGTGTACAATATGATGATTCAACATATAAATTGCAACTCTAAAGAATTAAAAAGAGGTGGCTCCGTCAGTCTGGCGTCTGACTCTTGATGTCAGCTCAGCTCATGATCTCACTGTTCATGAATCTGAGCCATGCATTGGGCTCTGTGCTGACCTGGAGGAGCCTGCTTTGGAGTCTGTCTCTCCCTCTCTATCTGCCCCTTCCCCACTTGTGTGTGCCGTGTGCATGCGCGTGCCCTCTCCCTCTTGCTTTCACTCTCCCTCTCAAAATAAATACACTTAAACAAAAAAAGAATTCAAAAGAAAGTAGCATAAAGTAATACTGTGTACTGAAATACATGTGAAGTGAATATAAAATTAAATTTAGTATACTTACAATTTAAGATGGATACTTTATCTCTGACATAACTTCAACCATTGGGATGATTGGGATACTGTTTAATTTCTGTCTGTTGAGGTAGCGAATCTTGAGATATTTTTTATGTAACAATTTTGTGTATATTTTAACAACTTGGAATGCAAAGTAATTCAATATTCTGCATAGT
Organism: Prionailurus bengalensis; assembly: GCF_016509475.1. Classification (NCBI taxonomy): domain Eukaryota; kingdom Metazoa; phylum Chordata; class Mammalia; order Carnivora; family Felidae; genus Prionailurus; species Prionailurus bengalensis. The sequence goes on along the minus strand of NC_057353.1, from coordinate 21,383,087 downwards.
AATTTGTTACCACTGTATAAGTACTATTTCATTTCAGTGTAATATAATTTTAATTATGAAAATTAAGCTTTTATCTACTTTCATCTGGTTTTCATTTCTTCATTTTTATTATGAGATCCCTTCATAAATATTATGTAATTCATCTGTGGTTCCACTAAAATGTCTAGTTTTACTCTAACAAATGGAAGATCAGATGGTAGTCTTAATATATGCATTCTGTTTCTTCTCATCTTGTATGTCATTAGTGAAAATAAGGATGGTTGTGATGGATAATGAAAATGCAGATTCATGACATGATTAGCTTGATGTAAAACAAATTTTAAAGTGCCCCAGGCTTTAAAGGCATTAATCTGGATCTGTGCCCATGTTGTGTATACAAAGTGCTTTTTATATTATAAGAGCCTAGAATCAACCTGTTAACTAAAATACCAATAAATCCCCGAGTGACACATGGAGGAAGACAATTATAAATGGCGTCTGCATACCAGAGCATGTGTGGTGGGGGCAGTGTATATGTGTGTGTGTGTGTGTGTGTGTGTGTGTGAAGAGAACTAGAAGGGAGGAAATATTCAAAGCAATTTTACAACCAAAGTGTCAATGTGTGTCTGCAGGACTAATACTCACAGGTGTAGAACCTTGGCTCTGGAGATAATACCATAAGAATAATTTTTTTTGAGAGAGAGAGAGAGAGCGCATATATGTGAGCGGGGAAGAGGCAGAGGGAGAAGGAGAATCTTAAGCAGATTCCATGCCCAGCATGGAGCCAGACATGGGGCTCAATCTCATAACTGTGAGATCATGACTTAAGCTGAAATCAAGAGTCCGATGCTCAACCAACTGAGCCACCCAGGAGCCCCAAGAATAAATTTAATAAAAAATCTTTACCTTAGTCCTGATAAAAATGAATTCCAGTTTTTTGCTATCTTTCAAAAAACCCAAACCTTGCCAATCTAGTTGCTCCTAAATCATTGTGCCTTGTCCCAGACCTCAACCTGACCCTTTCTCTTCCTTCTTTCTCCTGCATTTTCCCAACATCCTCATGTAGCCAATTTCCAGGCCCATGTAAAATAGCACACGGGGTTAAGGGAAGTTTCATCTCACGTTGGCATGGAGAAGATTGAGCAATCTTATGGACTGGGGATAAAGCAGCATTGGTGGTAGAAAGAATTTTCTTTCCTTCTGTTTTCGTTCCCACTGAAATTTATCTGAAGGTATACTATGGCCATAATTTGCTCTTTTTAAATTTGGTATCTAACTGAAGATTTCAAGGACATTTCCAATGACAGCGACAAAATGAAAAAAGGCGTCTTGAGGAAAAGCATGTGTGTCCAGGGAAACTATAGGCCGTTTAGGACTAGAGTGTGAAGGGCAAGCAGGTGGTCCTGGGGCACAAATAAGAGAAGCAGACTTCAGGCTAAGAATATGAGTTTTCTTGGTACAGATTGCACTTGAAGTGTTTATGGACATAAGATTATGAGAGGAGGGGGACCAGGGTGATGCTGAGCTGAAGTCTTATAAATGGTAGGAGGTGGAAATTCCAGGAACAGGGAACAACACAAAAATGTGAACATGTAGGTTGCGTTTGGGAACTACTTGCATCCCTGAACGGCTAGAAGGAAGCAGGTGTATGCAGCAAATGAGGGCTCCAGGCTGGAGAAGGAGGCTTACGCTGGCCCATCCAGAGCCTCTGCGAAAAGCTGGAGAGTTCAAATTCCACCTTCAAATCTATGAAGAATTTTTCAATGACAGAGACGAAGAAATTTACATTTTATGAGGACAGTCTGGCAGTATGGTCAGTACTGTGAGTAAACTGAGTTTGGAGCCTAGAAGATGTCATCTGCTAGGGACAGTGCTGTTACAATTGATGCATGACCGAGGTGAATTCAAAGTTGACTGTATCTTCCATAACTCATTGTATCCTGCTTCCAAGCACATAGTAGCAAGACAAAAACTAACAACTACACCAGCAACAACAAATATCTCTTAGATAAATAGGTGATCCTTTCAAGGCATAAGCCCCAACAGATAGTTTGAATTCTGTGGCACTCCTTTGCTTCTCCCTGGGGTGATCTATGTGCCTGGTGGTCTATTCACATGCCAACTTGGCCTTTGGGTAGGTGTAGCTATTGCTTCTCTCATACACGTGCCATGCTGGGTGTTGTCTATAGCCCATGCAGAGATGTTCTTGTCCTCTTGATCTCTATGAACCCTGCTTGGAAGGGGGCCCAGGCATGGTTGGTCCTGTGTTGTCCAGTCCAGCATCATGCTAATTCCTTCTCTTCAAGTGGTTCATCCCCACAGTGGCCTCCAATCTCAATGACCCATCTGTGGCCTCCTCGTCACAAAAACCTCTACTTAGCCCATCAGGTTTCTCAGCACTTTCACGTCCCCATTGGAGACCCAGGAATTCTTGGCTGCCTTCTGTCTGCCATATGGGGGTTGGTTTTCATGCCTGAGGAAAGGCTTTTGTATATAAGAAGGAATTTGCATATTCCATTGTGTTTTAATATAGTGGTTTATCACACACTTTACAAACCTTATTTTACTTATGAATCTGCTTATTTGTCACAAAATAAGAAAAGTTACTTTCGCTTATTTGTTTAGTTTAATTAACTCACAGATTTAACCAGTTGGATCTTATTTAAACATTAACTGCACTTAATTAAATTCCCTTAACCATTTCAAATTATGATCTCTGGTCTATGATTTTAGGATGTGGGAAAAGTTTCTGAAATTCTAAAAAGTCAACAAAGAATATGCAGAGCAGCCCAATGATAATAAAATACCTTATTTCACTGGCCTTCAAATTTTAAAATATTAACAGTAAAAGCTTCTGATTTCTTTGTTTCTTAAACATTTTGTATTTTTATTGTAAGATCTAACCCCTATATAATTATTTACCTTTTAAAATGGATTTTTTAGGGGCGCCTGGGTGGCGCAGTCGGTTAAGCGTCCGACTTCAGCCAGGTCACGATCTCGCGGTCCGTGAGTTCGAGCCCCGCGTCAGGCTCTGGGCTGATGATGGCTCGGAGCCTGGAGCCTGTTTCCGATTCTGTGTCTCCCTCTCTCTCTGCCCCTCCCCCGTTCATGCTCTGTCTCTCTCTGACCCAAAAATAAATAAACGTTGAAAAAAAAATTTTTTTAAATAAAATGGATTTTTTAAATTCCTGGAGGTATGATAATCTTACTAAATCCTAAGGGAATTCCAGGCAAGGCTACTGGTTCTTGGTTATTGACAATTTGACAAATTTGGTTGAGGCATGGGACATAGTTCTACCTTCTAAAAATTCAAACCTGAGCCTGTGATTTAGGCTTGGTCCTCCTTCTTAGACCCGTCTCCTTTTGAGCCTGAAAAGCCTTAATGAGTTGCATTAATTTCCATTTCTAACAACGAATGCCCAGAACTGGAAGGCTTTTTTCTCTTGCCCTTCCTGTCCTAAAGGGGCTTCCCTTACATCATATCTTCCCTTATCCCTAGCCTCAAAGTAATCTAATGGGAGAACGACTTTGGAGAGATGAAGGAAGCCACAATTGCTGAGAACGGAAAATTTATCAGGACCTAGTTCAGGTTTCTAAAAATAGGTCTGTGCTATCAGAGATGGTGCTTTGGTTATCACTGCATATAGATATATAGTAATTGAAGTATAGAAGGGAATGAGGTCGCACGGGAGAAAATGTCTGAGAGAACATGGAGTTCAAGAGGAAATGGAGTCAGTAGAGAAAAAGCAGCCTTCAAAAGTGACCAAGATGAAAGAGTGAGACAAATGAAGGGAAGAGTATCAAAAGAGAGTTATGTGGCAAGGGAGAGCATTTCAAGGAGGAAATGTGCAGCAATGTGAGATGCTATACCCAAGACTAAGCTAAGATGCAACACTCATCACACAAAAAGAAAAATATTGCACGATTCTACTTATATGAGGTAACCTAGAAAAGTCTAATTCATAGAAACAAAGTAGAATGGTGGTTGCCAGGGACTGGGGGAAGGGAGAAATGGAGAATGAATGTTTAATGGGTACAGTTTCAATTTGGAAAAACAAAAATATTCTGGAGATGGTTGGTGGTGATGGTTGCACAACACGGTAAATGTACTTAATGCCACTGAATGGTACAACTGAAAATGGTTAAAATCACAAATTTTATGTTATGTGTATGTTACCATAATAAAAAAAATATGCTACAGTTAAGACAATTAAGATGAAAACAAAAATGTGTGCATTAGTTTTGGCAATATACACGTGATTGGTAACCTTTGCAAGAGGAGCTTCAGTGCAGCAATGGGTATTTATTGCTGTATTACAAACCATCTCATCATTTCATTTGCTCATGATTCTGTGGACTGGCGAGGCTCAAGCTGGTGGCCCTTCCACTGGTGCTGCTTGGAATCTCTCCCAACTGCAGTTAAAATACCAACAACATTTTTCATAGAATTAGAACAAGTAATTCTAAAATTGGTATGGAGCCACAGAAGACCCTGAAGAGCCAAAGCAATCTTAAAAAAGAAGAACAAAACTGGAGGTATCACAATCTGAGATTTTAAGATGTACTGCAAAGCTGTAGCAATCAAAACAGTATGTTACTGGCACAAAAATAGACGTATAGATCAATGGAACAGAATAGAAAGCCCAGAAAAAAAAAAGCCCACAATTAGATGGTCAATTAATCTAAGGCAAAAGAAGGAAGAATATGCAGTGGAGAAAGATAGTCTCTTCAACAAATGGTGCTGGGAAAATTGGACAGCAACACACAGAAAAATGAAACTGGACCACTTTCTAACACTATACACAAAAATAAACTCAAAATGGATTAAGGACCTAAATGTGAGAACTGAAACCATAAAAGTCCTAGAAGGGAGTACAGACAGTAATTTCTCTGACATCAACTGTAGCAACATTTTTCTAGGTACGTCTCCTCAGGCAAAGGAAATAAAAGCCAATATGAAGTATTGGGTCTATATCAAAATAAAAAGCTTCTGAATAGCAAAAGAAACTATCAACAAAACTGTAAGACAACCTACTAAATGGAAGAAGGTATTTGCTAATGTCATATCTGATATAGGGATAATATCAAAAAATATAAAGCACTTATGGAACTCAACACCAAAAAATCAAATAATTCAATTTAAAAATGGGCAGAAGACATGAACAGGCACTTCTCCACAGAAGACATACACATGGCCAACCAACACACGAAAAGATGCTCCACATCACTCATCATCAGGGAAATACAAATCACAACCACAATGAGATACCACCTCACAACTGTCAGAATGGCTAAGATAAAAAACACAAGAAACAAGTGCTGACAAGTATGAGGAGAAAGAGAACCCTGATGCACTGTTGGTGGGAATGCAAACTGGTGCAGCCACTGTGGAAGACAGTATGGAGGTTCCTCAAAAAACTAAATATAGAATTACCATATGACCCAGTAATTCCACTACTGGATATTTACCCAAAGAATACAAAAACACTAATTCAAAAAGATATAGTGCCCCCCATATTTACTGAAGCATTATTTACAATAGCTAAATTATGGCAGCAGCCCAACATGCCCGTTGGTAGATGAATGGATAAGGATGTGGTATATCTATCTATCTATCTATATATCTATAGATATCTATATATCTATAGATACCTATATATATAGATATAGGTATCTATAGATATATAGATAGATAGATATACCACATCCTTATCCATATATATATATCCATATATATCCATATATATATATCCATATATATCCATATATATATCCATATATATATCCATATATATAGATATAGATACCTATATCTATAGATATATAGATAGATAGATATATGTATATATACCTATAGATATCTATAGGTATCTATAGATATATAGATAGATAGATATATAATGGAATATTACTCAGCCATAGAAATGAATGTGGTCATTTGCAACAACATGAATGGATCTAGAGAATATAATGCTAAGTGAAATAAGTCAGTCAGAAAAAGATAAATACCATGTTATTTCATTCATGTGGAATTTAGCAAACAATACAAATGAACAAGGGGAAAAAGAGAGAAACCAAAAAACGGACTCTTACCTATAGAGAATAAACCATCAGAATAGCTGATGGTTACCATAGGGGTGGGACATAGGTGAAAAGGTAAGAGGATTAAGGGTACACTTAAAAAAAAATGGTGGCTGGAGCTGAAATGTCCAAGATGGTTTTGTTCTCATGTCCAGTACCTTGGTGGGATGATCGGTAGACTGGGACTTCTTGTCCACCACATGGGTAGCTTGGACTTCCTGAATGGTGGTTACATCCAACGAGTCAGCGTTCCCAGAGGACAAGCCCCAAGGTGCAAGTACAATTCTCTGCTTGCATCATCCTTACTAATGTTCCATTTGCCAAACCCAAAATTAGTCTTTTGGGGAGGCATGGTTCAATGGGAGCCACCAAAGTAACAGCCTACTATGTTGAGACAGAAGCCAGCCATAGATGAGAGGTAGGCTAAGAAGAAAAGAGGAGTGAAGACATTTACATAAGGCTGGTGAGTATGCAGAAACATGAACGAATATACAGCCACAGGACTGAGCATAGCATTCTGGGATGACAAAGGAGGCTGGTGAGGTGTGAGTGGGTGGGAGAGGGGATGTGTTACATACTTTGACTAGATAGTAATGAAGACTTTCAGTTCACTTTCTATTATTTAGATTGTAATTATTCAGGCTCTTTGTGTTTATGTCATGTTATTGTATGAGCAAGAAAGCAGAAAGAAGAAATGTATGAAGATGAAAGGCAAATCAGTGGTGTTTATTGTTTATGCGGAGAGACTGGAGTCATCTTTAATTTCTTTCTTTGCCTCAAACCCACATCCAATCTGCAAGTCCCATTGGGTCTAATTCAAAAATATGCCCTAAATCTGACGACATGTCATCATCTCCCTAGATAAAACCCTAGTCTAGATTACCACCACTTCTCACCTGGAGTATTGCAACAGCCCCCCCTTGTCTCCCTGCCTCTCTTCTTGCTGTCCTCTTGTCTTCCCTCCACACAGCAGCCAGAGGGATCGTTCTTAAATGTAAATCAGACAGTAAATCAGACACTGTTCTGGTCAAAACTCAATTATAAAATAAAATAAAACAAACAAAAAACATTGCTAGTAATTTTATATTCTGCCAAGAATAAAATCCGAGCTCTTTAACTGGGCTACAGTACCCCATGCTCCATACCCAACCCGGGTCCTGGTCTCTCCTTCTTGTCCACTGTCCTCCACAATTCTTTCTTCCCTGCTACTTGTCAAGCTTGCTCCCTTTGAACTTGCTGTTTCTTTTCCGTGGACCACATCCCCCCCACCTCAAGTTTTTACAAGTCTATCACATCTTTTTCTTTTTGAGTTTTAAAATTCATTTTGTTTCATTTTAATTTTTATTCAAGTGAAATTGATACACAGTGTTGTATTAGTTTTGGATGTACAATATAATGATTCAACAATTCTACATATTATTCAGTGCTCATCATGAGAAGTGCCCTCTTAATTCTCTTTATTTAGTTCACTCATCCTCCCATCCCCACCTCCCCTGTGGCAACCACTAGTTTGTTCTCTGTATTTAAGAGTCTGTTTTTTTTTCTCTTTTTTTCTTTTTTTTTTTTTGTCTCTTTTTTTTCTTTGTTCATGGTCTTAAATTCCACGTATGAGTGAAATCATATGGTATTTGTCTTTCTCTGACTGACTTATTTCACTTAGCATTATACCCTCTAGGCTTATCCATATTGTTGCAAATGGCAAGATTTCATTGAGTATATATATATATATTCATATATATATTTCATTTTATATATATATATATATATACACACAAAATTGACTATTGTAAATAATGCTGCAGTAATCATAGAGGTGCATATATATATTCAAATTAATGTTTTTGATTTTGGGGGGTAAATACTCACTAGTGGATTTACTGGATCATAGATAATTCTATTTTTAATTTTTTGAGAAACCTCCATACTATTTTCCATGGTGACTGTACCAATTTACATCCCCACCAACAGTGCAGGAGTGTTCCTTTTTGTCCAGATCCTTGTCAACACTTGTTTCTTGTGGGTGGTTGTTTTTTTTTTTTTAATTTTAGTCATTCTGACAGGTGTAAGGTGATATCTCATTTTGGTTTTGATTTGCATTTCCATGATGATGAGTGATGTTGAGCATCTTTTCATGTGTTTGTTAGCCATCTATATGTCTTCTTTGGGAAAATCCACTTAGGTCCTCTGCCCATTTTATAATTGTGTGTGTGTGTGTGTATGTGAGTCATATAAGCTCTTTATATGTTTTGAATATTAACCCCCTTTCAGATATATCATTTGCGAATCTTTTCTATTCAGTAGGTTGCCTTTTGTTTTATTGATGGTTTCTTTCACTGTACAAAAGCTTTTTAACTTGGTGTAGCCCGAGTAGTTTAATTTTGCTTGCATTTCTGTTGCCTGAGGAAACATATCTAGAAAAATGTTGCTATAGATGATGTCAGAGAAATTACCTTCTGTACTATCTTCTAGAATTTTTATGGTTTCGGGTTTCACATTTACATCCTTAGTTCATTTTGAGTTTACTTTTCTATGTACAGTGTAACAAAGTGGTCCAGTTTCATTCTCCTGTATGTTGCTGTCCAATTTTCCCAGCACCATTTGCTGAAGAGACTAATTTCTCTATTGTATATTCTTGCCTCCATTGTCATAGATTAATTGGTTATCTAATCAAAGGTTTAATTCTGTGTTCTCTATTCTATTCCATTGATCTATGTGTCTATTTTTGTGCCAGTACCATACTGCTTTGATTACTAAAGCTTTGTAGTATAACTTGACATCAGTAATTGTGATTCTTGATTCGGGGTCTTTTGTGGTTCCATAAAATTTTAGGATTATTTGTTCTTGTTCTATGAAAAATACTGTTGGTATTTTGATAGGAATTACATTAAATCTGTAGATTGTTTTGGGTGGTATCAACATTTTAACAATATTTATTCTCCCAATTCATGAGCATGGATTATGTATTTTTTCTGTCATCTTCCATTTCTTTTATCAATGTTCTACAGTTTTTGGAGTAAAGATGTTTTACCTCTCTGGTTAATTTATTCCTGGGTATTTTATTATTTTTGATGCAATTGTAAATGTGATTGTTTTCTCAATTTCTCTTCCTGCTGCTTCATTATTAGTATATAGAAACGCAATACGTTTGCGTATATTAGTTTTGTATCCTGTGACTTTCCTGAATTCATTTATCGGTTCTAGTAGTTTTATGGTAGAGCCTTTAGGGTTTTCTGTATATAGCGTCACATCATCCACAAAAGTGAAAGTTTTACTCTTCTTTACACATTTGGATGTTTTTATACCTTTTTATTTCTAATGACTGTAGTTAGGACTTCTAGTACTATGTTGAATAAACCTGCTGAGAGTGGACATCCTTGTCTTGTTCCTGATCTTAAAGGAAAAGCTCCTAGTTTTCCACCATTGAGTATGATGTTAGCTGTGCATTTTTCATATATGGCCTTTATTATACTAAGGTATGTTCCCTGCAAACTTGGTTTGTTGAGAGCTTTTATCATGAATGGATGTCTTAAGATGATCATATGGTTTTTATCCATTCTCTTTTAATGTGATATATCACGTTGATTGATTTGTGAATATTGAACCAACTTCGCACGCTAGGACTAAACACGCTTGTGGCTACTGAATGATTTTTTTAGTGTATTGTTGCATTAGGTTTGCTAGGATTTTGTTGAGGATTTTTGCATTTGTGTTCATCAGAGATATTGGCCTGGAGTTCTCTTTTCTTGTGTAGTGTTTTTATCTGGTTTCGGTGTTAAGGTAATCCTGGCCTCATAGAATGAATTTGAGCATTTTTTTTTCCTTTTCCATTTTTTGGGATAGTTTGGGGAGAATAGATATTAACTCTTCTTCACATGTTTGGTAGAATTCATCTGTGAAAGCATCAGGTACTGGACTTTTGTTTGTTGAAAGTTCATTGACTACTGATTCAATTTCATTGCTGGTAATCAGTGTGTTCAAATTTTCTATTTCATCTTGATTCAGTTTTGGATGGTTGTGTTTCCAGGAATTTATCCATATTTTCTAGGTTGTCTAATTTTTTGGCACATAACTTTTCATAATATTCTCCTATAACCCTTTGTATTTCTGTGGTGTTGGTTGTTTTTTCTCCTTCATTTCTGATTTCATTATTTTTTTGAGTCCTCTCTCTTTTTATTTGATAAGTCTGGTTAAAGTCACCAATTTTGCTTTTGTTTTCAAAGAACTGGCTCCTGGTTTCATTTATCTGTTCTGTGTGTGTGTGTGTGTGTGTGTGTTTAAGTCTCTATTTCTGCTCTAATCTTAACTATTTCCTTTCTTCTACTGACTCTAAGCTTTGTTCTCTTTTACTAGCTCTTTTAGTCTACCACCTTTTCATTATCTATGCCTCAACTCACGTGATACCTCCTTAAAGAGGCTTTCCTCTGCTAATTAACATAACGCCCACCTCTTCCCCCATGTCCCTTTCTACCAAATTTTACCTGAAATATTTCCTAGTACTTGTCAATAAGTAATATACATACAAAGGGTTAGGAAAATGTCTGTTTTTTTTATTTTTATTTTAATCAAAATTATATATAGATAATTTTGTAAGCCAAATAATCTATAAAAATTATTGTGGAGAAGAGAGTCTTCTACTTAACTTTCATCTTTCTCTGCCTTTCCCAGATAAAATCACTTCTAACTTTTCAGCTGAATCTTGCTATATTGTTCCTTGTTGATTTTTAGGTGTTACCTATTGACTTGTCACTGTGGAAGACGAATATTGGCTCCTTTTTCCTGGCCCTCCCACCCAGCATATACAAACAAAAACTTTGCTAGTTTTGCTATCCTCCCAATATGGATGTTTCCTGATTTTTATTAGATGATTTTTGACATTTACATCACTCCATCTACATGTATGCTCTGTACAACAGCTGTATGTAGTATTCTATAATGTCTTTTAATAATTCAATTTCATATTCTCCCAAGATTGTTAAACTCTTCTTTCCATATGTTCAGATGTATCAACTCTTCTATCAATTTTTTCATCTTGAAAACTCTTGGTGCCTTCTGACCTCCTCTTTGGACCGCCATGCCTGGGGCAGAGCTATGATCCTAGAAATTCTCTTTATTACCAACACCAGGGATTCGATTCTTTCTTTTTCCTGTTTGGTTTATTTATTTCATAAAGGAGGTTTGGCTCCCAAGTTTCAACAGAGCCTATTTTCTGTTAGCTTCCTGGGAAAAGATAACGTGGGAAATAAACTGTTTAAGACCCGCGTGTCTGCAAATATCCTCAACTTGATTTAAATGTCTTCAGTTTTCTTAGTTGTTATAAAGTTTTTTAGGAAAAAAATTCTAAGTTGAGAATTATTTCTCCTTAGGAAATTTGAAACCACTGTTCTATTACCTTCTAGAAATACAAGTTTCAATTAAGAAGTCTGAAGTCATATGATCTATTTTGTCTGTGATCTGTTTTTTTCTCTTTGCATGATTGTATGGATGACCCTTTCCCCAAGTGTTTTGAAAGGTGTCAAAAATGTCCACTGTCTTTTTAACAAAAAATTCATTTTGTTGGGTATTCATTGAGCTCTTTCAGTCGGAAAACTCATATCCTAGGAAATGTTTTTCATAATATTCTCTTATTTTACTGTTAATTTTCTCTGCTTGTCTTCCAAAACTCCAGTTATTTGGATGTTGGACCACCACAGTTTCTTATATCTCCTCATTTCCTTATGGCATTTTCTGTTCTTCTCTCCTATTTTCCAGCTCTTTTGCTCTATTCTCTGTGAATCTTCCTCAGTTTTATTTTTTCAAACCTTTTGAATCACACATTTCTGTTATTCTGCTTTTTATTTCTAAAGGCTCTTTTTGGTTGTTAGATGTTTCTCTTCTTTTTAAAAAAAATACCATTATTGTTACTTTCCTATCTTGTTTCCTATTTTATTTCTCTGGGGATATTAATGAGGGTTTTTCATTTGTGTTTTTCTTGCTTTAGCCTGACCTCTGTTTCTTCAAGTTGCTTTTCTCTGTTCATTTGGTTTCTACATTTCTTGCTAGAGCCTTTCCTCAGACACAGATAACCCTTGACTGTTGGCTCCTATGTGCAAGTGGGGCGCCTTAGAATTGTCCATTGTCTGGGGACTCATAAACTATAGTTTTTACTGGAGGGCAATTAGGCTGGGTCCTTTCTTTGAGAGACCCCAGGTGTGAGTTTCTCAAGTCTTTCCTCTTTGGCTGGTTAGAATTCCTAGTGAAAGTCTCTTTTTATCTACTGCCTGGATAACCTAGATTGAGCTGTTCTAGGAATCTGAATGGGAAAAGGTTTAGTGGAGGCAAACAGGGGCAGTTGTCTCAGAATCCAGTGTGTCCCAGCATTCAGCATTCTGCAAACGGAATCCACCTGTTTTCAACACGGTACCCCTTCCTGAACACATTCCAGGCCTTCTCTGTCAGTCCAAGCGTGCTTGTTTTACTGACTGTGCAGAGTGGCAAAGTGAATCTAACTGCTTCTTACACGGATTTGTACCCTCCTCCTTTTTGTGCTTCTTTTTACTTCTACCTCCCAAAGTACTTGGTACCGCTAATTCCTGAGACGTCAGGGACTTTGGTGGTGCAAATTGGATTGCTTGTCAGCTTTCCTCACTGCCAGCTTGGGATTCAGCTTTCTTGGATCTGCTAAGCCAGTTACTAATGGCCTGCCTATTTTTTCACCTCTAATTTTTTTTGTTTTTACTGTTTTCTTATTAGCTGCCCTCCTCATACTTTATGCTTCATGCTTTAAAAATTCCATTTACTGTTGCTTTAGTAAAAGGAATTTACTAAATGTACTAAAAAATTCCATTTACTGTTGCTTAGTCTATAGAAAAAAAAAGCAAAAATGAATGTATATGCCCAGTTGGCCACCTTTTAATTTATTTACGCTCCCTTATGCACACATGATAAGTAGGAATTCTCTCTGCTGGTTTACTGCTTCATCTCCTAGTGCCCACAGTACGTGGAACATGCTAGATGTGCATGATAAGTATTTGCCCAGTAACTGACTGGCTGACAGACCCACTAACTAGCTTGGTTAGTTAAATTTCAGAACGGCCTACAATCTCCAAAATTTTAAAATGACAATGTTGGAGCTCTATCTACAATGAAGTATTTCTGAAAAGCAAAGATGTAGGATTTCTTTAAGGGTATTTTAATTCTATTATGTATCCCCTTAAATTTTTTTATTAATCTTTCTGGATTTTTCTATTGAGAATTCAAAAGGGAAACATGAACTGCTTTGGAGTAAAGTGTGCTTTGGGAGGAATATGTTAGGTAAAACTAAATGTGTCTACGATAGCTTCTTTTGAACTGAAACTTGACTTTTGATTTCATTTTCCTGTCTCACTCAAACCTATAGGCTATGTGGATACAGGGGTTTCAGGTCTCTTCCAATTTCTTAATTTCCTTAGAATTTTGTTATTTCCTATTGACAGGATGGCAAATTCTTGGCACAGATTCAATGACTTGATTTTGTTCTGTAAGGTCTTTTAAATATATTTTGAACATGAGAATGAGATTAACTCCGCTATGATGATAATGCCCTGCCAGTCCACTTTAGAATTTCTGGGGGGGGGGGGGGGAACAAATATAATAATGTGTAAGGAAAATAAGGAAAAACATAGAAGCAAAAGAAATTCAGGGAAATCATTTTTCTTGTACAAACCAGGGCCATGTTCTGTCAAGTAGCCAAATGTGCTTGTATTAATTAATTTGAGTAACATTTACTGAGCACCTGCTTACTATGTGTACCTGCTTACTTTATGTACCTACTTATTGTGTGTACTGTGTTAATATTAGAAACCCACCATGCCCTCATCCTACACTTGCTTAATAAATTGATTTGAGATTCAGTTTTCTGTTGCTATTTTACTATCCATGGGAACTTTACCCTTGCCGTAAACATTTTTATCCCCATGCCATTTTGGTAGGGTGCGTGACCTTCTTAAATCCATTTCATAGGTAGCTTGCTTACAGATTATAAGTTGAGAGCCTAACACAGAGGAAACCTGTGCTAAATGTAGAATTAGAACTTGAATCTTCAGTGCATTTTTGTTTTGTAGTCCAGTGAGTAGTACCCTTAGATACCAATAGATAACTTTTGGTGGTTCTACAAATTTAAGGAAAAGCACAGCATTTAAACTTTGAACAGTGATAGATATAAAACCCAGAAGTACAGAAAGATGTGGCATCTGGTGCTTCAGGGAGGTCTTAATGTGAAATATCTCATTGAAAATATCTTTTTTTTCAAAATAGGTCATTCATTGGTTAGTAATAGGCATGATGTGGAGAAACTGTAAATAGAGAGCTGAGTGATGTGGGTCTTCCTTTTAAGTAGTCTTTGGTTATTCATCATGAATCAATTTATTTGTGGTGAATTGGGTTTGTTTTGTTGTGTTTCTCGTTATTTTATTTTTAATTTTATCGAATGCAGTGTCTCCCAAAAGAGCCGTATCTACTAGTGTCGGTACTGTAAATTGAAAACATAAAATCTGCATATCTAAAACACGCTCTTTTTCCTTTAGAATTTCTAAGTCATAGACACTCATTCTTTTAAAAAAGCCTGAGATTCTTGAACTGGTTTTCTGATTATTGTCTCGAATAACTTCTTGTTTTCCTCCTTGTTTTTGTCTTGTCCCTCCCTTACTTCCCCTTACCCCTCTCATCACTCTCTGGTGGCGAGGAAGATCTGTCCTCTCAGGCAAGGGCGGGAAGGAAAGTGAACAGCTCTCCCAGGAGGCCAGAGCTAATGGGAGTTTTGTGGATCTTTCAGCAGGGCTGGTCAATGATAACCATGCTGTAGAGGTCTCTCCTACTGGCTCTCTGACCTCTTGGTAAACTATTTGTTTTTCCTTGTATTGATTAAAACACACACACACACACACACACACACACACACAACCAGCCACCCAGTCTATAGCTCCCTATCACCCAGGACATTGTTTTTAAGAACGATACACATTTAAAATACACGAATTCAGAAAACTCCAGATCCTCGACTTGATTTTACTCTGCAATGCAGGTAAACCGATCACTGGTGATGTTCAAACAGAATCCTTGAAAGAAGCAGGGGATGCTTCCAGACTTCTAGTTTTTGAGAGAACGTGAATCACAAATTGTTCAAAATCAGGAGAAGACTCCAATTATTAAACCATGTGAAATGAGTATTCTTATTAATTGTGACCGTCTAAGGACTAAAACACGTTCATTTTTCTTACCATGTTGGTCCTTAAAAGGTACTCTCTTTCAGTATTTGCACAAACTGGAGTTCTTGATTTCCTTAGTATATAATGCAGGGTCTATTTTTTTTTCCTTACCATACAGCATTCTAAAGTAAAATTCAAGGATCCAAGGCCACTTGATTGCCTGCGGGTATGAATCTTTACAGTAGAGAGAAACCTCCAGGTTGTATATCTATGGACATTGCTTAATGAAAACATCTAGAATAATGGTGCTTCTGGTTGTGTTTCCAATAGCAATGTGATTGCAGCACAGTGTGGATTAGGTTACGGCTCCTTTGAATTCTGACCTTCTGTCTAAAACAGCTTTAGAGGTTACCCTTTTTTTCCGATTTGGGAGACTGGAGGGGGAAAATGTTAATGCTGCTTGAAGGAAGAAAAAAGTTCTCTAGGTTATTAAGCTTTGGTTTTTTATTTTTCCCCTTCCTGGCAATTCCTTTGTAATAATAATAGAGCTTCTTGATTCTGGATACTTAAACTATACCTCCAAATGCATAAGGACACTTGGAGTACATTTCGAATGTAATTATTTCCTCATGAACAAATCAAGTGTTTATGATGTAATAGCTATTAAGATCAAAGCATATCACATTGGATAACTGAAATTAGGAATACAAAGGGAAAGAAATGGATAGAACTGTAAAATAAGTTGTCCATATAATTGCTTGTGGTGGACTCAGACTCTTAGTGTCTCCTTTTTATTATAAAGAAAAAGTGGGGCACATTTATAATTCTTATTTTAGAATGGCAATTCACCTTTTTTGACAAACATGAGGAGACTGTATCTCCTGATTTGATCATTTCAGGTTTAAGGATTCATCATATTGTTTTCCCTATTGGTCACTTAATGTGTTTTTATTTTCGAACCTGCACCCTGACTTGCAATGTATAGTTGTACATAATCGTATGTTGCATAGTGATTGTATCTATTCTATATTGAATGTATCATTTCGATATATATACCATTTCAACACATGACACACCTTTCTGGATTTATTAACTTTATTAGGTGTCCTTTTGCTCCAAAATGATGATACAGCACACAACACACCGATGTCCCAGTTGCCCAGTGTTTAGTGGGAACTTTGATGGGGTTAGAGAAGTGAGGCAGATTCTAAAACAAATACCAGGGAGAGGGCATATTTTTAAAACTCAGGATTCATACAGATAAATTGTCACGTTATTTGTTAAAATAAATGAAGAATGTATATAAAACGCCTCGCATAACGCCTGGCGTGCAGTAAGCACTCAGTAAATGTTAATTTCCTTTCCTGTTCCATGAGATAGTCATCGTTTCTGAAGAATTTAAAAACTGTGAACTCAGCTGTCGTGAAACCTGGAAAACACAAAACAAATTTCCAGATCCTCTTACATGTATTGGGAGGTGCTGACAAGATTGGTTTTGCCCATGGCTTTGAGAAAAAAAAAAAAAAAAAGTTTGAAGAGGAGACAAACCTGGGTTTTCTAGGTTACTTCGTGTCAACAGAAATCCATTTTGAAGTGTGAGAAAGCAAAGGAGTTTATTGCTGAGAGTAAGCTTCCAAAACCAATTATTTACCTATTTTTGGCAGATGGAAGAAAAAGTAACTCCATTTGCCATTTCAGAAAATCAGTTGATTTTAAAATAGGAAACCTGGTATGTCATACTTTTTAAAGAACCTATATCATCCCATTCCCTTAAAAATCTACCACTGCCCTTGTTATCATTATTTGTTTCAATAAGTGCACCTCAAAGTTTCTATTAAGAATAATAATATTTTAAAATAACATCCTATAGGCAGCCATTACTACATAGGATAAGTTTCCCACCCTACATAAACAAATGTGATTATTCATATGTAATAGCCAATGTACTTATTAGAGGACCAGGAAATAGATTATATTTCCACATTGTGTTGTTATAAAGACTAGAATATTTATTAAAATAATTTTCCATGGTACAGTGAATAGTTAGTAATTGCCTCCTTAAATTTACTGTTAAAAGCTATTCATGTTGGAGTTTGAATGGAAAACATTTAGCAAAATACTGGTTGACATTCAGTTTGGCGGATTTAATATCATTCTTAAAATAAATAGAGGATGTTTTACTTGGTTGTGTTTCAGCAGAAGGCTACTGGGAGCAGGGCCCTCATTGTAGGTCTCGTGCCAGTGGGGAAAGAGGAGGTCATGGAAGTGACCACTCCAAATGCCAGCAAGGATCGTAACGCCAGCCATCCAGACATTGTTCCAATGGTTCCATAAAAAAGCCAGGAATGTAATGCCGTGGCATGGGCCACGAGAAAGGAGAGTTATTTGGAAGCAAAGGGACCAGAAGTACAATCTTTTAGAATACTCTGCCATTCCACTTTAAACAGTCTGAATCACAAAATGTTGATTTTATTGATCAGATATACTTGGTTTTCCTAATGTGGAAGAAATAATAACCAGGATTTTACTTTTGAAGAGAAAGCATTGGTCTTTAAATGCTAATGATGTTTTCACAACTTACTATACCATTATTGTTGAGAAATAATCTGCTAAGAATAGTAGAAACGGAGACAACAGATGGTTGATAGTGAATAGCGTGCAGCCTTAATTCTAAAATTATTAAAAGGTAAACACAAATAAAGGAAAAACAACTGCTTGAATACCTCTCTTATTGGAAACTTCACAATTACTCAAGATCTTTATTGTTGTTATGGGAATGGAAAGAGGAAAGGAATACTTGTCTTCATTCATTCGTTTTCTCTGTTCATTTGTTATCTTTAATTTGATTAATTAACTGCTTACTCGTGTAGTTTCAGAAAAGTTCAGTTACCTTTTCGATTGTTCTAATGAATTCCTTATAACTTCCCTAGTCTTTTTATTTTTTTTTTAATTGGGGTCATTTGTTTATTTTTGGAACCATGGCTTTATTTAAAATTCTGTTAATTGGGAAGCAGTAACAACTTCTCTCAAAAGTGCAGACTTGCCTATAACCAGGTATGCGTCTAGGCAACAGCTTGTTCTAGAAGATAAAACCTGTTTGGAGAGACAGCATGTGAAAGACATTGTCTCATTGAGGGTACTCAAACACTTTGTTACCGTTGCCTATTACAAGTGTTTTTCTTTTCCAAATAAAATGATATACTTATTTTTTGTTTTAATGGGAAAAAGGCATATTAGAATTTCTTTACTCCTATTCATTTGTTTTTGTGTTGAAATTTCTTCAGGAAATCTCAGAAAATAATGCTTTCTGCTATTACCTCTACTATTTACTAATGGCAAATTTTCAGCAAATGTTTCTAATTTGTAACGTGTATGACTTTTTTTAGGGGACACCGACATCCTTAAAGTATATGGATAGGTTATATAATTAAAGTTAGTAAAAATTTAGAAATAGGAAGTCAACAGTATACTACAAACTGGATCTTATTAGTAATGGCTTACATATTGGCTATTTATCAGAGAATAACTTATTTTTGGTGTAAGTTGTATGGTTGTTATTGCATACTTGATATTCAGAAGTAGTAACCAGACACAAATCTATGGATAAGCATGTGATTGTTTTTAATCCACCTAATTTTGCTTTAGGAAAAGGAAACCATTTAAAATTGGTATATCTGCACACGGATATTTCTTTTAGCCAATGACTAAGCTCTTTGTTACATAATTATGAAGCATGACCTGTGTCATATTAGTGGTCATATTACCTTCATCATGCTTTTCATAATTTTCTTCATAATTACATGCATCATTTCTTTAATGGTATCATGTTTGGTTAGTTATATAAATAAGAATAATTGAATTTCAATATAAAAACTAATGTAATATGATAAATTTGATTATAATATAGGCAAGTAATTTATATATAAAAGTCAGATACTTTACATGATATTCCTGCTGTTCTGACTTCATTTAGTTTGTGTCTTCTGGATTTGCAAATATAATCTCCCATGGATCAGAAAACTAATATTTTACCCTTTTACATCTAGGATAATTTTTCAACTATGGGAAGCAGGGGTACAATAGCTGAATGTAAAGTTTCAAAGAAGGTTGAATTCTCCAACCAGCACCTCAGATTTTTATTTGATGAACCTTAGAAATAAATATGATCGCAAAAGCAGTCACTATGTGGGTGCTTGACATCATAGATTGAATTAATGTAACATTACATTTTATTTCACAGCACTAGAAACCTCCATCATGTGCTGTGTTTTATTTTCTGCATCTATACTTTAGTATATTGAGTAACTGACACTTCTGGTTTGAGAAAGTGCTGTAGGTGGTAATGTAATTCTATTTCTGCTGCATATATGAACAGATCCAATAGCCATCAACTGCTTTTTGACCTAGCTTCCCAAATATGGCAGACGACTAGCCCATGATTCCTTGCTGGCACCACACAAAATGAAATCCTAGGTGAGTTTGCAGTTTAAGCTGCCTCTTAGGTTTGACAAAGCGTTCCTTTCTGAGGAATTTCGATTGGCATCCTTTCAGGGGGCAGTAAGGGAGACAGTCCATACTGAATTTTGTTCCTTAGAAGCTTTTTGTTGTGGTTGCATCAGAATGGTGCTTTCGTGCACAAATTAGCAAAGCAAAGGTAAGACTGTATCTGTTTTATTAGTTGATGATCTGGAAATGTATCATGAAATCATTTAAGAATTTGCTGTGGTTTTAAAAATGTTTTTTCATAGCAAAGCAAGAAACTTTTAAAAAAGGTGCTTTTTACTGTTAATAAAAGACCAAACACGCAGAAGAGTATTTATTATCGGTGATGACAAAACAGTTTTAAAGAAAATCCAGTGGGTATAAAGATTTTACTTTGGAGTACAGAATTGGTTATGATGCGTGAGTAGTACCAAAATAAACATTTGTATTTGAACTACGGTAGAGAGCTGGTTGGGGGGAGGGGGGGAAGGAAAAGACAAAAATATAGAATAGGCACATAAGTGATACGTCCTTTAAATATTTGAAATCAATGTAACGGTTATCACCGATCTAATAACTGAAGTCCTTTATTTGTCTAAAACACGAAAGGAAGTAAATATCTTAAACTGAAGTTGCAATTTAGTCATAATAGTGGAGAGCTCAACTCTCCAGATAAGTGTTGCGGATTATCATGCGTAGATTCTGAGTTTAGTTAGAATTTTTTAAAAGAACAAAATGTAAAGAAAGAGTTCTAGATGATATCAATCTTTTCCCAAAAATGATTTTCAAATATCAACACCGAAATATTCTCAGGTTCATACCCCCCCCCCCAATTGCTCATGTAACCCTTGCCCCTCTAGAAATCACTGCAGAATCATCATTCAGGCTTTCATTGTTAAACTGATAATAGCTTACACGTTTGCGTGTTTTCTCCCTCTACGTACTTAATATATAAGTTGCCATTCTAATTGTTTTTTCTAAATTTTCCCAGACCCGTTAGTTGTTGCACTGGGGGGGGGGGGGGGGGGGAATTGCAAAGTATTGATTCCCCAAGTTTCAGGGCCTGAAAAAAGTTTTGGAAAAGTATAAAAGATAACGTGTAACTACTCCCCAAAGCTCGTAATTGGTAGCTGCTGGAGCAGGAGATGTGTGTCGACAGTGTCTCCGAGAACTTATTCTCACACAGCTGTTTATTCAGATAGCGTGGGGCGCGTTCATTTACATAATAAATTTTTTTTTTTTTTTTTTTTTTTTTTTTTTTTTTTTTTTTAAGCAGCAAGGTTGAGTCAGACGGAGCAGTGCTCCTCTCAATTGTTGCATTTAAACCAATAAGGTTAGAACAAGAGAATAGCTGTGGTTTGCGTTGCAAAAACAAAAAAAAAAGCCCCGAGGCTCCACGGGCAGACCTACAAGGCTGCGCAAACAAATCGAGGGATGAGATTCTGCCGTTTCTTTGTCTAGGGTTCTCAGATGCTATCTGCCGCCGCTGTTTGGTGGGGAAAGAGCGCAGGGCTCGCAGCGGCTCCTAAACAGATCGGTGGGAGCTGATGGCTCCGAGTTTGGGGCGAGGTAGAAACTCTCCAGTGCCACTTCCGACTTTAAGCCTTCCTGTTGCCGTCCACTGTGGCGGTTTTCTTGCTGGGGAAAGCGTTCTCGCTCAGTCGCTCGGCAGCCCGAGCCTGCAGCAGCGGCCAGGCGGCCGTCCCCGCGGCCGGGCTTTCCCCTGCAGAGGCGCCCCGCTTCCAGCAGCGCGGGGCTCCGCTGGGAGCGCCTAAAAAGCCCGCACGCGTCCTTCCCCGGGAGCAAACCTACCCAAGGAATGGAGGTCTGCTAAACCAGAACGTTCGAAGGAGCACGTTAAAAACTGGTGGACGCAGCAGATGTAAGCGCTGTAAGTACAAGCTGACGGTTTGAAAAATTGTAGGGACTGACAACAGCTGTCCTGTGGGCAAAGCCCAAGATACCAGGAGCGCCGTGAGTAATTGTTTGGATTTGTTTTAAACTAAAAACATGAGGGCACGGGCAACACTATGACACTTTGGACCTGGGATTTTATGAGCCACAGGGTTCCATCACAAAAGTAGAATTCTTAACCCCCCTGTTAGCTCCGCGACTGGCATCATTAAGAGACAATTACAAATTAATTGTTAGCAATTACTGTGGTTGTGATCTATGGAAATAGAGTACACGGCTGTATTCTTGCAGGGAGATTACTTCATTATCTCTCCTGAATTGCTGCACAAACCTCAAATATTCTTGAGCGATATGGAACAAAGCGATAAATACCTATGCGTAATCTCCATTGCAACACAGATTAACTTTTCCTCCACACCTTAGGTTGATATGAGAAAATGAGGGAAGAATTCACATTTTGAAAGCACAACAGATAACAAAAATAAATTGAGACCACTTTTTAAGGAAGGAAATCCTTTCGCTTCAATAAACAAATTTCCCCCACGTTATATGAAACAGGCTCGTCTTCTAAAGGTGAAATAATAAACATTTGCTAAATTAATATACTTTTCGCTTATTGACGCTTTAGATAACTGGAATGGACCTTGAAACTTAAAAGAAGACTCTTCAACTTTTGAATTACCATTTAAAGTATTTGTCATTCAAAATCACTATATTACTAATGACTCATGGGCTTATATTTCTTGGGAGGAGTTTTTGAACACATTTAAGTCTAGCTTTTGCAAGAATTCAGTAAATTCAGACCTGCCATTGAATTTAGACAAGTGTTTTCATGTTGCATTTCTTAAAAAGACAAGGGTACAAAAAGTTGGTAGTTAAGCACAAAGTGTAGTTTTATAGAGTTGGGATTGTTTTTTGTTTTGTTTTGTTTATGCGTCTTTCAAAGTAGCTTTTATTTTAGGCTTCTGTGAGTGTTTTCGCCCACCGTTTGGGGTTTGAGCACATGCATACATGAATAGTCCTGCATTGTCAAATATTTGATATTTGACTTTCTTGCTTGCTTGAGTTCTCCTAAGGCCCAGAGTGTTCAGTAAATGAACAAACAGCCATGGGTTTTCAATCCTGAAAATTCTTCGTGGTGACAGAGAAGCCTGATTGAGCCACTGTTCAGTTTTAGAGTGCCAAAAGGAAGTCAGCTGCTATGTGAGTTTCGTACACAAGATAAATGATTTTCTCAAAAGAAAATTTCCATTTGAATGCGAAAATTCCTATTATAAGAATACACTGGGAAGAGGAAAAAAAAGACTTGCAGTGAGAATACAACCCTCTCTTCCATTTAATCAGATAGCAAAGGCATTTCATTCAACATTTTCAATGAGTGCTCATTTTGAAATCAATCTTTTAAAACTACGGTGGCATCAGTGTCATTTAAACACTTGCTTTTGTTTTCACGGGGACTCGATGTCATTTTCTTCAAACGAGGTATGTCAAAGAGGAATACAGCCTACTACATTAAGTTCAGTAACAGCATTGGAGCATTCATTTTATGGAGTCTTTGATAAAGAAGGAAATAAGTGTTAACATTTAAAAGACATCTTCGTCTTCCTAGGAGTTCATTTTGATTTTACGTTTAGATTTTTATCACAGCATTGACACCAGAGTTAGAAATATTGATTGAGGGAGATTTTAGCAAGAATATACTCTGATGAAAAAACAGATCTATGCCTAAGTCTCCTTCTTATAAAATACATTCTGATTAGAAAATTGCCATTGTCTTTCAAATTTGGGAGTACTCAGGTTGATCTGGGGGGGTGGGGTGGGCAAAAGCAGCCTGCCTGCCAAGTCTATTTATTTAGATAAGTTCAGTACTTTCACTTGGAAAATGTCTTTTTAGTTTTTGGGGGAAAAAAAAGTTTTAAATTATAGCCATTTTATAAAAATTGCTTCTAGCAAGCAAAAAAGCCTATGGAAAACCCATAATTGAGACAAGTACCTACATTTTATTTGCTCTGTGCTGCTGAGATTTAGAACCCCTTTCCATTTACAGTTTACTTTTCACAGAACATTATTAACTTTTTGGCTTCATACATGATCTTCTGTCAGATGCTTTTGATTTGTAATTTAGCAAAGTATAATAAACAGTGCAAAAGTCATGAATTTTGCTCTGCGTCCTGAGCTCTGTGGTAGGGAAAATGTGATAAAATGTGTACCTTAAGTCTTGTTTGATGATCTCTCAAAGCAAGTTTGCCTTCTGGAAATAATTTCTGGGGTTGAAGAGCATGGTATTAACAGATTTAATGTGGCTATTCAATGGATTGGCGAAGTACTATGTGAGGTTTAACAAAATGAGAGAGACAAATTGAACATCAACAAAAGTTACATCTGTGAAGAATTATAAATTTAATTAGAAAAAAGGCAAACTTAAAAGACCTCATTAACTAATCAGAAGTCAAAGTTACTAGTTTAGGATTCTTGGATTTAAATTCTACGACGTTCTGCTATCTTTTTTCCTCTTTGTATTTCTGCAATTCTCAGTATGTATGCTGCTGTGGGTATTCTATACAAAGAGTTTTAAAAAGCATTAGAGTGAAGTGACTTCATTGTAATATAAGATGACTCTTTGTAATGTTAGGGGAAATATTTTTGTACTCGTAGGAACATTTGAATTAAAAATACCAGATTAGAAGAAGACAAGAAACGTATTAAGTTTATGGATATGAAGCAGAAAATATGAGCTTACTGAATGCCTAACAGCATTTTCCTGAAAACCATGAAATAATTTTTTTTTTCTCTTTTGAGTGGAAATCTGCCTAATGAATGATTTTTGAAACACATTATGCTCTTGGACCTTGAAAACACAGAAACTTCCAGCGATATTGTCAAACATAAGAGAAAATCAACACCAATCAGAAATAGGTGTTCTTTTTAGATAAGTTATTATAAGAGCATGTTTCCTTACTGGCCTGTAATCTTGTACTACACATAAAAAACTAAAAGCATGCGAAGTGTAGCATTTTGTAAACTGTAACTAATTTTGCTCACATCTGTGTCTAATTGTTGTCTGCATTCGCATTCTTGAGAGTAGATTTATTTTTCCTGGACCACGATGTGGATTCAGCTGACCAGCCTAAGTGAGGATTAGTTGTTTTAAAGTTATTTTGATTAAAGAGTCATTTTTAAATACAGTAACACACAACACATGGTTTAAATAATCCTTGAGACACAAAAGAATATATCTGAAGTATACTTAATGAAATGAAGATCATGGATATGGGCTTTCAAAAATTGTAGTATATGAAAGTACAGTAGGGACTGAGTCAGGGCAGCATTAAAAAAAAGTGCAAATGCATTTTTTTTTCAGTGAGAAAACGTGGTAGAAAATTCTTATGTTGAAGTGCATTTTTAAGTTTGACTTTGCAATTTAATGATAGGTTCAACCACAAATATAAGGATAATCAAACTTTCAAAGTATACAATGAAACCAAAATTATATTTCCAGGATTATACTATCTAGCCAATGTTAAAATGGGAATGTATTTTAACATTTAACAGAAAGTGTGTTTTACATACTCTTTCCCACAATTAGGCCAAGAGAGTTCTTAAAACTAAGCTAGTTCTCACCTATAATTTATTCCAGGTGTATAAAAGCAGGGGGAAAAAAAGGAAAAAAATTTATCCTCGTAGATTGCTGCAGTTTCTAGAGGAAAACATTTACTCTTACGTGAGAACGTTAACAAAAATTGCAGCCGCCTGCTATCACAAAATGATATATCTGCAGGAATTAAAATTAAATTTTCACTTACTACACAGGCGTCTGTTAATGATTTTCATCCTGCATGTATTCTAGAAACACATACCTAGAAATTTCACATAATGTTACACCAAGGGATCTAGACTTCAACAGTGCACTCTTCGTGCCAAAAAGGTAGAATTCCTCAATTTCATAAATCATAATTAGAAAATAACCGGACTCGATGGCAGAAATTTGCTTGGATCACTTTAATGCCATTTGAGATGCTTCAGTTCTCATCTTTGTTCTGTAGCCCTAATTGATGTCAGTTCAGGTTGGATGAAAATGCACATCAAAGATTTGGAATTCCGAGTCATTTTAAGTGTTTTCCAGAATGCTCTCTACTGCGAGGCGTTAGTCTGAGCTTGTAAACCAGCAGCCCGCCCTCACCTGAGCTTATCACCTGCTGGCGGTTTGCGCTGCCTCTGGAGGAAGAGTAGTAGCTGGCAGAGCCTGCCTGTGAGCCTAAGTTAGTTGGTTCATCTGGAGACAAAAGGCACCAAAATGCTGGCTCCCTGGGACATTGAACTGATGATGAAGCTCTCTGTCCTCTTGGTTGAAACGACAGCAAATTAAACGGAAAGCTGACTGCTTTTTCTGTTTTAGCAGGCGATGGCGCGTAAGCAGTCACTGAATTTCAAATTTGCATGAGTACATGAGCACACGTCACTCAGTGATGTGATTGTGGGGTATGAAAACTTGCCTTTGCCATTTAGAGTGACATTTTTCAGCATTGCCTGAAAGTTGCCCAGAAGCTGTTTCAGTAAATGCTACATGACGAATAGTAAATATAGGAGAAACCACCATGGTAAGGAGGAGAAACTGTCAGGAGTCAGGGGTGGGCGGGAACTCTGTTTCAGCTGGTGATAGCAGAGAATGGAAGATCTTCCGAGGGTGCTGGAGGGTTAATTCTTGAACTGCTGTGAAACACACTCATTTTGCTAATAGCTATTTTTCTCCAAGCACCTTTTCCAAGCTGCCTGGGCAAGGCTGCTTTGCATGTTGATTGGGGGAGGGGTAATCCCGTTTGCAGCTGTCATAGGCCAGTGATGAATCACTATCCCGTCATTTGGCTGCCTTCCCCCTTGACAAGGGGAGGAGGAGGGTAGACCTGCAGGAGGAAACAACAGTGGAGACCTCAACTTCAAGACAATATGCCTTTCACTGCTGCAGTATCCTCCTTTTTCTCTTTTGGTTAAAAGAGAGCATTGTCGTTCTCAGCCATGTGCTCTGTATAATTAAGAGCTGACACTGAAGCAGAGTAACAACAGCTTCTAATTTCTTACCCCCGATCACAGGTGCAAACATCTCAAACCAGTTCAGATGTTGCTGTTTCCTCAAGTTGCAGGTAAGGATATTTGACATTTTTAGAGATTACCTTTCTGTGACCCATATCTATTTTTGTCTAGTATTTCTTAATTATTTCTATTAATAGCAACAGCCTCTGTTGAAAATTACTTAACAATTTGTGTGTGTGCGCGCTTGTAAAAAAATTTTAAGTATGTAGAAAGGGAATAGGAGCCTGGGTTTGAAAATGATTATGGGCTATAGTTTCTGGTGTTAGGTAAACTGTGAATGTGTAATGTGAATTAGGAGAGAAAAGTTGGATTGTAAGCCATTTCTAGTTTGATTTAGAAGATTGGGGAAGTAAAAACTCACTTTAAAAGTTACAGGGTTCATATTAAGCTGCTTTAAAAACTATTTACAGTCAGTCTAAATGCAACCTCTAAAGTAAAATAACTAGCTTTTATTAACCTGGTGGGGGGAGGAACACTCTTCACTTCAATGGAACATTAACACCCCCCCCCTTTTTTTTTTAAGAAAAATACATAGGTTTAAAGTAAAGTGAATGGGCCTTAGATTTTTTAAAAAAAAATTGGCTGTCAGAAAACAGAAGGGTATCTAGGTGTGGTTTTAGTCGCTTTAAATAAGCCCCCCTCCTCTCCATGAATAGAATATTAAATATACACGGATAGCTCTGCAATTGTGAACGTGAGTGGCGGCTTTACCATCATTTTATAAAATCAGCAACTACTGAGTCTAAGAACTTGGGGGCAGGGGGGGAGTATTTAACCTTTTATATGGTAAAAATGCAAAAGTGCAGCATTGAGGTAGAATTGTTATTTCCCTGAATAAGTGACAGCTGAGGTATTCCAAGCGCTAATGCTCCCAGGGACTCACTGTATGTTGGCCTTATCCCTTTTCAATTGGGCACGCTGTATGTAATCCACAAAGCAAACAAGTGAGCCGACATCATAATGTTTTAATGCTGCATTTGTTTCAAGGGAAACAGAGGAACAATTAAGCAGTTTGCCAGAGTAAACACATGCATCAGGACTATCTCTTTCCCTGTCACTGCACTATGGGCCTCAAGTGTTTTATTTGGTTTGGAGACCCATTAAATTACAATTGGGTGGTAAATTATAAGGGAGTACTGGTGCTAATTGATGAAACAGATTCCATAGACAGTGACGCTTCGTCCTTTTATACCTGTTTACATATTTGTCTTTTACAGAAATAACGCCTCTGTTTTTTCAATTTAAAAAGAAAAGCATGACTGCATTTTTTTTTCCGTTGGAAATTAAACTTGACGTAATGGTCTCACTGTGATTTGATGAGCTGTGTAAGAAAAAAAGATTTTTCAAAGCGCCATGTGAATATTTGGTTAGCTAGGTAAGGCCAAGGACACCTTTGAGCACCACATGTTGGGAAAGCATGACTGAAGGTAAAATGTAAGGTGAACTGTTTGGAGTCCAAGAAAACAGATACAATGGGACTTTTGTGTGAATGTGTTTCAAAGGTGTCAAGTCGTTAGCGCATTAAATACTAGTGTTATGAATTTGGTACATCTGTCACACGGAAGGCTTCTTGTCTTTAGGTCTATGGAAATGCAGGATCTAACCAGCCCGCATAGCCGTCTGAGTGGTAGTAGTGAATCCCCCAGTGGTCCCAAACTCGATAACTCTCATAGAGATAGTAATTCCATGACTCCCAATGGCACCGAAGGTGAGTGTCTGCCTTCTCGCTATTTGCTTTGCACCTTGTTTCTTCGTCAGCGTATACTTTGTTATATACAAGGGGGTTATGATTTCAGTTGTCAAACCCATGAAACTACTGTTCTGGTTCCCGTTTGGGTCGTTTGACTTGTGAATCAGTATTCATCCTTCAGTTAGGAGCTGCACAGTACTAAATTATTGTAACATTAACAGACTGGTTCTATTTGGCATAAATGGACACACACGTATATGGATGGGTGCGTAACGTTTTTAACCTTTGAGTGTTTTTTAAGCTTCTTGCTGATGACTCTTCAGAGTATAGTATTTGCATTGTTTTGTTCTCTGAGCAATGAGAATTTGGAATTACTTCCTTTCCCTTTTGATACTAAATATAACAAAATGGGTTTCAACGTAACATTGGACTGGCTTGTCTCTAAATACCGGTAAAATTGTGTGCCAAATGTTCTTGCGTCTCTGACCATTGAGATATAAGCAAATAACAAAACAAAACAAAAAGCGCCCTTGTTTACAAATATACAACCTTATTTGGGAGCTACATGAAATTTATTGTCTTCAGGATTAGAGAGTATACCTGAATAGTTGTGTTACAATTATTTTGTGAATTAATACATATTAATATTTATGTAAATTTTATGTAAACACCTACTTTAGTCCATAGATTCCTCAGTCTAAACAAGTAAGTAAAGCTATCCGTGTGCATTGTGAGCTGTTCTGCACATTTATTTAGGTATTATGTATAATTTTAAAACTGTAACATATGCAAGTATGTGTTACATATTGTATTTATTTCTACTTTAGCCTGTTGAAAAATTGCTGCTTCACACACGATATTTTTGCTTATTCCTTACTAAGCCTCAGGACCTTAATGAACTTAGAGCATAAGTTTCACTAGAAGTTCAGTGAATTATCCATGTTAGAATTCCATCCATCCATAAACAACACCCTTAACCATCATTTCCCAATCGCCATGGTGATCTTTTATCACAGTTCTTAAAAATAAACAAAACTAAATGCCATATAATTGTTTGTTTGGTGCAGTATTCCAGCACGTATTGGTGAAGCCTTTTAAAACTAGGAATGTTAGGACATTTCTGATCCTAGAAAACATACAAAGTGAATTGATTCTGATATTAGATACCTTCATTTCTATACCGACAGTGGTGATTTTTAATGTGCAAATAGTCTGTATTTTGCTTTTTGAGTAAATATGTTCGTTACCAGCGTTGCTGAAAAATGGTCGCTGTCAAAAGTAGAAACTCTGCTGATCTAGCAAAAAATAAATAAAGAAAATAAAGAAACAAACCTCTGAATGAAGTTGGCTCTTCACCTCAAACTCTTCCCATTTTGACAGGCAATCAAAAAGACACTGAAATTATTTTTAGGACAGCAGTTCTGGTATTGAAGTAGGTTTCGTAGAGCAAGTAAAAAAAAAAAGTCCTTTTTTCTCTCCTTTGGGATTTGGCTTCAGGTGGCAGTGTGACTGCCACACAGTGTAGGTTGGGCGTGTGCAGTCTGAGTGTAGGTCCTTCGGGTGGGGGGCCCCAGGCCGGTGTCCTCGTGCAGGTGGCTACTGACAGGAGAGTCAGAGGGGCCACAGGTGCAAACCTTAAATAGTCCTCATCGCTGAGAAGTCCAAACAAGACCATCATTTAGAGTAACTGAAAAATAAAGAAGACTATGTCTAATCATTTTTGCTAAATAGAATTTACTAATACGTATTGGTTGGAGTAATTATGAAATAATGCATGGTGGTAGTTCACATACGTATAAACAAATGAGGTGGGGGGGGAGGCATTTTCATTTTGTCATCATTTACTGGCAGATTGTCTCCTACAGAATAAGAACCATGTAATACTGAAGCAGAGTCTGTGATGGGGACTGCCCCCTAGGAAGGCTTTGTGTGAATGACGTGTGGTTTGTTTTTTAAGGACATGTGGAGTGGTTATGTCTTTCTAACAGTTTGTTTACCTTTAATAGCTTGATATCAGGTCCATATTCAGGAATATGTATCTTCCACCATTTTTGCATAAATGGTTCAAAAGAGTACGATATTGTAGGTAATTGTGGAATCTGCTGAGGCAATCTGGCAAATACTTCGAAATTACTACTTACCCAGAAAAATTCTTAATGATCTTATGTTTTAGAAATGAATTTTTTAGACCTTTTTCAGACAAAGGCAGTTACGCATTTCGTTTTTTCAGGGATCTTACCTGGGTTTACTTTGTAACGGCTATGGTAGTTAAAGTGGAGTTAGAAGGTACCAATATAAAATAAATTCTCCAAAGAATAAAGGCAATTTTCATCATTCTGCTTAGAGATCCAGTTTTATTTTCGTATACAGTTTGGAAATACGGTTCTAGACTTGCTTTATGATCCCTGTTACATGCCTCTTTAGATGCAGACTCTATCAGAAAGTTCTGAGTTATTAAGTTTGTGAATCAGTTCATCAAGCTGCTTACGCGTTCTGTAACGCATTTGTTTCCTTACCCCCAGTCACCGCTAGAGGAGTGAAGGTTAAAATTAGTGAGCTCCTAGTGTCTGGCAAGCTTCCCTGGGATATAATCCTTATAGATTTTCCTAGTCCTTCTTTGAAAGTCTTCTTTCGAAACTAGTACTGTTTACCAATGAATTAGAAGAACGAAAAACAAGAAATTCATTTAAATGTAAGAGCGTTTAAAGTATCAATCATCTCCCCTAACTCCATGACAAATATTTTTAGCTCTATATGCCATGATTTATATTTAAGTGACTTCACTGCAACTGAGTTGAAGCTATTCTCCTTAATGAGGTCAACAAAACTTCCATTGAGTTGACACAGTTGTTGGCTTTGCCCGCGTTTATATAGGTTGTCTTCTCAGAGCCATTTTTTACTTCCTGCCCCCACTTGTCCCTATAATGAGGCTAAGAAAACATGAAAATCTCCTGTATCAAAAACCATAACTTCATCTGAAGAACAAACAAGAAGGGAATGGAATGGAGAGGCCGAGATATTAAGTTTCTTCTTAAGTCGGCTGCCAAATTATCATAAGACTCAATGTTTGTAGGTTCTGTACTCACAGGCTAGTGCCTATTTTCATGGTTCATCTAAGGGATAAAGACAGACAGACACTGAGCTATAGCCTCAGATACTGGGCTTTTTTATTCCCCAGATGAAATGTTCTTCAGTTAGGATGGTTGTTTACTGTTTCATACTTCAAAAGTTTCAACTATTCGTATTTTACATTCTATTCCAACCTCTCTGTGAATCGTTACCGTAGTTAACTGTTGGTTTCTCACAGTTGATAAACCTTGGAGATAGAAAGCATAGATAGGTAAAAAAACAAAATAGCATAAATGAATGCTTGAGTTGCACTGAAAAAAAAAAAAAGAGAAGTGATCTGTTTCCAAATGAAGTAATAAATATTTTAGTTACTCTTAAACAATTACAATTTGATTTGGAGGAGACTCATGGATAGTTATGAAAACTATGAGCAACTGTGGCTTTCTTTTCACTGTTTGGCCTATTTTGGGGGGTGGGGGGCAGTTAGTTTTCCAAGACAGGATTGAAGAGAAATTTCTTATTAGATTGTAACAGCATAATTTTTAAGACCTAGGCTTCTTGCTGGTGATGCTCGCATTAGGTCTATATTAAAGCACCGAATCTGAGAGGATTCCTAATGTGTGGATATATGTCAAGCCTGTTGACGTCTGTGTTGTATAAGCGTGCAGAGTTGTTGGGAAACCTTCCTTTGGAAGGATTCAGGGCTGTAGCAGTAAAAGGAGTTTTATTTATGTACCTAATTAAGGCCTTGTTTGCAAAGCAGTGATTCTTTCCATCTTTGTTTTTTTCTTGTTGTCTTATTTCCATGGGAGCCTTAGATTGGTCGGTTCATATATTGCTAGTTTGAGTGTTTATTTTTGCTTGTCTGGGGAGGAAGAGTGGGGAAGGGCAAAAAAGAAGCGTGAGCAAGTGGAACCGAGAGCTCTAATTCTGAGTTTTTGCTATTGTAAATTCAGATTCAAAGTCAAAAAGCAGCTTAAACTTGTCTTAAAGCAGATGAATTTGCCTTTAAGTGACATAACACCAGATGCGGTTGAAATCTTCACTACAAACAGGGTTTCAGGAATTCTGATGGTAATTCAAATAGTAATTTTGAATTGGTATATCAGATTCCCAAGGTGATAAGAGATACAATCTTGAATTAGGTGGCTAAATTTTCTGCATTTTAAAAATTTATTTAATTGTGTATTGCATATTTTAGGATGATAGCTTAATTCAATTTTGTATTACCAGGAGCTATTTTAATGTTGTTTTATTTCTACAAAGCTCAGAACACCAACAAATGATCTGAATTTGTTTTCCTCACTGCAATTTGAATTTAGTGAAACATAGTTATATGCAACTGGAATATTTTTAAGAAATCTTATTTATAAGAAATATGTAAGCTGGAGCGAATGTGTATAAAATTATGGTTTGAGGCTGCATTTTAAAGGCTACATTTGTATATTTGTGGTCAAATATTCTGTTGTCAATAGAAACATGGTAATCTAATTTTATTATTGTTTACATTCTGCACATGACTTACTTTCTGGAAGATTAAGGGACATTGTGAGTAAAAGGATTTCTAAATGACATTTTTAAAGTTTGCCTGTAGCCACATAATTGGTCTCTTATAAATTGTTCACAAGGAAAAGCCATGAAAGGATGAACAAAATAATTTTAGGATTTAGTATTTGCCTATATTGTGTCTGAGAAGAGTTTTCACATGCCTGTTACTAATTAATAATGATAATGGCTAATGTTTATAAAGAACTTAATGTTAGTCTTTATGCTGACCATTCTCCAGGATTTGTTTCATTAATCTTCAGAAAATTCCTGACATCCCAGTGTCGTGGTTAAGACGCTGGGTTTGACTCCCAGCTCCACGATCACTAGCAGGGTTAGCTTCTGTTGGGCTCAGTGTCCTCGACTGTGAAATGAGAATCAGAGCAGAAACCTCTCTCAGGCTTGCTTTGAGGATGATAAGTAAAACCTGGGGCACACTTGGGACTTCCTAAGTACTCTGTATTTATTAACTTCTGTACCATATCTAGACTTGGATGGTACTATTACTGTTTTACATACAACAAAACAGAGTGTTAGAAACTTCAGTGCCAAGTTTAAAGGCACAGGGCTTATAATTGGTACCACTAATATCTGACCTAGTATTTGAATCCAGTTCTGAGTTCAGAGCTTGGGTTTTAAAATCTCTGTATTAGTCCGTGGAAAGAATACATGATTCCCATCCCCGACCAGTGTCTTTTCTGACACCTTCGTACTAAACACTGGTGCCTTCCCCTTCCACATGGATGCCTTCTCAACTGGAGAACACCATTCCCTAGCAAACAGTGGAGCTGTAAAATGGCCTATGGCAGAGGCTTTGATGACAAAAGGACTTCATTATGAGGCCATGTGCCCAGGGCAGTTATATTCTGGTCTTTAAGTTCTTGTGTGCGTGAGTGTAGGAGATTTCTTCTTGGTGCCACGCGTGCAAAGCATATTGCATCAATAGGTTAAGTTTTAGGGGATTGTCTCTTACTAGTTTTCAAAGCTTTAGACTTCATTATAATTCCATCAGCCGTCTCTCTCTGTTGGCTTCCCTGGGATCGGAGATGGGAAGTCCTCTCTGCTTTTCATTACAATAGTCATTATTATATGCACATTTGGATTGGAGCAGTATTACTGTGAAATCTAAAAAGCGGTCACAGTTTTGCTACTGCTCAGAGTAACCATTTTCTACCTCAGAAAATATTCTTAAGTGGATGGTAAATTTGGTCACATTTCTCTTAGAGAACCAGGCTATGTTAACTAAGCAAAGCTCGAAGAAGCAGCTTAAGTGGCATTTGTTGGGGGTTCCATAGAAACAGCGGTTACGGAAGCCAGGATATGGGAGCACGGGTGCTATGTTCTAGGAGCAGCAAGTAGCCATTCAGGCGGTGTGGCCGGGGGAGAGAGGTTGACGGGGTCTAAGAGGCGAAGTCACAGGATACAGGGGTGGCATGTGTAGGGCCTTGCACATTGGCAGATGTACTATCGCTCATAAATAGCTTTGGTAGGAAGAATAGGAACTCCAACGCTTATTGCCTGAAACTGTGCTCAGAGTACAGAATCAGGCTTCTTGATAAACAGACTCTATGTATATAGTATTCTCTTCTTCCCCAATACCTCACAGTTCAAGAGAATCAGAGTTCTATGACATCTCTTCTCTAGCTGGGCCAGAAGTTAGGTAGCATCAGCAATCTGTACCTCCCTTAGAACGTCCTATCTTCTGGGAGAAATTCCTGGTTCCCTCCAGGGAGATTGTGTGAACCTTTAGTGAGTCCTAGTATTTAGGCTAATTCTGAATCCTTCACTCATGGATTCCTTGCTTTAAGTGATTCCTAATTTCTTTTGATGGCCAAAGATGCCTTGGGGGTGAGCTGTGTATAGATAACGTGATGGGTCTATGTGTGCCCACTTTGCTTACTTGGAGTAAAGTCTAAGAGTGACGCCTTTTCCTCTTTTTGGCTCCAAGGGTACAATATAATAGGAAAAAAGACAATTACAAATTTTCCAATTTTATTTTGGGTAGGCAAAAACATTATCTGACACATAGCTGTCTTCAGTGACTGCTGAATAATCAAGGACTTAGGCTGAGGATTTATGTAAAGTTTTAGGACCCCTTTTATAAGTAAAAGGTTGTTGTTATGTTTATGGTAATTTGTTGGTTTTGTAGATTTTTTAGTTTCATTTCATGCCTGAGACATCTCATTATACTGAAAAAAGGTGGATGAACTCTAGCAAACACATTCTAAGCTGATTTATTTATGTACTCCCTTTAAGGCCAATTGGAAACATTTTTTTTCTATGAAATGAATCAAAATCTAAAATGCTTACCTGTTTTATCATTGCATTGATTACTGATCAAGGGAATTGTGAGTGGAAACAATACTTTTTTTAATTTTTTTTTAACGTTTATTTATTTTTGAGACAGAGCATGAACGGGGGAGGGTCAGAGAGAGGGAGACACAGAATCTGAAACAGGCTCAAGTCTCTGAGCTGTCAGCACAGAGCCCAACGCGGGGCTCGAACTCACGGACCGCGAGATCATGACCTGAGCCGAAGTCGGCCGCTTAACCGACTGAGCCACCCAGGTGCCCCAAAACAATACTTTTTTAACAAAATGAGGACTATGAAATGAATTGCCTAAGTTCTTACTGTTTCTTAAGCATATCAAGAAATAGCATACCTGATTTTATCTGCAAAAGAGTTAACTTTTATGTACCTAATTTCAAAGAGTTTAAAAAGCACAGTACTGTGCTGGAGAAGAGAATCAAAGACACGTCAGACCGATCTCAAAGCTCACATCCTTCACACTCTGAAACATGGGCTCCCTGATAGCCAAATAACTTGGTCCTTACTGACATAATTTATCTGCCCTAAGAAATTTTATGTTACCCTGTCTAAGTGGATGATTCATTGAAGGAAATACAACATCCGTTTATATGTATGTTTCACTTAGTAGAGTCTCTAGGTTCCTTAAAGGCAAGGATAAACCTGTTCACTACTGTGTTCTCGGCATCTAGCAGAAAGCTTGGCTGTGATTAAGCAGTCAACACATATTTGTTGAATGAATGCCCCGTATGACTAAGCAGATAATGCAGGAGAGTGATTATAAGAGACAAGAGTCACTCATTTTACTTAAAGGCATTAATAGATTCAATAAGTATCTAAAGCCTCGTTTTCAAAGTTTGAAAATGATGATTTCACAGACCAATTTATATAGTAATTATACAGGCCATCCATTCAGAGAACATCCACAGTCAACATTGCTGCTGATTTTTAATTTGATCTGTAGTAACTGACTTGCATTTGACCTGTACTAATTAATTAATTTATTAATGACAACTGCTCTTGGACTTAATAGTATTAAGCAATGATGAAGCAACTTCCACGTAGTCCAAGAAACACATGAATTATATAAAGATCAGGCAGTTAGTACACTTAGATTTAGTATCTTTACAAGATGGTAAGGTGTCTTGATTGGAGGTGAACATTTTATTTTTTTAATTAAAAAAAATTTAATGTTTATTTTTGAGAGAGAAAGAGAGAGCACAAGGAAAGGGCAGAGAGAGAGGGAGACACAGAATCCAAAGCAGACTGCAGGCTCTGAGCTGTCAGCATGGAGCCTGATGCAGGCCTCGAACTCCCGAACTGAGAGATCATGACGCTTAACTGACTGAGCCACCTAGGTTCCCCATAGGAGGTGAACATTTTAAAAGTGAGGAAAATTCTGGGGTGCCTGGTGGCTCAGTCAGTTAAGTTTCTGACTTTGGCTCAGGTTGCGATTTCACAGTTGGTGAGTTTGAGCCCCATATTGGGCTTCGCTTGCAGAAGACCCCCCACCCCCCCTGCTTGCATGTGTGTGTTCTCTCTCTCTCTCTCTCTCTCTCTCTCTCTCTCTCTCTCTCTCTCTCACAAAATAAATTTAAAAACTTAAATGTGAAGAAAACTTGCAAGGACAAGGATATATACATACTGCAGTGAAAAGTCTCTATGTATGTATATATGAAATAAGAATATATATCACACTGTATATCCACCATTACATCATTCATTCAAGAAAGATTTCATGATTTGTGTCTAGAAATTTACCAAATATCATCTTGCCAAGGAGAAATTTACAGTCTACTGGATTTGCAGACCTATAATCAGATGACCACTATACTTTATCACTAGGGCTATATTCTGCAGAGAGGTGGGGTCCTAATTATGACTGGGGTGATCAAGGATGGTTTATGCACACAGGTAGTACTTAAACTGAGTCTTGAAGAAGAGGTGGAAAAACACTGGGTGACAAGCCAGGAAGGAAGAAAGAGCGTGGATTGTTCGGCTGTAGCAAAGACATCCCTAGTCCCAGGGGTGGGGTGGGTGTGTGTGTGTGTGTGTGTGTGTTTAGAGAGGGACATGCACGCCGTGCGTGCCATGGAGCTAAGACAGTAATCACCCAAAGCAGAGGAGGAAGAGCCTTACGTATGAGGTTCAGGAGTTTGAATTCAATCCTGTGGGAGCTGGATGATTTGGAGGCTCATGAACAGGAGCGTGATATGATTGAGTCTATGCTTCAGAAATCCATTGAATGGTATCTTGAAACTGTATTCAAGGGATGGTGGGTGGTGAGAAAAAATTCTGGGTGAAAAGCTAGGAGGACCTTTTTGTCTGAAATAATGTAGTTATTTATATGCTGTTATTTCAGTTCAAATTTACATCTAATGCTTGCCTTAAGTGGAGAATGCATAATATTAAAAGTATAGAAAAGCAGTATTGCATGGTGGTGAGAACGTGGGTTTTGCAGTCAGACTAACTCTGGCCAAAAAAAAATTCACCGTTTTGCTATTTACTAACCCATGTAACGTGGGTTTTGAGAGGCAGCAGAGCAGGGGTTTGAGAGAGGGCTCCGAAGCCTTGTTGTCAGCTCTGCCACTTACCAGTTAGCTAAGTGTGATGCTGAATAATTACTGAACCGCTCTGTGCCTCTGCTTCCTCGTCTGTGAGACTAAAATAGTAATAATAGCTGACTGGGGTGCCTGGGTCGCTCAGTTGGTTAGGCATCTGCTTCTTGATTTTGGCTCGGGTCAATGATCTCATGGTCTGTGTGATCGAGCCCCACATCTGGCTCTGCCCTGAGAGTGTGGAGCCTGCTTGGGATATTCATTCTCTCTCTCTCTCTCCCTCCCTCTCCCTCCCTCCCTCCCTCCCTCCCCCTCCCTCTCTCCCTCCCTCCCTCCCTCCCTCCCCCTCCCTCCCCCTCCCTCCCCCTCCCTCCCCCTCCCTCCCCCTCTCTCCCCCTCTCTCTCCCTCTCTCTCCCTCTCTCTCCCTCTCTCTCCCTCTCTCTCCCTCTCTCTCCGTCTCTCTCCGTCTCTCTCCGTCTCTCTCCGTCTCTCTCCGTCTCTCTCCGTCTCTCTCCGTCTCTCTCCGTCTCTCTCCGTCTCTCTCCGTCTCTCTCCGTCTCTCCCTCCCTCTCTCCCTCCCTCTCTCTCTCCCTCCCTCCCTCCCTTCTTTCCTCCCCCTCTCTCTCCCTCCCTCCCCTCTCCCCCTCTGCCCCTCCCCCCTCGTTTCTCTGCCCCTCCCCCCTCGTTTCTCTGCCCCTCCCCCCTCGTTTCTCTGCCCCTCCCCCGCTCATGTGGGCATGCACCATCTTTCAAAATAAAGATGAATAAACTTAAAAAAAACAATAGTACATACCTGTAGGTCTGCAAGGATGGTTAAATTAATTGGTGAAGCGCTTAGAACACAATGTGACTCCTAGGAAGTGCTTAATATTTATTGGTTATTATTATTACCATCATCCTCATTATCATCATCTATGATCTCTGAACCTCTGCTTTGTGAAATGGAGACTGTAGTTTTATCATGGTATTATGGCAATGTCTACTTAAAATACTGAGCATAGTCACTGGCATCTACCATATGTATTCAAACACTAGCAGCTATTATTAAATAATTAAAAATGTTCCATTAAAAAAAAAACTCTACTGGGACTGGCTACTGGGTCTCCGTGGGTGGGAGAGGATATTTTCTCCTCTTCTGATGTCCCTCACACTATCCAATGGCTGTTTCAGGTACTCTGGGTACCTGGGCTACCTAATAAGTACTTGCTCAGTTAATACGTAATAAAGGTAGGGTTTATGTCTGAATATTCCTGCAAATGGGTGAAGAATGGGAAACTATAGGGGAAAAAACATAATCTGAGATGTAAATTTGGTAAGTTGATTACATTTTAGGCAAGTAAACCATTTTTCCAGATTGATATGATTGAGGTTCTGAGTCCTAGCCAGCTCATCTGCTTCCAATCTTCATACACTAGTTTATTTTACCATCTGCTAATTTGCAGCATACACTGATACACTTTTATTCAATGCCCTGGTATTCTGGGACTTTTCCTATGGCTGTGCCGTTTTTGCTGATTGTTCAGATTTCCAGCAGAGCGATGATTAAGGATGATCAAGGCCTAATTAGAAAATGTTTGACTTTGTACTTTTCAAAGATTTCGTGAAAGCTATGGTAAGTCAAAGAAATTTGAAACTACTTGCATGACTTTGGGCTAGTTTCGCAAACACCTTGAACCTGCAGTTTCCTCACCTTTGAAAGGTGACGATTATAATATTTCCTAAAGTTGCCATGAGGAGCAAAAGAGGCATTGCTTGTAAAGTACTTAGCACAACGTGTGACCTATAGTAGGTACTCCATAAACATCAATTTCTATTTAAAGTCTTCCTTTTTTTGTTCGGAAACTCTACTGAAATATTGCCTGGGTCATTAATTGAGAATTGTTAATTGAGAATCTACTGAAACATTGCCTAGGTCATTAACTGAGAATTCTTAACTGAGAATCTACTGAAATATTGCGTAGGTCATTAATTGAGAATTCTTAACATAAAGGCAATCTTTTTGTACTGTTGTGCTATGCTCCATCAGTATAACACACTAAAAATAGATCCCACTTTGGAATCTGAATGTAGGGATCTGTTAAAAGTCATTAGATGGCACGTTTCAGGTCTGTGTACTTCATTATATATAAATGTTAACAGAAAGAAGAACCAGAAACAAATAGGAATTCTAGCTAATGGTGTGAATGGTGAAGTATTGAGGAGAAATAGATGGTGTGAGCAACTTATTTTAAAAGCACCTGAAAAATAAGATGGTTTTATGAGAAATAGGTATGGAATAGTAAATATAGTAATATGTGAATTATGGGATGTAAGCAGTTGGTTTATGGCTGTTCACTATATACTTCTTTTAACTTTCCTAGATGTATGAAAAATGTTATAAAAAAACATTCGTGAAAGAAGTGAGCCTACAATACTTAGGAAGGAAACATTTATTTATTTATTTTTCATAAAGAGCTATTCCAGATTCTAACAGAAATACAAAGAAGTAAACAATACTACTGCTGACTTAAGGAGTTCACAGTGTAGGTGGGGGAGATAAGACTTTTTGAAAATTTAGCCCAAACTAAAAGGTCCTAATACGTCAGTTGGATTATGAACCTGAGAATTTTCCATGTGTGACTTAGCCATCTCCAGGAGTTCTAGAGCTCGTACTGAGGTCAGCAAATTCTTTTGTGCCAAAAGCATTGTCTGTAAGATGAGGAAATTAACAGGCCACGTATATAGTTAATCCTTTTCACGCAGGACCTTCTACTTATTAAAATGCACATTTTCAGGTCTGAAATTTCACAGTGGGTTTTTGTCATTATGCACTTGCTCAATCAACAGATTAAAAATAGACTGTCATTCGTGTTCTGAAATACTTTGGTGTTAGAAAGAGGGCTTCATTCTCAAGAAGGTTAGAAGCCACTGATCCAAACAAAAGTGCTCTCAGAGTTTGGAAAAAGGAGCTCTTCAGCTTGCTGAGGTCTGGCCAGGCTTCAAGAAGGAGATGGAATCTGAGCTGAGTGTTGGGAAATGGGTAGAATTTGAATAGGTTGAGAAGAGATGGAATGCATTCTAAATGAGGGACCAATCTGAACAAAGGTAGGATAGTTTGGGA
Organism: Prionailurus bengalensis; assembly: GCF_016509475.1. Taxonomy (NCBI): domain Eukaryota; kingdom Metazoa; phylum Chordata; class Mammalia; order Carnivora; family Felidae; genus Prionailurus; species Prionailurus bengalensis. The sequence goes on along the minus strand of NC_057353.1, from coordinate 21,342,112 downwards.
GACTGCGAGGAGACCAGTTTAGCTGAAGAAGGAATTGATCGTAGATAAGGTTGGAAGGATCAGCTGGAGACAAACTGTGGAGGACTCTGAAGACTAGACTGAGGAATTTGGACTTCATCCTGGAGCCAGTAGAGAAGCCACAGAATATTTTGAGCAAGGGATTGATATGGTGAAAGTGTTTTAGGTACTAATCTGGCAGCAATTTCAAGGATAGATTGGAACGGGGGAGAGATGAACAGTAGTCCGGAGGCTCATGCAGTCTGCCCAGATTTTGTGTGTCAGGAATCTGAGCCTGGGTGGCAAGAATGAGAGTTTCAGGAGGGGAAAGTGAAGTTTCAGGAGACATCTCAAAGGAGCCGCCCTCCTCTACCATGTGGCATTTCTTTTACTAAAAAGAGTCAATGGGTCTAGACCTCTACAGAAGCCGTTGCACAGTGCTGCTTCAATATGGTACACATGTCACACTTGTAGAGACTTGTCAAATTGACTAACATTTCTTATTGGCCATGTATACGGTCAGACTCTAAGTTTAGTCTATAGGTGTTGATTTGACTTTCCTGAGGTTGTATAAGGTATGATATTTTGAAAACCTAATACTTTTTCTATTTTCTCCCCTCTTTTAGGCAAAAGAGGATGGCCCTAGCTTTAAAATTTTGGTGATCACCAGATGCCAGACTATAGAACCAATAGTCACACCTAAAGGCACACCTCATTTTCCCAGTGGGAACTAACTAAAGGCAAAAGCACTTGTTTCATGGACATATACATTGTTAGGTAAAGAACAAATAGTTAAATGGCTACTGACAATATTTAATTTATTAACTCAATTCTGTGTCTTTGAAGTGTCCTATAAAATCTATAAATTTTCAGATATTACTATTTCCTACTTTCATATTTCATGCGGTAATTTTATTCACTCTCTTCACATAGGCCTTTGGTGTCTGGTTATCCCTTAGTGCCATCTTTTTCAGTCATTTGACCTAGTTTCCAAAGACCTACGTTTCCACTTCTGCCTCATGGTTTGAGTAAGCGTACTCATTAAATCTGTGAGTGATACAGCCATTGAATCGAAACGATACCTGAACATTATGGTGGCTGTGTATTTATTTTGTCCCACGAGCTTATATTTGTTATCTGTACAGCATAGTCTTGTGCAGTGTAGCTTTTAAAAGAGTTCTTTTAAGGCCTGTTTATAGCAATAGCTAAGATTTGCCTTTGGGTGGATATGCCCCATGCATTATTGTTAATTTATCGCTCTTTCGAAGGATCCAGGCGGGGTCCTCTTTTAATATACAAAAATTCCAATGGTTGATACTATTTTACATTAGTGTGTCTTCTCCAAAGAGTACTTGGTTCAAAATAACTTAATGACGTGCATCCTGCAACTGAGAGGCTTTATAAGCACCTGCACATAAGTTGATTGAGTGATAATTTGGGAGGAATAAAATGTCTCCTTATGTTTGAGCATATATAGTATAAATTGCCCTATGCAATGTGTCTAGTAGTATGAAGCCAGTTGTAAGTCAGTTGTACATTTTTACCTTTATTCCCTCAATATTGAGTTCCAACTATGTGTCACACATTGTATCAAGTTCTGTAGAGCTACAAAAATATGTAGTTCTTACCGTAAAGACATTTATAATATATTAAAATGGATAAGGCTGAAACGTAAAATGAGGTAGAATAGGATGTATTTTCTGAAGGAGGTATAAATTCCCATTTAGTAGCTCATGGAAAAGAAAAATCAGTCCAGAGTAGTAGGTCAGGCAAGACTTCACAAAGCAGACAGGACTTTGGTTCAACCTTCAAGGAATTGTGTAATTTAGTCAGATGGAAATTTATAGAATGTTTAGTGTTGGAGAGAAAGACATTAGCAAAACCATGGGTTTGAGGATGCGTTAAGGATCTCAGTAGGCCAGTTTGGTGTAAATGTTGAATATATACAGTCCTGTGATTCATGACCTGTAAAATGGGATAATGGTGTCACACAGAAAAGTTAGGACAATTAGATGTAACCGTGTATTTTATAATACTTTTATATTCTTGTAAGTTAGTATTTGTTAAATAGAGAAGTAAAGCCAAAAAAAGGAAACAGTTTGGTGTTAGAGTGTAGGGGGGTGGGGCTTAAAAAACAGGATGTAACTTAATAGCTTAATTCAGGAGAACATGGAGAGCTAAAGACCTCAGAGCAAGGAGTGACTCCCTCAAATCTAAGCTATGGAGAGATCAGTATCTCTGCTTAGAGTAGAAAGAGCAGGGGCTGAAAGGCCAATTATCAACTTTTACAGGAGAATAGATCTAAGATAATTAGGATAGTGGCTATGAAATTAGCAAGAAGATGATCGGGAAAGATTATAGAGTGGTGGCAATTACAGATGCGGCAATAGGGTGCGAAGTGAAGGGATCTGGGAGAAACTGGGGTGAAAAGGAACTTTCATTCTCGATGACATGACCATTACAGAGGGACAAAATGAATATTTTATGTTGGAGTAGGTGGAGTTTCACCCTGATCCAGATGAGGGTGTTGTGTAATTGGGATGTGGTTCCCGTGAAAAAGATGTGCAGGTAGATAGAGATTTGGGAGTCATGTACATGAAGATGATTTTTTTTAAATGTGTGGCAAGGAAAGACTAGAGAAATAGGTAAGAATGGCATAGAATTATAAAACCACAGAGCAGGCAAAGGGAAGAAAATCCAGAGAACAAGAGAGATACGAAACGGAAATGGGGGAATGTTGTGTGTTGTATTGGTCAATGAAAAAAAAGAGGAAAGCCCATTCTGTGAAAGGATTAAGGAAAATCAGAATTGGGAATAGTTTGACCTGGGCAATTAAAAAAAATCCTTTTAGGGGCGCCTGGGTGGCGCAGTCGGTTAAGCGTCCGACTTCAGCCAGGTCACGATCTCGCGGTCCGTGAGTTCGAGCCCCGCGTCAGGCTCTGGGCTGATGGCTCAGAGCCTGGAGCCTGTTTCCAATTCTGTGTCTCCCTCTCTCTCTGCCCCTCCCCCATTCATGCTCTGTCTCTCTGTGTCCCAAAAATAAATAAACGTTGAAAAAAAAATTAAAAAAAAGTCCTTTTAGTAAAATAACAGCTATAAAGAAAGGGATGATGGAAAGGACTAAAGACAGAGTAGATGATCCAGGCAAATTAGTAGGAAACTTAGTGCTGAGAAAAGGGAGAGAAGTCTCATGGTTGAGAAAAAAGCCTTTTAAAAATTAAGGGAAACCTGCTTTTTTATTAAAGTGTAGTGGACACATCATGTTATATGAGTTTCAGGTGTACAACATAGGAATGCGACAAGTCTCTACATTATGCTGTGCTCACCACAAGTATAGCTGGCATCTGTGACTGTACAACACTATTAAAATACCAGTGATTAGGGGACACCTGGGTGGCTCAGTCGGTTAAGCGTCTGACTTCAGCTCAGGTCACGATCTCGCGGTCCGTGAGTTCGAGCCCCACGTTGGGCTCTGGGGTGATGGCCCAGAGCCTGGAGCCTGCTTCTGGTTCTGTGTCTCCCTCTCTCTCTGCCCCTCCCCCATTCATGCTCTGTTTCTCTCTGTCTCAAAAATAAATAAATGTTAAAAAAATTTTTTTTTAAATACCAGTGATTATATTCCCTGTGCTGTACTTTTTATTCCCCTGACTTATGTATTCCATAATCGCAAGCCTTTATTTCCTACTCCCCTTCATCCATTTGGTTTATTTCCTTACTCCCTTCGCCCTCTGGCAACCATCAGTTTGTTCTCTGCATTTATGGGTCTGTTTCTGCTTTGCGTTTTTGTTTCTTCTTGTTTTTTAGATTCCACATGTGAATGAAACCATATGGTATTTGTCTTTCTCTGACTGACTTATTTCACTTAGCATGATACCCTCTGGGTCCATCCATGTTGTCCCAAAGCAAGATCTCGTATTTTTTTTTTATGAGTAAGTAATACACACACACACACACACACACACACACACACACGTATATACACATACATGTATATATACACACATATTTATACATATATGCAGTTTTGATATGTGTGTATATACACATAATGTATATATGCATGTATGTATAACACATAACACATCTTCTTTATCCATTCATCTATCCATGGACACATGGGTTGCTTCTATATCTTGGCTGTTACAAATAATGCTTCAATAAACATAAGGGTGCCCTATGTTTAGTGTTTTTGCTTTCTTTGGGTAAATACCCAGATGTGGAATTATTGGATCATATGGTATTTCTATTTTTAATTTTTTGAGGAACTCTCATACTGTTTTCCACAGTGGCTGCACTAATTTAGATTCATACCAACATTGCACGAGGGTTCCCTTTTCCCATATCCTCGCCAACACTTGTTATTTGTCTTTCTGATTCTAGCCGTTCGGACAGGTGTAAGCTGATATCTCAGACTTGTCTGTCTTTGTTGGTAGAAGAGAAGTAACCTCCTGAGATGGAATTATTGAGGATTCTGGGAGATCACATAATGGAGTTTTGTGGCAAAGACAGTATGGAAGTGGCAGTAAGAATAAAAATGTAAAAGGTTAAATCCTACTACAGGAAAGGAAACCTCCACTGAGATTAACCAGTAGGAATCAGAGATGTTGTAGGAAGACCACGGAAAGATTGAATGTAGCTTTAACATGCTTTATCAAATAGTTGGTTAGGGCATGTACTGAAGAGGGTGGGGCATGAGGTGAGGATTGGAGGCTTGAGGTAGGTAGAAAAGACTCCATAGAAACTATTTCAGGCACAATAAATGGAAAAGGGATGGTCAAGAAAAAGGATGAGTCAAAAGAACATGGAAAGTATACATGTTAGCAAATTTGGTCAGCGGGCAAATAGTGGCCTCATCTTCCATGCTCAACAATCCAGAATAGCAGTTGAAGAATGAAAAATAAGGACTTGCCAAAGCGAGGATTAAAGCCTGGCGAAAAAGATGCTTGGTACGAGATAACACAGGACTCTAAGAGAGCAGCTCTTGGTTCCAGACCGGGCTGGTGAAGTTGGAAGGACATGACATTCTCATGAGCAAGTCTAGTACCAGTGTACAAATGAAAAAGGTAGTAAGGATCCATAAAAATTAATGCAAAGTACCTGGTTTAAAGCAGGGGCTGAAAGTATATTTGCCACCATCATTAGTAGTAGCTCCAAATGCCTTTCTCCTGGGAATACTACCAGGGAGCTATCTCAAATGAAGACTGTTAAAAGCACCAGCTTTGGAATTATCAGCTGAATTTCAATCTAGCTTTGTTATTAACAGTATGAAAAGTTATTCAACTTCTGTGTATCTCAACTTCCTCATCTGTTAAGTGGGGGATAACATACTCAGGAGAGGGTTAAAAAAAATGCTTAGAAATCATTTAGCTAGGTCCAGAGGTCATACTTTTGTAGTCACTTTATCATTAAAGTGTCTCTTTTAATTAGGAGAAATCAAAGTCTTTCTTATGGGATACAATCTATTATATATGAGCTTCACATTAAAGTTAAGTTTATCCTTTGAAAACTAAATTAAGAATGTAAAGTCAAGCAACTTGCCTAAGAACCAACGCAAGGCCGTTTTCCTCAGGATGGCCAAAATCAAATTCAATCATACAGTAAAATCAAATCAAGGTAACTTGAATGTAACTTAAGAAGGCAGGACTAATGATGATTATAGGAGAAAACTTACACAGTAGTCCCTCCTCATCTGTGGATAATATGTTCTAAGACCCCCAGCACATGCTTGAAACCATGGACCGTACCAAACTCTACATACATACTACGAATCCTAACTGCATTCCTGTAATGTAGGGGTCATTTAAAAAATTTTGTATGTGAGATAATTAAGATCAGAGCTCAAATAACTTCTATAAAGTCTTAAAGCGGATAACTGGATTCTTTGACTCCAAAACCAAAGCTCAAAGATGTTGATAGATGAGAGTTTGTGGAGGGTAGCACGTTGCCCTGTACGGTACAGGCCTAGAGAACATGACTGAGCAAAGGAGTTGCAGCGGGGAGGGGGGCAGTGGGTTGTGAAGAAGAAAGAGGCAAAGGGGAGTTTCTGAATAATTAGAGAATATTTAAGGACGTACTCAGGTCCTTAAAGTACCAGATAGAAGATTGAAGACTGGAGTGATGAAGACAGACTCTTGAATGGGGGCAAAAGAGAATAAAAATTGCTGTTTTCTACCGGACTGAAATCCTGTAATGAAGGAAAATGTACAGTGGAGATAAAAGAATCATACAGTTACTTAGAAGAGAACAGAGGATTCATAGATTTTTCTTTTCAGATAGGTGGCTTAGATGGGATGATTGTTCTCAGATGTGACACTACCTTAAATCTGTAAGAGTTAAAAATTTCAGGAGGTGGTATTTAATTTTCTAGGAGTTAAAAAAAATTGAGCCTTGGAGAGGTGATCTATTCTGTCATCTATGGCAAATTTATAAATCTGATAGCGCGAGTGAGGACGGGTAGTTTGGTGGCTGCAGATCCCTCTTGTCTTTTTAACTTTCTGGAGGGTGTAAGCTTGGCAACAACGACTCAGGAGGTGGTCTCTCTTTATTTGGCTTTCACTCAGAAACTATTTTACATCACAATAAATCTTCAGTCTCTTTAGCATTGGGTCCCTGGTGATGAAAGTATTCAGTTCCAGTACCTGATAAAATCATGAGTATCTTGGTAGTTACTTTATATACATCCTCTTCTTTTCAACAGTGAGCCTTTTAAAAAAAATTGGAGTCATTAGGAAAAGGGAGTCTTTATTCCTTAGTATATAGATGGGTATATTTGAACAATGGCAGAAGCTAATGTACTTGGGGCCTAAAAGAAAAAGTATCCTCCTCCTTTCCTTCTTCGTTTTAATGGAATTTCAAGTATAATTTAATGTGTCTCCTGGGAGTGAAAGCTATATTCGATTAAGCTAGTAATATGGAGAATAGCTAGAGTAAGTCTTAGGGGTATAAGAGTGGGAGTGGTTTTGGTATTGTAAGCTCTCGCCAAGTAATTTTATCATACAATCTGTAGAATCATAGATCTTAGATTTGGTAAAGATTTAGAAGTAATGTGGGCTAACACCCTATGCACTGGAAAATTTTTTCTTCACCATTTTCTCAGTCAAGTGAATGAGGAGCTTCTACTTGAGATCCCCTAGTGAGTGCATTAGCCTGGGAGTGTTCACACTCTAGGAGGATCTGGACTGCTGGGGTTTTACTTCCCTCTATATCCACCGTGTATGGCACTGTGCCTCAATTTCCTTGCTTTGTTGTAGAGTAGTGCTAATTGTTGAGAAGTGCCACATATTGTCATTTCTTCAAGCCTTGGGATTGAAAACATGCAAAAATAATTCCCATTTCTGCCACTTACTGTGTGACTTTGGACAATTTCCTAGTCCCTTTGCTTTCAATTTTTGCATGTGAAACAAGGAGACAGTACCTAACGAGGGAGCTTGTAAATTGTGCTCTGAGACCTCCTTGGAGAATTCTTTAAAAGGATTAATCATGACGTCCAGAGTCTGACAGTAGGAGGCACTTCATATGACCTGTTCCCCTTGGGCCTGATTGTAGTCTTTGATCAGTATATGGTATTTGATTTGGAGTTCAGATCCCTGTGGTAATCTGTCCAGTACAGAGTGAAATAGAGCTATTGCTTTATAGGTACAGGGCGCTGTAGGAGTTGTTCTTTCAGGGAGGAAAGCTAGGATGTAGACAACTGGGTAGGAAATTTTAGAGCTGTGTACCAGTAGTAGAGGACCTACTTTCCACAATCTATGGGAGTATAATGGTTATGAAGAATAAGATCATTAGGTTACCTGGAGGTGTGAAGAGAAAAGGGAAATACAGGCCTGTGTCAGAATTTAATAGCATCAACTAAGACTTCTAACCCCAAACAACTGGTGGAAAAATGAAAACTTCAGTGACACTATTGTTTGGTCTACACGAAAACAATCCGTTGCAGTGATTCCCATTGGACTTCCTGGTTTTATTTTTCATGTGTTTAGAAGCAGCCTAAATAATTAATTTTTTGTAAGTGACTGTCTGCTGCAACTATTTATGTTATCTATTTGAAAACCACTCATTATGTATTAGTAAAAGATTCAAAGGTCAAAGAGGGTGAATTTGTTTTTTTCCTGATGTTTATAAGAAATTGTCAATGTTGAGAGAAGGAAAACTGCATTTTCTCCATCATTCTTCCCCATTTCAGAATGTTTTTACTTGTAAGAGAAGCCACCCCAAATATTCTCTTGGTAGGACCTTCATTTTGGGAAACATGTTATTGATTTTTAAGTAGCCTCTAAGATCTTATTGCCATCTTTCTGGAAACCCATTAGTGGGGGGTGTAAAACTTCCACAAAGTGGGCTAGGCAAATCTCAATGATAGCACTTCACTAGTTGTTTCTAAGGAAAGCAATAATACTCTCTCTTCATTTTTTTTTAAACCTAAATCTGAGGAAAAGGCAAATGTTCTGAGTTGTCTGGCTTATCTGTTTGATAGGGGTCAATAATACCATGACTATGTCAGTGGAGTAGATTGCTTTCAATAACTCACAGCATAAGTCTAAATGTTTTATTTAGTTTATAGCCCCAAGGGGCTTTACTAAAGATCATATATGTTTTTGACAAACTGTCTGCTATTGGTTTTCTTTTAGAATGGAAAACTTAATTTCTGCTTCATTTACATTTAGTGTGGTTTTGGTACCAAGTACATCAGATATTGATAAATTGGCAGCCAGATACGACTGAGTGGTTGTAATGATCCATTAAATTGAGCACTCTGTTTTTCAGCTATACTGGATAACTAGGAGTGTGTGTGTGTGTGTGTGTGTGTGTGTGTGTGTGTGTGTTCACACATGTAAGCATGTGCTTGTCCTTGAGTATCATGGCTTTTTGGCTCTGTTTGGTCAAATGGCTACATACCCAAGGAAATAACTTCATGTCCACATCATATAAATGTTAAGATATAAGTTATTTGTTAATAAGCATTTCAATAAATATGTAAGGTAACGCATTTAGCTACTTTTAAAGTGTTTCTGTTTTTAAAGGATAGCTTGACACAATGGATTGTTAACTTAAGGAGAAAACAGTTAACATGCATATGTTTTGTAAAAATGCTATTACAAATATTAATCTGAATTACATTCAAATACTAAAAGACTGGCTTTTAGAGTGATTTTCTTGTAACTATTTTGAATGTTATAACTTCTCCACCATGCCTTTACAAATAACTATTAATTGGATATATGATATATGTTGTTTATTTTGTAGTTAAAACAGAGCCAATGAGCAGCAGTGAAATAGTTTCAACAACAGCAGACGGGTCTTTAGACAATTTCTCAGGTTCAGGTAAGGAATATATATTAGACTTTCACATTAATACAAAACATAGTTTTTCTTAGTTTATTGAAACTGTTAGATATATCAAGTATATATCTGTGTGTATATGCATGTGTGTATGTATTATATAAATGTAATAGAGCCTTATGCAGAGTCCCATTCTTGTAATTCTCTTTTTATCCAATGTTATGAAGTGTTTGCTGAAAATATTGATATCCTATCAAGAAGACAAAATCAAAAGGGGTTTTGTTTCTTTTCTCTTCTACTAAATTATCTTTATGTTAGTGACTCCTTCCGTTTTTCTCTCATTTGTATGATTTTTCTAATCATGCATATTTAGTTAGGCAAAATTTTGCTTCTGATACTCTTTAAGGGGTCTTAGAAACTGTCCTCCTGTCATGTCAACTATAGATCTAATTAAACACTTTATAAAGCAGCTTTCAATCCTTAAGTTAGTTTTGATCTCTTTCACGTTAACAAGGCCTGCCTCCAACAAACAAGTTTCACATCTTTGTTAATGAAATTACTGATAGGAAAGTGATTGTGATATTAAAGTACCTGTGAGGTTGTGATTATGTATTTGCCAGATTACCCAGATTGGACTATTTCAATAAAGAAATTATTTCTATCAGAAGTAATTCTTAAATTTTTAACCCTTTTATATTATCTGCTGTGTTTTTAAAACCTCTCAAACGGAAATGCTATACTTACATAAATTTGTGATTGACTTACTCCAGCTCTCAGGATCACTTATTTAATACATACCACAACTAAAAGGCATTATACATAGATATAGCATGAAATACAAATGTATAACTTTTATACTTAGGATACCAGGTGGAAGCAATAAGGAAATAACAAAAAGGTGTTATGCCCATGAGTTCTTTTACAAAACACTTACTAGAATCCAACTTAAACCAGAGAATGTGCTTGGTGCCATTATGGATTCTTAGGTACATGAGAGTGGCCCTGGTTTGAGGCTTAGTGAGGTGAATAGGTAACCAGATCATCACATTACAGTTTGATTTCCAGAGGGAACCCAAGAGATCCCCAAGAACACCTAGGAAGGGACCCAACAGAGACAAGGTTGGGATGAGGTGGGCAAGAAAGGTTTCCTGGGAGAGATGATGGCTTCACTCAGCCTTAAAAAATGACTAGGAATAAAGCACATAGGGTAGGGGGAGGGAGAAAATATGAGGAGGGGGAAGCTGGACAGATGGAACTCCATGGGAACAGACCAAGACACAGAGGCACAGAATTTAGAATTGCCAGTGGCTCAGCATTCCTGGTGTGTACAGTTTGAGTGATGACAGCATGCTGGACAGGGTCAGGATAGAGTCTGACCAGGCTTGCGTGTTCCACATGATGTTTGCGTTGTGTCCTGAGCGCAGTAGGAGACGTCAGAGAAAGGGGGTTGCATGATTGTGTTCCCATACAGAATCCAGACTATATCAGGAGTGAGGGGGGCTTGAGAACTGAAGTGGAGAGACCAGATAAAACCTTCTGGAAGTTAATACCAGAGAGGAGGTGCTGGCATTGGTGTGGACAAGTGATGCATTAAGATGTATTCGTGAAGTAGAATTTATGGCATAGTAACCAATGAGCACAAGGGGCGAGTGAGGCAGAGACAGGTGAAGGTGACAGAATGCAAGACAAGCATGACTGAGAAGGAAAGGTGGTACCTTCCCTCTGGGGGGTGTCGAGTGGGAGGTAACATCCGCTCAGAGATGTTGGAGCTTGGGAAAGACCTAGAATGGAAATTTCGGAAGCGTGCAGAGAGTTAAAGCTAGTGGGCTGAAACAGCGTTGAAGACAGAATCCCGGGAAGACCAATATGGAGAGATGGGCAGGGGATAAAGGGAAAACACTGATTTTTTTCAACTGGGGAAGAAGGAAGAGGATTGAGTTGCAAGTGAAGGCAGGGAAGAATTTCAAGGAAGCGCTGTCTATGTGAGAGATTTGGATACAGCTATTAAAAATAGGTTTGAAAAAACTGAACGGCATGAGGAAATGTTAACTATACCAAGTAGGTATACCAAGCAGGTTACAAAAGAGTAACAAAAGGTTTTGTACCAAGCAGGTTACAAAAGAGTAATATGCTCTGTATAATCCATTTATTTTTAAACATTATGTGTCTTTGTATATGCGTATACAAATTAATGGTGGTTTTCTCTGGATAATAGAATATAATTTGAATTTTATCCCTTCTGCTTTTTTTCAAAAATACCTTACAGTGTATGTGTATAGCATTCATACTTTTTAAAAGTAGTAATTTTGAAGTGCAAGTTTAAAGTCATGTTCTGAAATGAGAGAAGTTTTTTTTTTAAGTATCTATGGACAATAATATTGCATTGCTATTTTTCCTGATATCGATAACCTGTGATAAAGGACTAACTTGTTCTTAAATATATACACTGAGGTAGTAGCAAAGGGGCATCATATCTGCAACTCCAAAAAAAAAATGAGATATATGTATTTATACACACGCACTTATATAATGAAAAAGGGACTGGCGGACTAAGCTACTAAGATGTTAGCGTTTAGGGAATTGTGGTAAACAATATCTGGAAAATTTTTTCTACTCTATTTGCAACTTTTCTTCAAGTGTCAAGTTATGTCAAAATAAAATATCAGTGAGAGGGGCACCCGGATGGCTCAGTCGGTTAAGCATCTGACTCTCGGTTTTGGCTCAGCTCATGATCTCACTGTTCACAGGATCAAGCCTTGTGTCGGGCTCTGCACTGACAGTGTGGAGCCTGCTTGGTATTCTCTCTCTTCCTCTGTCTCTGCCCTTGTCTGCTTCTCTCTCACTCTCTCTCTCTCAAAATAAATAACCTTTAAAAATAAGATATCCATGAGAAACATCAATAGATTTAGCCTACAGCAGTTTCAGTGAGTAGTGATTTACTTCCCCTTGTGCCCACTTGCCTGTATGCCCCATTTCTGTTGCCAGCATAGTTCCTAGCAGATCTACGTGGTCATAAGTTCAGGGAATAAATGGATGATTTAACCAATAAGGTGAGGAAGTGGAGACAGGGAGGAGAAAAGTGTCTTTCAAGTACGTAAGCCGTGAGAGGAGAAGAGAAGGTAGTCCATTAGAAAGTAAGATACGGGGCTGAGGATGGCATTTAGAAAGTCCGAGTGGTTTTGGCTGCCAACACAAACTTTACAGAGGTAGGGGTGATAGGTATAGGCCAAATGGGGATAACTGATGGAGGGAGGTCCCTGCTGGGACAGCAGTGGCTTAAATCCAAAACAGAAGTGGATCGCCTTAGAGAAAGGAATAACTTTTCCACAGAAACATCCGGAACAATGGAATGGAAGTTAACGTGCATGAGTTTGAAGTAGAGGACGAGACACTACGTTAAGGGAATTCCTGTCCGATTCTTCTGTTCAAACCCTCCAGTAGCTCCCATTCATCTCTGAGTAAATGCTGATTCTTTGTAATAGCGAAGAGCCCCATCAGACCTATTGCCTGCTTCCCACTAGTCCTTCAACACGCCAGACATGCTTCCAGTCGGCGCCTTTGCCGTGACCGTCCCTCTGCCTGGGGCACCTCTCTGTACACCTACCTGCCTGACTCCTTCATCACCTTGAGTCTTTGCTCTCATATCACCTTCTCTATAAGGCACCCCGACCACCCTACTCAGTGTTGCAAAACTCTCACTGTAGGCTTCCAGTCTCTCTAACATGCTAACCACCATAACACAGCCCTTAGCAAAGTGTATCATTTACTTGTGTATTAGTTTTATTGGTGGCTTTTCACCCCACCAAAATGTAAGCTTGTGATGGTGAAGATTTGGCTCGCGTTGTTCATTCGTATCCTCAACGCTTAAAAAGTTAGGCACTTAGGTATTTGCTAGATGAATGAATGGATGAATGAATGACGGCTTCTACGTTTTCCTCGGAAGCAACTCATTTTGAGCTATCAACTCATTTGATAGTGATAGGCTTGTGAGCTTGAAAAGATGAGAAGAATGAAATAGATGCCACGAGGAGGTGGGAAGCCCGAGGCTGCTTGGAATATAAAAGAAGGTTGGCAATAGAGCCCGAGTCCAAACAAAGGTAGAATGATGAATGTGGAGCCTTTATGGCAGAGCAGTTTTTCTCTACGAGAGTTTTGCTGCTCAGGTAAAAGTGATATTTAAGGATTTTCCGGTAAGGCAGGGAAGAATGTGGAAGTAAAAGGACAGGTATCAGTAAGAGTTTAAAATAATTATTCACGTATCCTCAAAGTTTTTTTTTTCTTTTTTTTTAAAGCAAAGGTAAGGGATAACAAATGGAGAGAAAATAGGCTGTCGAGGGGTCCTGCATCTATGATAACGTTGGAGAACAGATGAGACTGGAGGAAAGAAAATTCTGGAAGGAGAGGATGTTTCTTCCTTAATCTCGAAACTCAGTGAGACCTCTACCGCATGCTTCCGTAGTCAGTCCTCTGTACTTCCTTTCTTCAGCCTTCATCACTACTTTTAAAATTACTTTGTATTATCTTTCCTCCTGCTAACCCATAGCACTATGAGAACAGAAATTTTATTTGGCTTGGTTACAGTTACAGTCCTAGCACCCATCATGGAATTGAGCACATGGATGCTGGTCAGTAAATGTTAAGTAAACAAATAAATTGGTTGACGCTGTTGTGGTGCAAGACTGTGGAATGGTGGTGGGGGGGGAAGGTTCACAATGTGGTCTTGAGCTTGATGGTTGGAGTAGAAGACTAGAGTTGAGGCCTAGATGGAATGAGAGAAGTGTTGGATACATAACCCAAGACAACGTTGGGACTTGTTAGCGGATATAGTCAACTATTAAAGTTGTTGATAAATGCGAGGCCATGTTCAGGAGGTGGGTCATTCATGGAAGTTTTTAAGAATTGCCATAAATCTTAGGAAAGGAAGGCCTTGTGGGAGAGCAAACAACAACGATTTGGAAGAAAAAGCAGTGAGGATATGTTTTTCAGGTCTCTTGTAATATCTGGAATCTGAGAGGATGAGTAGGATCTACTTGGAAGAAGCTCTGCAGGAGAAGCAAGGTCCTTGGAAAAAGGCTTAGCAGAAGGTGCAGAAGGTGGAAGGAAAGTTTGGTGAAGAGACTGCAGCTATAGGGGATCTCGTTTTCCATAGATTGATTCTCCATGTCGCACAATGGAGAAGGGGATGGAGTACGCTAGGGATTTTTTCCTTCCTTCTTTCTGCCTTTTTTGAGTGAAAATGTAAAAATCATGGCCTGCTGGAGCAGTTGTGAATGGGACTTAGGGTTTATAAGAAAAAGAGAAGCCTGGAGAAAGCGATCTCTGAGCATTTGACTCCAAGACGGTCTTCACCTCTGTGGTCACTACTCCTGCTTCCTTCTCTATGATGACTTCATTCACATCTCAACCTTGGGTGTCTTGAGGCAATAGCAAGGATAAAGAGGAACTGGAGCCATGCTGACATTGGTAGTAGCCGTCTCACCTCTGTGCCTCAAGGAACCTGAGCATCTTAAAGCATTAAGGAGGCAATGAAGCTCCCACTTTTCCAGGGAAATCCCCAGGGATCCTTATACGGGGAGACTGGAGGAGAGCAGGTGATTTTCAAAGGCATGTTGCCGAATTGAAAATGGCAAGGTTATCATGTTTTTAAAATTTAATGATGTTCTGCCCATTTACTGTTTACCACTGAAAAGCAGTATTTTAGCGATCTAAATGTATTAAGAGCAGTTGAGGTTGAAAATAACGTTTTTAGGGATTACAAAATATCTTTGCCTTCTGTTTCTTCCATTTCCACAAAGTCTAAATTTGTTATTAATTTGTTAAATGAAGTGCCAGTTGATAATATTGATCATATAATATAATGTTGATCATATAATCAAATAATCATGTAATATAATGATCACATAATATAATGGTCATCAATATAATGTTGATGTCTGGTAGTGTTTGAAAATTAGAAATAGGAACAGGAATGCTTCTAGAGGAGAAAGAAATGTCAAGTATGAAAAATAGGATTTCTTTGTCTTTTAATTGCTCGTAAAAAGGTGGTGGAATTATGGCAGTGATGAAGTAGATGAGGTCCCTGCCCTCAAGGAGTTTGCGTTCCGTGGGTGAGGCAGGTAATAAAGAGCTAAGTGGTAGTGAAAGTAAATAGCCTACAACAGAAATGAGAGCAGATCAAAGCATATAGCGAGGAGTGGCTGGGGGTCTCTTTTAGAGGGACGGCCTCTCTGAAGGGTGGGCATACGAGCAGAGATCTTAGGGAATAAGTTCGAGTTTATGTATGTATGTATTTTATATAATTTATTTTTAAAAAAAAATTTTTTTTTTCAAAGTTTATTTATTTTTGGGACAGAGAGAGACAGAGCATGAATGGGGGAGGGGCAGAGAGAGAGGGAGACACAGAATCGGAAACAGGCTCCAGGCTCTGAGCCATCAGCCCAGAGCCCGACGCGGGGCTCGAACTCCCGGACCGCGAGATCGTGACCTGGCTGAAGTCGGACGCTTAACCGACTGCGCCACCCAGGCGCCCCTATATAATTTATTTTTAAGTTTGGGTTAATTTAAATGTAAGAGGATAATGGGGCTTAGAGTTGGGGACAGTTGTGACATGATCCAATATATGTTTTTAAGAGATCAGCATTTGTTGTGTGGAAAATGCTTTATGGGAGAAGAGCAGAGAGGAGGGTAAATAGAAACAGGGAGACCAGTATTGCCCTGGCTGAGAAGAGAGAGGACTGTATTAGCCCGTGTCCTTCTTAGAAGAGCCACAGAGGCAGGACTAAATGTGCCAGGATTCCATTAGGGGAAAGGAGTGGAGGAGAAAGAGGGGAGGGTGAGGCTGTGTGTGGGGAGGGGGGGGGGTCCTGACCACCATTCCCCGGTAGCCATCACGTTGATAATTGCAACAGGGTGGTAAACGAGAGCAGGGAGAAGTTGTCAAGTAGAGGGCATATTCTGAAGGGAGAGCTGGCTGAATTTATGATGAAATGATAGGAGAGAGAAGAGTCAAAACTTTTGGACTTTCAACTTGTCCATCTGAGTGATGTTTTTAATGAGATGGGAGCAGTGAAGGAGGAACTGCTAATTTGGGGGTTTCTGTTCACCTTCTCAGGAGATTCTCAAGCTTAGGTCCTCCCCTCCCTTCCCACAACAAAGATTTAGGGAGGTTCTTTAACTTCTGGGTTAGAACGAAGAGAAATAATGGCATAATAGGAAACAAATGTACTAAAACAGAGAGAGGCATTAGTTGCCCATACATTCTCAAGGCTCTGGCGTGTGTAATTTGGAGCTTACTAATGGTAAAAGAACCATTTTATTTACCTTGATGAATGATCTGGGAGCGTTCTTTTTGCTTTAGGATGTTCTGGTCCCATGAAATTTAAAAGTAATCATAATTCCTAAATTGTTTAAAAAGTTAAAGGTGTTTTAGGCAATTAAGAGGAAAAGTACTTGAGGTATGACTTGGAAGATTCTGGACTTTAGTCCACACAAAATTGTAGGGGCTCGGATTTAGGGAAATCCCCCAAAATAGGGCTTTATTATATGACATTAAATATTTAATCATTTTAGGGGCACATCGTTAGGTAATTAGTAGCAAGATACCCAGGCAACATCACAGCTTCTTATTTACATGTATTTTATAAAGGGTACTATTCACAGGTGCCTGGGTGGCTCCGTTGGTTGGGCGTCTGGCTCTTGATTTTGCCCAGGTCATGATCTCATGGTTTGTGAGATGGAGCCCCATGTTGAGCTCAGTGCTGACAGCATAGAGCCTGTTGGCATTCATTCTCTCTCTCTCTCTCCCCCCCCACCCCGCTTGTGTTCATTCTCTCTCTCTCAAAATAAATAAACTAAAAACAAATCTTATTCACTCCAAATTATATGGCCAAAGGACTGAATCAGATTTATTTTGTATGTTTACACATAACTGCAAAAATTTAACCATCCTTCACATCATCAGGGTTTTAAAAAAATCTACTTTGCTTATGACCTATTTCTTCACATTCTTCATATTGTTGATTGATTTCTTCCCACATGCCAGGCCCTGTCGGGTGCCAAGGAAACAAAAGAGAGCAAGGGGTCCTTGGTCCCAGAAGCTCATGGTTAGCAGAGGAACTGAACATCTATACACATGTTAACTATAATGCAGCACGGTTAAGTGCTACACAGCCAATGTTTACGGCACTTCAAGAAGGTACAGAGAAGGAAGATATTATCGGAAAGAGATGATGATGTTTGAGTCCCACTGGAGGAGTGTTTGTCAGGCGGGGAGAAGGCCTTAGAGGGCAGAGGGTCTGGTCTGAAGAGCCCCCCGAGACGAAGATGAGCACGCATGGCATGTGTGGGCAGTCCTCAACTCCAAGGAGGCTACATATTACTAAACCCAGGGGAGGGGGGATGATTGAATCTCTGGACTCTGCCAAGAAATTTGGAACTTTTCCTAGGGATAAGCGAGCACAGTTGAGAGCTCCTAAGCTGGAACATGGACATAAAGAAGTTTCCATTTAAGAAAGATCACTGTGGTGGCAGTGCAGTATTGTGTTCAGGTCCGCAGATGGGACACAGGGAACGTGACAGAGGCTAACGAGAGCCGGGACAGGGGAGCGGGGGTGGCGTGTGCAGAACAGCTCAACAGGCAGTATCTGGATTTGGGATGGGTGACTTGTGTGACTCATGAAACGGAGGGAGGGAAAATGAGATATTCTGAGGTTTTTTGTTTCTTCACAGGAGGTCAGGAAATAGTGTGTTTTGATGGAAGGAGTCAGGCAGTCGTGGGTTCAAATACCACCTTTCCCATGTATTTGCTCGAATGTGTTACTTAAGTTCTATGCCCCATATGTAAAATGGGTCCACACAACACGATTGTCTGTCCCAAGATCAAAGAGAAGAGTTGGAACTTCAGTCTGAGCCAAAATTAAATTCTGATTCCAGAACCTGTGCTCAATTACCACACGCTGAGCCCCCCCCCCCACCCCGATCTCTTTCTTCATGTGTACACGCCTATACTCCACATTCAACCTTAAAGCTTCACGGAACTCACCGCACCCTGTGTAATAAGCCTGCTACAGTCTCTTCTGTTATTCTGTTTACCTGTGAAAAACTTCTGGGTGCAACCTGTGAAGTTGAGTTTGTGATCATGGGTCCTGACCCACAGTTTGAAAAACCCAGGGAGAGAGCTGGGCAAGAATAAAAGGGATTTCTGTGGCTTCCACCATCCGGTCGCATTGCGTTTTTGTTCTGGTTTAGTTATTTATTTTTTAAAGTCGTTTTGAACTGTGATTGTCCAGGGAAGGTATTCCTCCTCCAGCTACTCTGCCGGGTATATCTACTTTGCCCTTGGTCTCTTTTCAGGCTTAGCAAAGGAGAACAGGAAAGGCTGTAGTCGAGGATGACCTGGGCAGGTGGTAGTCCTTGTTGTCCAAGTGTGCTCGCACTAATCCCTCCCTTCTATAAATTGCAATATTTAACTAATCCCCCCATGGCTATTTGTGTGTCAGCGTCCCCACATGTGACAGACAGAACTTGTCTTTGCGTGTTTGCATCTGCGGCATCTAGCTCGGCGGCATCTAGCTCGGCGGCTGGTGCGGAATAGTGACTCAACACGTGCCCGCAGGTCGGGGCGCACCAGCTGACTTGGCCTGCCCTCGCTTTAACGCGGACCCCGACTCTGCCAAACCGAGAGCCACGTGGCTGAAGTCTGGCAGCTGGCATGCAGCACTGGTATGAATCTGGATCTGCGGTCACTGCGTGAGGCCGGCTTGCTTTACAAGGAAAGGATCATTCCGGATCCAGGTTCTGGTCCAACTCTACCGCTGTTCTCCCGAACCCAAATGGAAAACTGAGCTTGAGAAGTATACGTGGACTGATGGGACATTATGAAAAATGTATCAGACTTTGAGCGCATGGGAGCTTTTAGAAGGATTGTAATACGCAGCATAGTTCATAAATAATAGAGCCCCTGAAGACTGGGATTACTATTGGAAGATGATGAACCTATTATATCTTGTAATTGTACCCAAAGACTATACATCTTAGCTAGGTAGAGGGTAGAGGATAGGGGTATTTACATATATTTATATGTAATACATGGAAACACATAGAGCTGTGGGTATATATAAGTATATGTGTGTGTAATATATATCGCACATAAAATTGCCCCTATTTACAATAAAGCTGAGAACTACCATTTTAAGGCCTTATGTTAACAAAAATGGATTTTTGTTTTAGTTCAGGACGAGTGTAAAAGAATGGTAGAGTTTAGTGCATTTCTGAGACCTACTGAGTAACGTATATGTGATTAAAAAGAAATGAAATTCTGCTTGAGTGTTTGAATAACCTCTTTAAACAACAACAAAAACATTTTATTTTATTTTTTTAACTTAAATAACTGAAGTTCAGCACGTTTCACCGAAAAAGGCCCAGGAACACTGCCTCAGTACAAGAAAGATCAGGCTTCGCTTGCAACTTGAGAAATTTAAGAGCGCCGTAGGAATGCATTTTTACTAAAAAAATGTTGCTAAATTCACGCAGGCGAATGAGGAGCGGCCCCATTTCTGCTCACCTGGGAGAAGATTAGACTGCGTTTCCCGTTAATCCAGGGTCAGGTGTGTGTGTGTCCCTGAGCGCACACAATAGGCCAGGTGACCTTTCGGTCCCGCCCAGCCCTGCAAATTCACCCTCGTCCCCGCCCCCCTTTGAGCGGGGCCCTTCTGCACAGTGGCCAGGACTCCTTGTCCTCTTACCCTGCAGCTGCCAGCTATTTCAGATGATTGTGACCACTTTCTAAGACCTAATCTAAACTTAGAACCACTTCATCAGTTCCCAAAGGTTGTTCCGTAGATTTTCACCTGGGTTGACCGCATGAAATTGCCGTTTTTTTTTTTTTCAGGCCCAAAAGGTTGAATGCATTTCGTATGGGCTACCTGTCGTTCAAACTAGATCAGCGTTTTATGCTGATCTCGTATTTTGCTTTGACTGTTATGTGTTATTTTTCTTTTTTTTTTTTTTTCCAGCAATTGGGAGCAGTAGCTTCAGCCCAAGACCAACTCACCAGTTCTCCCCACCACAGATTTACCCTTCCAAGTAAGATGTATTTTCTCTCAATAAATGCCTTTTCTGGGTAGTCTTTTACCTTATTTCAAGTCATGTTTTGTGCCCACATGTTCCATCTTGATTTAAACTAAAGTGCATTTCACAGAGCCGTAAATGTGTTGACACAAATTTCTTTTGAGCGTCACCTGGAAGAGATACTGAAGTATTTCAGTACTTTGTGTATTGTATTTGGAAGTTATACTTGAAGAGACCGTCTTTAACTGCAATTTGTGATATGGTTGTTAATCAGTTACCTTGCATGTTTCCATCTAATGCATGGGCTTTCTATTTTCTGTCATTTCTGACAAATAGCAGACCATACCCACATATTCTCCCTACCCCTTCCTCACAAACTATGGCTGCATATGGGCAAACACAGTTTACCACAGGAATGCAACAAGCCACAGCATATGTCACATACCCACAGCCGGGACAGCCGTACGGAATTTCCTCATATGGTGAGTAATCCCGTTACTTCAGTGGTGGGATCTAATGGGCATACCTGTGTGGGGGGACCTAAAGACTGCCATCTTGGGCCACTTTAGAAGGTGTGATCACCTTTTGTGTCTAAATTCTTCATCTGATTGTTTTCAACGAGCCTTGTAAGAAGCGGGGCTACTTCTCTGGAAGTCGTCAGTGGCAGATAGATTGCGTGGTTCGTATGCCGTCTTGCTCTCCTTCCCCCCCCCCACCCCCCCGGCCCCCATTGGTAGCTCAACTTTTAATTTGCTGCTTGAGCACTCGGTTGTGGAATCCAAAGCATTTTAGTGCATATTTGAGATAAAACTTCTGTGAATGAAGTCTTTTAGGGTAAAGATACGTTTCCTATTTATCAGATGCCTAGCTATGATTAGGGAAGTACAAACAGAATTCAACAAATCCTTGCTCTGAACGAGAGGCTGGTAGTACTTTTAAATTTCAGCATTATCAACCATTAGGAAAAGTGATCTATATATCACAGCTTGGGCTGCCCTTTGAAGAGGCAAAGCAGGAAACCTTTAAAGCTCACATCCCTATTTGTTCCTTCCCACCTGGAGATTACCTTTATCTTGGTGTAATTTAACTCCATTGTTAAAGGGTCAATACCTGTAAATTAAAAATAAATCCAGCAAAACCCCAAAGTTTAATTTTAAGAAATCTTAGAATTTCAAGATACCTTTTCTTCAATTGAATTGCAATTGCAACTTTAAACACATTGCACTTTGTTTGAGTAGGAAGAAAGTGAATTATTAACATTTCCTTAAGAAAAAAATCTAGCGATCAAGAAAACGTACATGGAAGCTTGGAGGAAAGGACTGATAGAATAAATAAATCTGTGCTTATAGCAGTATATTGAAAGAAATAATGTTCTTTAAGCATTTCATTAATAATTAGAAGGCAAGTTACTTTATTCCTTCTTTATTTTCTATCTTTACCCCAAACCAAATCGACTATATATAAATTTCTTATAAAATATACCGAAATTAAAATGTAAATTATATATGATTTCACCCTTTATGGTTTCATTTCAAAATTACCCAGAACTGAATGTTATTTAGCTAGGTTTTTTGTTTTTTTTTTTCCTAGCTAGGCATTTTTAAGCCAGATTTTAGAAACAACCATAAGATGGACTTCCTAGAATTGTCTTGCATTTCTATAACTTTTATGCAAGATTTCTGAAAATAATGTTAGATATAGATCAGTTTTATCTGCCATCAACTCTTAACCAATTCTTGTGCTAAATGAGGAAAAAGGACCTCGGATTTGAATTCCATAGCTTCAACACTATGATGTGAGTTGAGGCAGTCCCCGGTTTATATTCTCAAAATGTATTTGTAACCTGATTATTTGAAGTGTAAATGTATCTTCCGGTGCAATCAACGTGAACGTGCTGGAGGCCTACCAGGCCTGCCAGGAGAGGGTGCCCTTCATGCCATTGCCTCGGCTGCCACTCACACAGCTCCTCTCTTGTTCCTTCTCCTCTCCATTCAATTATGGTAGGGCCCTTTGCCACTTTCCGGGCTGTGGTCTAGGACCCTTCCAGTACTGAACCATTAGTGGATGTCCCTATTGTCTGAGATAATTGTTCCAAGAGCAGAGATTCTGAGGTTCAAATCAGAACTGGTAGAGTGAGGATAGGGATTTTAACGAGAGAGGTGGGGGTCGGGAGATGGTAAGGGCAAGGCTCCGTGTCGAGGGCTTTGACCCCAGGGCCATCTGTGCTTATAAATCTCCTGAGTCCTCAGCATTTTCCTGATCACTGTCTTCCTTCTCTTTTGGGACCTTGAGTACAAAGAGATGCTCCCAGTGCTTCTGACCAGGCATTCTATTTTTCCTGGGCCAGCGCATTGAAAAGTACGACCGCCATCTCCCCTCTGCTTGCTTGTGAAGGAAGAACACGTAGGTCAGGGTTTTTAACTGCTGATAGTCAAGGTCCAGATGGTCTTAGAAGACTTTCTCCCAGGACTTGTGCCCCCTGGCTTTTTACTTAGACCCTGTAAGAAAAGCTAGGCAAATCTTTTCATAGTGGGAATAATACATCAGTGGAGAAGAGAGCTTAACGCTCTTCTCTGGATTGGCATAGAGCCGAGCAGTATGATGAGTTTGCAGGCTTGTGGGTGGAAGCCCCAGAGACGGTGCAGCTGAGGGGGTTTTCTACCTCTTCCTGCTTTTCCTTATCTGTTCTCATCACAAAGATTGAGCCTCTAGGCCAACACCAGAGGCGGTACAGGAAGACTCAAAGCAGATTAATAGAACCCCCAATGGAGACAGAGCAGGGGGAAATCCCTGTTGGTGACCACATGGAAAGAAAGGGAGTTTCTTGAGCCATCAAGCCACCTGGCCGGGTCAGGTGTCTTTCCAGGGACCATTGATAAGGACGGGTTGCTTCTTGGTTTGGGATTGCCTGTGCGGGGAAAAGTCACATTTTGTTAAATGTTACGCTTCTCTTAAGACATAAATGTTAAGATCATCATGAGGCTATGTAGAGATACGCCAGGAATTACTGTAGGCTCCCTCAGCCAAGAGTCAGATTCTTCCACTGCCTCAGGAAAGTTACCTAACTTCATTCTACTGATGAAATTCCCCTAAAATGGAAATAAACTGTGAGACTACTGTGTCTTCTAGATCCCAAAGATATCATTTATCTTAAGTGCAAAGTGAAATTATTCAAAAATGTGGATTCGCTTGGCAGAAGACTTGCTCTCTTCCTTCTGTGGAAATTAAGGACCCTTGTTAACTTTCATGACTGTCTTTAATTACAATCCAGCGCTGAGCCCTGCACAACAATACTGCCAAACCCAAGTCCTAAAATTCGGATGTCAGCCTGGCATTCTGGGAAGTATTTGGAGGCCACAAACACATGATTTTTATATTACAATGATAAAAAAGAAAGCGTACTTTAGGCTACACTTAAAACAATAATATTGGAATAAATACTTGAAACTATAAGGGACAGAAAGGGAATTATTGGTCAGCTTTACTTGTTTGTAAATCACTATGCTGTTCTATATGATACAGTCCTTTAATATCCTCCTAGCTTCGTGCTTACTTTCTGGTGGGATCGGGTGGTTGGGAGGAGATTTTCCCCTGTGTTGCTTGGTTCTGTGCCCAATACTGTTCCCTCTGACTTCAAAATGAATTGAGTGCTAAAATCATCTTTGTGGCAGAAAGAGTAAAGAAAAAAAGGAAAAAAATGCTGTGAGCCTAGAGACTCTAATCTCCTCTTAGAAAAGAGAATTTTGATTTTTGACACTAATCTACACAGTGACTTTTAGAACAATCTAGTTGAAGTTTAATTATGGCTATTACTGGATTCTAAAGGAGATCATCTTTTAACCTCTTATAAAACAACAAAACTAAATCTAGAAATCGTATCACCGGAGTTAAATTTTATAGAAAAGGTAAATCGGAAAAACAAAGGACAATGGGAATAGTCGCTCAAATCTGTAATACTCCTGTTTTGTTTTGTTTTGTTTTGTTTTGTTTTGTTTTGTTTTGTTTTGTTTTCATTGAAGTTCTAGGTTAGGGTATTTCACTCTAAGCTTGCATACCTTTGGTTATTGAGATAATATCGGGAAGCATTTGTGACTGAACAGTTGTGGGAGTGTTTGGGGGGGTGTTTACCAGCTTTTGAAATGAACATATAGATAAGCTGTCATTAACTGATTTAGGTGCATTGTGGGCAGGCATCAAGACTGAAGGTGGATTGTCACAGTCTCAGTCACCGGGACAGACGGGATTTCTCAGCTATGGCACAAGCTTTGGTACGCCTCAACCTGGACAGGCACCGTATAGTTACCAGATGCAAGGTCTGTATACACACTGACACTACCCTTTTCATTAATCCTGGAGTCCAGTAGTTACCTTCTAAAAGTAGAGCCCTGTGTTCTGTGTAGGTAGTAAATGGTGATAGAAAGTGACTGGGCTTAGAGGCAAGATCCCTGGTTCTGCTTTGGCGCATCACTTACTTATTCTCTGGGCCTAAATTTCCATATTTATAACCTCAAGGGGTCAGACTGAATAGTCTCTGAAGTTCTTTTCAAAAAGCTCTAACATTCCGTGTGACGTTGAAGTTTTCCGCCTCTGCCTCTATCAGTTTTAAAAAAGGAATGACAGGGGCGCCTGGGTGGCTCGGTTGGTTGAGCTTCCGACTTCAGCTCAGGTCATGATCTCACAGTTTGTGGGTTCGAGCCCCGTGTGCACAGAGCCCGAAGCCTGCTTTGGACTTTGTGTGTGTGTCTCTCTCTCTGTCCCTCCCCTGCTCATGTCCTGTCTCTCTCTGTCTCAAAAATAAATACAAACATTAAAAGAAAAAAAATTTTTTAAATAAAAAAGGAACGACAAACCCAAAGTTATGATGTAAGAGGCTGGAGTGTGACACGTGCTAAAACCGCTGGGGTGTGGCATTACCAGCCAACCTTTTTAAAAGGGCTGTTTTCTTCACTGTCATTATCGTAGCTCTAGAAGTACAGTATGTGATATGTGTTAACTAAATGACCTACCAATGACCAAGAGATTAAATTGACAACCACTCAATGCATCTTCAAGATACTGCTTCCAAAGACCAGTCCCTGGGCTCTAAGTTTGAAACTATAGACCAAACATACCGCAAATGCAGGACAGATCAAATAGCTGAAAGTTTAATGCTCTCAATACTGGTTTCAGGAACACACAGGCGTAAATGTAACTGGCAGATTATTGTCATGCAAATGTGTCTGTAAAATAATGGAAGTTCTTATAATCTAAATATTCTCCTAATATCTTTTCACTACAAATCAGTTTAATCCCATTCAGCCTCTTAATAATGGTGCCAAGCCACAATTCAGTTAAATCCCTTATCACTACTTTTTGATTGAAGGCATTCTTTTTGTAGTGTTTATCTCTTTTATATCTCTTATTCTTCATTACGTTAAAATAGTTGTTTATTGCAAATAAATTAGAAAACAAGAAAAATAATGTTTCATATTTACTATTATGACTTTAATATTCTTCCAGGTATGTAGTATTGGACCATATTGTATAATATAATATTGCAACCTGTTTCTTTTCAGTAACAATATATTGTCAACATATTTTCACATCAATAAACTCGATTCTATAGCATCATTTTAATGATTGCATAGTTTCATATATATATATCTTATTTAAGAATTCCCATTTTGTTAGAAGTCCAGAGCAATGCCATGAATATTTTATGTGCATTTTTAATTATTTCCTTTGAATAAATTTAAGCCTGAATTGCTAAGTAAATTTTTAGACTCTTTTACAGATTTGTTATATATTTACACAAGGGCTGTGTATTAGCATGTACACATTGGGTAATATCTTTCTTTTTTTAATTTTTCTTTTTAATGTTTATTTGTTATTGAGAGACAGAGAGAGACAGAGCGCGAGCAGGGGAGGGGCAGAGAGAGAGGGAGACACAGAATCCAAAGCAGGTTCCAGGCTCTGAGCTGTCAGCACAGAGCCCGACGGCGGGGCTCGAACTCACGAACCGGGAGATCTGGACCTGAGGCTAAGTCGGTCACCCAACCGACTGAGCCACTCAGGTGCCTCTGGGTACTATCTTTGTAAAAATTGTCATTTTAGTAGGTACAAGATTTTATTACTATCATATATATTTTTTTAATTGAGAAGATAATCATTTTTTTCTTCCATGGCAGTGTTTTTCTTTGTCTTATTATTTCTTTTATTAAGATTTGTAAACTTTTATAATATTTCATAGGTAAACTTCCAGCTTCTCATTTTTTAAACTAAAATGTAATGGGACCAGATCTATTAATCTTTTCACACTTGTTTTTGCCTTTGGTATAAAAATACCTGAATTATAAAATTCTGATATATTTGGTAGCTACAAAATAAAAGTTGGCTTACCCCAGATAATATGTGTTGTTAGAGGGATGTTATATCTTATATGCCAGATTCCAGAACTTTCACGCTCCTCAAAGGAAGAATTATGTTCCTGCATGTGCTGATTATTTGAGTAAAGGGATAAAAAGAAAAAAAGAGTTGAAGAGATCGTGTTAATGAATTCAGTAGTCCTAGACTGTAGTAATGAGATGAACCATAACGCAGACAAGGCCTGTTTGCTTCTGGAGCTTGCATTTGTCAAGAACAGAGTCTTCTGAGAACTATGGGAGAAAAAGATAAGGCACCACAGCCTCTTCTCCATAGAGAAGCAGGTCCTAAAGGTCGGAAGGAGGCATGTGAGGTTTCTCTCGAGAGGAGAGCTTCCTCAGTGCGTGTGGTTCCTGGGCCCAAGCCCGTCTGCAGTCTCTTGGTTACCCATCCACAGTGAGCTGAGCAGAGAAGTTTTAAGGGTTTAGAAACTTTTATTCGTCCATAGTAAATCTCAGGTTGGTTAAATCAGGTAATAATTCTAAGAAATGGGGCTTACACCCTCTCTCGTTTCTTTTTTCATTTCATTCCTTTGGTAATACCTTACTGTATTTTGCTAAATTGTCAGTCCTGGAAGGATTAGGGGGAAAAACTAGTCTTGCAATTTCGGAGAGTTTGAGAGATAACATCCTTGAAAGTTATCTTTCTTCTTACTCTAAGATCAAAAGCTTATACGGCCGAATGAGTTCCTAAGAGGGCTAACCGACTGTCAGAGTATAAACATAGTGTGAGAATAGAGAGAACGTGGAAATGAAGGAGGAGGAAAGAAAGTTAGGTTGGAGAAGGAAAACTCTTGATTTTAAAAAAGAAATAAAGAGGAGAGCCCGGGTGCCTCAGTCGGTTAAGCTTCTGACTCTTGGTTTCAGCTCAGGTCGTGGTCTCACAGTTCGTGAGTTTGAAATGCACTGACAGCACAGAGCCTGCTTGGGATTTTCTCTCTTCGTCCCTCTCTGCCCCTCCTTCGCTCCCTCTCTCCTTCCTTCTCTCAAAAAAAGAAAGACACGTGCAGTACCAAATATAGCATTGCCTCTCTACCCATATTTTCCATTGCATCTGGGCATATTGGATATTGCATTAAAACTTCTTTGTGTTTTTGTGCAGCCTTTGGTGGGATGGCCTTTCCAGGGGGATTTCAGAACCCATTTTCCATGAATGAGATATTATTTTATATGGGTATTTCTATAATGGCCCTTGACTCAATTTTAGATGATTAGATATAATATGACTTCCACATATCAAGCCAGATAATTATATGCTATTAACTTGAAACATGCTAGTGTGGTGATGGTAATGATATATAATATGCTATAAACCTCTTATGGCCAGATTTGGATAAATACTGAAATTCTGATTAATAATGTATTTTTATAAGTATCAAGTGTATTATGAAAAATGCTTCACTATTATTAAATGATACTGTGTATCCAGTTGCGGGAATCTATTAGTCTTTGAGTGTTTTTTCAGTACATCTTTTTTTAATATAAAAATTTTTATAATGTCTTAAATTATTTTCAACATTATCCCAATTATTTGATCCTTAATGAATAACAGCGATTTCTGCTTAGATCAGTCTTAGAGCTATTAAACATTCTTAGAATCCTAGGTGAAACTCTATGTATTTTAGTGGTTTGGGAGTGTTTTACCTAGCTTTTTTCCCACGATCTTTTCACCTTTAAAATATAAGGTATGATCATCAGTTATTCAGAGATTTAGCTACTAGGATTTCATGATATTAAAATTTCACAATTCTACAAGACATGTTCTAGTAACTCAAATGACTCATAAACTGAAACGTCTTATGCTTACTGTGTTATGCTGATTCATTGAAAGAAACTTTATGGTGATCACCTCTTGGACAGATCTGCCTCCATCAGGCATAGAAGGGCTAGACTAAAGGCACGGTGACACCTTGCCGTCTGGTTAATGGAGTAGGTTCTAGGGGCACCTGGGTAGCTCAGTCCGTTGAGCATCCGACTCTTGAATTCACCTCAGGTCATGATCTCATGGTTCATGAGTTCGAGCCCCACATCCGGCTCTGCGCTGACAGCGTGGAGCCTGCTTGGGATTTCTTTCTCTCTCTCCCCCTCCCCCACTGGCTCTTTCTCTCCCTCTCTCACAATAATCAAACTTAAAAAACATTGTGTAGGTTTTAGAGTCAGGTTGCCTGTTGAATAGCCCTGCCATTGCTGTCTGTGGGCCTCCACAGGGCTTGACCTCTCCACATCTGCCCTTCCTCTTCTCTCGGGTGGCGATAATATTATATACTCTAGTAGTGGTGGAGTGAGATTTAATTGGGATTATCCAAGTAAATCACTCTGACCAACATGTATGTAGCCCATGGTAAGAACTGAAATGGTTGTTTTCATTGTTACTGCTCTCGTGGTGGTGGTGATGTGGTTCCTATTTATTACTTACTATTACTTTATTACTAAATAATAACTAGTGTTATTATTTAAAAAAAAAAAATTAATGTTTATTTTAGAGAGAGAGTGCAGGGGAAGGGCAGAGAGAGAGGGAGACCCAGAATCCGAAGCAGGCTCCAGGCTGCTGCCAGCAGAGAGCCCAGCGTGGGGCCCGAACTCATAAACTGCGAGATCATGACCTGAGCTGAAGTCGGACGCTTAACCAGCTGGGCCACCCAGGCACCCCAGTAATGTTATTACTGTCCAGCTTTCTCAAATACTTAAATGCTCACTCCCATTCGCAGGAGAAAAAAAAAATATATGTGCAGGCATATATATAAATTTAGTATATACATTATATACTAAAAGTATGTATATATGCATATATAAGCATACATATATATGTGTGTGTGTATGTGTACATATTATAAAACCAGCAAAGAGAACTCTAAGAACCCAATAACCATATAAGCATAGCAAAAAAAAAAAAAAAAAAAAAAAATCCAGATCTAGCTAATGTCCTGGCAAAAAGGAAAATCACTATCAACACAGACCAGGCTGTTTGTACATGATCCAAAAATTGGTGGAGAGACCAGAAGAAACAGCCAGGGACCTGAAGAAGAAAATCAGAAGAGAGAAACGGCCGTGCTGCTGACGTGGGTGGCAGACGTCGGGGAGGAGAAGTAGTGAGTGCACAGAAGGGCTACTGTGAAAGACAGGAACTTAGTTCTGCCGTGGCGGGAAAGAAGGAGGCATCATCCGAGTGCTCGCGCCTCTGTAATCCCTCAGTCATAGCTCTACTTTGAGCAAGAAGAACTGGTAGAAAAAAGAGAAGGCAGCCGCCACATAAACGGCAAATTGTTTAGTTCAGAAATCAAAATGAGGAAAGAAGATAGGAACGTGACATCCTGCTACACAGAGATGGAATTCTCTAGCACCCGTGCAGCAAAACGGTTAATGTTCACGCTGCAGGGATTAGTGCTGAGGGCTGTTGTCTCCATCCATGTGAGGACCGTGAACGATGACTTTAAGGGATAAACCTGAAAACGCCAAAGGATGTGTCAAAATGGAGAATGATTTTAGAACAGTCAGACCCTGCTATGTTGTAGTGCACTTAAATCATAGTACCAATAGGGAAGCCTCTCAGAGAATGCTACAACAATATAAACTATAGTTGCCTATAGTGTATATATTCTTGAGGGCAGATTTGCTCTTCAGATAACTGAGACCTTGTGTCACACAAATTCATATATAAGTGTATACCAGCTCTAGGAGAAAGCTTTATAGAAAGTGCACTTCTGAGTGCAGTTTGTACTTGAACACTTTTATGACACTTGAGGAACAGAATTAGTTGGTAAGTTGTGGGTATTTGCCACTTCCAAGCCTTGGGAAGTATGCCATACATGCTGCCCGTGTTTGGTCCAGGGGATCCTTCTGGATCCTTCGAGCTCCAATGTTCAGCACTTCTGTTGTGGTAGGCTTCTGTGGATCTTGCACGTGCCTCATTTTAAGACAAACAAGGGCTGAATTTTTGTTTTCTTTTTTTTTAAACTTTTTTTTTTAATGTTTATTTATTTTTGAGACAGAGACAGAGCATGAACGGGGGAGGGTCAGAGAGAGGGAGACACAGATTCTGAAACAGGTTCCAGGCTCTGAGCTGTCAGCACAGAGCCCGACGCGGGGCTCGAACTCACGGACCGCGAGATCGTGACCTGAGCCGAAGTCGGCCGCTTAACCGACTGAGCCACCCCGGCTCCCCTGAATTTTTGTTTTCTGTGCACTGATACTAATAGCCCATGAAGTAAAACCTCATGGATTGGGAAGTCTGATTGCTTTCCCTTTTGCTGTAAGATCGCTAGAAAATTCTGTTTCTGCTTTAGTGATCTCTTTTTGTACATCCAGTGAAAGTTTGGAAACAAGTTTAAGAGAGGACAAGAAAATGTTTCTGTTCATAGACCACTGTAGGGTTCACCCTGAAGAGGTAGAATCCTTGCTTTTAGCGTTGATACTTCCCTGCTCCCAGGGTTAGCCTTCGTGTTTCTGGAAGACGTTTTGGAAGGGTGTGAGGAGGTTTCCCTTCACAGGCCATTGACAAACTTTATGCAAATGGGTTAGCCAAATGGATGAATATGTATGGAAAACGGGTCCCTGGCGACCCTGGGTCAGTTGTGCAAGTGGCATAGACAGTGTTTTCAGTGCTGCTGGCCAAAGGGCCCCGACAGCCAGAGTGAGGCGTGGATGTTGTGTGTGCGTGTGTGTATGCATCTGCATGTGTGAGTGTGTGGGGAGTGTGAGTATGGATGAGTGTGTGTCCATGTAAAAATCCTCTTAGAAGAAACTGCTTCAGCCTTTTATTTACTGGCCAATTTCACAGAATATCTGCCCAGTTTGTCACACACTAGTTTTTATTCACTTTTTAAAAAAGTTTTATTATTTCTTTGTTCTGAGAGGGAAAGTATGAGCCGGTGAGGGGCAGGGAGAGAGAATCCGAAGCAGGCTCCGTACCAGCGGCGTGGAGCCCTAAGTGGGGCTGGAACTCACGAACTGGGAGATCATGACCTGAGCCAAAACCAAGAGTCGGACGTTCAACCGACTGAGCCACCCAGGTGCCCCATTGACTTTTTATGTATAGGAAGCAACTGACCTGAAATCAAACTTTTACTTAGATTTTTTTTAATGCACGTTCCAGAGCTATTGCTGGCACCACCTTTCATTTACCCCCGCGTTCCACACAATATAGGCTCATAGTTCCATCTCCCACAGAAAACAAGAAACTGTGTTCGTAATTGTGAGGCTGAGTCACATGAAGAAAATGACATTGTGTTTGGCAATTTATTTAAGGTAAGGACATGCTAAAGACTTTCATGCACGAAAAAAAAATAGATTGGGTTAGAATTAGCTGAGCCTCAGCTTTGAGGAAAACCCAGCATCCCATAATAACTTAGTTCTATTAATTCTAGATGGTTGCAAGTAGTGATCCTCTTTACTCATCTCTTCATCTCTGGTGTCTAGTCATAGGTCTAAAATAGATGAATTTGTTTTTAAAGGTGGAGGGGTCGATGCCACAAAGAAGATTGAGATTAAGATTCATCATTGGGGTGCCTGGGTGGCGCAGTCGGTTAAGCGTCCGACTTCAGCCAGGTCACGATCTCGCGGTCCGTGAGTTCGAGCCCCGCGTCAGGCTCTGGGCTGATGGCTCAGAGCCTGGAGCCTGTTTCCGATTCTGTGTCTCCCTCTCTCTCTGCCCGTCCCCCATTCATGCTCTGTCTCTCTCTGTCCCCAAAATAAATAAACGTTGGGAAAAAAAGATTCATCAGGACCCTAGTTCCCTTCATTTGAAGAAGTGAATTTGGAAGTTAGCCTAATAAAAATCTTGGTTGGTCTGTGATCATAGTTTGCTCAAAGCAGTCTTCCTTTGTGTTTGTACTTCTAGAAGGGCCAGTTGAGGGCATCACAGAATGGGAGGTGGGGGCATACAGTGCCTTTCTGATTGTTTCTGAGTGTTTTACCGCCCCCAAACAGCAATTCTGTGTGGTGCATTCGTTTCCTTCTGCACTGGATCTGCCATGATAGATAGGAGGGGCCACACAGACACACACGCTCGGAAACTGGAAGGCTCTGGAAACTTCGCTTTGTTTATTTTCCTTAGGCTTTATTGCTCTCACTTAGAGAGGAAGATAACCCAAGTTCTAACTGCCTCTTTGTATATTATGTTGTTTGTTCTGTTAAAGAGATTGGGGTTCAAACCAGTGAGAAGACACAAAGGAGGGCAGGGGGTTGAAGAGTGCATGGCAAGGGGGACCACTGCGCACCTCTCTATGCCTCACTTCTCTGGGGCTCGTGCTCCAGTGGAAGTGATCTAATAACAACCCAGTCAGCGAAACTGTCCTTATTTCCTTTGTTCTGCCTGTCCACAGCTTCTCACATATACAGCCGAAGTGTTTCCGTGTATGAGGCATTTAGAACCTCAGAACTGCTTAGCAAAATGTTCTCTGAAAGGTTTTCTCGTTGTCCGCAGACCTGACATTTTTCACAAGGAAAATTAGCAAACTCCAAGATGCGTGACTTTCAGAAAATGAATCTTAAACCTTTTGTTACAATCTGCGCGACAAAGCACTTGAGATTTGTACTTCTTGACGTACAGTGACACAATACAGGTCGAACTGAAGAATCGCTCTTGGAGCCTGCAGCGATGTTCACAATTTCTCCCTGACTTCTTTGCCGGTCTACTCACATTTATATTTTAGTTCACGGCCTTTTTGCGTCCTAGAACTTTTTTTGTGCCGAAGGTGATTTTTTTTTTTTTTTAAGTAATATTCCATTTCGTTTCTTTTGGCATCTTGTGTTATTTCAGCTAATGGGTACTGAAAATGGTATCAGATTTTTTTTTGAAATCCAGCTGCAGCAGTAATCAGTGGTCAGCACCAAATGTATTTTCTATAGGAACTGTTAGAGGATATAGAAATAGATCAAGAAAGGTAAACGTAAAGGCTCTGCAAGCTTTATTACCTAAGTGAAAAAAAACGCTCTTCGGAATATAAAAACTATTACCGGGATAAAAAGGAAAGCTTGGTCACTTAAAATCCTTCTTGTAGGAAAGGGGGGAAACTTTGGTTTTAAATAACCCATCTGGCCTTCAGAGGCTTTTCCCCGGGGAGTTGCACTAACTTCTGCCACATAGATCGTGCCCGATGATGGACATAGCCCATGGCAAAGAGGCCGGGGAAGGAAAGCAAATGGACTTCTGTGAAAATACACGAGGGACAAAGAGCATCCTGCTCGCAGAGTAAGTGCTAGGAAACACTCTAAAACATGGGGAGTACAGACAGGCCCCAGCAGGTTCCAGCATTCTTGTGTGGGCTGGGATTCTGGTTTTTAATGTGAGTCCTTGTTCTCTGTGAAGTAGACCTTTGACCTACACGTCCCCCTTTTCTTTCCTTTTTTTTTTTTTTTTAAAGCGTTTTGAAGTTAGAGCGGGGCAGTGTTCTCCAGTGAAATCACACAGAAAGCTTCGATTTCATATTTTAAACCGTGGCCTTTATCAATATGAACTCTAGTCTTCTTCATATGCTAAAGTAGTAGGGATTTATTAACGAAGGTTCTGCGAGGTTGGCTTATTTTTCAAATACAGTTGCTTAGCACCTATAGAACTGGGTGGCCCACACAGGGTCTTCTAGCAAGACTGTTTCTTGTTTTTTACGGTTGATGAGACCACTACCCTTTCTCTGTAGGAATCCCTGACACGATCAAGAGGAAAGCAAAATCTTTGTGATATACTCTCTATGGGCAACGTTCTATAATTTGCTTTTAAAATGGCTTCCTAGCCTAGAAGAGAGCTATACGGAAGAAGCCTTTTAGAAAGGAGGTGGTTTGATTGCACGTTTATTCGTTAAACGTTTCAGGTACCTTTGTCCCAACCGTTGGTATGTCTGTGATGTTTATGTAACCAGAAGTTACGCCCACTTCTCGTAACCTACGATTCGCTCTCAATGTGTCTCAGTCAGAAAATCTAAAAGGTGGATTTGGCGTGATAGAGTGGAAGACGGTGACCTGAAAGTGGAGACAGTTGGTCATTCCCTTAGAATCCTTGTCCAGGAGAGAAAGCAGCGTTCACTCTGCTTCTTGGGAAATGAGGAGGATGTCTGCCTCAGCTACCTTATGAAGCGATGTTGGAAATAACCAGAGATGATGGAGGTGGAAGTGCCAAAATATAAATGGACTATTAAAAAAAAGAATATTATTGCATTCTGAATATGAAATTTCTCATACGCAAGCGAGACTCTTAATTTCGTTAACATACCCACAATATGCCAGTACCTGAGCTCGCAGCAGCCTCTTAGGAGGCCCATATCTGTACTGAAAGGTCAGGGTTTTGTCAGGATGTCCTTGTAGTATGTATAGGGATGGGATATTCTTCCATCTCTGTGATCCAATAAGATTTTATGAGGTGTTCCAAATCCATGATGCTGAATCAGTTTAAAATCTTACTTGATGTAAAATTCTGGATTTTCTTTTTGGAGACTGAGAAATACTTCACATCCTTCCAGAAGAGTGCTTATAAGTCCTGCAGTTAATTTTCTTTCATTTAAAGTAGTGACTGTAATCTAGTGTTTAAAGACAAGTCTTAGGAGCGCCTGGGTGGCTCAGTCGCTTAAGCGTCCAACTTTGGCTCAGGTCATGATCTCACGGTTCGGGAGTTCGAGCCCCGTGTCAGGCTCTGTGCTGACAGCTTGGAGCCTGGAGCCCGCTTCGGATTCTGTGTTTTCCTCTCTCTTTGTTCCTCCCCCGCTCGCACTGTGTGTCTCTCTCTTCTCTCAAAAATAAATGTAGACTAAATATTAAAAAACAAATTTAAAGATGAGTTTTTATACATCATCTAGTTTAAAGAAAAAAGTAAAGTGTGTATTCTCTAGGTAAAACCTGAGAAATAAGTTGAGTTATTATTTTTTTTCCTTTCCCTACTCTTCTTTTTCATCACTGGGCAAGTGAGGAAGTTGAGAGGCTTTTTTTCTTTTGTGATGTCTGTTGGACTTCAAGCTGCCCTTCCAAACTGCCCACAATCGCCACCACCAACAAAAAGAAAAAAAAAAGACTTATTAAAAGGTTTCCATCTGTTCCTACACCTGATTCTTTAGGTCAGTTCTATTATTACTGGACCCTTTGGTCACCACCCTGGACGAAAATTCTCTAGCGCCAGTTCTGTCTCCCACTTGAGCCTGGAGGAAACCCTTCAAAGGCATGAATCAGCCATGGTTTTTCCATCTCCATGTGAGGCAGCAGGATAAACACAACACAGGAATCTAAGGAACGTAGGTCAGGATGAAAACAAGACTAAGGAAGAGGCAAATTATGTGGCTTCAGTTAGTGCACTGGAATCCCCAGAAAGGGAAATCGGTGCAGAGAGGAATAGTCAGGGAAAGCTTATTGGAAAGCTAGGACTTGAGCCAGGTCTTGAAGGATGGGAAACGGGGACTGGTAGAGGGAAGCATTAAATAAGAGTAGCAGGAATGAGTCTGTTGTGTTTCCAGGATCACAGGGACCCCATCCTGAACTAACATGGCGGACTGTGGATGGGGGAGCTTGGGCAACGGTATGGGCAGCAATATCCTTCCCTTAGCACATCTGTCCCAAACTCCCATCTCCTTTCTGTAGGGCCAGTTACCTACACATATATATCCTTGAGTTTATGACCACTTCCCCCCACCTCCTTCACCCTTTAACATTTCCTGTGTCCCAGTATGCTCCTGTTGGAATGTTCAGAATTTAGATTCTTGGGTTTTTTAGTTAAAGAATGCCATTTCTTTTTCCAAACTGTTATTCTTTTCTTAAAGGATCGAGACACTTCTCTCACCTACCTTTAGTCCCTCACCCTGCTTTTCTAAGAAGCGTTCACTCTCTGATCTTCTCCTTTGGGCAATTTGTCCTCACTGCCTGCCAAGAATGCACTGCCTGCTTTTTCTGCACAGTTGTGTTTTCCTTCCCAAACTTACCAGGTGTTTTCGCTTCATTCACTTGAGCAGCTTTGCCTCTTAGAGGTATTCTGAAAGGAAAAATTTTTTTTCAGTGTTCTTTTCTTTCCCCTCCCTGACCAAAAAAAAAAAAAAAAGAGAGAGAGAAGTATTGCTATGATTTTTTCACCATAGTAAACTATTTAAATAGAGAAGATTTTCCTCTTAATGACTGGGTAAGAAGGTTCCCCCGCCGCCATCCTGCTTGGAGCGTAAATTCCTAACTGTACCAAGAATAATCCTGGACATTACTGGAGCGTCACTTGCACCCCCTCCCTGCCAACCTCCTTAATTAAGAAATAATGAGTTCTAAGTGGGAATTGCTTCTGCTTTGGGGAATTTTTGTAATACTAACATTACATGAAATATAAAGCATCTTACTACAGAACATTTCTGCTTTCTCCTTTACCTAGAGGTGACTTTTCGTGTAAAGTCATTTGTCTCTAGGCAGGAGGAGAAAACTTCTACTTTATTTTGATAAAGGAATTCTGAATATTAAGCCTGATTCTGTGACCTAAGATGAAAGTGAAGACTCCTAAATCACATAGAAACTCTCTGCAGATTGAACCTAATGGACAAAGGAGGTCTGTTTTTTTGTTTTTGTTTTCGTTTTGTTGGTCGTGTCTTGCCCTCCCTCGCCTCCAGCGTCCGTGTTCAAGCCCGCCATCCGGCAGCCCTCGACACAAATGTGCCTCTCCTGCTGGGCCTGCCCCGGGTAGGAGGGGGGTTTTGCGGCTACACACCAAAACTTTCTTGGGAGCACTGTGGTTGTGATTTTGCCTTTGTGGTGTTCTGAACTGGTGAAATTCATCTGGCGGTGTTGGCACCGATCTGCATCAGATCAGCTATCAAGGTGGGACCCTGTATTCCCTTTACGAGCTTTAGCACAGCTTAAGGACCCCAAATGCCCCAAACAGTCTCTGCGAAGCTTCCCTTCTATAAATGCTTGACGAGCGTGATTACTTTCTTAGTGGAAAAAGAAAGGCTGTCCTGGTTACGTGCTTCTGAAGTAGCTGTGAAAACACCTACTGAATTGGAACAAAACGTAGTGGTCCTAAAAGTCAGGTACTGTAGGCGTTTGATAAACCTGTGGATTTTCAGGGTAAAACCCTCCCCTTTCTCCCTCAAGGAGACAGTAATTTCATGTCCAATGAGGGGCCTAGATGTGCGCTTTTTTTAACAAGCATCTCCTGATGATCGCGTGGCAGTTAGTTAGCCATATGTTCAATATGTTCGTTAAAAAAATTCTTTTTAAGATCTTGCCCCCAACACCCCATGCCAGCCCCGATTACTTTGTGCACAGTACATATACCGTAGAGATTAGAAATTTCGACACTGGGGCAAGACAGCCTGGGATTGAACCCCAGCTCCGTCGTGCCCGTTTATGTCTTCTTCAGTTTGTTCATCTGTAAAGTGGGACGTAAGCGTACTCACCTCGTGGGGTGGTGGTGAGGGCCCAGTGAGCTGTAACATGTAGAATGTTGTTTTGGGGGCCCAGCTCAGAGTTATCACTCAGTAAGTTTTAAGTGCTATTATTCTTATTATTTGCTTTTCTTAATCCTATAGAAAAGGAGAATGAATTTCAGAACTTCTTACAAAGCAATAGAAAATAGGTAAGAGAGGACAAGAGAGCATTGTGTAGACTCTCAAACCGCACAGAGCTATTTTTGAATTTCAGTTTCACCCCATGAAAGCTGTATTATTTTAACCTAACCCTGTGTGTCCTTATTTGCAAAATGAGAATATTAATACTCCCTATAGGATCAAGGTGTGGTGGGGTGTAGATAAAGCAGGTAAAAGATGAACACATTCCCAACACACAGTAAATGCTCAGTGGACGTTGTCTTTAGTGTTACTGTATGGGATAATACTGGGGATATTTGTATGGGTTGACTACAAATAATTAATTATATAAGCTCTAAGTTTCTTTTTAGCCTATTTAATAGGGAAAGGACTAATGAGCTTAAACGTAAGTGGTATTTATTAACTTGTATCAACTTGCTAATTATTAATTAGCTTAAAATACTGATTCATAAGTCATGATACTATAAACATATTTGTGTACATGTTATATAAAATTATAATTTCTCTAAAAGTATACATTACAGAGAAAGAAAGAAAGCAAGCAAGAAAGGCTCAGTAATCTAGCCTTAGGAGGAAAGAGAAGAGGGGAACTCAGGGAAGGTTTTTCTGAAGAAAAGAGTTTCTAGTTGCTGTTGAGTTACGAAGTTGATTAGAAATTAGGACCGAATGGGGAGGAAGTAAGAGGTGCAAAGAATAGCCTTAAGAGAACCACATGTCGCTTCATTTGTGTCAAGTCAGGCTGGAATGTGTATCTGGGTGAGTTGGGTTGAGGTTACTGGGAAGAAACCAAAGAAGTCTAAAAGATAATCT
The DNA here is from genome assembly GCF_016509475.1 of Prionailurus bengalensis. Classification (NCBI taxonomy): domain Eukaryota; kingdom Metazoa; phylum Chordata; class Mammalia; order Carnivora; family Felidae; genus Prionailurus; species Prionailurus bengalensis. The sequence goes on along the minus strand of NC_057353.1, from coordinate 21,303,063 downwards.
GGAGCCAGACCAGGGTCTAAGAAATAAGCTCTGGTAAGGAGTTTAAATTGTATCCTGAGGGCAATAGGAAGCCACTAACAATTACTTTTTTAAACAGGGAGGTGAGAAGATCAGATATGCTCATTAGAGAAAGTATTCTACCTTTGTGGAAAATGAACTGGAGGGGGCCAGAAGATGGGCAGGAAACCAGTAAAGGAGGCTTTTGCAGAAATCCAGTGTTGGTGGCCTGGACTGAAAGTTAGCAGCTCTCTTTGCCTGAGTCCTCCACGAAGGCAGGTGGGGCAGCCCTATAGATCCGATTCTGGTGGTGAAACGTTCCTATTGCCTGAGCCCGATTCTCTGGTGTGTCCACCTCTCCCTGAAGTAAGTCAGACCCTTTTGGAAGTTGCATTAAGTCTCGGAGGCCACAGGAGTGCCATTAAAGCCTGTTTCACCATACTAAATGGAATGGAATCTCAGCCTGCAGTCAGCCAGTAAATGAATATAACTTATGTTGAATTCCAGCTAATGTACAGTCTTAGAAGTAGCATTAAGTCTGGAAAGTCACTTGGGTACCATTTCAAGTACTGAACTGTGATTTACTTGGTCATACCTCAGTGGCCAATACGTGCCAATATAGCTTCCATGGCCCTTTCTACTTTGTTCCAGGGAATAACTTATGGAATGAAAACATCCATTTTTAAAATATATTTTCTATATCTTACTTTCTTGGTGGAAAGGGATTATTGAGGTCAGTATTTATTGTTCAAAAATGTGTAGTATAAATGAAAGTAACAAGTCATAACCCCAAGTAATGTTTCCTATTAAATGTATATAATAAAGTCAAAAAACGGTATTGATATTCACACACTTATCCAGAAGAAATTGAAATTTTATTTTACAAGGAATGTTTTAAACTCTCGTTGTAAGTTTATATATAATATATATATATATACACTTTATATATAATATCAATATTAATGAACTGTTCACTGATAAATACCTAAATAGTGAGCCACATGCCCATGTAGCCTAGAGCTTACAAAAACAAAACTGATGTCGTCCTGGGAAGCCCTGTGAGGTCCCAAGTATGTCCTAGTCATCCTTTTATCCCCCTGTAATTATCGCCATGAGTCCAGTATTTAATATACGTTTAAACCTTTGTGATTGTCACGTGCTAATGAACATTAATATAGAAAGCTTATCTGAGGCCCCGATTTTTGCAGGGGAGTCGGTATTAGGAGTGTGAGAGCTCTCTGCTTCTCCGTGTTAGATGTTATGGGAACTTTGAACAATTGGTATTCCTGAAAGGCACAAATAAAGAAACCTCAAATATGAGTCTGTGTGATACTAAATGTGAAACTATCTTAGGAAATATTTTCCCTTAATAAAAATAACAAAGCCTTGGATCAGGTTTTCAGAGTTCAGAGATGTTTGATAAGTAAGTAGGAAAAGAATTTTAGATATGCAAAGAGATCGAGTCGTATTTAGCTAGTTTGGGAAAGTGAAAAGATACATAAATGCAGTGGAGAATTTTAGAAATGTTTACTGAAGTAAACAATAACTGTTCCTAACACTTGTGTGGTGCCGTAGACTGCCCATTGTACTTTCCAATCTGTACTTTCCTCATCTGATCTGTTGAAGAACCTTACGAAGTCTACTTTTCACAGTTAGGGAAATTCTGTCTTAGAGGGGTTAGGCGATTTGTCAAAGTCCAAACCGCTCGTAAGTGATGACGGGAAACCCTGTTTTCTGACTCGCAAGGTAGTACTTGAATGTTGAGTAGCAAATAAATCATTGGCATATCTTCACTACCACATCATACCTGAAGGCGTCTGCGAATACTTAGTTCACACTGAAGACTTTATCCTTGAACTGCCAGCACGTTTATTGCCTATACCATTCATTTGCCATAAAATTTTCATTTTTTTGAAAAAGGTTTCTCTGTTTACAGAAGCAGCACAGCTTCTGGGTAGAAAATTTTAAAATGTGCACTGGCTTCACGAACATTATGTGGCCAATGGTTACACCCTCCCATGGGTAACAGTTCTGAGATTTTTGTGCTTTTAAAAAATTTTTTTATGATTTTAAAAATATTTCACATGAACTTACCAAGCCATTTTTTTGTTTTCATTTTTCCTTTATCAAAATAATATGAAAAAGTTGTCCATGTAATTCAGCATTATCGTAATACCATTGCAATGTCTTCAGAGGGTTCTGCTTTCTGAATCACACCTGTTAGGGACATAAGAATGCTTTCTAGGTTTTTTATTGGAAACAACACTGAAGAACATCTTTGCTAACTATCTCTTCGTATAAGTCCACGTATTTTTTTTTTTATCTTAAAGTGAATGGCAGTACAATTGCTGTTCAAAAGTTACTTAAATGTTGACCAGATAGCCCAGCCAGAAAGGCTGTGCTTATTTGGATTCCCATTTTGCAGCCTATGAATCGCATTTTTTACACATTTTCCAATCCCTGATCTTTTCAAAACTCTTTGCTAATATCACCAAAGGTAGTATATTGTTGCTTTGAATAGTTTCACAATAAGATGGTACATAAAACGAGGGCGGGAACTGAGGTTTGCTTTCGTGTTTGTATCCTGCACGGTGGCAACTATTTATTGTTGAGCACATCTAGGTAGATGTTCTGCAAACAGAATGTTACCTAGAGAGCACACGGAATACACAAAACATTGATCACCTTCCTCTTTGATTCTTGTCTTATGAAGGACTTCAGGAGTTGGCATTGTTCTTTTGTGAAGTGAAATAATCAGCTTTTTCGGTGGGCCGTTATAATGACAAGAACAAGTCTGAAAGCATTTCAAGTTCTCGAAAGTAGCATTGTTGTTTTTGAGCTTGCAAGAACTTTCAAGATCATCTCATCAGATCCCATCATTTTACATGATGCACATTTAAAGCTATGAAAAAATCCTGGTGCGTTTTACAAATTGAAATGGAAAGTTCAGTGACTAATATTTTTGCACAGATGTATCATTTTGTCCCCAGTTTATATGTTAACGTCCTCAGAAATTCAAACCTCTTTACTCTTTAATCCTTTGCAGTACGGTGAAAGTAAGATTGTCAACTATTTCAAGAAACGATTTTGTCACGGCCATGGATTCTGGTTTTAAAGATAAACCAAGTGTGTTTGCAATGAACCTCAACTCTGTTTTATCTAAATAATGATTTCTTATGGGCACATTATTCTGCATAGTTCAGTCACCCGTATTTCTTTTCATTTTGTTTTAGGTAGCAGTTTTACAACATCGTCAGGATTATATACAGGAAATAATTCACTCACAAATTCCTCTGGATTTAACAGTTCACAGCAGGTAATTTTAAAAGCCAGTTTAACTTCAGAAAAAAATTTTTTTAATGCAACAGATGATTTTCTTATATAAAGAAAGATCTGTTTATAGTATACTGTGAGGGCTTACCTGAGCCTTTTAATATATGTATTTTTTTTTCTTAAAAAAAAAATCTCTTTAGCAGTCCTATATGGTGTTTGGTTTTCAGATTTGTTTGATTTTACCTAGTTTGATTTTACCTAGTACTGCATCGAAGAAATAGGAAGAGTGGACCTGATCTTACATGCAATTTGTTTGCAAGTCGGGACATTTGAGTCGATGGGTGCTCGTGTGCTCCTCTGTGAATTCAGAGAAGACCCAGAAACACCATATAGTTGCCCTTTGGAAAGTAAGAAATGAGGAGCAATATTCTGACAGGTTATTCTCGTGTGGTTGGTTTGGTAGGACTATCCGACTTATCCCAGTTTCGGCCAGGGTCAGTACGCACAGTATTATAACAGCTCACCGTACCCAGCACATTATATGACGAGCAGCAGCACCAGCCCAACCACGCCGTCCACGAATGCCACTTACCAGCTTCAAGAGCCACCATCTGGCATCACCAGCCAGGCAGTCACGGATCCTGCAGCAGGTAATTACGTGTGCTTTATTAGTCCTGCAGGCTCTATTTCTGGTGGTTTAAGTGCATTTTTCTATAGTCATATACGCATGTAGTGGTTTCACAGTTTGGGCAAGTTTGGGCATGGCCTAACTGTAAGTCAAACATCATGATTGTGGCATTAACTTTATTTTTATTTGCTGAAAATTTTTAGTGTAAATTACGGAACTTCAAAAGCACCTGAAATTGAGGTTCCTTTCATTGTCAATATAGTCAGTTTTCAAGATACGTATATAACATCTTAGATAACTATAGATATTTAGATGGAATTATTAACTATAATTACAAACATTTGCCCACATATGGAGTATGAAAATAAGTGATGTTGCCTCAAATTTAATGTTATCATTAAATATTTAATGTTTTTCCAAAATCAAAAAACATCACAGTTAATAATTGAAAGCAGTGATTCCCCTGGCCCACCCTTCTCCCCCATCATGGCCTACTTAATTTCATAACTGGGCATGAGCATTTTCATACTTAAGCACCACCCTTGATAGGCCCTTCCAGATGAAAATCTCTCCACCTCTGGAAATTTTCCTACTGTGTCTTTGATACTTCTTTCCCTCCATTAGTGTTTTCTGGAACTCTTAATATTGTATATTTAACTTCCTGTATTGGTCTTTACCTGTATTTCTGATATTTTCTCTTGTACTTCGCACCTTTGTCTTATTAAAAATGTAGTGTCAGGGTTCCTGGGTGGCTCAGCTTCTGACTCTTGGTTTTGGCTCAGGTCATGATCTCACAGTTCCTGAGTTCAAGCCCCATGTTGGGCTGTAGACTGACACCTGCAGAGCCTGTTTGGGATTCTCTCTGTCCCTCCCTTGCTATTCTGTCTGTCTTTCTCGCACGCGCGCACGCAAAAATAAGGAAAACATTTTTTAAAAATTAAAAGAATAGTGCTGTCTTCTGGGGCACCTGGGTGGCTCACTCGGTTAAGCGTCTGACTCTTGGTTTCAGATCAGGTCATGATCTCACAGTTGGTGAGTTCAAGCCCTGCATCTGGTTCTGTGCTGGCAGAGATGGAGCCTGCTTGGGATTCTCTTTCTCCGTCTCTTTTCTCCTCCCCACTTGCACTCCCCTCTCTCTCTCTCTCTCTCTCTCTCTCTCTCTCTCTCTCTCTCTCTCTTTTTCAAAACAAATAAGTAAACATCTTTAAAAAATGTAGTCTCTCTTTTCATGGATTATGAGGTGAGCTATGATCCTCAGTCACAGACTTTTCTCCCTTTTGCCTTTTATTCTTAGAGCCAAAGCCCACTCTTTGCTAACCTTTACTATAGGTTTATCTTCCCAATATTAGCAGATGCCCCCCCCCAAAAAAAAAAAAAAAAACTTCAGGTTTTTAGTATTCCACCTTCTTCTTAAATGTAGGTAAGCACTATTTTGTTTTCGATTAGGAAGTTACAGCATTCCTAAACTTGTACCCTCACTAACTATGAACACTATTTCTGCTGCACAGCTCAACTCCAAATATTTTTTATCTCTGATTATCATATTCCATTTTCCTTCACTTTTTTTTTTTAAAACTAGCTTGCTATATTCTTCCCGCAATTCACACGTCTAAATACAGTATTCACAGAACCTAGTATACAGGGCTTTTCATTAGATGTAACATCTATACGATCACTCTCAAAATAAACTATCACGGAAGGTATTGGATTTATTGTGGAAGCTGTTGTAGAATTTTCCTCTCTTCCCTCTGTTAATTTCATAGAGGCGTCACGAGGAAAGATAATGGCTTGTCCCAATTTCAGAGAGATCTCCTGTTTTCCTATGAACCATCTGGGTCATGCAAACTTCGTGAGGACTAAAAGGAGCTTTGAAATCGGATAGCTATGTGAACAAGTAGAGAAACGCTTTAGGATCTGTGGAAGAATAGAATGAGAAGATGGAGTGATCTTAATTAATTCATAACATTTTGACAGTGAAGACAGCATAAAACAAAGTGAAGACTTAACTGTGTTTTTTAAATTACGGGTGACGGGCACTTGCTAAAAAAAACCAATATAATTGTACAGAAAAGTTGGTCTCTGGACCGTGCGGTTATTTTAAGTGAATTTTATTTGTAAAAGGGATGCTGTGTGCAAGACTGGGGAGATCACATAGGAAACAACACAAACTTACGATTTTTTTAAGCGTCCAGACGATTTTAAGGTTAAATGATCTATTTTAGATTGTATTTGAATAAATGTTTAGTGTGTCAGGTACTCATTTCAATATTCAGTATGTTTCTGGTTACAGAATAGAAACCGATTGGACTGGGGAGAAAATAATATTTTTCCGATCTCTTGGATTCACCACTTCCCACTAAAAGACAAGTGTACAGGTTAGCCTTTCTTGTGTAGTTAGAAGTGGAAAGTTCAGTGAGTTTCCACATTAAAAAGAAATGTGGATTACTTGAGAAATTTAAGGAAGATTTAGTCTGGTGTTGGTTGGTTTGTTTACATTTGCAGTATGACTGTGGACTCAGCCGGTTTTTTGGTGTTCATTTTCCTATTAGTCGTATGTAAGATTATAGACTCGTCTGTGATGAAATGGAAGTTTTGAATGAGAAAAGTACATAAATTCATTAAAGAATTGGAAGGAATGATTGGTTACATATAATTTAATGTTTTAGTTTTGCAATCGAAATTAAAGAATAGGAAAAATAGTGTCTATTCTGTTGAAATAATTTCAGGTTCTTTTCTTTTAGTAGTCTTTTAGGTTTAAAATCCATATTTTCTACACTGGACTCTAAGTTAGACTCTAGTTATTATCTGATCTAATGTGGAACAATTCAGTTTCCTGGAATTCTAAAGTACAGAATAAATATACGGTATATGCAGCTCTCCTCCCATACTTTGTACTATCTGTTCTTGTATTGTTTGTGAAATTGTGATGTCATTATAAACATACAATCTTGCAAGGATTTTTCAGGCCAAACATGTAAGGACTCATTATTTGGTATTATATTTTAAGAGAGTGCAAGCTGAGGAGGGGCAGAAAGAGAGGGAGGGAGAAACCCAAGCAGGCTCCGAGCTGTCAGTGCAGAGCTGGACGTAGGGCTCGAACTCACAAACCATGAGATCACAACCTGAGCCAAAACTAAGAGTTGGGTGCTTACCGCCTGAGCCGCCAAGGCATCCTGGTGTGATGTATTTTTTAAGCTATAAAGAATAGCTCTCTTTTAAGTTCATGGTATTATGCAGTATTACCTATACACATGTCACTCCTCATGAATCTTAAGTTCAAAAATTATTTTAATGTGTTTATAATTAAATATTGAAAGCTATATTATCCTTTGGATAGATCTATATAATACATTTAAAAAATGTAACTTGAACATGAAAGTTTTATCTCAAAATTTGCAATCATTTGTAATTCATTTTAAAAACTAAAAGCAGTGCCTTTGTATTCGTGTTTCTTTTTATTGAGATAAAATTGGTATTTAACATTATATTAGTTTCAGGTGCACAAAATGATGAGCTATTTGTGTGTATTGTGAAATGATCACCACGGTGAAGTCTAGTTAACATCTACCAGCATATGTGGTTGCAGATTTTTTGCTCTCATAATGAGAACTTTTAAGATTTGCATTTAGCAATTTTTAAATCCTTTGCATTCATTTTTAGAAACGAGTTTGTTAGTCATGTTTTGACTATCTTAATAAAATAAAAGTTACATCATCTGGAAATAGAGAAGTATTAATCCACTTTGGGAACTACACTGAGGTTTATCGGGTCATTTAGAAAAATCGTAATTTACTTGTCTCAAAAAATCGTACCTACTCTTCAACTAGTTAACGCTAGCCTCCTCCTGCCCAACTGAAAGCCACCTTGATTGCTTCCAATTTTGGCAATTATAGATAACGCCACTATAAATATTTGTGCTCGGACTTTTTGTATAGACCTAAGTTTTCAACTCACTTCGGTAAATACCTAGCAGTGTGACCACCGAATTATAAGAGTACCTTTAGTTTTATAAGGAACTGCCAACTTGTCTCCCAAAGTGCTGTATCATTCTGTGATCCAACAAGCAATGAATGAGAGTCCTGTTTCTCCACACCCTCGTCAGCATTGGTAGTGTCAGTGTTTCAGACTTTGGTCATTCTAATAGGTGTGTAGCAGTGTGTAGTTGCTTTAATTTGCATTTCCCTGATGAAATACGATGTTGAGTATGTTTTCGTATCCTCATTTGCTCTGTACGTCTTCTTTGGTAAGGTGCCTGTTCAGATCTTTTGCCCACCTTTTAATCAGGTTGTTTTCTTATTGAGTTTTCAGAGTTCTTACATACTTTGGATAGAAGTCCTTTATCAGATAAGGTTTGCAACTGCTTTCGCCCAGTCTGCGGCTTGTCTTTTTTGTCTCTTAACAGTGTCTTTCAAAGACACACCGAAAGATGTCTTTTGATTGGGATGAAGTCCATCTGACCAGTTTTTCTTCCATGGAACGTGCTTTCGGTTTTGTATCTAAAAACTCATTGTGAAGCCCAAGGTCACCTAGGTTTTCTCCCATGTAGTGACCTAGAAGTTTCACAGTTTTGCTCTTTAGATTTAGGTCTCTGACCCATGTTGAACTAATTTTTGTGATAAGTAGAAGTCAGTGTCTAGGTTCCTTTTTTTTTTTTTTTTTTTTTGGCATGTGGATGGCCCTGTTTTTGCACTGTTTGTCGAGAAACCTGTCTTTTGCCACATTGAATTACCTTTACTGCTTTGTCAAAGATCAGTTGACTGTGTTTGTGTGGGTCTATTTCTGGGCTTTCTATTGTCTTTCATTGATCTGTTTGTCTTTTCTTTTTCCAACGCCACATCGTCTTGATTATTATAACTTTGTAGAATAAGTCTTTAAGTTAAGTATCACTCCTCTGTGTTCTTCAATATCGTGTTGACTGTTCTGGGCCTTTTGCCTTTCCACATAAACTTTAGAGTGAGCTTGTCAGTATCCACCAAGTAACCTTGTCAGATTTTGTTTAGAATTGCATTGAATCTAAAGATCAAGGTGGGAAAAACCTTTGAATCTTCCTGTCCATGTACTTGGAATATCTCTCCATTAGTTTACCTTTTTAGTTTTTTTTTCATCAGAGTTATGTAGTTTTCCTCATATATATCTTATACATGTTTCTTAGATTTATATTTTTTTGGTACTAATTAAATCACATTATATTTTTAATTCAAATTCCAATTTCTCTTTGCTGGTATCTAGGAAAGCAATTCATGTTTGTATGTGATCCTTGGATCCTAAAGCTTCACTACAATCATTTATTAGTTCTAGGAGTTTTTCTGTTGATTCTTTGGTATTTTTGAAGAAAACTTTTTAATGTTTATTTTTAAGAAAGAGTGTGAGAGTGGGGGAGGGGCAGAGAGAGAGAGAGTGAGCCGGGGGGGGGGGGGGGGCGGCGGGATAGACACAGAATCTGAAGCAGGCTCCAGGCTCTGAGCTGTCAGCACAGAGCCCAACGCGAGGCTCAAACCCATGAACTGTGAGATCATGACCTGAGCTGAAGTTGGACACTTAACCGACTGAGCCACCCAGGCACCGCATTCGCTGGTATTTTTTTATACAGTTATGTCATTTGTGAACAAAGGCAGATTTGTGTCTTTCTTCCTACTCTGAATATCATTTGTTTCCTTTTCTTATCTTATTGCATTAGCCAGGACTTTCAGTACAGTGTTGAACAGGAGTGGTGAGGAGGCATACTTGTCTTTTTCCCCGATCTCAGGGAACAAAAGTTTCTGGTTTCTCACCGTTAAGTGTGATATTAGTGGTATGTTCTTTGCAGGTATTTTTTTGTTACCAACTTGAGGAAGTTTTCCCCTGACCCTAGTTTGCTGAGAGTTTGTATCCTGAATGGGTGTTGGATTGTGTCCTGTGCTTTTTCTGCATCTGTTGATATGATCATATGATTTGTCTTCCTTAGCCTGTTGATGTGATGAATTACATTAATTTATTTTCGAATGTTGCACCAGATTTTCCTGCCTGGAATAAGTCCCACTTGGTCATGGTGTATAAATCTTTTAATACATTGTTGGATTCAGTTTTGCTAATACTTTAAGAATCTTTGCATCTCCGTTCATGAGATATATTGGTCTGTGGTTTTCATTTCTTATAATGTCTTTGTCTGGTTTTGGTATTAGGATAATAGTGACCTCATAGACTAGGAAATGTTTTCTCTGCTACTATTTTCTGGAACAGATTGAAAAGATTCAGTACCATTTATTTCCTAAATATTTTGTATAATTCACCAGTGAATCAGTCTAGGCCTAGTGCTTTCTGTTTTGGAAGGTTAATTATTGATTCAATTTCTTTAATAGTTATAAACCTGTTCAGATTATCAATTTCTTCCTGTGTGAGTTTTAGTAGATTATTTTTCAAGGAATGATTCATATCGTCTAGGTTATATAATGGGTGGGCTTAGAGTTATTCATAATATTCCTTTATTATTCATGTAATATCCCTAGGATTGTTAGTGATGGCCTTTTTCATTTCTGACACTAATGTTTGTCTTTTTTTGCTTTTGTTATCCTAGCTAGAGATAAATTTTATTGACCTTTCAAAGAGCCAACTTTCTGTGTCATTGATTTTTCTTTATTGTTTTCCTGTTTTCAATTTCATTGACTTCTCTGATATTTTAGTATTTCTTCTGCTTTCTTTTGATTTAACTTGGTCTTATTTTTCTACTTTCCTAAGGGTTGAAATTTAGATTGTTGATTTTAAATGTTTCGTATCTTCTAATAAATTCAGTAAGTGTTGTAAAATTCTAAGTATTACTTTTGTTGCATCCCACAAAAGTTGATGTTTTTATTTCTTTGTATTTAGCTCAAAATATTTTTATTTTCATTATCAAAACCTTTTTATTTTTTTAAGTTTTTTTTTAATGTTTATTTAGAGAGAAAGGGAGAGGGAGAGAAAGCATGCGAGCAGGGGAGGAGCACAGAGAGAGAGAGAGAATCCCAAGCAGGCTTTATGTCCAGTGTGGAACCCCATGTGTGACCTGAGCCTAAATCAAGAGTCAGATGTTCAACCAACTGAGCCACCCAGGCACCCCAAAACCTCCCTTAAAGAGGTGTATACTTGTAAACATTTTATTTGAGAAAAATTTTAGAGATTTGATGATGTGCAGTATGTATCATTCTTAACAGTTGTCCAATTTTTCACATCTTCCCAATTAAATGGCTTCCTGTTGTTAGAGCATGTGTTCGGTTTCTGAAGAATACTTCGTAGTAAATGCAGATTCCACTGTCTCTAAGAGAAAATTTTGATTAGAGTCAAGTCTTTTTTTTTCTTACTGAAATCTAAGACTGTAAGCCAATATCGCAGTTAAATCTGTGGTTACTTTAAATTTTAAATGATGGATTTCATTTTAAATTTCTTTTTAAAAACAATTCTTTACGAAGTCAGTGGTTTTCTTTTAGGTTCAAAAACACACAGAGATAAGGAAAAAAGAAAAGGCCATTTTGGGATGTTTTCCTTTTGTGATAATAGCCGAACTTACATATTATCATCTCTTAGCCACTGACATCAGAAGACTGTTATATTCTCACATTAAACACTAAAATGTTAAGGCGTATTATTATCAATATAACCAAAATACATTTCTTCAAATAAGCGATAGAAATGATTTAACTACCACTTGAGAGGAATTGTCCTGAAGGAATATTTTAAATTGACTTTCTTCGAAGAGTACTTAAGCCATTCTTTTAAAAATGTTTTTATCATATGACCCCTATATGTGTAATCAAAATATGAACTCATTCGTAATTCACTTACTGTGCTGTACTTAAACAATGTGTCTTGATCATGTATTTTTGTCCAAAATCTCTTAGAACATCTTATGATAATTATGACAGTTACCATAATAATAACACAGAGTAAAATGTAATTGTTTTTAGAGGCTTACGTGTAATCTTATAACCCCCCCCCCCCCCCGCCATGAGGTGTAGTTACTATTTGGCCCATTTTACAGATGAGGAAAATGAGGCACATAGCTCTTAAATACTCGATAAATATGAAGTATTAAGTTAATCAAGAATTTTGAGGCCAAATTCTTGTGAAAGGAAAAGTCACCTACATCATTGTATTTTTGAAGTAATACAAAGCCATGAGAGAGAAAAGAGTAAACGGCGACTAAAACATTATAGGCTAACGCGAAATAAAGCTAGTCATTGTTCATTAGGAATGAGTTTTAGTATGGATGCTACAGAAAAGTCCATTTTTCAAAGTGTTTCTTCATTTGAATTCTTACCAACAAGGTAGACGTTGCCATTTACCTTTCCATGCTCTGGCTGCGTGCAGACGATTTACTGGTTAAGGTGATGTACGGGAATCTGGCCAATATTAAATTTCAAGTGACACAGGAAAAATCAGTATAAGAGGGAATTCAATATGCATGGGAAACCATTTGTTCCCTCTGCTTCTTTGATCCTTGCCAAGGCACACGAAAGTAGAGCAAAGCGCCTGAAAACCGGGAACATTCTTGTGCAAAGTAGCAGAGGAACTCAGCTCTCCCAGGAATTCAGTGTGACAGGATGGAAAACTAAACTGCCGGCCTGTCTTCCTTCTAAATGCAGGAAATTTGGGCCACGTCTGTACTACCTAACGTGTCTACATCTGTTCACTGTGGAAATGATCCTGACGTTTGCAACAGCATGCATCTCGACCGCTACGTTTTACCGAGCGAGCGATTTTGAAAATCTTTAGGCCGTACTAGCTCATTTTCACTGATGCCTTGTGGACTTTAGAGAAGTTTGCAGTTTGTTCAGCTCAAAAATAAACTATGTCAGTGAAACAGTTTTAACTAGCATTCTGGAAACATTTGTCGGCAAAACAAATATTTGTGTCTAAAATAGTCAGGCCATTAAGATGTGAGAAAACAAAACAGATGTTTGTTTGGGGTTGTTGGGTTTGTTTAGCTTGATGGGATTGGTTTTCTTTCTTTTCTTCCCCCCCACCCCAGAGGAGATACAGTGTTAACCTTAATGAGATTATAAAATTCTTGAAAGTAAAGTTCACTTTTTGTTTTATATTGTCAGGCATGTCTTAAAAATGAGTTGCCTTATTTTTGAATTTTGGACTGTGTTTCCAAGAAGTAAAAAATTCAGTGTTTTAGAATTTTCCCATTTTGTGCCTCATTACTGGTTTGACTAATTTTTTCAGTTCGTTGTCTGGAAGTCAGGATGCTTGTGAAGAGTCCATTTTAATATGCATGAATTCAAATATGCAGTTCTTTCTTATATTTATACTTAACATGTGATTTCTATATAAATACTCAAAACAAGAAAGCATATATTACTGAGCTATCTAAATTAGTTTACTGTCCCTCCCAAACATTTATTACTTTGTCCTCGTCTGTAGCTAATTGATTCATTGTTTCTGTAAAGCATTAAGCATCCTATGGGACCAACACAAATCAACGTAGTAAGTTCCCTCGTTTAAGATGGAGGACGTAAGTATTTACTGATAGAATTTTTTAATTGAAGAGGGTTGAGAAAAGAACTTAACATCCCTCCACCTCACGTAATTTGGATCGAAAGGTTTGATGGATACGTTTTGGATTAACTTTTATTTATTTTAGGGGGTGTGTGTCAGTTTATTTTATTTATTTTTATCGAAATACAATACACAGTGTTACGCGAGTTGCAGGTGTACAACGTAGCAAATTGACAAGTTTGTACGTTAGGCTGTGCTCACCACAGGTGTAGACACCGTCTGTCACCGTACCACTGATTATACTCCCTGTGCTGCGCCTTTCGTCCCCATGGTTTATTTGGATTAATTTTAAATAAAGCTAGGATGGATGGATTAACGGTTGCCAATTTTAGTCCTGGTTCGGCAGCCAAATAAGTTTGATGAATGTTTTAAATTTAGTGAATAAGAACATTTGAGCATGGGAAAAAATTATAAAAATATAGAGGGGTTTACAGAGAAGAGTAAAATCCCCTTCATCTGCGGTAGCCAATTTCTTTCAGCTACGTTTCTTGTGTATCTTTCCAGAGATACATGTTGTTTATATGAACCTATACAAAGCACTTGCCCCGGGACACTTCCCCCCCCCACCTTCAAGTATGTATACTTTCGATTTTTTTTCTTAAAGATAATAGAATACTGTACACACTGTTGTATATCCTACTTTTTTTCACTAGATACACGTACAGAGAAAAATTTACTAGGTATTTTCGATGTGGATTTTATGTACAAGTATAAAAATAGCTGATTCTTTTGAGCACTCGCTATGTGCGAGACACCGTTCTCAGCACTGTTCACGCATGATCTTAGTTCATTCCCATTCAGCTGCGTGCGATAGGCAGTGGTCTCGTTATCCCCATGTTACAGAGAGAGAAGCTAAGGAGAGGTCAGTGACAACATCGGGATTTAACTCCAGAAGCTTGACTACAAACATGAATTCTTAATTAGGCAAGCCTGCTGCTTCTAGGAAGCTCGGTGTTTGAAGTTTTAAACAAGCAAAATAATGTAAACAAAGAGAGGCAGTAGCGATCGGGTGTTCAGTTTCTTAAGTTATTCCAAGAACTCAGCAAAGGCATGTATTAGCAGGTATTCAGCTAAATATATGTTAAATAGTTGAATGAGCTCTGTTTGCTCGTAAAATTGTGTAGGCCTGAAATTATAAGGAAGTAAGTATATAGTATATTTAAGGTTGCCTTATAATTATCTTGTACTTCAGTATTGCCTGAATTAGAGGATCAGTCCGAGATCAATATCTTAGATAATCCAACAACGAGTAGGACACTTTTCCACTTTCCTGAATTTGCTGTGTCCCCCCCTCCCTCCTTATCCTACTTAATAATGACCTGTCAGGGGCGCCTGGGTGGCGCAGTCGGTTAAGCGTCCGACTTCAGCCAGGTCACGATCTCGCGGCCCGGGAGTTCGAGCCCCGCGTCAGGCTCTGGGCTGATGGCTCGGAGCCTGGAGCCTGTTTCCGATTCTGTGTCTCCCTCTCTCTCTGCCCCTCCCCCGTTCATGCTCTGTCTCTCTCTGTCCCAAAAATAAATAAACGTTGAAAAAAAAAAAAATAATGACCTGTCACGGAATTGTGTAGGGAACAATTTTTCACAGCCTCTCTACCACCCCCTACCCTTCTCTGAGGACCTGGTTTTCTACGTTGCCAACTTCTCTGTTCCTTTCTTTTTTCTTTATTGTTCCATTCGCACCTCATGGTTGATGAGCACTAAGAGTAGGGGTGATGATACTCTCGTCTCAAGGAAAAAGAAGCCGTCGAATTTAAAGTGTAATTGGGCATCTTACTCTAGTACAGTCACCTTCTAAAACTTTTGAAAATACTGATACCTCTTCATAAAATGGAAAGTGCATTTTCTTCAGCACCGTTGGTTCTGACAGATTTTACTGTTGTAAACTTTTATGGAACCGCTGCTATTTGAGTACAGTTTTCTAGTACTTTACATTGTATGTGTGCAGTATTCACCTGGATTATTGATTGATTTGATGGTCATGGGTTGGTTTAGAAATCATGCCCGCCATTGTTTCTATGGAAAATAGCTTCTGAGTTTCAAGCAGCTGATTTGAAAATATGTGGAATAGCGTGGATTTGTAAATTGATGGCTCTCTCACATCTACAGATCTACTTGTACAATTTTAGCGTGAAGCCATTGGGCAATAGAAATTTTAAAGTTAGAAGGGACCTTATAGGCTCTTTTGCTGATGAAGACCTTCACTTTACTGATTATGAATAATGAATCCAGAAATATTACATCTTTTCAAAGCATCATGGCTTGTCATTGTCAACATCTCTTGGTGGCGGCCTTGGAAGGAAGCATGACGTAGTCTGGCCTTTCCCACACTACTCTAGGCCACACTACTGTGTACGAAAGATGGGGCAGAGATCCTCTAATGAGTTTCAAAGCAGGAGAAGTTAAGGGGACAAACTGTTAGCTTTAAAGTTAGCAGGGTTCCTGTACCTTAGGTCTTTTCTGATCCTTTGGTGCAGTCATAGGCAGTGAGAATTGAATCTAGTGTATAGTATTTCTCAGGCGTACTTGGCTGGGACTCCCCCATCCCCCACCCTGGCAGGGGATTTCTATGAACTTGGGCACCACACTCCCTCAGAATATAATTAAGAAAAAGGAGTGGTCGCTAAGGATTTGGAGTTGGGCTAACCTGGGTTTGAATCCTGGTTCTGTTATTTACTCTGGGCAGGTCACTTAGCACTTCAATGTGTCCATTGTCTATGAAATGAGGATAATACCGCTCCTGGTCTATGGGATGAATGTGAGGACACCATTATGTAAGTGGCCAGCAAAGTGACACCTACTAGGCCCTCAAGTGTTCACTTCTTCCGTGCATGCCTTTAGCAGGTATTCATAAATGCTGGTTGTGTGCCAGGTGCTGTGCTTGGCCCAGGGGATATAGAGGAGACGAGAAGGGCAAGGTCCCTGACAATAGGAAGCCAGTGTGTTTTCTTCCCTCTTGAAGATTATTACTGTGGTGCGCTGTGCATTGTGGTTGTTTCAGACACCGAAGCCCCCACAGTGTGGTTCACCAGTTTCCTTCACGTGGTATCTATGACTGGGAGAGGTTTAAACCAGAGGTTGAAATGTGTGAGGATGGATGATAGAAGTTTCTATGAAGTTGTCTATGAGGAGGTAATGGCTGTTCTCCAGGGATGATAAAGCTCTCATTAATGTAGTTACTAGACCTTGCTGAGGAATTCATTTACCTGGGAGACCTCAGTCAGTGGTTGTTTGAAAAAGAATTAATGGTTAAGGAATATAGATAGAGAAGTCAAAGCAATTCTCTAGTATTAATTCAGTGAACATTTGTTAATCTCTGACTTCTGATTAACCCTGTAGCACTAGTCAACAAGTCTATTTGCATTTAGTTTATTTTACACAGGTTTTTATGGGAGAGTTCTGATACCTTAAAGCTATGAAGATTCCTTTAAGTCTTCTCCTCTTTGGTAAGGTGGAATATTCACTGAGAATATAATATAATACAGTTTATTCAAGATCTTGCTGAGGTTTTGGTTTTGTTTGTGTATTTGGCCAGGACAGAGACAACTCCCATTTAAAAAAATCTCCCAGTACGAAACGATTATAGTCATACTCTACGGCGTGTAACTTTGAAGGCTTCGTCCGTCTATGAGAATCCCAAGCAGCTTTTTGAGGACTATCACGAGCCTTCCCTCAGGGCTGTGTCCTTCCACATGGGCATCTTCCCTGGTTAGGTCCCTTAATTTTCGTAAGTCAATATCCTTTCCATTCTCAGCACAGGTAACTTAGTAAAGCATATGGGTCTCCACCTAACGAAGCAACCAATAATAACTCCACACCAAGTAATTTATTAGTATAACCTTTTACCTCATTGCTTTTTTTTCTTTTGAAGTTTTTAATGTTTATTCATTTTTGAGAGAAAGACAGGGCGTGAGCAGGGGCGGGGCAGAATCCGAAACAGGCTCCGGGCTCTGAGCTGTCAGCAGAGAGCCCGACGTGGGGCTCGAACTCTCAGACTGCAAGATCATGACCTGAGCCAAAGTCGGACACTTTACTAACTGAGCCACCCAGGTACCACTTACCTCATTGCTTCGTAACACTCACGGCTCACTCGCTTCTGTCAGCTACCAGAAGGGCACATAATGGCCTCATTCTTCTAGATGTTTTAAACTTTATCCTTAAAATAAGCAAAGTGCCCCACCTCAGTGCTCTGCAATCTGAAGTACTGAGTTAGCCCTATGGAGTCCACTGTGGTCAGCCTGAGAAGTGAGAATCCTATGAAACCTGCTGTTCTATATATCATGAGGGTATGTTCCCGGCATCATACAACATCCCCTCAGTGAGCAGTCCTGTGAGGCATCTCTGTCTCGTCTCTGTGCTAGAAACACCTGTGTTTCCGTAGAAAAATTGATGTCTTGTTATACGCACCCTACAAGTATACAACTATTCGTGCCCTTGACGGTAGACCTTAGGGCAAGCTGACCTCCGCTGACCACTGTCTCTCCTGGCTTTCTTTTACCTTTCCCGCTTTAATGTTTTTTCTAATGTACTTGTTAATTTTTTAATTGCTATGTAGTTATGGTGTGCATTTTTTGGTGGGTTATTTTAAACCCATTTTAGAGAAAGGTAAGATATAAATTATCCAGAAAACACAACTAAAAACCCAAATGTTTTATTCAACAAGACTAGGAGCCAGAAAGTAGATTCACGGCGTCCGTTCCATGTTCAGGAAGCAATTATTTTCCAAATTTTACATTATAACCACCGTCGTGAAAGTCACTATTTTGGTTAATATGTGCGCAAAAACCTCTTCAAGATTCTCATAATTATAGCCTCCCAAGAGCACACACCTGCCCATCTTTTCCTTCTTTTTGCTTGAAGACCCAAACTACCGTGTCTAATAGGCTTGTGATTTGTTTCAATCCAGCTAATTTATGTAAAAAAGCACATTGCCAATTGCAAAATGCCTCCCAAATGTAAGAATGCATTTTTCTCTACCACTGACAGTGTTTGCAACTTCTGCAGTTTATTTTATTTTCCATCCCCGATGACATTTTGAATGTTCTCCCTGTAAGAATTCTAAGACTGTTCTTTCTGTGGAGTCTCTTTCCTTTCCAGTTTCCCATTTCACGTTTTCCCTAAAGTGTCTGTTTCAGTACATTTGTTCATCTAATTACCTCCCTTGACTCACTTTTAATATTGATAAAGGTTATTGAGGAAGCATGTTTCTCTGGAGACTTGTTTCTTAATCTTGCTATTAAATTTCATTGCACTGTTCCCTCATTGAAGGAAAGGCAGAAAGCATGGTTTCTTCTCCTCTCAAATGTGAATGACAGTTTGACGATGTTCTTCAACATTCCATTAGCTATTCAGTGAGCACCTGTTACAAAATTATCTTAGGTTCTGCAGGGATCTAGAAAGCAAGAGGGTTATTCAGTGTCCTTGCGGAGCATTTTTCTGAAGAGCCAAACCTAATAAACGAGAAGCAGCAAAGCACTCTGAAAGAATAGAGGAACAGAGATTCCTTATATAAAGTGTTTGGAGAAAAAAACTAACAACAGAGATGAAATTTATCCTCAGCACGTAAAGACGTAAATGAGGGAGGCTAGAGGGTTGTACCCCTTTAAGTGGGCTCGATGGTGGTATCATTTCCATCAGAAGAAACGTACACTATGTATAAATTTCACTGAAGAATGAAAGCATTTTTGAGCTGAAAGATCACCTTGTGGTCATCTTTATGAGTAAGATAACTCAGAGTTATGAGTTATGAGTAAGATAAGCCCAGAGAGATGACTTAGAACAATTCACTTCCCACCACCACAGTAACATGTGTATATGAAATGCTTTAGTACGCATTATCTTAAAAACAAACAAAAAAGTATATTTTGAGAGAGAGAGAGAGAGCACGCACGGGTGGGGGAGGGAGGGAGAGAGAGAATCCCAAGCAGGCTCCGCGCTGACAGCGCGGAGCCCAACGTGGGGCTCGATCCCATGAACTGTGAGATTCTGACCTGAGCGAAAATCAAGAGGGGGACACTTAACTGACTGAGCCACCCAGGTGGCCCAGCATGCATTCTCTTATAGAATCTTCACAGTGGTCCTGTCCTCCTTTTCCCATTGAGGAAATCCAAGTACAGATAATGTCAGGATAACAAATGGATAATAAAAAGTCTGTGCCCCCAAGGAGTTTATATATATTATTTGTATCAGCACACAGGCCACCAGTGAATATAAAATGCATCTGGTAGTCAGAGTGCCTGGAAGGACGAATTGGTTTGTAAAATAAATAGAGTTAGGGCAGATAAACTGTTTCAGAAGAGTGGTCTGGCAGGGTAACATCTTAGCAGAGACCCGAAATTACCGAGTAGAGAGCCACCTCCAAATCCAGGGGAAGAAGGTTCTGGGAGAGGAAACGGCAGTTTCCCAGGCCTGGAGGGGGGACCGTGCTCGGTGGACGGAAGCAGCAGCAGGAAGCCAGTGTTATTGGAGCACTTGGTGGAGGGGAGAGGAGTGGGAGGGGGTGAGGGTGAGGGCGGGGAGGGAAGAAGCCAGATCATAGCAGGCACGTGGGCATGTGGAGGACTTTGGATTTTTGTTTTGTTTTGAATGAGGCGAGAAGTGTTTAAGCAGAAAAGTGACATGACGTCATTACGTTTAAAAAGAATCTGCCTGGTTGTTGGACCAAGAATGAGCTATGGCAAGATAAGAAGGGGCACAGCAGTCAAGCAGGAGATGGTTCCAGTGGCCCAGGGAGAGGTAACTGGGCCGGGCTCGGGCGCTAGGGGTGGAGGGTAGCTAGGGGTAGAGAGAGTGGCAAGTAGAGCTCTCAGAATTCGTCAACAGATTGAACGTGAAGAGTAAGAAGAGCGGCATCATGGGTAACGCCATGGTGTTTGGCCCTAACAGCTAGAAAAGTGCATTTGCCATTTATTAATACGGGGGATTAATGTGGCAGGAAGAGAAGGTATTGTTGGAGACATCAGGATTCCTGTTTAGCATATGTTAAGTTTGTGGCACCTGTTAAAATTCCAAGGGGGAAAAGGCAAGTGAATTGTTAGAGAAGTAAGTCTGATGTTCATGGGATAATTGAGGGCCTAAATTTGTGAGTCTTCACAAATGCCATTGAAAAAGCTTATGTGCCTGGATGCATTTGGCCAGGGCGGCGAGCCATTTTAAATACAGGAAGGGAGAGAGCCAAGCACAGGGCCTGGCCTTGCCACCAAGAGTGGGGCCTCCCAGAGGCCAACGGAAGCAAGCGTTGCAGACAGAAGGAGTGATGGGCTGTGTGTCAGGCTGGTGAAGGTTTGAGAAAAGTGGAAATTGGGACTTGACCATTGGATCTGACAGAGTGGGGGTCCCTGGTGATGTTGACCCAGGTGAGTGGTAGTGGAATGTTGGAGAGAATACAACCTGATGGCCGTGGTCTCAAAAGGGAGTGGAGGAGAGGGAATTGATGCAGCAAATGTTTGCGACTCTTGTAATTTTCACTTTGTACTGCAAGGTAACGGAGACATGGGGCAGGACCTGGAGAATCCGGGGTGTGTTTTTTAGGCACGAACTCTACACAGCCTGCATGTGCGTGCAAGTGGTCCAGAAGAAAGAGGACAGTGGGTAAAAGAAGTGAGGGTGGGCTGGGATCTCATGCCTAAAGGAGGGACTGGCAGAAAGGCCACCCATGTAACAAGAGGGAAGGCAGACTTCACTAAAAGCACCAGTAGGTGGCTTTTCCTGGGCATGGAGAGTGTAGAGGGTGAGTGCTTCTGTTTTCTCAGTGAAGGAGAAGCCGGGCTTCTTGCTTGTAGCTCTGAAATAGCGGTGGTCATGAAAAACAGCCCAGCAGAACATCTGGCCAAGTGCGGGGCCCATCTGAGCACACGATTCTGGGTGACTGCGTTGGTCACACGTTCGGAGGCTGGGCCACGATACAGGTTATCAGTTAAATCTGATCAGGCCAGCAAGCACAACAGCGGTGGGCAGACCAGGGGCACTGGCGGGAGACGTGGCTTCCTGAGAAGAAAGCATGACACAGTCACCTTTCAAAAATTTGAGAGAGATCAAATCCAAACAAAAGCTGTCCTGTCTTCACAGATTAACAGAAATGGAGGTTGAGGAGTGACAGAACGCACAGAAAATGTATCAGAGCTACTTAGAAACGTTTATGACCACCAAAAAAAAAAAAGAATTACTCGTGGTGTCTCCTGAGTGGACGTCCGTAAATCAGTAAATCCCAGTGGTGGGAAGGGTGAGGTTCCTCAGACTGTGGTCTGTTGTCACACAGATGTGGCATTCATGACCGTTGATGCACCGATGTGAGAAAATCTCCCCTAATCGTCCCCCAAACTCCAGGAGTGAAGGGAGGTATGAGTGGACGATTAGAGCCTCCGTGCAGATGACTGTGACTTGATTTGCTTCAAAGATTCAAAACACAGATATGTGTATATACGCATATACGTGTACCCATGCATATAAAAAGGCCTTTTCAAAGGTTGTCAGCTTTCCCTGTTGTGTTGTCTGCATTCTCTCTCTTGTCCGCGGTGTTGTGTGCTGTCACGGGAGAATTCAAGCAGGAAGTTTAGGCCACGGCTGGAATTTCTCCACAGGTTTGAGAATAATAGGAATTTCGGTTTTCAGCTCAGAGTCTGTCTGACTACAGAGGCTCGTGCGGGGCGGCCTTACAGGAGAGGAGAATCCATTTTACAAAATGTCAGCGCGCTGGAGGTGAGCCTGGAAAAGAATGCTTGTCAGATTCAGGTATTAGGGGACACTGCAAGGCAAGGAAAATCCAAGTGCCCCTTGTCCATGTGCCCTTTCGCCTACATTTCCTCATTTTCCTCTGTAGCGAACAGTGTGGCTTAACCCTGGCGGGGCATTTGGCTTCTTCTTAGCTTAGCACATCACCCAGCGTCACTGGTGTGCTTGCCTGCGTGTGTAATTTGTGATTGTGCCCTCCAGAGTCGGCCAGCTACCGAGAACCCCAGTAAAAAAGCGCCCCCGAGGCCACACACCTGGAGCAGTGCCCACGTCCCACGGGTGCGTGCGTAGAGCCATTGTGTCAGAGATGAGAACACAAAAATCGCTCCCGAGGTGTGTGCGTCTGGGGTCTGCATCAGCCCGAGGAGAATCTGTCATCTATTTTGCATGTCAGTTAACTGTGTTAATGAGAAAACCAAAACCTTGTTTGCATAGTCAAGGTAAATACATTTTGCTCTCATGGTGGCCGCACTCCCTTACCACCTGGGATAGGGCCTTTAAATAAGTACACATTAAATCCCTTTTCTATTGTCAGTTCCCCCAAAATTAGCCCCTCGTTTTGGTCCTTGTTCTTCAGTTAAGCAACACGTTTCACTTATCACCTTCATCACAATGTTAGCGTTTAATGTTTGCAGCGATTTCGAAGAAGCGGTGTCATCCGGGGAAGTAAGGTGACAGTCACTTAAATCTCATAGTCACGGTGGACTCACTTTCTTGAATCTCATCTCATCAGTTACTTTAATGAATACAGTTATATACTCCCACAAGCCAAATCTGTTTTATAAATAAAGTTTTACTAGAACACCGCCATAATCCTTTGATGACACACACTGTCTGTGGTTGCTTTTGTGCCGAGTTAAGTCATTGCAACAGGCCATCTGTCTCACAAAGCCTAAGGTATTTAGTATCTGAGTTTTTATTTAAAAATGGCTGATCTTGGGGCGCCTGGGTGGCTCAGTCAGTTAAGCGTCCGACTCCGGCTCAGGTCACGATCTTGCGGTTCGTGAGTTCAAGCCCCGCGTCGGGTTCTGTGCTGACAGCTCAGAGCCTGGAGCCTGTTTTGGATTCTGTGTCTCCCTCTCTCTCTCTGACCCTTCCCCGTTCATGCTCTGTCTCTCTCGGTCTCAAAAATAAATAAACGTTAAAAAAAAAAAATTAAAAAAAAAATGGCCGATCTCTGTGGGTGAATTGGCTCATGTTTCTCTGGGTATCTATGTACCCCGCTGCCCTGCCAGTTGGCTCCACTGCCTTTGCACCTCCCAGCGTAGGTATTTGAGAGAGGATTTCTGGGCAATTTTATTTACCTTAAAGTAATCAAAGGCAGTTTTACAGAGGAGCGTTTTCCCTCTGAGGAAAACCAATTTAAAAAAATTATGAGCAGATTTAAACCCAACGGTTGTATGTGATTCTCTTGGCCAGTAGTGTCAGGCTTGGCCCATCTACCTCCCTGTGGGGACGCCCAGGGTAACTGGAATAAACCTTTCCTCGCGATGACTTCATTCTTTGTCTCAGTCTTCCTGATTTGGGCTTGGTGCCTCACCTTTTAAGAGGATCTGATTTGGAGAGTCTCAGAGTTTGGGGGTGCCACGGTTAATGTCACTTGCTGTCTGGCATCTTCACATTCACCTGTGTAGCGGTCCGGGTACTTTAAGTCGTGAGTCTCAAACATGACAATCTCTGCTTTTGGGGACGTAGGCTACCCTGTTCTTTTTATCTGAGTGCCCCCATAGCAAATAGAATGTAATTATGGATTGTTATGTCTCATGTTCATGAAATTCAGATAATCTTTATAAGGATTTCCCAACAAGCTCTGCACTTCCTTTTGTAATTGGGATCGCCTTGGCGTAGATTCAGGGTCTAGCCAGAGACGGTGGCTTCCCTGGCCTCAACCCAATGCCATTATATATGTGGCAAGAGCTTCCTCTCCACCAGGAGTCTGGTTACTTGACTCTGTTGCAGGGGAATAATCTTTCACCTTGCTTAAACTTAGAAATGGGTGAGGAAAGCCTCTATTCTCCCAAAGCACAGAGAAGGGAGCTCGCAGGATGCCTGCCTTCTATTTCCTTTACAACTACCACTGGCATATATAGTCCCAGGAGTGTAAAGTTAGATCAAAAGTTCTCTGCTCTGCTTAGAATAAATGAGAATGCTTATCCCTAAATCTTCAAGGAGCCAACCAGGCCAACAGGCTGTGCAGCAGGACTACATAAAAATAAAAAAAAACTTCTATAAAGGAAGACATAATTTAAGACAATATCAGCATAATTTAAGGAGCTCTCAAGAATGGAAAAGTGCCTGCAAATATGAAAAAGAGGTTAAAACTTTTCTACTAATCAGTAAAGGAATATAAAAATTTTGCAGAGGATTGGGATAGTTCATAAATGGAAATAGACTCGGGGCGCCTGGGTGGCGCAGTCGGTTAAGCGTCTGACTTCAGCCAGGTCACAATCTCGCGGTCCGTGAGTTCGAGCCCCGCGTCAGGCTCTGGGCTGATGGCTCAGAGCCTGGAGCCTGTTTGCGATTCTGTGTCTCCCTCTCTCTCTGCCCCTCCCCCGTTCATGCTCTGTCTCTCTCTGTCCCAAAAATAAAATAAACGTTGAAAAAAAAAATAAAAAATAAAATAAATGGAAATAGACTTTTTAAAGCACGTATCTGTAAGTATCTCCAGCATGTCCCAATGAAAATCACTACTGTTCCACACCTGATAAAATAGCAAGGACTTCTTTAAAACCGTAATAACCATTACGTGTAAGGCTGTAGTAAAACTGACACAATTCAAATTGATACAATCGTTTTGAAAACTACTTGGCTATATGTATAGGAAAGGAACTAACATGTGGAGAGGCAACATGAGAAATAAAACTAGATAAGGAATTTGTACAGTAGGCAGGAAACTCTGATGGATTCTGAGGGTTGGAGTTGCCAAGGTATTTTATACAGATTGGTCTGAAAGTGACTATTTAAGAGGGAAAGACTAAAAGGTAACATTTAGGCAGATTTGGTGAATACTGTGCATCGTAGATGATAGAACTTTAAAGTTAAGTAATCTAGGTTGTGCCCTCAACTTGACAGACCAGGAGGCTGACAACTAAAAAATAGGGAAACTTCCCTAAGACCCAAGTAGGAGTTATGAGCTCAGAGGGACTAGAGGTGCCAAGAGGAACTAAATGGAATCTTCTGAGATCCAGCTCTGTTTTTCTTTTCAATATTGAAGGATTTATGGAACTCTTCAGTACTACTTACAAATGTAGAATTTTAATGATCTTATGTATATTTTAATATTTTATGATTCAATATGTAAACATCAATGTTTAAATAAGCTTTAAAAATAATTACAGCTATTTCTTAGTTTTAAAAATTTGGACTTGCTGGTAGGAATAATTAGGTAATCTTCATAGATTTAATAGAGCAAAAGCCAAGCTTGAGAAACCCTCAATTTGTTCAATCATCAGTTTTTTTTTTAACGTGTACTCGGTGCTCTAGGCTCTAACTGCATTCTCAGAATACAAAATAAATACCACCAGCCTCTGTCCTCCAAGAGGGGGAGCGATGGACCTTTGTTCAAAATAACTCAAATTATTATCCACCATGAACATAAGTGATGGCAAAAATTGTATAACCCTCTAACAAGAACTCAGATTTAGATAGAAAATTTGCAAAGAAGATACTTGATCTTAAGGGGTTAATAGGAATTTCACAGACCAGGGGAGGGGCTGTAAGTGTTGAGAAAAGCATTCTAAGAAAAGGGAACAGCATGTTCAAAGTCATGAAACAGCCTGACACATTCAGAGGCCTGAGATAGGTGTGTTTGTCTGAAGTATACACTGTGAACGGGAGAAAGAAGTTGGAGATAAGGCTGTGAGCGAGGGACTCAGTGGAACTTCTCTTTTTTCAAAGTAGCAAATATAGAGTGTTAGTGCCATGCCCCAGTTCCAAGTACCTTTACATGCATATTGGTTTTATTTTATCTCATTTGTTACCCTGTTACAGATGATAAAAGTGAGTCAGAGAGAAGGCAAATACCTTGCACAGTCACACTGCTAACAAGCAGTGGGATTGTGATATGAAACATGACACTTGAGTCCACAGCTCACTGTCCTAAAATCAGGCTGTCCTTCCTGTTCCACACTGGGATTTGGGAACACTGAACAATTTTAAAGGTTTTTGGCATGGTGGTATAGGCCAGAATTGGAAGGTTGTGGGTACCAAGTGTGAAAACCGCCTGTTGTGGGGTGCCTGGGTGGCTCAGTTGGGTTAAGCATCTGACTTCAGCTCAGGTCATGATCTCAAGGCTTGTGGGTTCGAGCCCTGCGTCAGGCTCTGTGCTGACAGCTCGGAGCCTGGAACCTGCTTCAGATTCTGTGTCTCCCTCTCTCTCTGCCCCTCCCCCACTGATATTCTCTCTCTCTCTCTCTCTCTCTCTCTCTCTCTCTCTCTGTCTCAAAAATAAACATTAAAAAATTTTTTTAATAAAAATAAAAGAAAAAACAGCCTGTTGTAAGAATCAAAGAAAGGGCTGATGAGAGCCTGGATTTAGAATGTAAGTATTCAGAAGGTAAAATACACAGACCTTAGTCTTGATTTGATGGGGCAAATGAGGAATTTCTGGCTTGAAAAACCGAGTGTATGTTGGTACCTTGAATTAGACACTTTAAGAGAGAAGGAGGATCTGTTTGGGGACAACTGTAGTTGTGGTGCCCATGGAAAATCAAGTAGAGAGGTCTAGCAAATGAGGATGTTCAGGTCAACAGATCAGGAGATGAAGCCTTAGAATAATCAACCTGGAGGTTATCATTGAAATCCCTCTTATCAATACTACACACTGCTGAGAGCTTGTAGTGAGGTAAGAGGACCGTGGGGAAAATTCCAGTGTATTTGCTGCTCATAATATAGTCCACCAACTGGCTGTCTATCCACTAATTGAGTATTACATGAGGATTAATCAACTGCATCCCTAAGCACGCTGTTTAACTTGTCTTTTTAATCTTAGCAAGACTTTTGATGAAGGAAGCATTGCATTAATTAACAGCCTGAAGCTCCTTGTTTTGTCCCAGATCAGTACTTTGAGTATCACTAATACAAAAAACACTCACATTTAAGCCTTAGGTAGAGGAAGAGGTCTCTAACGAGACAGAAGGAATAGCATGAGTGCAAGGATGAGAAGCAGAAGAAAGGGAAGTCAAATTACTCTGATGTGTTCAAAGGTGAGAGGAGCCAGTGGTCAGCACGGTCACAGACAAGTGAAATACGATGAAGAACTTCAAGTAATTATTGAATGTGGCCATTTTAGGGTCTTCAGTAGCATGTCAGGAGTTTTAACCCCTGTTTACTCTTGTACCTTCTGACTCCTCCTTTTTAATCCCACCAACCTACCTCCTTAAATACTTCTCAAATCTGTACTTTGCCTTGTGTGCCAAGATCTTAACTGACTCTAAATCCAAAGTACGCTTGGATTCAGTGTTCGCTTTACCTTATCCCTTGGCTGATCTGAAGTTATTGATCACTGTCTCCTTCCTGACCCACCCTTTCTTCTACAACACACTGACCTTGGTTTTCCTCCTCACCCCGCACCCATTTTTCCCTGCCCGTCCCTTCTGCACACACTCCATGTCTTTAATGGCAGCCATTTCTTTAACTGCATTCTACGTGCCATCAGTTTCCAAACCTAAACCCATCCCTCGTGGGGCAGTCTAACAGCCTGCTGGACATCGTGAATACCACAGATTCTTCAAGCTCAAGATGTCCAAAGCAGAATTTAAATGCTCATCTACACACTTCTTTATAAG
Source organism: Prionailurus bengalensis (assembly GCF_016509475.1). NCBI lineage: Eukaryota > Metazoa > Chordata > Mammalia > Carnivora > Felidae > Prionailurus > Prionailurus bengalensis. The sequence goes on along the minus strand of NC_057353.1, from coordinate 21,275,140 downwards.
CCCTTCTTCTCAAATCCCAGACCTCATGGTTATATTCATCTTCCCAGTTGCCAACCCACTGGCGTGAGCACCTCCTCCTCCCTTATCTGATTAGTTATTGATTTCCCTCTCAGTGACAGCTCAAATCTGTAGCTCTCCCTATGTCCACTACCTGCATGGGCCGCCAACACCGTCACTGAATTATCCTCCTGGCTGGTCTCCCCTTCTCAGTCTTCACTTGCCTCCACTACCTCGCCACACTGGCTAGAGTCCTCTATCTAAGGTGTAAATTTGCTCCCATCACTCCCTTGCTGAATTCTTTGCCTGTAACTCCACCTCTTCTCTGTACCCTTCCTCTATAGAGTCAGTCAGATTGGTTGTTTTTTGGTTTTTTGTTTTTTGGGTTTTTTTCAGTTCTTCAACATGCTCATGCGCATGCTTTCTCTCTCTTTCTCCGTCTCCCTCTCTCCCCTCCCCCCACCAACACACATGCTCATGTGCCTTTCTGGAGAACATTTATACTCCATTTTTACTGGTAGCTTTGTCTTCCATCTTCAGGAAGCTTCTATAATCCTGTAAATTTGTGTTGTATAGACTTGCCCCGTGGTCTCTCGGCATTCTACCTTTCCCATGCCATAGCCCTTTCTATGTTGTTTTCTAATCTCTTATTTTTGTCCACAAATCAGTGCCTTCTTCTGAATTTTAAGCTCCAAGGAGACCATATCTGTATAGCACATCATTGTACCTCAGCCTCCTAGTACAGTGCCCAGAAGAGTGTAGGCATGTAATCATTGTTAGAGGAAATAAATGCTCTTCTGAGTATTTTTACATTCATTATCTCGGTGGGGGTAAAGTTGAATAATTTTGAAAGGGTTTTAATGAAACATGAGATGTCAGTGGATTAGAAGATTAAATTATTTGTTGAGTTGTTTTGTACTAATAGAAGGAAAGAGAATAGTTAGAGTCAGCAAAGCTGGTTAGGAGAGTAGAAGCATTTAATCCCACCTCATAGAACAAAGAGGAAGAGATTTTTTTTTTTTAATCTGGCTTGCATTATTAAATTTTACCTTCCTTCTAATAAGTTGAGGCCTGTAAGGTTGTCTGTGTGTGTGTGTGTGTTAATATTTAAAGGTATCATATTGTTCATATTTTAGAGCTTTTTCTCCACCTGGAAAAACTTTAGATAAGATGGTTTAAGAATCTACCTGTATACTTTACTCATTGAATTTCTTTTCTTTGGTAGGGAGGTTTATAGAAGTGAGTAATCAATTTAATTATCACTTGTTTCCCGAAAAAGGGGGATGGAATATTATTTTTTAAAGATTTAAATGGGTTTAACACAAGGATAAGGAAATACACAGCAAGAACTAAAGGAATTGGCAATCAATAGGCAATCTAGACTGAGAAAACCTAAGTAAGGTCAACTACTTGGAGGACAAAATTAACCCTAAACTACCTGGAAGTCAAGGCAAGAGACGAATGTGATAAGATGTGTTGTTTGATGTCTTTTAGCTTCTTGTCAAATATGAACTTCAAAGGTTGGAGAGCTCACAGTTCAAGATGGACTTTGCAGTCAAGTACTCGAAATACGAGTCAAATTTAGATGCCAGTTGTGACCGTTGAAAGCAAATGCTCTGCTTTGACATTACTATAGAGAGATTGGCATGCGTTCTGTCTTAGATGGTGGCTGTCCAGGTTCGCACGGAGGTGTAGTTACAGAATTGTCAAAGAAAAGGGAGGTCGAGCCTTTTTCCTCCAAACACAACTTCGAACTCACTGAGCTCCTTAAAAATACATATTTATTTGGAGCTCCTAATTCTCTATAAAACTTGGAAGACAGATGCTTGCTTTGGAAAATTTTGAGGAGAAGATGCCACAGTCATCTGCCTCTGCCAGAAAAAGATCTAATGGGGATTTCGAAAATGTTAAACTGTAACCAGCCAGCACTGTATTCTAATAGTTCCGTAAGGTGAGTGAGTTGGCTCAAAAATGCATCCCGTGTAACTACGTATGCCGACCTAGGGAGTGGAGTTGTTCTGGACCTTCTGACCATAATTAACTGTGCTATCATGGTGGCGTCTTGGTACAAGGATCCGTGACTGGGCTATATGAGGAAATTTGCTGTCTTGTTTGCTATTGCAGAGGACATAAAGTCTCATCTAAAGGTGATAGGAATCTGTTGAGGTTTTGAAATTAAACAAGAGGTATAGGGCTGTTCCATGTGATTTAGAAATGGAATTTACTCTGTCAAAGTCCATTCCTATCCATCCAGACTCGTAAGGCTTAAACTTGGAAGTAATATTGAGACCACATGGTTGGACACGTGGCTGGCCTTGTTGGTACAGTTGAGGACGATAGTACAATAGCAAAGGCTACCAGATATTCACTTGTCCTCGATACTTTTCTATTTGCTGAGATTTAGTATCAACAGCATCTCAGTGAGAATTACCATTCCTCATACTAGCTTGAGAGATTCCAACCCATATCTAGGAGAGAAATCTGGCAAAGAGTTTGGGAAGGAGAGGCAACACACTGGGCACATCTGGAATTTGGGAGGGGGAGTAGAAATTGTCTGATGTGTGAACATCAGATAAAAAAAAAGTATTAGGGTTTTTGTTGTTATTGTTGTTCATTTGGAAATAGGGTAAGAGTTCCCCCTCCCCCAACTCCGCAGTCACTACTTAGCCATTCTTCTAGCTGGTTGGAAGTTGTTCTTTATTTTGTATTTTCTATGTAATTATTTCCATGGTTTCTCTGAGTCACCCAGGTGAGCAATTTGAATGTGCTGTCCATTTGAGATTTTTGGTTCAAAGAGACTGAGACAGATGCTGTGCAGAGTATGGGCATTGCCCATATATCTATTCTTCCTTATCTTATCACTCCCTTGTTCTCACATAAAATGAGGGGGAAAAAGGAGATTTTTGAAATTTTCAAAGAAAAATCTGCCTGGTGATTTGGTTTTTCCTGCCCCAGAGCTGATTTTTCTTTTCTTTTTGTGAACCAGGAGCCTTTTTGTAGGTGGGAGAGCGGTTAGTAAGGCAAATGTGTGAACCTCTCAGCATGGCCAGACACTGTTTGCGGAATGAGAGAGAGATGGATGTGGAAATAGGGTTGAGGGAGCATTGTCTACTCGTGGAGAACCACTAAGAGAAACTAGGCAACTAGTTTTCCGCCTGCTGTCTTCCACACCTTCAATTAAATTTTATTCATTTCTGATCACGCGTTTCTTTCAAAAGAGTGCATTCTTGGAATCAAGTATCTCATACATTTTTTATCAGTGCAAGTAAAAGTAATGAATGTGAGCAGAATGAAATGCGCTTTGCTCTTCAGACTTCCCCATGAGTTGAAACAAGGTTGATCTTGACACCATGGTAATAGAACCAGAAGATAAAAGACCTTCCTGTATTTCTGCAGAGTACAGTACAATCCACAGCCCATCAACACCCATTAAAGATTCAGACTCCGATCGATTGCGTCGAGGTTCAGATGGGAAGTCACGTGGACGGGGCCGAAGAAACAATAATCCTTCACCTCCCCCAGATTCTGACCTTGAGGTATGTCATTGACAATGACCTAGTAAATAACAAGGTATCTTGGTAGTTAAATGATGGTTCTGTTCACACGCAATGTAAATAGGCTGTGATCAAGATACCCAAATGCTTTTGTTCCTGCTTTTTTTCCCTATGTTAATTGTAAGTAAAGCATTTTTTTTCTCTTTCATGTTGACTGTAAGTGAAAACAATTATTTCTGTTTTCTCTTCCATTTTCACTACGTGCAAAGCATCCGGTTATTTCTCTCTAAGGAAATACAGTAAAGTGTATAATTCTGCTTCAACAAAATTCTCTTGTACTGCTCTGTATCATTGCCATTTCAGTTAAGTGTCATACTAAAAGTGATTAATAAAATCCACTTTGAAAATTAAAGACACACTTAGGTATATGAGAAAGGAAAACCTGGGATGTTCTAAACTGAAATGGCAATTGTCTTATGAGACCTGTTTTGGTGGAGTTCAAAAGCAGGGAGGGATTAAATAAAACCTTAAAGGGTAGATTTCATAGCTTTGAATCCACTGCAATTAAGTTTCTGGGTTTTGCCAAGTGAAAGCTGATGGTGGGAAACATGATTATTTTGGCTGAAAAGATGAAAATTTCCCAGCAGAACCTATGTGTATGAATATATACTGGTGTGAGTGGAAAGGAGAAGAAGAAATGTACGCTTCAGAAGCCTTTGTGGCATCTCAGAGACATTTTTGAAATGAATTCCTTCAAATCCAATTCCAAATATCTCAAGAGTGTGTTAAGAGCACATGTGATGTGTCTGCCTAAATTTTGTAATCTGAAGAAAACAGGCAGGAACAATATATAACCCAACTGCATGATAACAGTCCAAAGGTAGCATAAGGTGAGTAGATGATGTGAAGTTTTAGGTTTTATGTGCAATTTTTTAACACTTGGCTTGATAAAAATGAAACATAAGATTTGGTTTTTTTTTGTTTTTTTTTTTTTTTTGTTTTTTTTTTTTTTGGAAAAACTATCCTGGACTCTTCTTTTCAACATTTATTTATTTTGGGGACAGAGAGAGACAGAGCATGAACGGGGGAGGGGCAGAGAGAGAGGGAGACACAGAATCGGAAACAGGCTCCAGGCTCCGAGCCATCAGCCCAGAGCCTGACGCGGGGCTCGAACTCACGGACCGCGAGATCGTGACCTGGCTGAAGTCGGACGCTTAACCGACTGCGCCACCCAGGCGCCCCAAGATTTGTTATTTTAACACTTTAATAAGCAGAGAGAAGAGATAAGAAAAAGAAAAATGGAATGATGTTTAACTGATTGCCCCCGCTCTGTCTCAATAAGTTGTGAACAGACTAGTTTTAACTCATTTTTAATTTTTTCAGAAGGGAGAACTGTGAATCTTCAGAAGTAGAAAGGACATACATTATTATTTCTTGCCCATGCTTGTATCAATGTCACTAATATAATTGTTCTACACACCATCTGAGGTTATAACTGGAGAAAAGCTGGGAGGTACTCTTTGGAAGAGTTGTGTTTTAAAACATTAAAAAAAAATTCAGATTTTTCTTTTGTCTTCTATTTCAAGACTGCTTATTTATGTTGAAGTTAACTGAATCACAGGTTTCTCAACCAAGGGAAACACATCCTGATTTGGTTCTTCCTTTGTAGAGGGTGTTCATCTGGGACTTGGACGAGACAATCATTGTTTTCCATTCCTTGCTTACTGGGTCCTATGCCAACAGATATGGGAGGGTGAGTACCGAGAGACATCAGTTTTTAATTTTTTTAGAGTTATATATGTCTAGAATTGAACTTTTATCCAGACAGGGATGTGGTTTAACTTTAAATAATAAATTTAAAATATGAACTGGAGGACAACTGAATTTATGGATACAGATATATGTGTAAGGCAAAAACATATAAATGAGCAAGAGGAGGTTGTTTTCATATAGATTATATGGAAAAATATTTTGTTTTATATTTTTTATGTGAGTCATTCAATTTTCTTGGTTTTTATTCGCAACAACACATTCGGCGGAGCCAGTATTTCACATGTTCTTGTCTTCAGTGATTAGCCGAGTTAGTATTTTATTTTCAAAACACCTGTTAAGAATGTCTTTAAAAGTCGCTTTGCTATGAGCTAAATCTATGTGAATGGCATATAAAACTGGGCCTCTGAATGACAATAGGACCAATACATCAATGTTTAAGTTGTTATAATATTTACCTTTGGTGTGGTAGGTAAAAAATAATATTACAGACAACCTTCCATGAGTAGAAATTCAGCCTCGGTGTTCTGTTTTCGGGTTTCCCCAAATCCTTGGAAATTCTTTTTGATCTCTTCCTTGGTGGCTTCATGAACCTTTCCCACACCAAAACCATGTTAGTTAAAGTGGCTATAGGTAATTGAATATGTGAATACGATATTTCTCATTTTTTTCCATCATTAAAGAAACAATGTTACAGGTTTTAAATCTGTGAAGATATTGGTTCAGAGCCTTAGGAACTGAATTCTTGTGTCTTGGTGACTCTGGTTGTTCATCGCAATTAAATCTTAAAACACAAAATGTGTCTTATGCTCTCATTACAGATTTTATGCTGGTACCCATTCTTTCAAACAATACTTATTTCAATAAACGTATATTGAGTGCCTGCCCTGTAGGTATAGTTTGACAGTGAAATTTGATGAACTATCTATTGAGCATTATAGTGAAGCTTTCCTTCTCATAACCCTGAAGTTACATATACCACCCCTCAAAAAGGCTGGAAAATATGCACGTTTGTAAGAGCAAAAATATTCCAGAATATTCCACCCTTTGGATTTCTATTTAGAGGGGCGCCTGGGTGGCTCAGTCGGTTGAGCGTCCGACTTCAGCTCAGGTCATGATCTCACAGTCTGTGGGTTCGAGCTCCGCGTTGGGCTCTGTGCTGGCAGCTCAGAGTCTGGAGCCTGCTTCCGATCCTGTGTCTCCCTCTCTCTCTGCCCCTCCCCCAGTCTCACTTTGTCTCACTCTGTCTCTCAAAAATAAATAAATATTTAAGAAAAAATTTAGAAATAAGATATCTGGGGGCACCTGGCTGGCTCAGTCGGTTAAGCGTCCGACTTCGGCTCAGGTCATATTCTCATGGTTCGTGAGCTGGAGCCCTGTGTTGGGCTCTGTGCTGACAGCTGAGAACCTAGAGCCTACTTAGGATTCTGGGTCTCCCTCTCTCTCTGCCCCTTTCTGACTCGTGCTCTGTCTCTCCAAATATAAACATGAAAAAATTTAATAAGAAATAAGATATTTGTAAAACACAATATGCCCCATCTTATGGTTAGAGTTTCTATGAGAAGAAGACAATTAACAAAAATATAGTATAATTAAAAAAAAAAATAAAGCCACAGAATTAGTCATTCAAACAAAGTCTTTGCTTTGTGGCCAGCACATAATAGGGATTCAGTAAATATTAGCTGTGGTGTTTTTTTGTATTATTCCCTCTATGAATACTATTACCATCCCCATTTCTACAAAAATTACTACTTAAAAGCTAAAAATTAATAGCTGAAATGTCAATGTGTGGTTAGTAGGAAGGATCTCAAAGATTTTCTTAACTATTTTAAGGTCCCTCCAACTAACTCCTAAGGAAGAAAGCTGGCTCCTGGAACTCACACGAAAGTATTGAAAAGAGCATGCGCTTAGAATACCAGCATTTGAAAACCATCCAGAAAGTCTCCAGTCTTTAAGAGCTTTCTCATTAAGGGCCAAATTGGTAGTTGACTTGATCAAGGCTTTGTTCACCACTGAAAAGGTTCAGCTTAGGGCAAGATGGTGAGCATCCGTGACCTAATGACCTCATGTCAGTCCCTGGCCACAAATTACTGGTCTGCGCATTCACACCTAACCTAGAAACCCCTGGCAGCTTAGACTTTCTTATTCAGATTCTCAACGATATCTAAACAAAACAAGTACCACGAATTTTATTTTTAAAAGTGTCAACCGTTAGTATTTTGAGGCTTCATCAAATAGTATTTTGTTTGTTAGTTTGTATAGTTTTCTCATACTAAGGCATGTGATGAAAAGTTTTATCTCCTATAATTTCCAAAAACCAAGTGTCTATAGTCTTTATAGGTGATCTGAAATATTTAAATGTAAGTTAACAGAGGTCAGGGAGAAACTAATTTCAGAAAGCCTGGTTGGGGAAGGTCTTCCTGAGCATGACTTTGGTTTGAACCTGAGGTCCAAATGACTAAAAGGCTGGTTGGTAATGTGACCGTCACGAGAGAGTTCTAAGCAGAGGAAGCAATGAAGGCAGGGCAGGAAAGGGTTTGATGTTTGAGGGACAGAGGCCAGGTGGCTGAGCTCAGTGATGGAGATGCCGAGTCAAGATGTGGGCCGGGATGAGGGCAAGCATGAGCCATGTCAGGAGGTTCAATGTCGTTACACATGGCATATGAACTCATTGGAGGACTTCAAGGGAAGACATGGCAAGATCTGACTTAGATTTTTACATTATTTTGGCTGCATGTGGAAAATTAATGATGGGGAGAGAAGACTGGGGAACAAAGTGGTTTTGGGGGTGACCCGATGTACTAGCAATAGAGATGGAGAGAACTCACTGGATCCTAGATTCTGTTGCAAGTTGAGAAATAGGATTTGCAAAGGATTTGGTTTGGGCTGGTGCACAGCAAGTAATAGAGGAGTGAAAAAATCGTTCCCAGGTTTTTGTTTTTGTTTTTGTTTTTCCTTGAGCTGCTGGGCAGCTTAGTCATGTATTTGTTGAGATGGGGAAGACATCCACTTGGATCAGGCAAGAAGGTGGATGGAAGGTGAGCCTGGGACATGAGGAAATGGACAGGCCTTCAGATGACAGGTTTAGTGACAGTACACAGCTCAGGATCAGAAGTTCCTCAGATACTCTCAGTGTGATTTCATCCTAAATATTTGTGAACACCCTCTTTGTGCTAACCACCTGTTGTCTCGATGTCATGCGGCATCCCTTCTGAAGACACATTGCTGAGGATGTTGAGTTGTAGCTTGAGGCATGCAAAGAAGCTTGTTCATTATTCTCTTTATTAGAGAACTTTACAGATGGGAAGATTTTGCTCTCAAATCTGATAATCATGCCTTGTAAAAATGTGCGTTTCAACAAGGATCCTTCCAAACAGTGATAATAACCAAGCTCATTGGAGAACTTTGCCCCCTTTTCATTCCTCAAGGCACTAGGGAGAGAAGTCTTAAGGCAGTTGAAGGGCAAGCCTTCTTTCTTGGAACCTGGTTTCGGTGGCGTCCCCGAGCATTGTGAAGGGAGCGTGTGGTTGGGCCTTCCTTACTCTACAGGCATATAAAGAAATGAATGCCTGACCATGTGATAGCTGTTCTGTCTCTATGGGAACCAGATACTTGAGAAGTAGCTTAGTCACAGTAGCTTAGGCGACCCAATGAGTAGGCCATTCAGTAAGGGGATACAGGATCTGGTTGATATAATGCAAAATTAGGGCATGTTACAGCAATATGTACAAAAAAAGTTTGAGAATGTCCCACCTTCCATGTAATTCTAGCTGTGGGAAGCAGGCATGTCGGGCATTATAAGGAAGTGTTTTGTAACAGAGGTGATGGGAACAAAAAGAGGCTGCTGGGCACATGACAGGCCTGGCTAGGGAAGAGAAAAGCAAAAGTGTAATAGCAGGAAAATGAAGTCCCTGGTATGTGACCATACATTCGGCTGTTGTTAAAAATATCCGTCCTGGCTTTTTTGTTGTTGTTGTGTAATGCGTTTCTCAAAGTTGCTTTCAAATGAAATCCATACTCCCCAATTTCACTGAAGAAAACTAGTTTTGATTTTTTTTCATTGAATGCCCTTTTAAAAATAGACAGCATAGTCCTATTGTTGATACTGAACCACATACCCCAAACTTACATTTCAAGTAAGTGTTGTGTTGATGTCCCAAGCATGATTCCACCTTGTGGGAGGACTCCCCAAGATACCTATAGCCAACAGCTTCATGGTTTCACTACTTTATTTTTATTGTTTCTTAACACCGGTGTCTGATATGGATTGGGGCTAGAACAGGTCCTAAAGACATTGAGCTTTACTCCACATTGTACACAGAAGCCTAAACATGAACACTTAGGACAGCATAAAGCTTAGCATTTTCAACTGTAGGCCCAACTTGTTAAGAATTTCCTGTGTACCCCATACTTGTTTAATTCAACATTAGAACTCTGAAACTGCTACTGCCAAGCCCATTTTATGGATGAGGACACTCAGGCTTGGAAGAGGTTAGAGACCAAGTGTCTGGTATGAGATAAATACTAATTCTGTTGTAACATAGTTGAAACTTGACGGTCAAAGCAACAACCACCACAAAACAAAACCTCGAATCCTGTGTAGTGGCCAAGAGTAACGTGTAGAAATACCTTTACATTTATGAAGTACTGGGAGCCTGGGTGGCTCATTTGGTTCAGCCTCTGACTCTTGGTCTCAGCTCAGGTCATGATCTCATGGTTGGTGAGGTTGAGCCCCATATCAGCCTCTGCACTGACAGCACAGAACCTACTTGGGATTCTCTCTCTTCCTCTCTCTGCCAATCTCCCTCCTCTTTTTCTTTTTCAAAATAAATTAATAGACATGAAGAAATAGATTTATGATAGGAGATCGGCCTATGGTGTGATAGAAAGCATCAGGTTTGAATTCATACAGATCTAGCCTCAAACCCAACCTCTGACTTTTCAGCTCTTTGAGCTGAAGTAAATTGTTTATTCACACTGAGCCCTAGTTTCCTCTTCTATAAACCTAGCCACTTGACCTGCAGAATTGCTTTAAGAATTCAGTTGTGTCAGTTATATCTCAGTAAAGCCAGAGGAAGAGGGATCTAAGTTGTGTCCTGAACTTAAAGGGCCCAGCTGTATGTCTTATTAATAACAATGACTCAATAAAGAAAACAGCATATGTCACTGATTGATCTTGTATCTGCTGTCTAAACATTAGTTATATACTGCACCAGGCTTCTAGAAGGATGCTAGTTGCCAGTATGAATTTAGGTCAACTAAGCCTCCCTAGTGAGTAGATACTGTAATCATTCAGGATGTTGAGCAGGGAAAACAGCTCTGAGCCCATTTCATTAGAACACTCCCATTAACCAGTAAAGGCTGTTCTTCTAACCCTGTTTCAGAATGAAACACTAAACTCCAAAATCTTTTGAGGCATGATCTTCTTCCATGGTGGCTGGTATACATGCGGAATTCTTGGCATGGCACCAAAGCAGTGGACGTCTAGTGTCCTCCATGGGTTATAGAGGATCTGGTTACAGAAACAGAGTCATCTCTCTATTGGAAGCTCCACACCAGAGGTTGGCAAACATTTATTACCTGCGCCTTTACCAAAAATGTTAAAGGGTCAAGTAATAAACATTTTAGGCTTTATGGGCCATGTACCTTCATAACTGCTCAGCACTGCCCTACTTGTGCAAAAGCAGTCACAGACAATAGACAAATAAATGTATCTGTATTCCAATAAAAATTACACTTCCGAATTGGAACTTCATGTAATTTTCATATGTCATGAAATATTTGTCTTCCTGGGGATTTAAAAAATCTAGACCAAGGGTCTAGGCTAGGAACTGACAGACCATCTCCCATGGGCCAAATCTGGTTTATGGCTTGTTTTTGTAGGTCTTTCAAGCTAAGAATGTTGTTTAAATTTTTAAAGGGTTATGAAAAAGAGAAAGGATACGTGTCAGAGACTTTACATGGACTGCAAAGCCTATAATATTTGTCCTTTTAGAGGAAGAAGTGTGCCTGCCTCTACTCTAGATCCTGCTCTGAACTTTGTGCTGATTCACTTTTTTTTTTTTTTAATTTTTTTTTCAACATTTTTTATTTATTTTTGGGACAGAGACAGGGCATGAACGGGGGAGGGGCAGAGAGAGAGGGAGACACAGAATCGGAAACAGGCTCCAGGCTCCGAGCCATCAGCCCAGAGCCTGACGCGGGGCTCGAACTCACAGACCGCGAGATCGTGACCTGGCTGAAGTCAGACGCTTAACCGACTGCGCCACCCAGGCGCCCCTGTGCTGATTCACTTTTGCCCCTGCCCCCAGGACACCAGGACAATTCAGTGACACCCACACTTTGGCCGACTAGATTGTAAACTCAGTGCACATCTTGTGTGTCCGTATCTGGGCCCCCAGTGAAGCACAAGCCAGCACAGGAATCTGTTAGGGTAGGTGAAATGGCTGTAACAAATAGGCCCCATATGTCATGACCACAGAAATGGATCTCTTTCTGATTTCGTGGCCTCAAGTGGATTTTCCAGGTGACTTGGTTTAGGCAAGGTTTGATAATGGCTGTGCCATCTCACCATCGAGCTTCTGAGGCTTGTGTAATCACCGTCCTAAGCTTTCTAACCCACAGGGAGAAAAAAAGCAGGAGGACCATGGATGGGAGACGAGATGGACCAGGCTTTCGTGGTCCGGTGCAAAGGAGGCTGGGAAATACATGTAGCCTAGCTGTGTGCCCAGGAAGAAACGGAGAGTGTGTTGTGGTGACAGGGGGCAGCAGCAGCAACCACAGTTTCAGGGAAGAACTATTTGATAAGTGAGCGAAACCCAAAGCACACCTCCCACCGCAGCAGAGCAATGCCCGACGACTGTGTGACCCGTGTGCCCAAGAGTCATGAGCGGCCAGTTCAATCCCAGAGGAAGGTTTCCTGATTTTATGTTTTCTCTGCATATCAAGTGCTGAATTAGATCAAAATGATGAAGTAATTCATGGTTTCAAGTATAACTTTTGCATACCACGGAATGACGTGGAATCTAAACTCTCAAAAAAAGCTTTTTTTTTTTTCGTTTTGCTTTTAGCTTTTCATGGGTTTCAAAAAGACAGTGTTGCTGACTGTCAGCTGAAAGATCCTCCTCCATTCATTTCTTCGTCCTTATCTTGACGGTTGTTCTCTTTCCCTAACTGCAACCCCCTTCTGCTAACTGGCAGTAAGTGAAATGTGTGTTCCTGCTCCCTTATTGCATATGGCCTTGTTTTTCTTCAGGCCTGTGAAAGAGAATGCAGGGACTGAACACAAAGCACCACAGCTTCCCAACCATGATGACCAGCCTGCCCCCACTAGCTTGGGACCTCCCTTGCTCTGTGGCCTCAGGAAAAGCACCTTGTATCTCTGAGTCTCACTCGGTTCATCTTAATCTTCCATCTATAGAATGAAAGCAATCGCAGCACTATTAGGAGAACTATGTAGGCCACATAGAAAAATACTTACAAGCCCTCCATAAATAAGAGCTTTTGCTTACTGTGGGGATTCAGAGAAGGGAGTGGGCAGTAAGGAATACAGTGTTTTGTTGTTGCAGGAAGCAGAGAGACAGGTGGAAGCAGAGCATAACCATTGAGGGAAATGGCTCAGAAAAATTAAGTGATTGGCCCAAGGCAGCACATCTAGTAACGGAAAACATCAGGAATACGGGCTAGTCTTGTGATTGGTCCAATGCCCTCAAAGGAGTATCACAGGGAGCATTGAGTGTCCCGATTTTGTGCTGTAGGTGTGGGGATGCCATGAACAGTATTAAAACAGTGGAGTGACATGATGGAATCGTACAATTTGGAAGATTAGCCCGATAGCACAATAGATTATCACAGTCCTCCTGGTAGGAAATAAAAAGAGGCCTAAGGAAATGGCTGTAACACTAGGAAAGAGAGAGATAGGAGAGCGGTTACAAATGAAATCTAGATAGGTCTTTGGATTGGATTAGTGTTTAGGCTTTCGTTGGCACTGCGTGGGTCCCTATGTGTTGAGGCCAATTTGGCTGGGTCTCCTATGGTTTTATTCTTCTTCCTCCCACTTTGTACCACTGCTTGGCTGTTGTCCCATGTTTGGGATTCATGGGGCTTTCTCCACAATCAAAATTAATCTTCGGAATGGTGAAGCTCTTTTTCTTATTTTCCACGTGGGTATTCTTTTCATGATGTTGAAAGAGAGTCTCTGAAGTAAGGAGAAAATTAAAGCAGTCGGGTGTCACATGTCTGATCAGTAAAAATGACCTGATTAGCCCCACCACAAGTTGGGGTTTGTTTTTTGTTTTGTTTTGTTTTGTTTTGTTTTGTTTTGTTTTAATCATTCAGTCAGTAGTTCAACCGTGGTTTATTTTTCATGTGTATACACTCTCTCAAGGTAATCCACATTATTCTTTAACTGGCATCAAAACTACACCCAACTCTTAAAACTTGGCATTTCGTGCCAGCTGCTCAGTGATAGGAGCTTCTAAAATTACAAAAAGTTAATATTCCATTGATCGTATTGATGACTTTAGACAGGTGGAAAGAAGACAATGAAAACTTTGGGTCTCACAGGTTGTATATATCACTTACATAACACTTCCAGAGATATTTTTTAAAAGAAATAACATTTTTTTGCATACATTTTTCGCCTCTCTCAGATAAGGAAGTTCATTTTCCGAATCTTATCTTTCATCCATCCCTGATGAGCAGCCAGCATGGGGCCCTGAAAATAGGCCCCTCTTGTACTCAGAGTGCCCATTCCTGTTTTTCAACTTCTTTTCCCCCAAAACGAAAGATCCTGAATGAGAATTTATTTTAAATGACATCCAGGCCTTGTTTGTGGTTGTAATGTTAGCATTCTAAATAAGGACTGGTTGAAGGGCTCCAAAACAGGTATTTTTGCCTTCATTTGGCTGATGCTGCCCAAAGATGTGTTGTCAACTTGAGCATACTTTATAAGATTTTCACATTGGCCAACAAATCCTCATAAACCTGTTCGCGTTGTTAACATCACACCTCACTGGGCCACTACAACAGAGTAATTGCTGGCCGGGGGAGGCTTAGCTGCCCACATAGGATCAGTACAGATAGAATTTAGGAACATTATCCTTTGTTCTACAACCTCAAAATGTAAGTACCATATCCTGAGGAACTAGTTGTACTTTTGAAATCGTTGAACCACCTTGTAGTAACTCTTTCTAGCCCAAGATTAATTCTTTAAACAGCAGTTGTTTAAATAGGATATATCTTTTTTTGACCCAAAATAGAAAGGGGTTGTGTAGATTTGATCTCATAGATGTAAGGAGCGTGTGTAGATTTGATCTCATAGATGTAAGGAGCGTGTGTAGATTTGATCTCATAGATGTAAGGAGCGTGTATAGATTTGATCTTCTAAATGTAATGGGGTACATATTGAAAAAGGAGAGATACAAAAGATGTTTATCACATATTTAAAATGTGCTTATAACTTAAAAACAGTAATAGATTAAAATTTAAAAGTAATACTGTTGTTTTTTTCACTTCCCCCAAAATAAATCCCCAACACAGTATGTACTTTGTAGAACCCAATTACTAATTCAGAATGCTGTAGCTATCTAAAAGTGGAACAGTGACTTAGGTGTTAAAATATTTCTTAAAGGTCTCAAAGAATTTAAGTTGGACAAACTTCAGTTGCCTTTGTGGTTGCTTGGTTTATTTTACCGTTATTATTTTTTTCTTTTCAGTTTAGAAAAATAAGATCGTAAAAGAAAAGGAATAAAAGGGCAAAATATACAAGAGTGTGTCAGTAGGAACCAGAGTTACATTAAAAATAGGAACGATTTTTTTTTCTTAACTGCTTTACCAGTATATCTAAGCAATAAAAAGAAATTGCTTCCTTATTAACATTTGGTATGATTTTTTTAGTTGTTCTTATAGTAAAATTGAAATGACATGGTTATTCTCTTTGGACTGTACATGATCTGATGTAATATTTGGCATTTGTGGCATTTTTAAAACTAAAAATCTAGGGATATATCTTTTAATACAAGGAATGTGTTAAAAGGGATGTATCTTTGACATAAAAGGAAGGGATATTTTTATGGTTAGGTGAATGGCTAGCTTTAAGATTTCTAGGGAAAGAATAAAGCATTTTATTTTTATACTCAGAAAACATTCTAGATCCTATTCAAAAGTCCCAAGAAGAGATAAATAGGTTTTCTTTAAACTTTCTGTTTTGAGGCTCAAAGGACCACGGACACTCAGACACTCTGAAAAGTACAATTTTTGAGAAAGTAAATGAAAATAGGTTAAGAAAATAATTTTGAATCAGACTCTGTGTGTGTGTGTGTGTGTGTGTGTGTGTGTGTGTGTGTGTGTGTGAGAGAGAGAGAGAGGGGGGGGGGTGGGTATGGGGATGGTTCATGCTTGGCCTTAAAAATAGGTTAAATTGCCATTTGAAGCTAGGAAGTGAGAATTGGGGATGAGTGCATATGACCCTTCATATATTTTTTGCAGCGCTTACTTAAAAGATAATTAAGGGGTGCCTGGGTGGCTCAGTCGGTTAAGCGTCCGACTTCGGCTCAGGTCACGATCTCACGGTCCGTGAGTTCGAGCCCTGCATCGGGCTCTGGGCTGATGGCTCAGAGCCTGGAGCCTGCTTCCGATTCTGTGTCTCCCTCTCTCTCTGCCCCTCCCCCGTTCATGCTCTGTAAATGTAAAAAAAAAAAAAAAATTTTTTTTTAAATAAAAGATAGTTAAGATCAAATATCATATACAAATAACGGAATTAGCAAGGCAGATGTAACTATTATATTTCTCCACATAAAAGGGCAACAAAATAATCTGAGAAGCATGAACTTCAACCTGGTCCCTGGAATAAAGCAAAAGTCATGTAGGAAATTACCCACTGCTGCCCCCTCCCCCCGCAACTGGGAGCAGGGACCTGGAGGAATTCAGCCTGGTGTCCCTATTGGCTAAGGTACCCTGCTAATACCATGTGGTCTCCATGCCAGGACCACCCCAAATTTAAGACTCTATCAAAAGAACTTGTCATAAATAGAAGGCCTTCAGTCAGTACGTTATCCTTATAGCACTAGTTTAGTTGTGGGTAATGATCACTCAAAATGTCCATGAAGTAATTCAGAAAACTGTACTACCAAATGGCACCCTTCTCACGTTGCACACACAAAAACCTCCCATGTCATATGGGCTACAGTACGCAAGATACACACCTGGCCACCCACCCTTTGTTTCCTGGCCTGACATTAACAAGTCATTCAGAAAGTCAGTCTTTCATAATTTATTGAACAATGATTGTATATTAGTATAGTGGTGCTAGCCACAATTCCTGCCTGCAGGGAGCTTATAAATTAATGATGGAGGCTATTGATGGAGAATGAGTGAATCTTCAACAGTAGTCTGTCATCGGGGCAAAATCGTTCTAAGTTAATGCCACTATAAGTCCACAAAATTTATGTCAAACCACAGAATCTCCAAAGGAATAACAATATTAGGAAAGAAACAAGTCTCCTTGTGTTAGTCGTGACAAGCATTAACTAGTAGTAAGAAATAGCCAATAGTGGAATGCCAAATGATAAAGCTAGTACTGTGGATGAGAAAAAAAAAAATCAGGAGCCATGGGAGCCATGCAACCAAAAAGTAAATGCCAGAGGCCCTAAATGAGATGCTTCTAGGGTTACTGCTATTCTTAAATTACACTGGGAATTCTTCTTTGCAGCAGATCAGAATGCAATGTGACACCGCCAGTCCTCAATGTATGAGACATAGGTCCTGTGGCTTCAATTACAAATGTAGGAGCTTCCTGGTTTTCTGGAAAAAAACATCTCGTGATAAAAATTAATAGAGCTAACACAGGCAAAGCAATGTCTGACATAGATTCTGTGTATATTCTAAAGATCACTTAAGCCTGGGTGAGGATTACCAAGCCAGTCATAGCACCTTGTTTTCAATAAATGGTAATACACGGAGGAACTTGGCAGGCCATTTGCAATTTTGACTGAAAAAGAATTTTTTTTGACATTTTAAAAGTATGGTTTGAATGTGCCTTACATTTTCAAAATAAATACTCATAGTTGCACTATCCAAAGACAACCAATTATGTCTTGGTGAATATTTTTTATATATTTTAAAAATTTTTTTACACTAACATCTAAACACGAAAGTAGGTGGGATAGCATAAGGGAACTCAGTGTCACCTCTAAACTAACAATTATCAAATCCTAGTTAATCTTATTATACCTGTAACCTCACCACATCCCTCCCCTGCCCTGATCTCTCCTATGATTATTGTTGAAAGCAGATCCCAGATATGTTACTTGATTTGTATATATTTCAATATGTATTTCAATATGTATTTAAGACTCCATTAAAAGAATTTTTTAGCTGGAGGCGCCTGGGTGGCTCAGTCGGTTAAACATCCGACTTCAGCTCAGGTCATGATCTCACAGCCCATGAGTTCAAGCCCCGCGTCGGGCTCTGTGCTGACAACTCAGAGCCTGGAGCCTGCTTCAGATTCTGTGTCTCCCTCTCTCTCTCTGCCCCTCCCCTGCTCATGCTCTGTCTCTCTGTGTCTCAAAGATAAATAAAAACATTTTAAAAAATATTTTTTTTAGCATAGAAATAGTAGATAGTACCTAGTACTTTAGCTATCTAGAAAATTAATAGGAATTTCTTAATTTATTAAATGTCTAATCTATAGTTACATTTCTCCATTTCCTATTGATTTCTGTGTTGTGGTAAAATACATATCATGTAAATGCTACCTCCTTAGTCATGTTTTAATTTTAATTAATTAATTATTAGAGAGCATGCGTGAGAAGAGGAGAGGGGCAGAGAGAGAGAGAGAGAGAGAGAGAGAATCCCAAGCAGGCTCCAGGCTCAACATGGAGCCCCACGTAGGGCATGATCCCACAATCATGGGATTATGACCTGAGCCCAAAATCAAGAGTTGGACCCTCAACTGACTGAGCCACCCCGGCGCCTCTCCTTAGTCTCAGTTCAGTAGTAGTAAATACATTCACGTTGTTGTACAACCCTGTGTCCAGGACTCTCTTCATCATGCAATACTGGAAGTCTGTTAAACAGCTCCCCCTTCTCTCCTTACCCCCAGCACCTGGCAACCACCATTCTGCTTTCTGTCTCTATGATTATGACCCCTCTAAACACCTCATACAAGTAAAATCACACAGTACTCATCTTTTTGTGAAAAACTGATTTCATGTAGCATAATGTCTTCAAGGTTCATTGGTATCGTATGCATATGTCAAAATTTCCTTCCTTTTTTAAGGCTGAATGATAATATCCCATTATACGGGTATACCACATTCTGGTTGTTCATTATTGGACATTTCTTGGGTTGCTTCTACATTTCAGCTATTGTGACTAAGGCTGCTGTGAATATGGGTATATAAATACCTTTTTCTTTTTTCTTTTTTGCTTTATTATTTAAGTTTTTGTACACCTGAAACTAGTATGTCAACTATACTTCAGTTAAAAATTTTTAAGTGCAAATATCTTTTTGAGACCCTGCTTTCAATTATTTTGGGTATATACCCAGAAATGGAATTGCTGAATCACATCATAATTCTATGCCTAAATTTTTGAGAAACTGACATACTGTTTTCCATAGCCGCCGTAACATGTTCTGTTCCCACTAACAGTGCAGAGGTTCCAACTTTGCTATATGCTCATCAACACTTGTTATTTCCTGGAGTTTTTTGTTTTTGTTTTTGTTTTTTAATCGTAGTCATCCTAATGATTGTGACATGGTACCTCATTGTGATTTTGATTCATCTTTCCCTAATGGTTAGTGCTACTGAGCATCTTTTCATTTGCTTGTTGACTCTTTGCATACCTTCTTTGGAGGAATATCTGTTCAAGCCTTTTGCCTATTTTTTAATCAAACTCTTTGGGTTTGTTTGTTGTTGAATTGTAGGAGGTTTTTTTTTTTTTTTTATATATCCTGGGTATTAACCTCTTATTAGATATATGAGTTGTAAACATTTTCTCACAACCCATAGGTTCTCTTTTAATTTTGTTAATTGGGTTCTTTGATGCACAGAAGTTTTCAGGCATAGTCTTGTTTTTATATTGTTGTTTATACTTTTAATGTAATATCCAGGAATGTCATGAAACTTTTCCCAGAAGAGTTTTATACTTTGACTCTTAATTTTTAGGTCTTTAACCCATTTTGAGTTAATTTTCAAATATTATGTATTGAACAAGGTAAGAATCCAACTTTATTCTTTTGGATTTGGATATCCTGTTTTCTCAGAACCATTTATTGAAAAGACTATCATTTCCCCATTGAATGGTCTTGGTACCCCTGGTGAAAATCATTTGACCGCATGAGTAGGAGTTTATTTCTGAAATCTCTGTTACATTGCCTTGTTCTGTATCTCTGTCTTTATGTCAGTACTAAACTGTTTTGATTACTGTGACTTTGTAATAAGTTTTCAAATCAGGAAGTGTGAGACCCAACTTTGTTCTTTTTCAAGACGTTTTTGCCTATTCAGAGTCCCTTGAGATTCCATATGCATTTTATGATGAATTTTTATATTCCTGCAAAAACTGCTATTGAGAATTTGATAGGCATTACATTAAATCTATAAACCACTGGGTACTATTAACATCTTAATATTAAGTCTTCCCTTCGTGAACATGGGGATGTTGAATATCTTTACATTTATTTGGGTCTTCTTTGATTTCACCAACATTTTGGTAGTTTTCAATGTACAAGTACACAGTGTACAAGTCTTTTGCCTATGTTTATTTCTAAGTTTTATTCCTTTGGTGCTATTGTAAGTTGAATCATTTTCTTAAATTCTTTTCTGGATTGTTCATCATTAGTATATAGAAATGATTTCTGCATATTGGTTTTTTATCCTGTAACTGTGCCGAATTCATTTGTTAGTTCTAACAGATTCTGTGTATGTATGTGGAATCTTTACAGTTTTCTACATAGAAGATCATGTCATCTGCAAACAGTTTTACTTCCTTTTCTATTTGGATGCCTTTTATTTACTTAATTTTTTACCTAATTTCTTTCTTTTCTTTTCTTTTCCTTTCTTTTTTTTTTTTTAACCTAAATGCACTTATAGCACTCCATGAAGTAGAAATGTCAAAAGTGGGACATTCTTGTCTTGTTCCTGACCATGGAGGAAAAGCATTCAGACATTCAGACTTTTATCATTGAATATGCTATTACCTGTGGGCTTTCATTTATGGCTTCTGTGCTGAGATAGTTTTTTTCTATCTCTGTTATGAGTTTGCAAAGTGCTTTTCTCCAATGGTTTTATAATTTTTAACAGTTTACTGTATGTCTTTCAAGTGTCTTTTAATCTGTAGATTCTCACTCAATCTTTTTTTTTCTAACTTTGTGTATTTCTGTTGAAGTAACCAGACTGTCTGCCCTGTAGAGTTCCTGGGAGTTTGGATTTTCTTGACCGCATCTCCATTGTGTTCCTTTATCACATACTTCTTTTCCCTTGTATGTCCTACAAATTAGTAGCTAGATCTAGAAGCTTAATTAGATTCAGATTTGATTTGTGTGTGTGCTGGGGGGGGGGGGGGGAGAGGGTCAAGACTTCATAGATGGAGATATCCTTCCAGTAAAAGGTGCATAATTTCTGGTTACTGCCATTTTTAAAACGTTAGTATTCTAGTTAGACAGTCTCCTTTCACAATCCATTATACAGTGTTCTTACTTATCCTGTATATCCTTTCTTCTTGGCTCAAAGACGGTTCATTAGGAAGGATAAAACTTGAGTTGTATGTATGTGGGGGGGGGGGCGGTGGTGATGGTAATTGAAGCATAAGTTCATTAATTCAGCAAGTATATGCAGATCAACCACAGAAATAAAATGACAGCTTTTGTGGCAAATAACTAGACCATAGCTATTTTTGGTGAGGCAAAGTTTTTAGGTGAATCTAAACCACTTCCTTAATTTTGAGATTTTCTCAAAACTCTCTTCTTGAATAGCTCTCCAGTATTACTGAAGATGCTTGATTAAGGCTTTCTGGTCACCTCTAGTGGACACATAGGTATCCTCAGTAGCTCATGCTGAGTAAACTGGGAGTTGCCATATTTCTGTATTATTTTTTCAGTAGTATAGTGAATTTCAATTTATCAGACATAGTTTCAGTGTGATTAATCTATAGATGTGCTTGATGCTGATGCTTGGCGGCTGATTTTAAAGGTAAGTCCAGCTGTCTTTTCTGAGACTTGAGTCTAGCCTTAGGCATTTTCTCTGCCAGTACTTTCCTTGCCAATCTCAGTGTGAGAAGAACATTTAACAGAGGTTTATGTATAATGTGTATACAGTGTAATCTTGACTTGGAAGTAATTAGCTATTTACATTAGGGAAAGAATGCTGTGCCCACATCATGGAGCTGAAGAATGGAATACCTTTCTCTTAGGAGTCAGTAAGATAACTCCATCAGAGTTTCTGTTTGTGGAAAAACTGAACGAGAAGACCCTACTTTTCTTTCTTACTATGATACCTGATAATTTCATATTATTCTGATAATCTTAAAATGCTTCCACATTCTATCTTTTAACCCTACCACAAACAATAACTCTGTAAAATTTTATGTTATTCTTGAAATGCTAGGGCACAGCACCATTTTGTGAGCTCTGAAAATTTTCAGGGACTATGTACATTGAAAGTACTAAATTTGGAATATACCTCAGTAATTACTGATTATTGCCATGTATCAATACCAACCATTTGCTGATAAACTGGGGCAGGGTCAAGATTTTGCCAAGATCTATTCTCTCAAGTCATTTGCTAATTGGCTATAAGCAGTGGATTTGGACTATACTTAAGTGCATATTCACAAAGTCTAACCTATTAATGATTAAATGGTATGGGCTAACAGGTACTTGTGACTAACTCAGGATCACACTGCTTGACTATGCAAGTGATGTATGTGTTTTTGTTTTGTTTTGTTTTTGTTTTTTTTAAGAACACCTCTAAGTTTCAACTGATAGTGAATGACTCTATCTCCTACTCAGTTCCTAGATATTCAGATTATGGAACATCTTTTGCTGGTTTCCTAGTGTTGGGTCGTCTTTCCTAGTGATAACAGCCAACTTTGTCCCAAAAAGCTTACTTGCTATTTTTGGGAGAACAATGACGAGCCCTCCTGGGAGTAGCAACACTGAATGTATCTAGTTTAGCTTCCGTGCAGATCAGCTTTACTAATGACCGTGCTCTTGAAAACATGGTCATCTCAAAATATTGGCATGGGGAATTTACGGTTGCCCTTATTGAATAGCTTGAACTTCACATGCAATTTGAATTCAGAATATTAATGCATCTTTTTATGGAAGAACATGGAGTCCTGTGTCTAGATTGGCCTACAGCTATTGGTGGAGTAGTAGTAGTAAGAATAGAAATAATTCCACTACTGCCAGTTGTAGTAGCATCAGCAGCTTTCTACTTGCGAGGTACCGTGTTCAGAATTTCAAATAAATTACCAAATTTAACCTCTCACACATGCTGGTTTTGCTCCCATTTTACTAATGAGGAACCTGAGGCTCAGAGGGTAAGTAACTGAACCTGACCACCACCACACAACCCGTCAATGGCAAAGTTTAGAATCCCAGTCTAAACTCTACGACTGCAAAGCCTGTGGCATGACCATTATGAAAGTGTGCATTTTCAACGTTTTTCTGCCCTTGTGCAAGAGCTCTTTGCCCACAGGCTGTGAGCAAAAGTGTTTTAGAAGAAACTTGTGGCATGTAGTGAAAGAGTGGTCCCGAGAATGCTTGTGTTAGACCTAGTTAGTATTAGACCCAGTTCAGTCGAGAGGTGAGCTGGTTGGCTATGTTGTAAGTGCCGTGTACAGGGCAGTTTCGTTACTAGTCATCCCAAGAGGATTCCTAGACTGTCGTGTAGAAGCAAATGGAACAGCCTCGCAGGACCAGCAGTGTCTTGATCTGGTTGCTGTGTCTCAGGAAAATCAAATTTCTGAATTTCTATGGATTGCATATTTAATGACCCTTAAAATTTATCAAATGCCATGAAGACAGGCGACAAGAGACCATATCCTCGTCTTCTGATGTTCCCATACTCACTTGTATTTACAGGCACTCTTTTTTTCAAAACAGATTATAGATTTTCAGCACGGGAATTCAAGACTGCCAGACCTAAATGTCTCTACAGGCTGAATTTAATGGCATTTCAGCATTTCTGTGTACTAATTTTGTCTAGAATTTCTTTTAACTCTTTTAAGCATTTTTATAACATGGTGATCTAGTAGACTAGTGATCAGCCTGAAAAAAAATTAATAAAAGGAAAGAAATGACAATGGGCTAGGGGTAATGCTGGTGATTTCAGCCTAGAATGATAATAACTTGAGTTTCTGTGAGCATTCTGTGTTCTGGAACCAGGAGGAAAAGATCTTGAGACCATGGGATAATTAAAGATCACTTGATAAAGGATGAAAGCAAAACAGTTGTTTTAGGTCTGGGTCTGTGCTCAGCAGATTTCATTGTTATTTAATTTTTCAACTAATGTTGCTTTCTGTTCAGTAGACATAATTGCCTTTGACTTAACAGGCAACAGCCGTGGGTAGCCTCACATTGCATCAAGTTCCTTCACTTTATTTTCCTGACTTTAAGCAGACATTTGCAATTTAATATCCTATCAACATAATTTAGGAGCAGGGTTAAATTTCAGTTCTCTGTGTGTATGTGCGGTGTTGGATGCTATTTGTGTTGCTTTGGTGAGGAACATCTTGAGAAGAAGGTCTCTAGTAGGAGAATGTCCTGGGCAGAAGAGCTATGGTAAATTGACACTATTTCTTCATTAAAATAAAGAAAAATGCCTAAGCATTTGATTTTATTTTCTCTGTCTGAACCTCTTCACTGTACTAATTTTTACGAAGGAACTAAATTGTAGAGCACACAAGAACATATTTTGCTGAATGTTGTAATGCATACCACTACTGAATTTAAAAAATAAACAATTGCGTGCTGCTTTTATGCTAAGTTTCTCCACTTCGTTAAGTAGATAGGTAAGGCTTTATAAGCAGTGGTTCTAAGAATGGGCTGCTGTTTCATCAGTACAAATTAATCTTGCATTTCTAATGAATATGTTTAATTCTATATTATGTAGGTAGAATCATTTTAGGACTAAAAAGTGCCCCCCTCCCCCTTAGGTAGGTATCTGTGGATTTTTTTTTAACCAATACTGCATGCTAACAACTAACTAAAGGTCACATTTAATATTTTTATTGGAATTATTTGAAATACCCTATTTATTGCTTTTCATTCATTTATCCCTCCGCCAAACTTTGGGAAAGCCCTGTGCCAGGCATATTGTGCGAGGTCCCAGGGATATAGAGATAAGGATGTAGGGCTATGGCTCTGCCCTCCTTAGATGATAACACACCTACTGGCCCAGCAGCCAGTGAGCCAGGCTGGAAAGAGTCAGGGATGAGACTCTTACCTGATGAAGAGGCGATGGGAGAAACTGTGCAGGAGTTCAGGGCATGCAGGTTCAGTCAGAGACCTCAGCATACTAATGTGGGTAATCAAGGGAGACTGATCCTTTACCCTAGGTTTTTGTTCTTTTTTTAATTTTTTTTTTTTTACGTTTTATTTATTTTTGAGACAGAGAGAGACAGAGCATGAACGGGGGAGGGGCAGAGAGAGAGGGAGACACAGAATCGGAAGCAGGCTCCAGGCTCTGAGCCATCAGCCCAGAGCCTGACGCGGGGCTCGAACTCACGGACCGCGAGATCGTGACCTGGCTGAAGTCGGACGCTTAACCGACTGAGCCACCCAGGCGCCCCTACCCTAGGTGTTTTAAGGTCCCTGGTGAGAATGACCATCAGAGTCCCTCGTCTTTTACATAAGGCCTCTGCCTAAGTCCTCTTTTGAAGAAAAGATTTCATGACAAAAAAAATAGTTTGAAAAACTATAAATTGGTCCCATATTAGGGAGGTAAGGGACAGTCAGATGTTTATGGGCTTTTTGTACTTGTTGAAGTGTTTAGATGTTTCCTAAAAGGGATAGGAGAGTGAAATTGTCCTAGTGAGACCCTGGACATAGAGCCCTGGGAAGGAGGTGATTGCAGATATTCACATAGGAGACACGTGCCTGGGGGGGGGGGGAGGGAGGGGAGTGGCAGTGAATATATGGAAGGCATGAATTCCAGATCCAAGTGGCAGGATGTCATGATTGATTTGATGTAGGGTCAAAAGAGGCCGTTTAGAAGAATGCCAAGGTTTGGGGCTGATAGGTTGCCATTCACCTAAAGAAGGAAAACAGTAGGTTTGCAGGGGAACTATGACAAATCCAACTTGCAGCACATTGAGTTTCAGATGCTATATGGGACATCCAGCTAGAAATGGCCAATAGGTAATTGATATGTGGGCCCAGAGTTGAGATCTAAGATCTAGCAGAAGGGAGCGGCGTGAAGGTTGAAGCCGTGAGTATGCTGTGGTCTGTGAGGCAGGCACCCACAGTGAGGAATAGATAAAAACAGTCCCAGGGACCCACATGATTGAAGGGATAGATGATGGATACTCAGATTCTAGAAAGATGCCAAAAAAATATTGATGGTGTTATAGGCACAGGGAAAAGAAATGTCAAGAAGATATTGAACAACAGTGGCAAGTGCCACAGAGGGTCAAGTTCAAAAAAAAAAGAAAGGAAGGAAAGAAAGAAAGAAAGAAAGAAAGAAAGAAAGAAAGAAAGAAAGAAAGAAAGAAACAAACATTTGGCAACAATGTTTACTTAAATGACATGTTTCTTTGAAGTGATACAACAAAAAATGGTTTTACAAAAGCAACTATTTTATAACTACAGCTTTGGAATTTGTTATTGCAAAGCACAAGAAAAGATTAAGCCAAAGATGTGGTGATTTTAATGTCTCAGTTTTGGTCTAAAAAAATGTGGGTTTTTTTCTTCCTCTAAATATGCCAAAATAAGCCATCAAGCTATGACTAATTTATTAACTGTTCAGTGTTAGCTTTTGTCACATTTGACTTGTTTCAGACATATTTGAAAAATGTGAACGTATTAAAAGATTCTTATGAAGTGAAATTTAACCTCAATATGAGGACGCCAGTGTAAGCAAATCTATGAACGCAGTTATCTATTTGCCCTTCTGGTAGTTTCCTTTTAGGTAAACCACTTTGGGTGAGGTGGCTCTGCACCCTGACAGCTCTGACCTTAAGCAGATCACAACACTGCTGCTACTCCATTTCCCTGTCCCTAAAATCAAAAGTGGGTATATTCTAGAGTTCTTCCCTTCAAACTGTAGATCGTGATACATTAGTGAGCCAGGAAGTGGGAAATTATCAGAGTACACTACTCCACATAGCGAGTAACGTCTTGTTTTGACAAATTTACATTAAAGCTCTTTGGGAGAGAGGGAAGGGAGGAGGGATGATGGGGGGCGGGGTAGGGATGGGGAGAGAGGAGGAAAGAGTGTGTGTGTGTGTGTGTGTGTGTGTGTGTGTGTGTGTGTGTGTGAGAGAGAGAGAGAGAGAGAGAGAGAGAGAGAGAGAGAGAGAGAGATTACTAGCTCATCCTGTAAAATGTATTTTTAACTACAGACTGTGGTTTTAAATTTTTTGAAAAACACTGCCCTCAACTAGAGCCCCTTCCTATTCTAAAAATCTCTCATTCCAGTTGTCTGCCCAGTTGCTCTCTTGGCGTAGTAAATGTTTGAGGACAATACTGTGGAGTGGCAGGTATAAAAACTGTTAAGGAATGACCGCTAATAACAAAGGAGAAAGACATTAAAAGGTAAATAAGGCCAACATCTGTGTTGTATTTGACCACAAGACTGAACAAGCCTTTAAAATTTATTGGTATTCCGACTAGCAAGTCATTACTGTAATTTATGAAGTAAAGTTAAAATATGCTATATATTAACAAACAATGGAGTAATTCTTTTCATGGTGGTATAATATGCAACCGTATCGAGGAGAAATAAAGCTTTTTCAAAAGTAACGATACCGGCACATAAATTCCCGAATTGGCAATTAAATAAATGTGGTGAGTCTCTTCCATCTTGCCACATAAAAAGATTCATTGACATGGTTATGAGACAAGTCGGTGTATTTTATTGGCCTGAACTAGAGGGAGTAAACACCTTGGTCAGGTGTTTTGTTTTAGAAGCAGCTGTTTGAACTTCTCCTACTGGTTATTTCTGCTCTAGGGTATATTTGAGCATTTGCTTTTTCCAGCGCACTTACTGATTTAGCATTCAAGTGAGTGAGCAATTTCCTATAAAACTAAGATTCAATGGAAGTTTCTCTATACTTATGGGTAAACTTTTAAATTCGTCTGCAGCCTCCGGAATTTCATAGACTTTAGGTGGTATTAAACAGGGACAGTTTAAAGAATGCTGAGGAATATGAATCATCAAACCGGAAATCTGAGGGACGTGTTTTTATTTGTCCTTCCCTACGCAGCCCTTAGACATTCCGTTGGTCTCTCTTTCTTTCTTCTCTGCCCTGTTACAAACCCTGGGGTGTTTGCTTTGCCCCTTTGCCAATCTAACCCCTGACTCTTGGCAGTACTGTGCTCTCTGCCTCCTTCCCACTGTCAGTCAGCCGGCGGAGAAGGCCTGGGGAAGAGAGCAATTGAGACCAACCAGCGAGGTCATCCTGCCATATTTTCCCAGACCCTTCGCTGTCGGTCCTCTGGGACTCCTGAAAGGTAGACTGATGGAGGGGGCATGGTGGAGGCAGTGCTAGCAGAGTGGGTGGGGTGGGGCGGTGTTGACTCCACCTCCCTGGCCATAGCTGATTGGCCTGTGGCAGGCAGCCTTTGAGTCCCCGCCCCATCCCTCCATCCCGGGCCCCTGCTCTCTCCACTGTGTGCAAACGCATCTAGCAGTGCCAGATTAAGAGACGAGAATTTTTTTTTTTCTGCGTGAGAACAACGTGTCTGCCAGTTAGCCATCCGATTTATTAGATGAGCAAAGTAAGGATCGGTGAGGTAAGGGCCCCAAAGTGGGAGAGCAAGGTAGGGCCTGGCCCCTGGGTCTGGGGCTCTTCCTCCAATGCTTGAGGCTCTTTCCCGAAGCGCTTGTAGAGACGGGACTTGAGAATACTCAAGAGCTTGGTAGACTATAGAAATATGGGCAGTAGGGAGTAGACCACAGACTTTGGAATGAAGATGCTGTGTTCAGAAGACCTAACAGAAAACGTGCAAGTCTTATGTCAGAGAGTATAGGCACACAAAGTGTACCCCAGTAGGCAGGTGACATATGTGAAGGCATAATTCTTCTACTTACAATTTCCCTAGTTAAGTGATGATACAGGTGGACTCTGTACTTACTCCAGAGGCTTGATGTAACAATGAAACAGGCTATCAGAAATTATTGCTTGAAAACATTTAAAATGTCGGACGTGTAACAGCCAACATTGCTGTTAGAATGCCGGTGAAACCTTCCAAAGCTCTCATTACAGCTTTGTAGACTTTGTGGACGTGTTTTCTTCCTTGATTAGTTATGCAGGGTCTTCGCCAAGAACCATGTTGTTTCCTGGATGTGATACATTACAAATACAGTGACACCATGAAAACTGCAACTATTTCCACAGCCCCTGAATTCATCTCAGTGCCCATAGATGTCATGTGGATATGGAGTGTATGAGACAGCCTGATCATCAGTAGCACCCAAGACTTAAGCTTTGCATGTACATTTCAGGATGCTGGTCCTCCCCCCACCCCCCCCCCCCCGCCACCCCCCACCAACCACCAACCTGCCCCCGTGCCTTTGGTATGGTCCTGGCTGTCTGGTAACTGGATGGTGTCGCATGAATGTCAGGATCAGCTCTCTGAGCTGGGCATAGTGCCTGTTGCTCAGAGTGGCTATAACTTCCTACTGTGAGTATACCCCAAATTGGCTGACAGCCCCAAAAAATAACAAATAATGATAGTTATCATCTGGAGTAAAATTAGTATTTATTACCCTTCTGAAATTAATCTATTATTGTACCTATTTTCTGGTATTTGTGGCAGACCTGTTAGATACTCTTGGTTTATGGCGTAACATACACAGTGTCTTCTCCAGTCTGTGAATTTCTTGCTCCTGACACACACCTGTGAAGATAAATTTCCTCTACTCTATATGCCTAAGTAACCCTAGATTTTATATTGTAATATTTGAAGCAGCAAAGTATCTCTTCATTATGCAAAGTACCAACAGCATTGGGGTCACTTGTTAAATAAGATAAGTCACTGAAGTTTGCACACAGAGTGGATCACGTCCACCAGGAGCAGCTGGAGGCCAACCCTCCCGATGAGTCCCTTGCTCTTGGCCCTTCCTTGCACTGACTCCCTCTTTTTGTGACACTGTATTCCATGAACCTGAAGTACATATGTTCTTGACCTGAAAAATTCTTCTTTTAGGATCCACCTACATCAGTTTCCCTTGGACTGCGCATGGAAGAAATGATTTTCAACTTGGCAGACACACATCTATTTTTTCAACGACTTAGAAGTAAGTTCTGATTATTGTATACACACTTCATGTTGCGTGCCTGGAAGTCGGTGAGTGGTCTTGCAATAACAGTGAGATATTTTGCGACTGTGTAACGGAAATAATGAGATTCCATTCATTACTGATTATGTGGTAATATGGTTGCCTTCATGGTATTTCTGTTTTGCTTTACTTGGGCTGTTGTGTTTCAAGGTTAGATGCCATGTGACCCTTGGTAAGGATTAAAACTTGATGTCAAAACTCTTAAATATTAAAATATTAAACTGTGTTGATAGCCTATGCTACAGATTTCTCAGCTACGTAATTACCACTGAGACGGGTAACCTTCAGAATCCAACAGAAGGAGCAACACTGGCCTACCCTCTCCTTGTCAGCCTCTTAGCCTATGGAGTCCTACGGTTTTCTTTCTGGTTGGCCCGATTGTATAATATTTTAGTCAGGCCTCTGCCCTTTGGACTGCCAGGATTTCTTACGTCAAACTGCTGATGATTTCATTTGTCCATTGTAATTTGGGGAGGAACTTCTGTAAGATGGTTAATTAAACTTGTTACAGGGACTGTCTAACATGATGATCTCGATTAGCGGCGTTTTTAAGCCTAGAGAATTTTGTTTCTTATATCACCGTTAGGAGAAAACATGACTATGACTACATTTCACCCTCTTCTTAATAGAGACAGTTGTTTATTTAAATCCTGCTGTTAAGCAAGCTTGTGGTAAGGCTGCCAACAGGCATTAATCATCAAGTTGTTGTTTTGGTAGATTTTATAAATGTGTGTTATTTCAGACAGAAGAATCTGAGAGATTCAAATAGAACTTTTACTGATCAAAGTTAATGGGCAGCAATTGGCCTTTAAATATTTCCTGATGTTTCCCTTTTCGAAATCAAGCAAAACACACCTTATTTAATAGATGAGCCAAAATCATTTGAAAAAGGCCAGTGTGACAGAACTTAAATGCGGTTTGTTCAACATCTGTCCTGTATTTTGATTTCTTTTCATCTGCGATGAAACTACTCGTAGACGAATTGGCAACTTTCGGTGCAATGAAATTATTTAAATGTGCTTCATTTTTTCCCATTCCTTAGTGAAATATTTATTTTTACACTTAGGGTAAAATACAATTTTTTTTTCACATTTTAAAGTATTTGCTTTTCTTAAGGAAATTACATGTAAGGCATTACTATTTTTTAAGGTAGAAATATTCCCAGTGAGTGACAAGTTCAGAGTTGCCTTTAGAAGAGCTTAATAATCATTCTTATTTTCAAAAGCTGTTTCTGATTTATGGTTGTGATTCACTTCATAAGAGAACAGCACAAAAAATTCCATATTTTACTGGTATATTAAAATTCCTTCCCTGAGTTTCCATTTGTTTCTAATGATACAGACTAGGCTGATACTTTGTCTTGGGTACAACCTTGTTACTCTTAACTGATGTTAATAGGTGTTAATAGCACCCATCGAGAAGAAATTAGCAGCAATTTGCTATTGCTTTCAAATTTTACCTTCTTACAAATGCCAAAGCTTGTCTATGCAGTGGCAAAACTATTGTGGTGAAAAGTGAGAGGTTAGCCAAAGCAATAATTCGGTATCATATAGACCAAAAACTTCCAAACTTGGTTTTGATATAACATAGCTGGATTTTCATTTGTTTACTGACATTATTCACAGTGAACTGTATACAGAGTATCTAAAATAGCGCTCAAATCCATGGAAAGTACATCTTGAAAGTTCTAGTTTAGAGATGTAGGGGATATAGTTTTTCCATAAGCCCAAACTGAGACAAAAAGAAAATGATGAACTGGGGGTCGATGCAGTCATTAAAATGTCTGATTCTGTTCTTGGCGTAAGGACTTTCCCTTATGTACAGTAGAGAAGGGAATAAAGATATAATTCAACCAAATATACAAAGCAACAGTAGAAAAATGAAGCTTATAACCTTACAAAAGTTAGTTTTATGTTATTTTACTTAAGAGTAATATAAAGGTATCAACAAAAGTATAAATCAAAGATCCATTTAACCTCCGTCTTTGAAAATTGTTTACTTGCTCTAGATTTGCATAATATTTTAAAAATAAATTGGTTCTTAAACTTATTTCAGTATTTCATTTTATATTTTGGTAATTCAGACCTGGGGCTGGTCATTGCAAATACTAGTTTCTTTCAAAATAAAAAGCAGAGTTATTTCCTGGGAAAAATAAATGTATTGGCATTCTATTTCCAAGAAAACCAAAATTATCTCATCAGGCAGAAATGGTGTGGTAATGCCTAATTTCACACTCTAATGAGCAATGTGGTGCAGTAAGAGACGTGGATATTTTAATGTATTTAAATGACATGTTTTTAACATTTTAAGATCTCTGATACAGGTAATTTCAAGGGGATTAATGATCTATTGTTGAGCTGGAAGTGTGATTTCCGAACTCCAATTGTTGACATTTGGCCTCATTTTCTTTTAAAAAGTTAACTTTTTTGCCAGCCACCCCTCTGTATAATTTGATTAGTTCACAGTTTTGGCTTATAAGAGATTCTGAATAATGACACACACTTGTGAGAGGCTTCTGGTAACAGTTTTTGTGTTATCAGAGTATACGTTTCAAATCGTTCTGGAGATACTAGCAAATTTTAGGATATCATTTTAAAGTAATTGAGAAATGCCTTAATTGTACTTTAAGAACTAAAACAGTTAATCATTTTACTTTTAAAAGTCTTGTGTGTCACCTCATTTTGTGACAATTTTTTTTTTAATTTTTTTTTCAACGTTTATTTATTTTGGGGACAGAGAGAGACAGAGCATGAACGGGGGAGGAGCAAAGAGAGAGGGAGACACAGAATCAGAAACAGGGTCCAGGCTCCGAGCCATCAGCCCAGAGCCTGACGCGGGGCTCGAACTCACGGACCGCGAGATCGTGACCTGGCTGAAGTCGGACGCTTAACCGACTGCGCCACCCAGGCGCCCCTTGTGACAATTTTTAATAAAAGCAGTCACAATTTAAATTAATTGTGTTGACACTCCGGAGCAGAGTGGGGGGGAGGGCAGGGAATTAAATGGAGAAATTTTGTGGGTTTTGTTTTGTTTTCTTTTGTTTGTTTTTTGGTACCATTGAAAAATATTTGACATGTTAAGGAACATGAGTGACAGGGAGACGTAATTTTCAAAGGAAATAATATCCCCCCCACCCCCCCACCCCCACTCCCAGAGAAGGGTTTAAACTTTACTTCCATAGTGTACTTCTGGCTTTCCTATTTCTAAGACTATTTAACATCCCGCGTATCATTTTACCAAAGGGTCTCCGCGTGCAATGTGATGATGCTTATATGGAAGTCATTTTTTATGAGTGACGGTATGGAACTAGAGGTGTTTGTTTTTTTTTTTTCTTCTTCAGCTTCTTTAGCAAAGTATGACTCCGAGTGAATGGAGAAAGAGTTCTTTCTGTTGGGTTTTTATTGAAAGGCAACCTGCAGGCAGAGTGAGGAAAGGCCTTTCGTGTACGATGACGTTTCAGTTTAACTTGCTATTGGTCAGTTCTCCCGCTAGATTTTTTTCCACAGTCAGGGAGACTATTTCATATAAGTCAACTAAAAATAAGGTGTAAGCCTGTGTTGAACTTGCTCTCTGTCGGGTGTCAAGTTGTATCACTGAGCTGGCATTACGGTTGCCATCCTAACTGGTGCTGGTGACGTGGTGGCCTTCACGGGCCTCTGCTCCCAGAGCACACTCCCTGACTGCAGGAATCAGGGTTGGGAAATAGCAGGAACGCTCCTCATCCTTCTGTCTTCACGTAAAGGGGTTGTATACATCACACTTATCTAGTTAAGTGTGGGG
This sequence comes from Prionailurus bengalensis, assembly GCF_016509475.1. Taxonomy (NCBI): domain Eukaryota; kingdom Metazoa; phylum Chordata; class Mammalia; order Carnivora; family Felidae; genus Prionailurus; species Prionailurus bengalensis. The sequence continues at coordinate 21,241,593 of NC_057353.1, read as the reverse complement.
CTCCATTGGAGCATTCTCCCTCTCCTAGTGTGTTGCATAGTTGAGACAGACCAGAGGATTCCTTAGTGTCAGGATTCACATGAATGCCTCAGTCCTTTCTTGAGTCTTTGCCATGTAGACTCCTGTCCTAGATCTGTCGTTTAAGTACCTGCTTCTGGTACCCCTTTGTTTTTACCTTTTCTACAAAGAAAAGGCTTGGGATAGGGTTGCCTGGGTGGTTTGGTCGGTTAAGCGTCCGACTTCGGCTCAGGTCATGATCTCGTGGTCCGTGAGTTCGAGCCCTGCGTCGGGCTCTGTGCTGACAGCTCAGAGCCTGGAGCCCATTTCAGGTTCTGTGTCTCCCTCCCTCTCTGCCCCTCCCCTGTTCATGCTCTGTCTCTCTCTCTGTCTCAAAAAAATAAACATTAAAAAAAAATTAAGAAAAGGCTTGGGATAGAAAGTTCCGGTCTCCCTAGAGGCTAGCCTGGGTTTGGTGAGGCAAAGGTTGTGGAAGGCTGCTGAAAACAGTCTCTAAATAATGCTGTGGTTTAAAGGAAGGGAGTTGTAATGATTTTTCTTATAAAGCAAAGAAATTAGTTTGCCCCTTGGTTTCATTCAGTCTTTGAATTTGTAATAATACTTTATGACTCTAACCCTTAGGGTATCATCTGTTAATTATTTTAGTATATAGTATTTATAAATTTGTATTTACCTACGAAAAAAATCTTTCTTCAAAGTATCAACCATGCCAATGCTCAATAGCTTCGATTTCACGTGACGTGTTTTGTAGTGACCTAACGCCTGTGTTGCCAAAAGTGTAAAATTTTAGCTAATTCAGAGGTTGATTTTTTTTAGTTGAAAAATATAATTCACCTAGAAAGGGCCTTATTCTCTATAAATAAGCGGGAAAGGAACTCTTGTGCCCAGAGTCCAGCTTTTGTGGTGGGTGCTGGAAATTCTGGTTCTCTGCTGCTGCCTGAGAAAGCATCTCATGGGTGCTTCCAGAGAAGACGCTTCGAGAAGAGCTTTGAGCTGTTCTCTGTTTTCAGTCCCTTCCACAAGCCAAGAGCAACTGTATGAAAATGTGCGTGCATTATCAGTATTATATTCCAAATGTACCCATACACATATACACATATGGCATGTTTTCAGCTCTGTACAGAGGCTTTTGTGCTCTTATTTCCTTCTTATACATTTGGCAAACATAAAGTATCATGTTTTTTTAAACTCCTGGTAACATCTTTCATAACAACCAGAATATCGCCTTCAACGTTTTGACCATTAAATGACTTAGATTGAATTCTTATCTGTTATCTTAGAATAGAATCGATTTCTATTTCCTCCCCCATGGAAGAGAGTAGAGAGTTGACTTTGCCTTCTTTGTCTTTATTTTTGAAAAGAAAGTTCATCTATTTATTTTATTAAAAATTTTTTTTTTCAATTTACATCCAAGTTAGTTAGCATGTAATGTGCAATAATGATTTCAGGAGTAGATTCCAGTGATTCATCCCCTACATAGAACACCCAGTGCTCATCCCAACAAGTGTCCTCCTTAATGCCCCGTGCCCATTTAGCCCACCCCCCCATCCCCCCCCCCACAACCCCTCCAGCAACCCTCAGTTCGTTCTCCGCAGTTAAGTCTCCTGTGTTTGCCTTCCTGTGTCTTAAGGTAAGTTGTTTGGTCTTGTCCATTTCCTTGGTTAACAAGATTAACAGCAAAAGTCTGAGTTTAGAGGGCAAACTACAGTTTCTGAGTAACAAATGATTATTAGATATAATAAATGAATATTGAATTTAACTATATCCTAATTGATGGCTGAAAAGCAATGTCGTATTTTGTTATTATTACTAATGAATAATTTTAAGTGTTCTTCCTGTTTCTTCATTTCTTACAAGATTCTATATTTTTCTTTTATGTGAAGTAAGAAATAGATATATAAAAATCTATTCAAGGACTTCGTCAATTGTGAGGTTCATCAGAAGGTTAGTAGTCAAAGCATACAGCTGCTTAACATAATAAAAGGTATTTACCTTACACTGACAGCCAACATTGTACTTAGCAGTAAAATAAGAGAGACACATCGTCATTACAAAAGGAAAAAAAAAAATTAAATGCTCTCTGTCAGGACTATTATTCAGCATTATTTTAGGAATCTGGGGCGCAGTAAGACATGAGCTATAACTAATGAAATGAAAGCGATGGAAATGATTGTTTTTGCAGAAAATTTGATATACATAAAAGCTGAAATAAACTTGAATAGTCTTAGAATTTATAATAAGCTTCAGAAAAGTGAAAGATGATAGAATTAAGTTTAAAAATCCATAACTTTTGTATTATAGTCAGACATGCAGAAATTTTAATTATAATTTTACAGTAGCAGAAACTGTAACACCAAAATGAAAACAAAATTAAAAGGAAAAATAATAAGTAACCTATACAAGAGGCAATTGTAAGAAATATATGAATAAAACTTTGACATCTTACTGAGAGATCTAAGGATTTGAATAAAAGATTTTTTCCCTTTCTTTTTGTAACACGTTTGAACAGTTTTACAAAATTGTCCATTTGAAAGGATAGGCAAAAATACCTAAAATTTTTTTGTCCGAAAGTGGTAATAGTAAGCATCCAACTCAACCAAATAGTAAATGTCTTAGAATTCTATAATGATATGAAGATTTGTGTTGGCCTACATTGGCATTGGACTAATCAGGGGGAGAAAAGATCATTCAGACACAGCCCCAACTTCTAGAAAACTTTTGTATGTGTTAAATGAACACACACATATAATAAGATAAGGAATCGATGTCAATTCATTAAGAAAAAACATAAAGAAATAGCTCAGTAGAAGAAATGAGCAAAGAACATGGGACAGACTGTTCACAAGAGGAAAACATGCAAATTGTCCACACACATGAAGGAAAGATGTTAGATTTCACTTTTGGTGATCAGAAATGTCAGAGAGTAAGTGGTCAGCCCCTGCCCATTACACCAGCAAAGATTTAAAATCAGTGATGTGGTCTACAGTGCAGGAAGATAAACAACTTGTGTCCACTGCTGATAAGGATGTGAATTGGTACGAGTTTTCAGAAAGCAGTTTGATAATATGTATTCAGGAGCTTAATGTGCTGATTTTTTTACTCAGTAATTCCACTTTTCGCTTCTATTCTGAGAAAAGAGAATTGTAGACAGATAACTGATAACATAGTGATAAGCGGTCATTGACCTTGTCCTAAATACGTTACATACATTATTCCACTTAATACCCTGAGGTTTCTATGATAAAAAGCACTATCATTATCTCCATTTTGTGGAGGAGCCTAGCAAATCTTGGAGGATTAAACTAAAATTTGTCTAAGCTCATACAGCTACTGAATGACAGACGCTAACTCAAGACAGGTACTTTCTAGAAGTTCTCTCCGCCCACACTATATCTCCCCATGGCCTTTTTTTTTTTTTTAATTCTGAAATACAGAAATGTTTTCAATACCCATAAAAAAAAAAGGAATGAAATAAATTATAGCATCCTCATTGGAGATTGTTTTAAGACTATATTAAATAGAAGGAGGGGCGCCTGGGTGGCGCAGTCGGTTAAGCGTCCGACTTCAGCTCAGGTCACGATCTCGCGGTCCGTGAGTTCGAGCCCCGCGTCAGGCTCTGGGCTGATGGCTCAGAGCCTGGAGCCTGTTTCCAATTCTGTGTCTCCCTCTCTCTCTGCCCCTCCCCCGTTCATGCTCTGTCTCTCTCTGTCCCAAAAATAAATAAACGTTGAAAAAAAAATAGAAGGAAAATATTCATGGTCCATTTCAAGTGTAAAATATAGGCTGTACAGTACAGGGTAACTTAATGTTCGAAAGTATGCCCTATTATCTGAAAAGGTTATAGACTGGATGATTCCAGTGATTTAACATTCTAGAAAAGGCAAAACTATGGAGACAGTAAAAAAGTTCATTTGGTCGCCATGGGTTAGAGGGAGGGAGGGATGAATAGAGGGAGCTCAGAGGAATTTTTAGGTAGTGAAACTGTCGTGTGTGATGCTGCAATGGTGGATGCCCAACATCGTACTTTTGTCAAAACCCACAGGATGCACAACACCAAGAGTGGGCTCTTTTATTTTTTTTAATATGAAATTTACTGCCAAATTGGTTTCCATACAACACCCAGGGCTCATCCCAAAAGGTGCCCTCCTCAATACCCATCACCCACCCCATCTCCCTCCCTATCCCCATCAACCCTCAGTTCTCAGTTTTTAAGAGTCCAAGAGTGAGCTCTAATGTCAATGATGGACTATGGGCGATAATGATGTGTCAGTGTAGATACATTCTAAGATGTCCGTAGTAGGGGAGGTTGTGCATGCATGTAGACAAGGTACACATGGAAAATCTCTCTGCTTTCTGTTCAGTTTTTTTTTTTGTAGGTCTATTGCTTCTCTAGAAAACAAAGTTTAACTTTTTAAAAAAGATTATGGCATATTGAAAAAAAAACTGGAGGGAAATATATTTTTTAAATATGTTATGACATAAAATTTAAAAATAAGTCTACAAAATAAATCATACTACTGTTTTTAATGTATCTGGTATTAAAAACTAGCTAGAGGTAAATATATTAAAAAGTTGCCAGTGTGGATAATGGGTTTACAAATGCTGTTTCTCTGGGACGCCTGGGTGGCCCAGTCAATTAAGTGTCTGACTTCGGCTTAGGTCATAATCTCACAGTTCGTGAATTCGGGCCCCGTGTCGGGCTCTGTGATATCAGCTCAGAGCCTGAAGCCTGCTTCAGATTCTGTGTCTCCCTCTTTTTCTGCCCCTCCCCTGCTTGAACTCTGTCCCCCTCTCTGTCTCAAAAACGAATAAACATTAAACACACACACACACACATACATACAAATGCTGTTTCTCTGTAATGCTCCAGAACTGAGATGCTCATAGCATTTTGTAATCTCTCTATATCTTGTGGCTGCTGCCTTTATTCAGTAGTTAATACATATTTATTGGGCAACTATTAAGTTCCAGGCATAGTGTTCTAGATGCTGAGAATACAGTGATGATTGAGTTAAGGTTTTTCTCATGGAATTGGCACTCCGTAGAGGAAGTAGGAGATAAACACTATGTAAATAAAATAACGTCATGTAGAAATAAATATGAAGAAAATGAAACAGTAATTGGATAAGGGATGGATCAGCTGAGGTGGGGCATCTTTAGCTGAGATGTTCAGGAAGAGGTATCCCTGAGGAAAGGACATTTGTGAAGAAACCAGGAAGTTGGGAGGGAAATAGCTACAACTACAGAAAAGCATTCTGGAAAGTCAGTGGCAAGTACAAAGGCCCTGAGGTGGAAATGTGTTTCACTCCTTCAAGAAATAAACAAGACCATTATGGCTGCAACAGAGTGAATGGGGGGACAGTGACAGAGTCCAGATCATGAAGGACCTTGTAGACTGTGGTGAGAAAGTTGGATGATTTTTCTAATTGTAGTAGAAAGCCATTGGAGAGTTTTAAACATGGGCGTGTTAAAATGTTTATATTCTTAAAAGCTCAGCCTGATTAGCGTATGAGGAAAGGCAAGACTGGAACCAAGGCGACCAATTAGGAGACCGTTGAGCCAGCCAGATAGCCTTGGGCTGAGATGGCGGCAGTTCTGGACATGGTGAGAAGTTGCAGGATTTACAGTATAATTTAGTGGAAACACTGACAGGATTTGATTAAGGCATCAGAGGTTGGAGGAGAAGGAAAGCTGAATGAAGGATGACCACTAGGTTTTGACCTGGGCAACCAGATGGGTGGTGGATTATCTGAGATGAGGAAGAGTGGGTTTGGGGTGGTGAGGAGGGTGGGGAAGGAGTTGTACTCAAAAATTCTGCGTTGAGCATATTAATTTGAAATACATATTCAACATCCAAGTCAAGAAATTATGTACCTATAGGTTTGAATCTCAGAGGAGAGACGCAAATTAAAGGATATTTTATTTTTTTAAAAAATTTTTTACATTTATTTATTTTTGAGAGACAGAGTGAGACATCAAGTGAGAGTGGGAAAGGGACAGAGAGAGGGAGACAGGATCAGAAGCAGTCTCTAGGCTCTGAACTGTCAGCACAGAGCCCGATGTGGGGCTCGAACCCACAGACCGTGAGATCACGACCTGAGCTGAACTTGGACGCTCAACGGACTGAGCCACCCAGGCCCCCCTTGAGGATATCACTTTAAAAGTCATAAAGACCTCTTCTATGGGAAAGAGTGCCAATTGAGAAGAGGGCCTAAGATTGAGTATTAGACACTCTAATAATCAGAAACAGGACCAAGGAAAAAGAACTTTCAAGAGATGTGTTAAGCAATAGACAGTGAAGGGGGTGGAAAAGTATGGGGTATCACAGCAACGTAGCGGATGGCATTTCAGGAGCAAGGGATGATGTGCTGTGTCCCAATTGCCACCAAAGTTGAGTAAGACGAGAACAGAGCAGTAGCTTTTGGATTCGGCAAGAATCTTGGCCGTTAATGACTCTGATAAGCACCATTTCAATGAAGCAGGAAGACAGTTGGAGCGGTTTGAGGAGAAGACCAGGGTTGACAAAGTGAAGTCAGGAAGGATTGAGTGTCTACAGTGACAGGTTGTAGAGAGATGGGTTGGTGTATGGAGGGGATCAGAGGATCAAGGGAGGTCGTGGAGTTTTTCCACGGAAGATGTTTAGACATGTTGGGCCTCAGTGGGAATAATTCAGTGGAAGAGAAAAGATGTATGGTAGCAAAGAGAGAGAAACTGTGAGAGGGAAGTCCTTGGGTCGCAAGGGAAGATGGGTGGCATCCGGAACACAAGATAAGAAGAAAGGCAGAATTGGCAGCTTCAGATGCGGGCAGGCAACTGGGGTTCGGTAGTGCTAAGAGGAAGCTGTTCTCACTGGAACAACACCTGCCACTCTGTTACTACCGTTTCCTGTCTGCTGCTCTTTGTCCCCAACTAGGGAGTCCCTTAAGGGCAGACACCATGATCTGTCCGCCCTCATCCTAAGTTTCTAGCACAGGACTTGGTGCATGGAAGGCTCTCGTATGTTTTTTTAGTTTTTTTCCAAAACTTTCGAATTAAATAGTCTACAATGAGCACGCCTGCTTTTATATTTTGCAAAAGTTAACTCTTTACAAGTAAATGATTAATCACAACCTTGAAAACAATTTAGATTGTCCAAGATGTTAAATTTTGATGCCCCTTCCTTAAAGTCATATCTTCAAAGTTCTTAATGCCAAAATACAATATACATGGAAGAGGTATGTTATAAATCATACAGTGTGCTTCCAGTTTAAGGTTTAAAAAAATAAAAGGTATTTACATCAAAAAAAAAAAAAAGATACAGGGTTTGCTACATTAAAAATGTTACAGACGCGCCCGAGTGGCTCAGTCGGTTAAGCATTTGGCTCTCGACTTCGGCCCAGGTCACCATCTCCCGGTTTGTGAGTTAAATTCCCACATCAGGGTCAGTGCTAATAGTGCAAAGCCTGCTTGGGATTCTCTTCCCCTGCCCCACTTGTGCTCTCTTTCTCTCTCAAAATAAATAAACAAACTTTGAGAAAAAAATTACAAAAATATTTTCTACAATAAAAAAAGACTTATTTCCAAGTAGTGGTCTAATACCATCTGCCACCAATACAACAATATGTTTTATTTATTTTTATTTTCGATAGTTAATATTTCCTATAATTAGCCGATTACGGACTATAGTCAATCAATGACTCAGCTATTCCACCTTGACTCAAAGCCCCGTATTTATGTGATTTGTTCTCTTACAGTGCTAGAGATAGCAGAACTTGAGCTCATGAATTCATGCATTCGTGGAGGAACCCCTCTGTGCCTTAATTTCCTGTCTCTAAAATTGAATGATGATAGTACACACCTCACAGGGTCCTTGTGAGGATTCCCTACTTCTATATCATTAAGGGCACAGGACTAGCACCCGCCCACAGGAAGCAGTTGAAGAAATCTAGGCTATTACTGTTTACGGGTGTCTTCTACGTGTCAAACCCGAGGCAGTAGGGCTATGGAGGAAGAAGAGGGAGTGACTTCAGGAGGGGTTAGGGAGTGAAGGAAAAGAGACAGTAGCTGGTTTGCTGCCATAATCCCCATGCAGAATTCCAACACTAATCACACCAGAGACGATGACGACAACAACAACGAATCTGCCAGTGTTTAATTTGCAAATGCAGCTGGTTCTAAGCGCATCACACAGTACTTCTCTTGCCCTTTCTTCATTCGTAGCCTCCCCCCACCCCCAGGTCCACCAGAGGAGATTCACTGCTGGCAGTTAAATAGCTACTGTCTCTGGCTTCTGTCATGCTGTGCCGCTCCTTTGTAGAAGACGAGGATGCTGGCTTTGTGTCAAAAAGACGCGTGTTTCTTTGCTCGTGCTGATCAGTTTTCCTTTCCTTGTCCAATTCCGGATCGTGGAAGGATTGAAGGATGGCTCATGGAACTTTCTGGTAGTCCACAGTGTGGAGCAGAGCCTTGCCTTGTTTGAAGTCTCCTCACCAGGCAGAGCAAGCCTGTCCCTGGGTACGTCCCCATGGTGGCAGTGGGGATGCACTGTTGGGCTTTGGGTTCTGGTCCTCCCTTGGTCAAGTAAGAAAGACAGGAGAGCAGCAAGCTTCAGGGAAACTCCTCCTGTCAGTAAAAAAAAAAAAAAAAAAAAAAAGCATTGACTTTGATTCTCCCTCAACACTGTGAACTCCATCTTACCATCTCCAGTTTATATATGTGGGAAATTGAACTGAAGTGATTTTTGCCCAGAGCCGCTTTGGTAAAGCCAAATATGAAGCCAGCGTTTCCTGCCACAGCTGTCATTGCACTAAAACCTGTCTAGCTGTGTCTCCTAAGCTGACCGTTGCTCTTTAGCAACATAAAGGAGGTAGAGTATCCCGGTGCTGTCACACCTTGATGTGATATGGCAAAGCCCAATAATGGCATTTTCTCTAATGTATTCTTTACATTTTTTTAATATTATTTATTTTTGAGAGAGAGAGAGACAGAGCACGGGTTGGGGAAGGGCAGAGAGAGAAGGAGACACAGAATCGAAACAGACTCTCGGCTCTGAGCTGTCAGCACGGAGCCCAAGGCAGGGCCCGAACTCGGGAACAGCGAGATCATGACCTGAGCTGAAGTCGGACGCTTTTAACCAACTGAGGCACCCAGGTGCCCTCTGTTCTTTGAAAGCTTTGTTTTTCACTGTCTTCCAAACAGTAGCTACTCAAGCAACCTAACATCTGCTTTGCGAAAGTTGGAAGATAGGGAGGTAGATAAATAGGCAGGCAGTGAACAGACATTTGCTTGTAAATTCCTACTGTTAAATAGACATATTTTCCTGCCCCTATATTACAAAGGAGAGCTGATATGCTGTAAATGTACTCCTGCTTACTCCATTCTCGACACTATACAAGGCATAGAGGAGAAGAGATGAAATATATCACTGCCCTTGAGGAGCCCAGATGCTATGTGGAGACGGAAAAGCAAAAGCACGATTTTATCGCAGAATGATATTCCTGGTGATGGGGATATGTAAGGATATTACTAGAGTCCAAAGGCAGGATGGCTCACCCAGATCGAGAGCAAGGTGCCAGGGCTGTGTGTGTCAGAAAAATGATTGCCCAAGAAAGTGATCTTTGACATGAGAGCATGTGGCATTTGGGCACTTAGTTTGAGTAGGTATAAAGCACAGAGTGCACGCAGGGCAGTTGTGAGGTAAGAGGATAGAAAGGGAGACTAGAGCCAGGTCACGGAAGGCTTTGTACACTCTGCTAAGGAAGCTGGATTTCATATAGAATGCCAGTGGTAACCGTTACAGAATGTTTAGCATTACCATGGGCATGAATGGCATTGCGAGGTCAAGGGCGTCAATAATCTAGGTGGGAGATCACCAGGGTTTGTCTGCGAGAACAGAATACAGGGGCAGATGCGAAAGCTAAGAGTGTAGTTTAGAAAGACTGGGGAATATGTTAAACGTCGCGGGGAGGAAAGCAAGAGTCGTACTTTCTGGCTTGACTCATCAGATAGCGGTTTAAAACCCCAGGACAGTTAGCTGGCTTTGGCAGGAAGATGCTAAATTCGGTTTTGAGATGTGGGATTTGAAGTGTACAACATCCTGCAAGTGGTCGGCATGCAGGTCTGCAGCTCAGAGAACTGAGCTTGAAGCCATCGCCCTTGCAATTGGCTAAGATTTGCCAAGAAGGAATGCACTGAATAAAAAAAGTTATCTCAGAGGAGCGGTCCCTTTGTGAATTTTTTGTTTGGAAACCCAGAATCCGAATATAGGTTGAAGATTCCTGATTCAGAAAATGGAATGACTCCTGTGAAGCCACAGTGGTGATTCTAGCCAACTGATGGTCAACCTGCCCATGACATAAACGGCCTTCCTGGTTTTGCCATAGTCTCTCTACTCGGAGGACGAAGCTGTGGGGAGGTGGTGTGCTCTGCGGAAAGAGTGAACGCCTCAGAGATGGAAAGACCCCGAGTTCAGTCTTCATATCCGACCGATGTGTGACCTTCACACAGTCAACCTGACAAGCCTCAGAGATGACCCGGGGGCTTATTAGGAAATGGCAGAATCTAGAGCTCCAGCCCAGTGCCTGCCATTTGTTGGACCTCAGTCAACAGGAGGACCACCCCTTCCTGAGTAGAAATACCCCGTCAGCTTGCCCGCAGTTGGCCGGATGGCTGTCGGTCTATTTAAAAACTCCCGTGAAATCGACCTGTTGGTGTCACACAAGACAGGCTTTTCGTGCAGATTCTTGATTTTGACAGGTGCTTACTAATCTTCAATCTGGGGGAAGAGTCACTGTTTTGTGAAGTCTGATTTTACTAATTTACTTGCATAGGAAGTTTGTTTAGTACAGAGAGGAATTCCTTTTTTTAGATTGACTAATGCAAGAGAAAGCCTGTAACTTCAGCTTCCCCAAAATGTGTCTAAGTTGCAGTCCCTGGGGACTTCTCCTGTTTCAGTGCAGTTACAATGGAGCCTCTATGCGAACAGCATTTCTAAGGAAACGCTTTCTAAATCCTGGATTCTTCTCACTGCTAATTGTGTGCTACTCCTTTGTAAGGCAGGTGGAGGGTCAGGGCAGGGGAGAGGATGCCATGTTTTTATCAACATTATTTTGCAGATTTGTTCACCGCCTCAAAAATAATTGACTGAGAATTATCTCCTGGTACTGGCATTTTGTCAGAAAGCTAAAGGGAGCTCTTATGTGCAAGATATCCCTTCAGTTGGTGGGAATTGTTTGTTTTAAACACATATTGCAACCCTACTAGACTGGAGATCAGCTATATCTGTTAAGCAAAAAATCAGTACCTCGGAAAATTAACAGTTGAAAGATTGTGTTTAGCACGTATGTAGTAAGAACATGTAGGGTTGGGGTAAAACACAAGTATTTTCTCTTTTTTAATTTCATTTATGTCTTTTGAGGGAAAGAGGGCAAGTGGGGGAGGGGCAGAGAGAGAGAGAGAGAGAGAGAGAGAGAGAGAGAGAGAGAGTCTCAAGCAGGCTCCCTGCTGTCAGCACAGAGCCCAACTCAAGGCTTGACCTGAGGAACCGTGAGATATGCCCTGAGCCTAAATCAAATCAGATGCTTAACTGACTGAGCCACCCAGACGCCCCGAATATCTTCTCTTTTTAAAGCGGCAATTATAACATTTACTTTCTTTAAACTATACCGAAAAACATTTAAATTTCAGTTGGCAGGAATGAATAGTTCATTCTACTTATAATCGCATACCTGTTAAAATGGTCATAAGCAGAAGCCCTTCCTCATTATTGGCCAAGGTCCTTGCAGCAATTGCCAATAAGGGCTCTCTCCAAATCCAAGAGAATATTTGAAACTTTATATCTGAGGCAAGACACAAATGGATTCTGTAAAACTATTTTTCGTGATAACGGCAAACAAGATGAAGCTATTCCTATTCTCAAGGAGCTTAGAGTTCGGGGAAGCCCAGAGGAGGGGGGTGGAGTCGAGCATGGGTGCTGCTCAGAAATTTGAGGGTGACTCACACACTGCTGGAAAAATTAACAAGGCTCAGCAGAACTGCCTGGGGTGGGCTTTGGAGAAGAGTGATCTAAGCAGCAGTATAGTAAACGAGCCTCTGAATGATAGAAGTTATCAGCTGAGGAAAATATAGCGTAAGGAGATAAATGAATGTCATAAACTCGTTGACACACATCCTTCACACTGGTCACTCGCTTGAACATTTATTAAGCAATGACCGTGCTATGCGGAAACATGATTTTAGGCGCTTAAAATAGAATTGTAACGAGGACTGACAGTTGTTGCCCCACTGAAGTTAACGGTCCAGAGGGGGGGAAAAAAAGCTGGAAGTGAGCAGCCCTTGCCTGGTTAAAAGAAATCTGAAACACGCATAAAATGGAATATTAGGACAGTTTAAAAAATAACACAGATGATTAATATAAAAATGTCTTTATTACATATTGTTGAGTGGAGGGGAAAGAGGCTACAAAACACGTATCTGGTTGTACCTGCTTTTCGGGTGTGTGTCCCCCAATGAAATTGTAACCCCTGTGGAGAACGGGAGGAACTTTGGACAGTTGAGTCAGTAGGAGGGCAGGAAGGACAGTGGAAGAACTTAACAGCGGTGACTTCTGAAGGATGGAACTGAAGTTTCTTTCATTTATACGCTTTTCTGTTTTGCATGAATTTTCTACACGGGTGTGTGTTATGGTCAGACAAAAAAAATTTCTTTTCATAAAACTGCTTTTTAACACTTCTGTGACATAATGCAGCAACATTGTCACTTATCTTCCGGTTGGCTCATCGATTCTGTCATAACTAATTCTGTCAATCGGGTCATTGGAAAGGTTTTGTTCCGTGTCAGCCGTGTGCTTGGTCCACATCAAAAAGAAATAGTCAGAAATAGGGTCCTATTTAGAAAACAGAGAGAAAAAGACCCATGAGAAGTTCTCTCTTCCTTCAGAGAGTTTATTATCTGGTGGTATACTTATCTGTCTCTTTCCTTATCCAACAAAAGTAGATAGGGCTTTGGGGAGGATTAGAAATAACACCTAACATGTAGTAGACTCTCAATAATTGTCCTTACCGTCATTCAGTGGGTTACAGAGCATACATCAGAGGTTGGAAAACATAAGACAAAACAAACAAACAAAAAACAAAAAACCCTAAAAGCTTGACAGAGGAATTAATTGCCTTGGCCAGGAGAGAGAAAGGGGAGGCATGCCAGCAGACGATAGACACAGCTATTGCCTGTGAAAGGGGAGTAGAGGCCCGGCACAGAGTGTGCAGGGGGCTGCAAGGGGTAAACAGGCGGGCATGGCCCTGGATAGCCGACGTTAAGGTCATTATAGAGGCCCTTGAATGCCCAGCTTCATTGGAATCTATTGTTTCCCGTTTAATTTTTCCCAAGTACGGATTGACCACCTTCTGGCTAAAAGGCAGAGACGGACAGAAACAGAAGTGAAACGTATTACCCGCTTCCAAGAAATTGATATTGCATGTTGGAAATTGTATTTTCAGGTAGAGCAAAACCTACGTTGAGAAAAATGTTCTGAAGGTGAAGGTTGAAAGCAGAGTCCCAGCAGTATGATGAATTCCATTTCATATTCTCAAAGCTCTGTAAGAATTCTAGTTCCTTCCCTGGGAGAAAATTAAAATTATAGTGACCCTCCCCTGCACCCACCGCTCTCTCCAGCCCTGTGATGTCTATCGGGCCTTACTGGCAATATGTGTATCTGCTTTATTTTTGAATGCTTGGTGCCTGGTATGATCCCTGGTGTATAAATAGGCAATCAGTCCTTAGTTGAATGCGTGACAACCTGAACAAAAGAACAGAGAATGTGTGTCCTATATATTTTCTAGAGATATTTCCACAATTAATATATAACATAATATAAATGCTATATTCATGGTATACAATATTTTCCTGAATAATACAAACAACCAGATTTATAATGAACAACCAAAACGTGATTATCTGTTACTTTAAATATTCATGGAAAAAGAAAGGGCTGGTTTTCTAGGGAGTGAGAGTATGAATAAGGATGAAAATTTTCCTTAGTTTTCCTTTCAGGCACCCACTCCTCCCCCTCCCGCATTGACACCCAGTGGTTGGAGCATACCAGAGCTCCCCAAGCTGGAGGAAACCACAATCAGATAGAACAGTTCACACCAAAGTAATGAGGCTTAAATAATTTAGTCCTAATCTGAAGTCTTTGTCTTATAAAAGCACATTCAAAAGGAATGATTTCAGGGGGTAGGATTTCAGATCATAATACTTGGAAGAGAGGAGAGAACTTTTGAGTAAGAAAGTGCACTTGAGAGGTCCTCACTTCCCCGTGAGAAGCTAACAGGCAAGTGACATGGAACCTTCCAGTAGCTCACAGAACCCTTTTTTTTTTTTAAATGCCGGTGTCCGCTTCTGCATACTTTTCTCTCCAGAGTCAGTAATAACTCTATGGCAAAAGAAATCGGCTTGGAAAATTTTTATCAACTTACTAACTAAGGATGTTATTCCGAGCTACACATTCCTCTACATGAAATTGAGGAGTTTTTACTATTATAAAAGTATCAGTCCGTATGATGTGTTAAATTAATAAATTGAGCTCTTTTAAACTTTCAAGTTTCACTCCCCACCCTTGCATAAAAGGGTCACTTACAAAGCCAATTACATTCAAGTATCTCTTTAAAAGCTGTCCTGATGTGTGGTTTGCAGTTAAATGAAGATGAATTGATAGGTACAGAATGGTGATAAACTGGAACTAATATTTATTGCAAATATTTAATTTTAAAGTAAAAATTGCTCCAGAAAAAAAAAAAACTCCTAGAACATGACCTATTTAATATTACAGCTTTTGTTCCTTGTGTGTGTGTGATCAAAACAGACATATTCTATGTAAATTGAAACTTGTAGTTAAAGGCTTTGTGAATAAATTAGTATATGATTCACTTTCCTCAAATGGCAACGAGGACTAACTAAAGAACGTGACTGCAGCAAAGTATCTTTTCGTGCTTTGGCAACAAGTTTGATTTTTATGAGAATGTGATTATTCACAGCAAGATGAGGGTTGGTGTCACTATGAAAAATTCTTCTTCAGGAGATGGTCTCAGCAGGAATGATCTAGAAGAAAGGCAACAGGAGTTACAAAGAACACTGTTGCCAGTGACAGATTGTGTTTGCAAAATGATGAGCAAACCCATTGAAAATTGAGAAACAGTTCAGCAGTAAATCAAAGGCTTATTCGTAAGAGAAGTTCTGACTCACCGTTCAAAAGGATGACACTTATGTTAGATATATGCTGTTTTCTTTTTTTTTAAGTTCTGAAATATTTCGTAGATTAAGTCTGCCTTTAATCTTTTAATACATGAAAAATCACATGATACAATTAAAAATATGGATGATATTTTTAGGATAAAACTGTATAATGCAGCTTAACATATTATCAGACACTATTGCACAGTGCTATTTTGTATTTGAAGGTGTGCACCCTTTTCACTGGCCCCCACACCAATTTGTAAAATACCTCATCTTCTGACATTAGCTGAATCATAAAAGAAGCTTTTAATTCGGGCCTGAGCTTCTTGTGTATAGTATCATGTGGTCGGGGTATAGAATGCGTGGGACATAATGAAAAATGGATCTTGCAGCATTCGATATAAAGTATTCACTGTATCCTTAACTTTTTAAAAAGTAATTATGTGTTGAACTCATTAGACCAAGTGCCATGGATTCCATAGTTATCAATTAAAGGAACCCATTGATTGTGTGTTGAGCAATTTTAAATTAGCCCGTTTTATTTGTAAAGAGCTTATTTTCAATTCTTTCTGGCCTCTCTTTTTCTCATGCTAACATTGAGAGTAAGAATAGAGACAAATACATTTTATATAATCGTGGGGTAAAGAAGGTATTCATAGTGAGACAGAAGCAGCTGCAGGGAGAGTGAAGCCGGCATATCAGATTTATTAACACTGCACCACTCGCTAAGAAGGAACTCTTCATGTGATTCCTGATGATGACATCTTATTTTTAACGAGCACATTTGAAAAGAAATTAATATAGAAAAATATTTTAAAAAATTTTTTTTTAACATTTATTTATTTTTGAGACAGAAAGAGACAGAGCATGAACGGGGGAGGGGCAGAGAGAGAGGGAGACCCAGAATCGGAAACAGGCTCCAGGCTCCGAGCCATCAGCCCAGAGCCTGACGCGGGGCTCGAACTCACGGACCGCGAGATTGTGACCTGAGCTGAAGTCGGATGCTCAACCGACTGAGCCACCCAGGCGCCCCTAGAAAAATATTTTTAAATGTTCTTTTTTTATTTGTTGTTAACCATAAGCTTGAGATTCCTGTAAATTTTTATGTCGTGATCTGAAATATTTAGCATACCTTTGTACGTCTACAAATAACATTACTTGAGTGCTTCATTTTATCTTTTGCCTTAATATGCCATCTTCAGGCACTTTCAGTAAAGATTTTATTCTCTAAATAGTGTGTGAATATTTATCTAAACAGAACCAGATTGAAATAGTTAATGCCTTCTTACCTTTGTTGAAACTGCTGTAATTCACATCTTGGGTTTCAAATACAAGTACCTAGGTCTCCTAGCAAATGGAAACAGAATTCTAGTAAAATCAATGTCTCATTCTGGTAATCTCTACAAGATACTGTAACATTAAATATATTAAAATACTGTTTTTATAAGTAAGACACAATAGTTAAAAGCAGTGTGTATCTTTACAAGTTGTGTTTTATTATCAAATCTCAAAATTGGATGTTAAAATGCCTTATTAGTTTCTGAGATTTGAAATTTGGTCCCTCCCCCCCCCCCCCCCCCCCCCCCCGACTGGCTGCTATTAGTTTTGTCCTCCTGTCAAAACAGATAGAGGGACATTTAGATATTGACTTTTAATATGCATTGGTACCTATACTATGCTGAGTGCATATTCTAGAGTGAGAATTTAAAGGCGAGTTTGTCTGGATATGTTCTAATTCCTTAATGTACATTTCCCAAAATTGGCAAACCAAATGAGGCCAATTTCAAAAAAGCTCCTTCTGCTGTGCCTTAGCCACAGGTAATCTGCACCCTTTTCTTCTGCAAGGAAGCGTTGTGGTGGGAAAGCGAGGGAAATGGGAGGGTCGTGAGGTGTTCCCCAGACAGGCTTGATAGGTCCAGACCACCTGCACACGCGGGACTGAGGGGCTGCGAATAGCACACCACACCCCATTTCCACATGGCCATGCTGCAGGCTCACATCTAGCCCTTGATGCTGGGCACAAGGGCACAGCAGCACTTAAGCTCTTTATTCTGTCGATTTAAAAGTGCAGTGCGGGCTTTGACACACCTTTAGAAAAGCACATTGCAATCATATTATTCCACATCACTAAGTTTAAATACACAGTATGCTGATTGGGCAGCCTCCTTTTTGCAGAGAGAATCGTGCAAGTAAAAACCTGGTTTTTGCAAATTTACTAACTCACGGACAAAATGCCTAACCCACAGAGATGGACGTACTCAGTGTGATTGTCCGTGAATGAGAAACAGCACTCTTCACATCTCTCCCATCCGTTGGCTTATTCCTGGATCGCCCCTTCCCCCTGAACTTCTGAATCACAGAGAATCTCTAGAGATGATCCATTTAACCTCATTTTTTTCCAAAGAAGTTATAAAAATATCTAGGGAGTCAGGAGTTATTTCCAAAAGCCACTGTGGAAATCACTCCCTTAAAAGCTCTGTCACTCGAATACTGGTCACCCTGTACGCTTTAGATTTTCTGTTAGAAAGAAAGAGGGTAGTGTGGACAGATCCACAAAGGGATGGTTTTTTCCCCTTTTTTCTATCTAAGGTACTCCTGGTCACTTGTCAAGATAAAACTTTCAGACAGTTTGTGTGTTTGTCTCTAAAGTACTGGAAATCCTTCCGTACTCTGTACAGTTAAACATTTTCGTGTTCAGAAATAAGAGAGAAACTTCTTTCTAGTAACTTGTAGGTGTCTGTGGTACCGAGCGAGTATCTATACTGTTCAGTGGGGAGGTGGGAGCAGTGGATGTAATTGCCTGATGACAGGAGGGGACAGAGGACCCAAGGATCCTTTCCTCTGCCTTGGCTAACTCCGGCTGGTCTCCATAGGCACGCCAACGCACAGGCACCATGAAAATAGCCCGTTCTCTCGTGTCTCTTTTTTCCTTTCATTTTTCCTTTGTAAAGGAAGGTATTGAAACAATTAGTTGGCAGTCTCGGGTTAGTTTTCTCACGGTAAATTTGGAAAAGGGAATGAACGTAGCCTCGGTCAGCAGAATTTGGGCTTGTATAACTCAACTTCTCCAAAGACGCGTTTGTAACATTTTTACATTGTTCCCTTTCATAATGTGCAGTCTGCCTTAGAGTCTTCTTAGAGTCTATTTATTCAAAGACTGTAGGTTTACTTGGAGTTTATGTTTCTGGTGTCGAGTTCAGAGGTATAGTGCCTCAGCAGGCCGGTTATTACATCACTGTGCTTGGCATAGATAATAAGACCCATTGTAACTGTCTTAATTTTTTTTTATTAATTTTCCTAAACTAACTTGAATGGTATGGTGTTTTTTTACATAATTATGGCACAAGTGAAAGGCTTGGAGGAAAAGTACAACCACTATGGTATCAAAGCAGAATAAATATTTGCAGAAAAATTCTGCCATAACTTAATATTTTGCATATGAGCCCCTGTACAAAATCTGAGTTAATTCCTGGGGCTTGGTCCAAAAGAACATGTCTGTGGCCCGACCCTGGTAGGCCAGAGATGATGACGGATCAGAAAAAGGTCAGTTTGAGTTGCAGTGCCAAAAATAATGACAGAAGGGACCAAAAAGGCAGAATAACAGTGCAACCAGAGTTCTGAAAGGGAATGTGCCTTTGCCGCATGGCTGTTGAGATCGTACCCCATGTGGCTTTCTTCATACTCCCAACACCAGGACTGGTGTTTAGCTGCTTCATGTGTTGGCAATTTTCCCCAGCCATCCATGTGAGCATTTTATAATCCAGCCCCACGAGTGCTTAGATGTCTGCGAGCTGAGGGCCAGTAGTAACTAAAGCTTGCTAATTTATCTTACTCCTCTGTGAAGCACATGGGCCATGGAACATAAAGGGAAGCCAGGCAAGGGGAATCTCTGGTCGTTTGGTTGGTGGTGTTTATCTGCAAGATGATTGTAGAAACTTTTTGTGGAGAATGGAGGTTGCAGACTAGCACCTGTGGGCTCAACCCCGTGCCTCTCTGATGGTTACCGTCTGCCTTCATTCACCTCCTCTCCCCTGGTCAGATCCTTGTTCCTGGGCCTCCAGCCTTCTAGCTGTGTCAAAGCCACACTAACACCTACACTCTCACCACCTACTCCCACCCCCTGGCAAAGGCCCAGTTGCCACAGTGGCTCTCCTTCCAAGGTGATTTCAGTCATTTGATGGCCTACTGGTGAGATGAAGGGCCGGGGTTTGTCCCGGGGGACGGAGGACTCCCGTCTGAGCTCCAGGCTGGGGGAGGGGGCCGTGGTGACAGACGCTGGGCACAGTAGGAGTGGGGCAGGAGAAGGGGAGGGTAAGTGTTGGAGCCGCAGTCCCTACACTCCAAACAACTCATAGGCCACGAAGGATCCAAATGGCGGCCACCACGAGGAGTGGACAGTGGCATGGGAAGAGCCGGCGAGTTGGAGGTCAAAGACGTAGTGTCTCCGCGCTTACATTATATAACTTCTCTGACTCTTCACTTTTTTGCGTCTGTGAAATGAGTTACGCCAATAAATACTCTTCTACCTTCACCATAAATCAGCAACACTCATTCAACTCAACAAGAAGGACGAATATTTGTGAGGGAGGGAAACCGTGTGCCCGCCCCCGCAAGGACTCTACGGAAGTAGAAGAAAGGACTTACTGAAGTAGGTTGCCTTTACTTTGGGGAAGGAGGAATATACTCAAGTGATACAAAGAATCAAACTAGGACATTCTGGTAATCAAGTGTCAACAGATTGTGTCTCCTCTCTGTGCGTTAAGATTTCTGAAAAGGGGCAGGCCAACCTCACGTCGCTTTAGCAGTAATCCAAGTTCGGTAATTAATCGTAAAGTGTTCCTAGCGAAGGATAGTCACAATTTTGCCTGGCACTGGTCCTGGCTCTTGCTTAGAATTTGTGCTCTGTGCGTGTATATGAAAATTGGTCCAATGAAAATGTTAATTATATATTCCTCTACTATTGCCTTGATACGGAGCCTTTACACACAAATGTGGCTGATTTGGACATCCCTTTGGAAAGCCATGGACAAAAGATGATCCCTTGCCAGCTCCCATAGCAATTCTTGAATGTATGGTTTCGAGGGTAACACAAGCCATCTCCAATAGTCTTCCCTTATGGGGACCTGCTTTCTGGCTCCACAAGAGTTTTCTTGCATGTCTGGAACTATTTCCCAGAGAGAGGGGATAACTTGCCCAATAAGTGCCACCTCCCCCCACCCCGCCTCACCGCCACGCACAAGTAGATGTCTGACATCAACAGTCTGGGATCCCAAAGCTATGTTTTGTTCCTGTTACCCAGCTTCAGTGACTACGAACCATCTCTGGCAAGTTTGCCCTGTATCTCTTTCTTTACCTGGTGCTGTCCCTCCCCGAGCTGGGAAAACAGAATTTGAGTTTTCAGACCTCAGAAGCTCTTCTAGACTAAATAGAATTCAGCCATTCAGCAGGGGGATGGAGGTTCCTTTGAATGTTCCTCAAGGCGGTTCTGCAGCATTTGCTACAACTGTAATTTATCATGTGTGTAGTTAATTAACTTCTGTCTTTCCTGCTGAACTGTACGTGCCTTGAGGGCTGGGGCTGATGACTGGATGCTGCTTCCAAAGCCAACTCCTTGCTGTCACCTGCTAGCCCTTGTAACTCTTCCCGCCTGACCTCCTCCTTGAATGATGGGGTTTGGGGGATGATGGTGGGGTTCAGAGCTGATGGCCAAAGAAAAGAATTCTTGAAGACATCTTTAGTGCAAAAAGATGATTTTATTAAAGCACAGAGATAGGACCCATGGGCAGGAAGAGCTGCACAGGGGTTGTGACGGGTAACTGATGATATACCTTCAGGTTGGGAGGGGGTTAGGGATAAAGTAAGTCTCTAAGGTATTTTGGAAGCAAGGTTTTCAGGACCTTAAAGGGGGTACCTATTGTTAGGAAAACATCACTTATTACTGTTTAGTAAAACTTCAGTCATGAGACCCTTCAGATGTATATCAGGGGGCCATAAGCCTAGAGTGTGATTACCGACATATATCTTAGGGGAGGTGGGTAGAGATAAAGGAAATTTCCAAAGGAATTTTTTAAAAAATATTTTTTAATGTTTATTTATTATTGAGAGACAGACACAGAATGTGAGCAGGGGAGGGGTAGAGAGGGGGGAGACATAGAATCTGAAGCAGGCTCCAGACTCTGAGCTGTCAGCACAGAGCGCGACACGGGGCTCGAACTCACAAACTGCAAGATCATGACCTGAGCCAAAGTCCATCACTTAACCAACTGAGCCACCCAGGCACCCCTCCAGAGGAATTTTTATGTGTCTAAGGAGATTCACAGGATCCAGGGGGGTCAGGATGCTGTTAAGCCAAGATTCCCTTTTGCCCGTAGCAAAGTGTCATCATCGAGGCAGCTGAGCTCCTAGAGGGAGGTCACTCTGCCTGTTTCAAGGACTTGTCACTGGGCTGTAGGCAGTAAGGGAATTTAATTTTTCATTTGCCTTCGTTTCCCACATAACCTGATTGCTTTACCCCCTTACACTTAAACCCCCTTACATCTTCATAAGGGTGATGTTAGGGCTCCAGGAAATAGACTATAGGTTTCCATAGTCTATAGAGATTAGTCTATGGGTAAGGTTGCCTTTTTCTTGCCGTTAACTAAGTTTTCTGTAAACTGAAGGAGACTCCTGTCCTGCATGACTGTGATCTCTATCAGTCAGCCATTTGCTTTTGTCCTTTCCCCTCTTCTTGGGCAGCCAGGAGTGTCTGAGGAATATCACACATATCCCGCCTGGGAGGAAGGGGTGAGGTGCTAGCTTATACTTTGCCCTCAGCGTGCCTTATGCTCCCTCATCACTTGTGCCTTCCTCCTGCCACATCCTCCAGCACACCAGGGTTCTGCTGCCTCAGGGCCTTTGAACATGCTCTTTCCTTGGCCTGCAAGGCCATTCCGGAGACCCCACACGGCACTGCATCATTCCCTGGCCTGCTATACTTTTTCTCCTTAGCAGTTATCACCATCTAACACATTGTACATTTTGCATATTTACTGGTTTGGGTGTCTCCCCCACTATGATGTTAGTTCCAAGATGGTAAGGACTTTTGTCTGCTGAATGTTGTGTCCTTAGCATCTGGAATAGCGCTAGAACATAGTAGCCCCTTTATAAATAATAGGACACATGAATGAATAAATGACGATCTTTCTAAGCTAAGGCACCCATTAGCCGGCTCAGATGAGTGTTGAGTGCAAAATCTATGAGAGGTCATGAGAATTGCTACCTTCTCCCCAACTGAGGCCCCCCGCGAGATACCCCAACACAACAGGGGTACCTTGGGCACCTGCAACCTCAACAGGACAGATTAATGCGTATGCGCTCAACTGGCTGAACTGGCAGTAGTGTCCCTTAGACTTGTGAATGCTGGCCAAAGACTTGGATTCAGTAATGACTCTGATGCTCTAAAACCCTACCATATACATTTTGGAAGTTTATTTCAAAAAATACATTTTTTTTTAAGCACATCCAGTCTTTTTGGAGTAAAAGCTTATTTTCCCATGGAATTCTTTATGCTCAGCACTCTGTGTATTAAGCAGTAAACTAGGGTTCTTAGGAATATATCTTGGGTACCTGGAAATAATGGGAAGCTTCCTTTCTTGTTTTCTGTGTCTATAGATCCTTCCAGGGGGCTTTTAATGTTGTGGTGGTGTTTCAGTAGGTCCAGAAGCCCTGCTCCCCTCCTTCAAATAACTAATTTTCTGAGTTTCAAACAAATTTAGAAACTAAAAAACAACTAAGTCCAGAACGGAAAAAAGAAAAGCTAAAATTAGGCTCTTAAGCAAAAAGCTAGATGGCTTCCAGAAAGTGGGGGGAGGGGAGTCTCATCGTAATGGGGGAGGGGAAGAAGAATTTCAGATGTTGGAATGGGGGGGCGCTGCAGTTTCTGATTTGAGAGTGGATGCACTTACAAAGCTTCACACATTCCACGTATATTAAGATATTTCCATATTTTTATATTCTCCATTCTTTGAGAAATTAAAATTTGTAATAGGTAAGCATCAAGATAGTAATAGCAATAGCATAATTTTTCATCAAAATAAAAACATACAGAGCATATTTCCCCAAATATTTCTACAATTATGTAGAAGCTCATACAAAGACTTCACAGATATTTACCTGTAAGTCTTATATATACCTTATCGATACAAAGTTCGTGCAGTAAGTTATTTTTCTGTTGTTAAGTGAAATGAACAATTCGCAAAACATATTTTACAGGGACATGTTAATGATTTCTTTCTCTCCCCGGGGGGTGCTAATGAGGCCCTTTAAAAAAACGCTCCTGATGTTTGCCTCTGTTTCCATTAAAATCATTCTACAAAAAACCCTCCTGATAAAGAATGAAGATTTCCTTGTTGCCACCACACTGGAGTTGATCAGATCTCTGTGAAGCGAGTTTAGTGGCTGCAGGTAGAAGCTTGGAGCTGTTGACACTCAGTTAGAGCTAACCAAGATATTGAACAGCAGTTCAGATGCGGGCCTCAGCCCTGGGAACAAAAGGACCTGGATAAAGCTGGCGGGAGAAAACAAATACAGGATGTGGGGGGAGACAATAGCCACAGTGGAGTCATTAACAGTCATTGGAAGATAACTGACTTCTCCATGGTCATGGAGATTTACAACTGCTTGCATTTAAGAAAAGCCTCTTAACGCCCTGCCTTTGGAAGGAATTCTTCCCGCCCCTAGAGTTAACTAACTTTAAGTCAGCTTTGATTCCTTGAATTAAATCCTTTATAAGGTAGCCTTTTCCCTTGTACTCACTCACCTTCAACCTCCTGTTTTCTCCCCAAAGAGAAAAATCCTCCACCGTGGCATTCAGGCTTTGGGGTTATTCTGGTTTCATTTTGTTTTGTTTTTGTTTTGGGTGTGGGGGGGTGGGGTACAGTTTTTGGTTTTGCTTTTTTTGTTTGTTTTGTACACTCACCGTGCACCCTAAAAGAGTTGTTTACCAACAACACAGAAAAAATGTATTTCTGGCTAGATAAATGGCAGAAATGTCTACTCATGATTTCGTCACTCTTTAAACCCGGGATGAGTACAGGGTTGAAAAAACACTACTATCATTCATCTTCTGAAATATGATTGAATTAATAACTCTGAGAAGTCCCCAAACATGTATTCCAGGAATGACCTGTTTTTTAAATGTTAAATTCACAGTCCACATGTGAGGCCTCCTGGACTTGCTTTTCCTCTTTCTTATCTGAGGTTATGGACCTCGGGAGAGCAGAGGGGGGTTACAAGGTCAAAGTCTTTTCCTCCTTGGAACTTGCTGCTTGCTGGGAGAGGGTTGCCTGGAAAATAGATGCTTTGGAGAAGGGGTTGGGGGGTCACGATTTTAATTCTGTTAAGCAACAGCTGGTTTGAGTTTCTTTCCACTTCTATCTCCTGCCCCCTTCCTCACAAATCCGTGGAGAGAAAAGAATTTGTTCAGAAGGGACCCGCAACATAAAAATACACCTTGTCTTACTGTGGCACTTGATGTATGTCATCATTGTTCCAAACTGAATGTCAAGCACTATAGGGACAGGCTAGATTTTATCAAGTTAAATAGGAAATACAACCAGAGCTTTAATCAGAAGAACCTTTTAAAATACAGGATACATGCCTGGAGATCTTTTAATAATATTTTTAAACTAACACTTTTAATGACAAGTATAATAAAGGCCTCTGGGGTATTTGGAGCCTGACTGCAAAGAATCGTAACTGAAATATTAAAGCATTGCCCACTGTGGGTGACTTGTTTCTGGAGGGGAGACCTTGTTGTCGGCCTCCAAATTCGTACGCCTTCCTTTGGCAACAAATGTTTATTGAGTGTCTGCTTTTCACTGGACTGTGCTAGGGACTGGGGATGTAGCCATAAGATGTAGGGGTTCGTGGATGCAGACAGGTGCATGAACATCAACTCAGTCTAGTGGAGCTTCAGCTCAAAATCACAGCCTCCTATTCTAAACAGTTTACACGCGGTTTGGGCTTTAAGCATCAGGTCTGTTCAAATAACATTATTCTATAATAAATTAATAAATCCAACACTTATATAATAATAAAACAGTAAAAAAAAAAACATGCAAACTACCACATGGTTTGATTGTTTTTATTTGGGTTTTTAAGTCTCCCATGCTTTCTTCCTCCTACGCACACACGCATGCACACACACATACACACACACACACAGAATAAAACTCACATCTCTCAAATCAATGGTAAACCAGTACCAGATTTTTTCGTCTGGGCTCCTCAGTGCACTGGCCTCAGGCTCTGTTGGTGTGTGGCTCAACAGCAATCAGAGGTCATAATTTCATTGGCAGTTAGCATCAGGTTTAATTTTTCTAGCATGTTACATTTACCGACATGTCTGGTTTCAGTTATGCTCAGGCACTGACTGAATCAGCTTTGAGCAGCATGATGTCTTCAGGTACCGGAGGTTTATGGAACACACATGCTAATTGTTTTCAATCCCTTTCCTTTCTAAACACAAGAATATATTTTCTGAAGCTGAATAACAGTAGTCCTTAATGGCCTTGCTCATTTTTTTATGTCAAGAGAGGGCCTGGAGTAGGTAAAAATATCAGCTTTTCACAAGACTGACACCTACTGATTGACATTGTTGAGAGACGGACCAATTAAAGTTGTGGGGTCTTTTTAAACATCTGTGTGTGGTTTTTCAAAAAAAAAAAAAGGTGCTTCTCGAAAATGAACACGTATCATTTTTAATTGCATTTTAGGAATGTGACCAAGTTCATATAGACGATGTGTCTTCAGATGATAACGGGCAAGACCTGAGGTGAGCATGTTGAAATGTGAAGTGATTTTCTCCGTTTTACAGTTTAATTGCTAGGCTAATTAAGATGAACTTTCTGTCTGGTTAACTTTGGGCTTTTCTTGCATCTAAATAGCACATATAACTTTGGAACAGATGGCTTTCCTGCTGCAGCAACCAGTGCTAACTTGTGCTTGGCAACTGGTGTGCGGGGTGGTGTAGACTGGATGAGAAAGTTGGCTTTCCGCTACAGACGAGTAAAAGAGATCTACAATACCTACAAAAATAATGTTGGAGGCAAGTAGCTATCACCAATATCTTACTGGATTATTAAGCTAGTCTGGCTAAAATTCTCAAAGTACGACTCACTTCCACATCACACTTTTTGGGATGTAATAGCTTTTTTGGAGCAGTTTCATCTAACCGGGTGATTATCGTGCTGTGATTTAGTGACAGGAATATTATCCTTCAATGGGGTAGATGTTTGTGTTCTCATCTTTTGATTGTGCTTCAGAATGACGTTAGCATACAAGGGAATATGTTGACTTAATGAAAAGTTTAGGGGTGGTGGCGTTTTGCAGCATGGCTAAATCGACATGCTCTAAAGACGACATCCGGAATCTCTTGCCTGTTCTTTCCTTAGGAGTTATTCTAGGTCAGTCCCTCCCAAAAGGTGGCATAGGTGACCAGTGATAGATCCACGTTTCTATTCTATGAGCTTAGCACCTCTGTTGGGTGGAAATAGATCTTTCCCGATAGATTCGGCAAAGGTTCCCAGACTCACTTGCACTGGCCAAACCATGGTCATACACCTACCCTGGGAGCCAGAGGGGGGTTGGCTCTGCCCAAACTCCATGGTTAGAGGAATGGTGTGAGCCGACTCCTCAAAAAGAGATGACTTCTATAACCAGGGCAATGCGAGCTAGAAATGCAAAATCAGTAGGTGTTCCCTACAGTGCTAAACAAGTAGGGAACCAATGGAGGCTCATGTGTGAAAAATTACTTCACATACTACAAGGCCTCAAGAAGATATTAGGAGTAGTATTAAATGTTGATTATTTATAACGCTGAATAGGAACTTTGGTAAGGAGGGAATTCGTGTGCTTTTAAATCCACAGGTCTGCTTGGTCCCACCAAGAGGGAAGCCTGGCTGCAGTTGAGGGCTGAGATTGAAGCCCTGACGGACTCCTGGTTGACACTGGCCCTGAAAGCACTCATGCTCATTCACTCCCGGTAGGCTGCTGTCCCCAAGTCACCCCATGGTGCTTTTGCTGGAAAACAGCCTTTGCTCGTGTTTGTCCGTTTTGGAAATTCATTTTCAACAGTCTTTTTTTTTTCTTCCTTTCTTTTCTTTTCTTTTCTCTTTTTTTTTTTTTTTTTTTTTACTTTCTGTTCTCATAGGACGAATTGTGTGAATATTTTAGTAACAACTACTCAGCTTATCCCAGCATTGGCGAAAGTCCTGCTATATGGATTAGGAATTGTATTTCCAATAGAAAATATTTACAGTGCAACAAAAATAGGTGAGCTGCTTTTGTTTTGTTTTACAATCAACTCTTCTCCTTCAGGCTAGCAAAAATGAAAGGCAATATTTGAGACTTTTTCATAGTACTAGATGTCAAAAAAACCAGAAGAATTTAATTTTATTATGTCAGAACTGGCATTAGACATCAAGAGAAATAGAAACCGTAACTCATGCAGCTTCATTCAAGACATGTTACTTTACTGACTAACATTAAGACCTATGCCTTTTACACCTGGGTGGCTCAGTGTTAGGCATCCGACTTTGGCTCAGGCCATGATCTTGTGGTTCATGAGTTCGAGCCCCGCGTCCGGCTCTGTGCTGACCGCTCAGAGCCTGGAGCTTGCTTTGCATGCTGTGTCTCTGTCTCTTTCTGCCCCTCCCCCACTCATGCTCTCTCTTTTTCTGTCTCTCTCAAAAATAAGCATTTAAAAAGACCTACGCCTTTTATCTATAGTCAATTTAGCATCAATTCTAGATTATTATCTTATTTTTCTGTTTAGCTGACATCAACAAAATTATCTAATATGCTAAAATAAATAGTATAGAGATACACAAAATAGAAATCAAACAACTCTAATAATATCTTTCTTTAAACTGTTATCACTAGAACTATTTGTTTTTTGCTTTATTCTAATGCAACATGTGTAAACAGTTGGGTTCCCATTTTTGTTATGGGGATACTGAAAAAAAAATTAAGTTCTTGAAAGAAGGAATCATAATTGGGAAAGAAGAGTAATGTGACGTGTCATGAGAATAGAAACCAAAGCAGAATAAAAGTGAGATAAAAAGAAGACATGACTCCTGTTCTTACAGAATTCACCATCTAGCAGGGGAAGCAGACATCTAAATAACTGTAATAGGACAAAGCGGTATGTAAATGAGCCTTTATCACATATTTAGTAGATGCCCAGAGCTGTTCTAAGCATTTTCCATATTAAAATCAAACTTTGCAACCTTTCCATTTTACAAATGAGGAAACGAAATCTCAGAGACTTAATTGTCCAAGTTGATAGCCAGTAAAGACAAGAGTCAAACTAGTCTGATTCCAGGGTCCAGACTCCTTTCCATACCCTACGGAGTTCAACCACTAAATGCCTGAATTTCCACTTGAGTGAAGAAACATTTACTCCCACCCAAGAGGAGGAAGAGGGCAAGTGTCCGTGAAAATTAAAAGGAAGAAATGGCATTTGAGCTGGATATAGAAGGCTAACTAAGAGTTTTGCAGGCAGATGTGCTAGTGAGAGGAAATAGAGACACTGAAGTGTGTTCCCTGCTGAGGGACTTGTCCAGTAGTCGTGGGTCCTGGGAAGCTGATTCTGGAAACGTATAGACTTAGGTCTAGTCCTAGGTGGCCTTGTTTACCACCCTAATGAGATGTTATTTTAGTGAGTTCTGGGATGGAGGAGGAGGATCCTAGTAGGTGAGAAGAAAGTTTTTGTGGCTGCTCAACTGTATCTAAAGAAAAAAGAGTAAAAATGGAATCTCATTTTCCATCTGACTACACTTTTATACTTCCTGTACTTTTCCTTACTAGCATTTACTAAATTATCGTTAAAGAATTACTTTTACAATTGTTCATAGTCGGATCTTTCCTATAAGAGTGTAGTGTCTTGATAACTAAACCTGTTGCTCACCATTGTAGCTATGGTGCCCAGCACAGAGTAGGTACTCAATAAATGCTTGTTGAACAAAATGAATAATAAACAGTTGTTTATTCTGAAGAAGGCTGACACAGAGGTTTCTTTTATTTATTTATTTTTTCAACGTTTATTTTTGGGACAGAGAGAGACAGAGCATGAACGGGGGAGGGGCAGAGAGAGAGGGAGACACAGAATCGGAAACAGGCTCCAGGCTCTGAGCCATCAGCCCAGAGCCTGACGCGGGGCTCAAACTCACGGACCGCGAGATCGTGACCTGGCTGAAGTCGGACGCTTAACCGACTGCGCCACCCAGGCGCCCCGAGAGGTTTCTTTTAAACACCCAGGTCAGTAATGACACTGTTAACTGATAGGGGGAAATCAGATTTGATAGTAAAGATTATGAAGAGCCTGTGGGATATTCAGATAGCCTTGTCAAATGGAAATAGCTGGAGGTGGAGAATGACTGATGCCTCCTGCTAGAAAATACTTATAAAGACAAAGGAATGTACCAAATAGAATTCCTCGTAGCCCAGTGTAACCAAAATGTTTGATTGTTTGCATGTCCATAAAAATAACAGTTTACATTAAGTCAGGTGTTTATGTTCTCCATAACAATAAAGAGGAATCATACCGTGTTTTGTAAACAGTGGTCCATGGTAAACGTTTACCAGCACAGGAAAGAACGATTTCCAAAGAAGCCTATAGAACAGAAGGGATAGTACTTAACTTCCCACAAGGAAAGAACAAGTAGTTTATTACCTGTCATGCACATTGAACTCCATTCCCAAATAATTTAAATAATTTGAAAAAATTAGGATGACAGAAAATTATAATAGCAAGTACATATTAAGTATTTTTAAATGGGCATTTTGTTTGTGATCTTGAACTTTAATTTTTATCAATACAAAATAAAAAATTAGAATTAAAAAGTGGTGGCAGAAATTACCTCAACCTTAGAGGTAGAATTGCTCTTCTGGGGTATTTTTAACGAGCAAAGTAGAGATTGAAACTCTTGTACTTTTGCTAATTTTGCCATCAAAAGAGATACAATTTGGGAGTCAATGCAGAAAACCCGGGAGTTTTCCTTGTAGGCAAATGGCAGTCATTGGAGGAGAGGACTGGTATCTCATTTTAGCAGAGCTGTGACGTTCTTTCAGACAAAATGGATTCATCAAAATAAGAAACTCCATGTAGGAGCTCCAGTTAACTTCTAAAAGTCAGCTTCGGTTTCTTAGTCTTTATTATGGAAGACGTCTATATGACCCAGAATTCACAGCGAAGCCTAGAGGAGACAGGGTACAGGCGAGAAATTTTTTTGTCCGATACAGCTTTACCTTGAAATAACACTGATTTTAATTACCTTCCTTTTCCCATGAAAAGGAAACTTGGCAAAAACACATAAACATTTCCCTCTAAGGAGGAAAAAAGTTTCATGACATCTAAGTTTTGGGTTGTATATTTTTGCAGTGAAAGCTACACTTTGTATTTGTTTCTCAAAGTGATTTAATATTTCACAGTTTAGTGGGCAACCAAAGAAGCATTGAAATTACATCCTTTGAATAAAGCTGGCCCGATTTCGTTCTGTCAGATGCAAACCAGAGATTTTAGTGCAAAATACAAATATAAAGCAGACATTTGTTTAAGCAAACAAGCAATTTGTTCGTGAGTATATCTGATCCTTATTTGAAAGAGATGCGGGCCTGCTCAGCCATTTACATTTGAAAACTATAAACTGTCCCATTGTCCATGAAAATGACCTTATTGGCAGCCTGGGACTTGGAACACCAGTTTCTTCTCTAAGCAGCAACAATGGCTGCATTAACTGCAAGGATGTGCCTTCAGAGAGCCCAAATGAAGTCTTGACATGGGAAAGATAATAGATAGATAAAGGTATTCTGTTACCTTTATCCCGCTTTTCTTCCAGGAAAGTGCTTTATTGGACATTAGATGCCTGGGCAGGGTGGGCATGATCTCTGTAGTGCCCCAAATTGCCTGACATTTGTTTCAGAAACAGTTTTACCAGAATATTTCAAGTAAACACATTAGGCTTGGCGAGGGGAGGATGGGGTTGGGAATCCCAACTTGAAAATGAAGGAACAAATGAATTCCACTCTTTGATTTCTCTTACTCTAACAAAACCAGTCTCAGGGTGGTAGTTGTTTTTTGTTGTTGTTGTTGTTTTCTTGTTTTTTTTTTCTTTTTTTCCATCCTTCTCAATAGACGTTGGATAAGACATTATTTTCAGAGTTTAGTATATCATGAAACATTTTTTAAATCCAGTTCGAGGGGCGCCTGGGTGGCGCAGTCGGTTAAGCGTCCGACTTCAGCCAGGTCACCATCTCGCGGTCCGAGTTCGAGCCCCGCGTCGGGCTCTGGGCTGATGGCTCAGAGCCTGGAGCCTGTTTCCGATTCTGTGTCTCCCTCTCTCTCTGCCCCTCCCCCATTCATGCTCTGCCTCTCTCTGTCCCAAAAATAAATAAACATTGAAAAAAAAAAATTTAAATCCAGTTCGAATATGTTGCCAGAATCAAATGCCTTTGTCAAGTCTTGGCTCATAGGAAAAAAAGTACTGCTGTAAAACAGTATTTTCTCCCAAATATTATACCGTGATCGACTAGACCCTACTTTTTAATAAATGAGTTCTTAAGAAAAAAAATATCAAAGATTGACCATTTCCAAAGGACAGAACACCACATGGATAGTTTACGGTTTCTGGTTTACCGTGCTGTTCCCCATTCTACCCAAATGGCATCCAAAAGCACTCTTTTCCAGTTTGTGCAGGTAGGGTAGAGTGGAGTCAGGAGCATAAAGGAAGGTTTTGTGTAAAAAGTTCAAGCACTGTCGTGCTGAGTTACCCCAACTTTCCATTGTTTATAATCTATTTTTGTTCATCAGGCAAGGAAAGCTGTTTTGAGAGGATAATTCAAAGGTTTGGAAGAAAAGTGGTGTACGTTGTTATAGGAGATGGTGTGGAAGAAGAACAAGGGGCAAAAAAGGTGAGTGTTCGTCGATGGGGTTTTTACACCATTTAATTTTTTAATTTTTTAGTCCTCAAACTGCTCATTGCCGGATCACTTAAACACGTTCAGTGTCTCTGAAACAAATTACAAATGTGTTCAGAACTGTAAGCAGTGAAAAAGGACAGTAGAATTAAGTAAGTATGATCTTTTTGAAGAGTGCCCTGTACAAACTCAAAGGTCGTGGGTGGTTGGTCTTCATAGAACATAGACTTTTAAGCAGAAAGGAAGGTTTAGTGCTGTAGCCGTCACCCGAGATGACGCACTTGTGGTGTCCATGTGAGCATATCCCGTTTGGCCGTGGTGGCAGACATTGCCAAGTG
Source organism: Prionailurus bengalensis (assembly GCF_016509475.1). NCBI lineage: Eukaryota > Metazoa > Chordata > Mammalia > Carnivora > Felidae > Prionailurus > Prionailurus bengalensis. Next base: position 21,209,074 of record NC_057353.1, on the reverse strand, counting down.
ATTAAAATCTGCCTGAGCCTGGATCCAGCCTAAGAACCTTCCAGATATTACTTCAGAAAGCCTCTACCGGTTAGTCGGAGCTGGCTTGCCAAACCATTTGCTGTCCTAGAGTACAGTGTCTTCCTTTTATCACAAGGTGAGCACCTCACCTCCGTTGGGACACTTGGAGAAGAGGAGAGGGGTGGGTCCAACTGCGGGTCCCTCGACTCCCAGTTTGTGCATCATACGTCTTTCTATCCTTCTGCATCCCTGCAAGTGTAATTCTGCCGTTTCCCTTAGCAAAAGCTTTCTCGTTAATGTCTTTCATTGCATTTCAAAGAGAGCGGAGGAAGAGGGGACCACATTTCTTCACTCAGGGACCACTCAGGGTCTTTAGTCTAGTACAGCCCACCTGTGCAATCTTCCTCACCCCCAGCACTTGACATTGCGGCCCCTTCAGCCATGCCTCGCTCTTCCTCCGGGCTTTTGCCTCTGCTTGGAATGATCTTTTCCCCAGTGCCCTGCTATTGCTGTCTTAATCGTTTTTCAAAATCCAGTTCGTGTACCACCATTTCTATTCCCCTTGTTTGTAAGAGCTTCATTATAGTAGTTCTCACTCACGCTGTAATTGGAAAAGCTGTTGTAAATAGCTGGGATTCTGGAGCAGACAGCCTGCCTTTGAGTTACAGCTCCACTGCTTACCAGTTTTCTGACTTTGAGAATTATGTACCCCTCCTCTTTTTCTTTCCCTTTCTATAAATGGCAATCATAACAGCATCTAGCTCCTTTGGCTGTTTTAAGGATTAGATTTAGTTAAGACGTGAAAGCCGTAAGACAGCCTGATACGTATAAAGTGTGCAACAGAAGGTAGCATTGTCAGTAAGTAGTTATGGATATGCCTGTTGCAGCAGTAAAATGGGAGCTCAAGAGGTAGGGATCTTATTCTGCTTAGCCTGTTGCTTGAGAATTTGTTTTCAAAACTTTTTTTTACAACTCTCTACATCTTGACGCATAGTCTCTAAATATTTTTTTTTAATTGAGATTTAAATTGAAGAATGTATTTAATTATTTTACAAGGTTAACCAATGCAACTGTTTCCCCTTCCTTTCCCCCACACACTCACTGATAGACATCACTACATAATTCCACAACGGATGCAACAATTCATCTCTTCTGAAGTATTCCAGTATGCAGTGGAAGCGATGCAGAAAGTCACCAGCATATAGACGCAGCATTCAGCATGGCGCATGGCCAGCCTTCTTATAGAGTCTGAAGATGATTTAATTCACCTTCAGTGCCTCTGAATTCTAACAAAACCGTAGAAAGTGACCCGAATTCTGTAAATGATGGCTTATTTCAGTTATACCCATTGATGCACAGTTGTGTGCCCAGGATTATGCAACCCCTGAGTGGGATTGGTGCGGATGGAAACCCACACACAATTCAGATCCAATAGAGGTTTGCCGAGCTGCACGTGCAATGTAACGGCTCGTTCTGACATTCCAGGTTCACCGGTGGGCAACCACCATGATGGTTATGCACATCTGTTGTCCCTTCAGGCTGTTTTCATAAAAGGAAATTTTTCCCAGACTAAATTAGAATACCCCAAACTCAACCCTGGAGAGTTAAAGAGAGGTTTGATGGGAATCCAGACTTTAGGTCTTTTTAGCAAAGCCTCTGGAATCCCCACGCCGTTCCTAGACAGGACCTCCTCGTGGCTAGTGGGATAGTCAGGAGTGTCAAAGTGGAGAGCAGCATTTCATGGCCCCGCGGCCCAGGGCCAAAGATGTGAATCTGCACCCCGCCCCCCCCAAGGCTGGTCCTTCTTCCTCTACCAGTCACCAAAAAGTTTTAATTTTAAGAGAAGGTTGCCAAAACATGGCTTGCTAGCTTGTGGTAGACTGAAAGATGCTTGTAAAAGTGGTGACTTAGAGCACCGTGGAATCCCATGGGTCCTAGCAAGGCTTCTTGGGGTGAGTCCCTTGCTAAACCTTTCAGAGTAGCATGTTTCTTAGATGTTCATCATGGGTGAGCATAACGTGGAAAAAGTAAAGGAATTCTTGGTTTAATGTTACAACTGGACGTATTACAGTAATAGGGCTAAGAGTATTTGTTCTCTCTGCAGAACAGTTAAAACTGTTTCCACTGTTTATCTTTGAACGTGTTGTTATTTTTACTTGGGACAAACACACCTGTGCCGAAAAGAATTAGCCCGTGAAGAACAGGCTCTGAATTTTTTGACTGTGAGTGAATATTCTTAGCTTCAGTTTTCTGTTTTGATTTTGTGGGATGAGTGTAATGTGGTAAGGGTCCAATACTATCTGTTGTGAACAAACTCTTGGCACCTTGAGACCCGCCAGTGTGGGAATTCTAACAAAACCATGACCATGAGTTACGAGACTGTTTATGTGTATTATGTACAAGGCACGGATTTTTCAGAAGGTTCAGATTCCTGATAACCTTGCATAAAATTCAGATGTCATCAATCTTCCCCAGTGACAAATTTGACTATTCCTGTCTTATATTTTGTCTAACCTTATTAAGTTAACTAGTATTTAAATAGTAGTACTTTGTGGGTGCCTGGGTGGCTCAGTCGGTTGAGCATCCAGCTTCGGCTCAGGTCATGATCTCACGGTTTATGAGTTCGAGCCCAATGTCTGGCTCTGTGATGACAGCTTGGATCCTGGAGCCTGCTTGGATTCTGTGTCTCCCTCTCTCTCTGCCCCTCCCTTGCTTGCACTCAGTCTCTCTCTCTCAAAATAAATAAACATTAAAAAAATTAAAAAGAAATAAGATGGTTATCTATGCTGTAGAAAGATTAATAATCATAATGGTAAAAGAATTACTCTCAATTATAAAGCCCTTATTATGTCTCAGACTCACTCTCAGGCACTTCCTATCCATTATCTCATTAAATCCTCACCATCATTCTGTAAGGAATGAGTCCTTAGACCTACTTTATATATGAGAAAACCAAGGTTCAGGAAAGTAAATAATCTGGCCAAGATCACAGAAGTTGGGAGTAGCCAAACTAGGACCGTGAGATGTGGCCCAAAGTCCCTTTAGATTAAAAACTTTATTTACGTATCTTAAATATGATTTGATTCACAAAAAAAGAATTTTCATGCTTATTTTTTAAATTATTAGAATAAACTATGCCATGTTTGGTTTTTTTTTCCCCTTGTCAGGAGGCAGATAGAACCATGTTCTCTTTCTCCCAGGTTTTCTTAAAATTTTTAGAAAAAATCAATTCCGATATAGTTTGTGAGCATTCTAGATTATTAAATAAAATAGTGAAGCTCTGTGAGTTTCAGTCATAAAATGTTTTGCAAAATCAAACCATTTTGCAGTTCTTCTAGATCAATTCTGACCATTTAGCTTGTCTCTCTTAGTTTTCTAAGTCCTTTTAAAAATCCAATACATCTCTCTAAATAATGTTCTTTTGCTTGAGGTAGTTCCTTTTTTCAAGCTCAGAAATGAAACCAGTAAGTATTCTGCCCGTTGCCGGTTTCCTGATGGTCAATTGAAGTCTGAAGTCTGTTCTGTCACCTTTGTTCTCTTTGCCAATATAGTCCCAGGGCTTTCCTCAGTAATTTCATCTAATTCTATAATTCATATCCTGAGAACACACCCCCTCAAAGAGAATACGTTAAAAATACCTTTGTTTACTTAAAGGAGCAACTGTATTCCAAAAAGATCTCTTACAAGAGTTTTCTGCCAGGATCTCTTTGTTCCTAGAAAGGCTTCAGAGAACGTGAGAAGCCATCTACCTCTGGATCCCTTTTTCTGACGTGTCTTTTGTTGTCAAAATCTGCCAGGCTTTCTTTCTGTATCATAGAAATCTATGTTTCCCTAATACAGTATACAAGAGTAGGCATATGTATGAATGAAAAAAAAAAAATCAAATGTAACGGTCTTCTGCATACCGACAGCAATTTTCATTCCTAGAGTAAAATTGGCCTTGTTTTATAACTCTACAACTAAACTCCCTTTGCTTACTTTTCCGAGAACTGCTTAAAATTAATCACGTGAGAACCAGAGAGAAAATGGCAAGCATCCGTTATTGTGTAATGGCAAAGGCTTCATCAATAAATGTCTATCTAATTTATTTGTTTGTTTAGATTTTTTAAGTGTAGCTGACACGCAGTGTTACGTTAGGTTCAGATGTACAACACAGTGACTCCATAACTGTATACATTATTCTGTGCTTCTTACGAGTGTAGCTACCATCTGTCACCATGCAACACTAGCATTGTTAGATTCCCTATGCTGTACCATTGCATCTGTCACCATGCAACACTACCATTGATTAGATTCCCTATGCTGTACCTTTGATCACCACGACTTGCTCATTCCATACTCTGCTTCATCCGTTTTGCCCATCCCCCCACCCTTGTTCCCTCTGGCAGCCACCAGTATGTTCTCTGAATTTGTGGGGCTGCTTCAGCTTTTTGTTTGTTTTATGTTGGTTTTTAGATTCCACGTCTAAGTGAAATCATATGGCATTTGTCTTTCTCCGACTTACTTCACTTCGCATAATACCCTCTGGGTCCATCCATGTTGCCACAAATGGCAGGATCTCATTTTTTTATGGCTGAGTAATATTCCTTCGTATATATACCACATCTTTTTTTATCCATTCATCGATCAGGGGACACTTAGCTTTCTTCCGTATCCTGGTTATTGTAATAATGCTGCAATAAATGTAGTGATGCATACATCTTTTTGAATTAGTGTTTTTATTTTCTTTGGGTAAATGCAATTCTTAGTGGAATTACCGGATGCAGTATTTCTATTTTTAATTTTTGGAGGAAACTCCATACTGTTTTCCACAGTGGTTGTACCAATTTACATTCCCACCAACAGTGCATGTGAGGGTTTCTTTTTCTTCACATTCTCATCAACACTTGCTTACTTTTTGTCTTTTTTGATGTTAGCCTTACACCAATAGGTATAAGGTGATCATTGAGGTTTTGATTTGCATTTTCCTGATGATTAGTGATGTGCTGAGCATCTTTTCGTGTGTCTCTCTTTCATCTGTATATCTTCTTTGGAAAAATGTATATTCAGGTCCCCTGCCCATTTTTAATCAGATTATTTGTTTTACTGGTGTTGGCTTACATAAGTTTTTAATACATTTTAGATATTAACCCCTTATCAGATATATCATTTGCAAATACCTTCTCCCATTCAGTTGGTTCCCTTTTCATTTTGTTGATGGTTCCCTTTGCTGTGCAAAAAGCTTTTTATTTTAATGTGATCCCCATAGTTTTGCTTTTGTTTTTCCTTGCCTGAGGAGACCTCATCTAGCAAAATGTTGCTAAGGCTGATGTCAAAGAGATTGCTTACTGCCTATGTTTTCTTCTAGGACTGTGATGGTTTCAGGTCGCACATTCAAGTCTTGCATCCATTTTGAGGTTTTTTTTGTGTGTATGGTATAAGAAAGTGGTCTAGTTCTATTCTTTTGCATATAACTGTCCAATCTGCCCAGCAACATTTATCGAAGCGACAGCCTTTTCCCTACTGTATATTGTTGACTCCATTGTTGTAGATTAATAGACCATATGCATATGGGTTTACTTCTGGGCTGTTTTGTTCTCTTTATCTGTGTGTTTGTTTTTGTGCCAGCACCATACTATTTTGATTACTATAGCTTTATAGTGTACCTTAATATCTAAGACTGTGATATCTCCAGCTTTGTTCTATCTCAAGATTGCTTTGGCTGTTCAGGGTCTTTTGTGGTTCCATACAAAGTTTCGAATTATCTGTTCTAGTTCTGTGAAAAATGCTATTGGTATTTCAGTATTGATTGCAATCAAATCTGTAGATTGCTTTGGATAGTATGGGAATTTTAACAATATTAATTCTTTGAATCCGTGAGTATGGAATGTCTTCTCATTTATTTGTGTCATCCTAAATTTTTTCCATCAGTGTTTTATTCAGAGTATAGTTCATTCATCTCCTTGATTAAGTTTATTCCTAGGTATTTTATCCTTTTTGGTACAGTTGTAAATGGAATTGTTTTCTTAATTTCATTTTGCTGCTTCATTATTAATTCTAGTAGTTTTTGCATGGGTCTTTAGGGTTTTCTATGTATAGTGTCATGTCATCTGCAAATAGTGAGTTTACTTCTTTCTTCCCAATTTGGATGGCTTTTCTTTTTCTTGTCTCATTGCTACAGCTAGGACTTCTATTTTATGCTATTATCTTTCATTTCTAATTATTCTACATCAAATAAAAGTGTAAGAGTAGACATTCTTGTCTTGTTCTTGATCTTAGAGGAAAAGTTCCCAGTCTTTCACCATTGAGTGTGATGTTTGCTGTGGGTTTATATCATATATGGTCTTTGTTATGTTGAGGTACGTTCCTTAGAACCCACTTTGTTGACAGTTTTTATCACAAACAGATGTTAAGTTTTGTCAAATTTATTTTCTGCATCTATTGAGATTGCAAATTGAGATCATTTTTATCCTTGATTTTGTTAATGTGGTGTATCACTTTGATATATTTCCAGATGTTGAACAGAATAAATCATACTTGATTGTGGTGAAAGATCCTTTTAATGTATTGTTGAATGTGATTTGCTAATTTTTGTTGAGGACTTTTGCATTTATGTTCACCAGGGATATTGGCCTGTAATTTTTTTTTTTAAAAAGTGTTTTTGGTTTTGGTATCAGGGCAATGCTGATCCCCTCGATTGTATTTGGAAGCTTTTCTTCCTTTTCTATTGTTGGGAATACTTTCAGAGAATAGATATTAACTCTTCTTTAAATATTTGATAGGCTACTTACTTCAGCAGCACATAAACTAAAATTGGAACAATAAACGTTTAACAGAATTCACCATCTGGTCCTGGACATTTTTGGTTTGTTGGAAATTTTTGGTTACTGATTTAATTTCATTACTAGTAATTGGTTTGTTCAGATTTTCTATTTCTTCCTGATTATGTTTGGAAGATTATATGTTTCTAGGAATCCATCCATTACTTCTAAGTTGTCCAATTTGTTGGCATATAATTTTTCATAGTCTTTAATAATATTTTGTAGTTATGGTGTAGGTTATTTCTCTTCTTTTATTTCTGATTTTATTTATTGGGGTCTTTTTTTTTTCATGAGTCTGACGAAAGGTTTATCAATTTTATCTTTTTTTAAATGTTTTGAGTGTGAGAGAGCACAAGTGGGGAAAGGGCCAGAGAGAGAGAAAAAGAGAGAGAGAGAATCCCAAGCAGGCTCTGCACTATCAGCACAGAGACTGACTTGGGACTTGAACTTACAAACTGAGACCATGACCTGAGCTGAAATCAAGAGTTGGACACTTAACCAACTGAGCCACCCAGTCACCCTAATTTTGTTTATCTTTTCCATGATCCAGATCTTGGTTTCATTGGTATTTTCTGTTATTTTTAAATCTCTATTTTATTTATTTACACTTTGAACTTTATTATTTCCTTCCTTCTAGTAACTTTGGGCTTTTTTCTTAAGTATAAGGTTAGATTATTTATTTGAGATTTTCCCTGTTTCTTGAGGTAGGCCTGAATCACTGTAAATTTCCCTCTTGGAACTGCTTTCACTGTGTCCTAAAGATTTTGGACCTTTGTGTTTTTATTTTCACTTGTCTCTTTGTATTTTTTGCTTTCTCTTTAATTTCTTTGTTGACCCATTAGCCTCAACATCTTTGTGGGTTTTTTTCCAGTTTTTTCTTATAATTGAATTCTACTGTCATACTGTTTGGGTCTGAAAAAATATTTGAAATGATTTCAATCTTCTTAAGTTTTTAAGATTTGTTCTGTGGCCAGCTTGTGATCTGTCCTCAAGAACATTCCAAGTGCACTTGAAAAGAATGTGTATGCTATTGTTTGGGGATGGAATGTTCTGTATATATCTGCCAAACCCATCGTGTCTAATGTGTCATTCAAAGCCACTGTTCCTTGTTGATTTTCTGTCTGATTGATCTAGCCATTGATGTAAGGGGGTGGCTGTTAAAGTCCTCTCTTATTATTGTATTACTGTCATTTTTTCCCTTTTGTTTCCATTAATAGTTGTATTATGTATTTAAGTGCTCCAGTGTTGAGTGCATAAATATTTACGGTTGTTATATCCTCTGGTTGGATTGATCTCTTTATCATGCAATGCCCTTGTTTGTCTCTTATTACAGTCTTTGTTTCAAGTCTATTTTTGTCTGATATAAGCATTGATACCCCATCTTTTTTGTTTATTTCCATTTGCATGGAATATCTTTTACATCCCTTTTACTTTCAGTCGTATGTGCCTTTAGGTCTGAATTGAGTGCCTTATAGGCAGCATGTAGATGGGTCTTGTTTTTGTATCCATTTCATCACCCTTATGTCTTTTGAGTGGAGAATTTAGACCATTTAAGGTACTTATTAATAGGATGTACTTATTGCTATTTTGTTAACTGATTGCTGGTTGTTTTTGTGTTCTTCTCTTGCTCTCTTCCTTTGTGTTATACTTGGTCCCCTTTCTCTTTGTTTCTTATGTATCTGTTATTGGTTTTTGGTTTGTAGTTACCATGAGGTTCATATATGATATCCTAAATATATCGCAGCCCATGTTAAGTTGATGGTCACTTAAAAACAAATACATTCTAAAAGAACTTCATTTTACTTACATGTTTTATGCACATGTTGTCATAGTTTACATTTTTTTATTTTGTGAGTTCTCTTAACTAATTTTATAGGTGTAGTTGATTTTATTACTTTTGTCTTTAACCTTCATAGTAGCTTTATAAATGATTGTTCTACATTTACTGTATATTTACTTTTACTCATGAAGTTTTGTCCTTTCATAATTTTCTCCTAAGTATAGTTTTTTCTCTTCCACTTGAAGAATTTAACATTTTTTGTAATGCCAGTTTAGTGGTGATGAACTCCTTTAAGTTTTGTTTGGGAAACTCTCTCCTTCAATTCTGAATGATAATCTTCCCTGGTATTCTTGGTTGTAGGTTTTTTTCCTTTCAGCACTTCGAAAAGACCGTGCCACTCCCTTCTAGCCTGAAAAGTTTCTGCTGAAAAATTAGCTGATAACCTTGTGGGGACTTCCCTTATATGTAACTAATTACTTCTGTCTTGCTGCTTTAAAATTTTTTATCTTTAAACTTTGTCATTAATTATTACATGTCATGGTATGGACTTTATTGGGTTCATCTTGTGGGGAATTCTCTGAACTTCCTGAACCTGAGTGTCTCTTTCCTTTCCCAAATTAGGAAAGTTTTCTGCCCCTCAATATGGGACTCCTATAATGCAAATATTTGTTTGCTTGATGTTGTCTAAGAGATCTTTTAACCTATCCTCATTTTGTAAACTTGTTTTTTTTTTTCTTTTGGTGTTCAGCTTGGGTGGTTTCCATTACCCTTTCTTCCAAATCACTGACCTGTTCTGCATCCTGTAATCTGCTGTCAATTTCCTCTAGTATATTTTTCATTTCAGTTTTATATTCTCCCACTTTAATTGGCTCTTTGCTATATTTTATTTTTTATGTTGAAATTCTTACTGAATTCATCCACTCTTAAGGCTAGCAAGCATTTATGGACCATTACTTTGAACTCTATCAAGTAGATTGCTTACCTCCGTTTCATTTAGTTTGTGTTCTGAGGTTTTAGCTCGTTCATTTTTTGGAGTATAATCCTTTGTCTCCTCATTTTGCATGACTTTCTATGCTTGTTTACATGAATTCAGCAAGACAGCTATTTCTCCTAAATTTGAAGGAATGATCTTATAGACTGTGTATGCCTGGTAACTTTGGCTGGACTGCTGGAGCTGTGGCCGGCATGGACTTGGGGTCAGTGCTGGGGCTGCCCTGGTGGGATGACCAGAGCTTAAGTAGGCATAGGTCAGGGTGGTCCTGGTGCTCTTTGTGCAGAGTGCCCTGGGTAGCTAGAGCCAAGGCCGGCATGGGCCATGGCTTCTCAGGGTCCTATAGGCTAGGGTGCCCTGGCAAGTGATCTGCAGCAAAGTGGTATGTGTCTGGAGTGTTGCGGGGTGCTTTGTGCTGGTGTCACCTTGGCAAGATGACTGGAGCTATAGTGAGCACGGGTATACCACCATGAGAGTCACCTTAGTGGAACAGCTGGGGTTCCGGTGGGCTCACTGAGGTGGCGGGTTCGCTATGGTACCCAGACCCTGCCCTGGTTCATACTATCAAGGTGGAAAGAGAACATAAATTGTGGTGCTTTCCACTCCAATTTAGAGAGATTTTCAGCAGCTCCCTCACTGGTGGAGTTCTAGGACTGGATCCTTTATATTCTAGTTGCCCTTTGAACTGCAGCTTTGTTTCGTGGCCCAGGACAGATGAACATGTTCATGGTTTCTTGGTACTATCCCTCCCTGTTGCAATCCACGGCATTGGAAGTGGGGCGTTCCTGACTCTGTTTCTCTTGCCATTCTCTACCTGGTCTTTTGTTTGGCAGAAGCTGTTCAGTCACCCCTCAGTTCTTCAGGAGATATTGCTAAATACATAAATAAGTGTATATCTGGTATATTCATGGAGGAGGTGGATTCAGGGTCTTCCTACATTGCCATCTTGGACTAGACAAACTCAAAAAATGTCCATTTTAAATGTGAACTCTAAAATTTGCTCACATCCAAGATGCAGTAGAGAACGTGATTACTAATGTTCAATTCTAAGCTTATTCAGAATATGAGAAAAATGAGAGCTGCTTTTATAAAAAAACGGTAACATTTTTTGCAGATTTGAGACTTCCTAACACCAAGTACAGTAAATTTTGTTATTCTAAAGCCATTAATTTTATTTACTGCTTAATGAGCATATTGTATATGCCAGATCTTGAATTGGATTTCATCTTTGTTCTTAAAGAATTCACTTCTGTCTCGAGTAGAAGCAGATATGCAAATACTAAAAGAGCAATGCCATGCAATAAATTTCATGATGAATTTTTAGAATAATCTATCTTCCGAGATCTTTTTATTTACAATTTGGGAAGTATTTGTACCTCCATATGCCAATCTTCTAGAGATAATACATGCATATGAAAGCACAGTTATGGTCTTTTTTTAACAATGTATCCTGGCATTCATTCCGTATCAGTGTATGGAGTTCTGCATCTCTAATTTCTTTACATGGCTGCGCTATACTTTAATAAGTTCCCTGAGGCTGAACGTTTAGGTGATTTTCATATTTACTATTACAAACAGTTCTGTAGTAAATGTTCTTTATGTGATTCACGTATGGACAAGTGTATCTCTGGGGAAAATTCCTAGAAGTACAATACCTAAGCCAAAGGTTATGTGCTTTTATGTTTTTAAATATTTTATTAATACATTCTTAGTAATTCAGCAAAATTCAATTTACATGTGAGTGTCCATGCACCCAGCTTTTTATGTTAGTAAGTGCAAAATACTAGATGAGGAGGAGAGGTGGCATAAAGGGATTTAGAAAATTGCACACATGGACAAGAGGAGCAGGAAGGAGGTGTCCTTTTCCCATTATTCAGGGAATAGTTTGTTTCTAACACTGTAAAAACTTGTACTACTTTCCAATATTTCAGCTTTGGAATCCGTTATTCTCAATAATGCCTAATCTTAATAAACTAATAATATACTCCTCACCTATCATTTCTGTTAATATTTCTGGTTAGCTCTTTTCATTCCCATGGCTCCAGTTAAGTGATGGAATATCTCCATTTAGTCATCCTGTGTCATTCCATCTGAATATCCGCTGATGAACTAACCCAGTTCACCCACTCGGATTTATTTGGTGTTCCCCTCCCCCAGCCCATCACCAGGACACATGAATTGTTTCCTCATTTGTGTCCCGTCCACTGTACCCACTCCATTTCTCCTATCCTTCTGCATACTTTCTCTACTACTGGCCAGCCACACCTCTCTATTCCATCCTTCCTAGTTAGACATTCCAAGTGTTTCTACCTGGAAAAATCTCCTTCCTCATTAGTCTTTATTATGAACATATCATTCAAAGCTCATCACCTCCATACTAAATTTTCTGTACATCCCTCCTATCAGCCTTGTCATAGACTATATCCTGACTGAGAGCCCTTTCCCATCTACCTAACCAGCTCTGCCCATTCTTCAAATTCAGTGCAGGCTCAACGTACCCTCTCCAGCTTACAACTGAGCTTTCTTCTCTCTGAATTTATTCATTGATTCTTTTTTGTTTTATTGAGATATAATTGATAGGCATTACTATTTAAGTTTGAGAAGGTGTACAGCATAACGACGTGAGTTACATATATTGCAAGGTCATTGCCACGGTAAGTTAACATCTATCATTATAGCTACAAAAAAATGAGAACTCTTAGGATTTACTCTTAATTTTCAAATATACTATAAAGCAGTGTTATTGATCTTATAACCAGAGCTTTATATCTTTCAATCACCTTCATCCAATTCCCCTACTCTTTGTATCTGGTAACCACAAATTTGATCTCTTTTTCTAGGAGTTTGGGATTTTTTTTTTTTTTTTTAGATTGTACACGTAAGTGACATCATTCAGTATTTATCTTTCTCTCTCTGACTCATTTTACTTAGCATAAGGTCCATCCATGTTGTTGCAAATGGTAAGCTGTTTTGTTCTGTTTTGTTTTGTTTTTTTAATGACTGAGTAATATTCCATCGTATGTGAATACCACAACTTCTTTATCCATTCATTCATTGATGGATATTTAGGTTGTTTCTGTGTCTTAGTTATTGTGAATAATGCTCTAATGAGCATAAGGAAACAGATATCTCTTTGACAATGATTTTGTTTCCTTTGGATAGAAACCCAGAAGTGGAATTGCAGATCATAGGGTAGTTCTGGGTTTGTTATTGTTTTACATTCCCACCAACAGTGAACAAGGGTTCTCTTTTCTTCAAAATCTTGCCAGCATTTATTACCTCTTGTCTTTTTTTATGATAGCCCTTCTCAGACATGAGGTGAGATGTCACTGTGGTTTTGACTTGGATTTTCCAGATTAGTGATAGTGAGCATTTTTTCCTATACCTATTGGCTGTCAGCATATTTTCTTTGGAAAAAATACCTATTTATTGTTTGCTACTGATTTGTATGAATTTATTATATATTTTGAATATTAACCCCTTACCTAATAGGTGGATTACAAATATTTTTCCCATTCTTTAGACTTTTCATTTTTTTAATTTTTTAAAAATGTTTATTTAATTTTGAGAGAGGGGCAGAGAGAGAGAGTGACACAGAATCTGAAGCGGACTCCAGCCTCTGAGCTGTCAGCACAGAGCCCGATGCAGGGCTTGAAATCACACACCGTGAGACCATGACCTGAGCTGAAGTCAGATGCTTAACCGACTGAGCCACTCAGGCACCCCTAGATTGTTTTTTTCATGTTAGTGCTGTGCAGAAGTTTAGTCCAATGTAATCCACTTGTTTGTGCTTTAGGGATCCAAAAATAATCATTGCCAAGGTCCATGTCAAGGAGCTTTTTTTCTGTTTTCCTCTAGGATTTTTCTGGTTTCTGGTCTTAAATATAAATCTTTAATCCATTTTGAGTTAATAGTTGTGAATGGTATAAGATAGGGTGCTAGTTTCATTGGCTTACATGTCTGAAGCCAATTTTCCCAGCACCAATTATTAAAGAGACTACCTTTTCTCCTTGAGTGTTCTTGGCTCCATTGTTAAATGTTATGTGACCATATATATACATGGTTAATTTCTGGGCTGTTGATTCTATTTCATTGATCTATGTGTCTGTTTTTATGTCAGTACTATACTGTTTATATTACAAGAGCTTTATAATATAGCTTGAAATCAGGAAGTGTGATGCTTCCCATTTTTCTTAGGATTTTTTGGGCCATTTGGGGTTATTCGTAGTTCCATATAAATTTCGGGTTTGTTTTTTCTACTTCTCTAAAAACTGCCATTGGAATCTGGATAGCTTTTGCATTGAATGTGTAGTTGGTTTTGGATCACATGGACATTGAAGCAATATTAATTCTTCCATGAACATGAGATACCTTCCCATTTGTATATGTCTTCCAAGTTCTTTCATTAATGTCTTACACGTTTTTAATGTAGTTATTTTCCTTGATTAAATTAATTTTTAAGTATTTTATTGGTCTTGATACTGTTGTAAATGGAATAATTTTATTTTGTATGGATAATTCATTTTTAATGCATAGAAACACTACTGGTTTTGTATGTTAATTTTGTATCCTGCAACAGATCTAATACTTTTTTGTGTGTGGAGTCTTTAAAATCATGTCATCTGCAAATAGTTTTACTTATTCATTGTCAATTCTGTGCCTTTTCTTTCCTACTGATTCTTGTCAACGGGGGACATAGGTCATGCATAGTATTTTATACATCTGCTGTAGCTACAATACTAAAGTCATAGACTTTATCTATAAAATGAAGGTTTAGGGGAAATGACTCAAGAGTGCTTCTAGGTTTAATAAACAGAGTCCAGAAAACTATGTCATAATTCAAAGTCACACACCTAATGTCAGAGTTGAGAATATAACCCAGGTCTCCTCATTCTGGCACCTGATTTTTTTTTTTTTTTTTTTTAGAAAAAATGGTTGTCTTTGCACCCACTTGTGCTGGGAAGCTCTTGTACATTCATAAAGTCTTTGCATGAGTATGTGGCTAGTTAGGGAAAATATTATTTTGCGACATTCTCATTATTTGTTAAGAGGGGTTTGAGTTTCCTGTCCTCTCCCTAGATTCAGTCTTATAATCACTCACTTAATGTTAAATACACATTTCTCAAAGTAGAAGCCCTGTAATTTTTGTGAGAATAGGACTGCTGATTATAACAAAGATCATTACCTTCATGTTCTGAATTAGTCCTGAGGGTGGAGTTGCAGTCCTTGTGTGGGGGGTCCCAGAGATCACCTGTTCCCTTTCAGGCACACCTAAGGGTTGCCAGTTACCACTGTAAAACCTTTTGCATTTTTACTCAAATCGATGACCCCATCGTCACTGCATCGTGATGCGTTGTGTCCGTAATATACCACAGGCATATTCCATCTTTTGAATTTGTTTCAGGGTGCTACTTGATATGTGGTTCTTATTGATACTCTGTACAGGAAGACAAAAGCCATTAGTATTTCATTGGCAGTAAACAAGCCAACCCAGGGCTCTCTGTGAATAACCTCACCTTTCCGAAACTTGTTTTAAGAGTGGTTTAGAACAGTTTAAAGTAAATGTGCCCTAGACTGGCATCATCTCCTACACCTGTAAAGATAAGACGTATAACCATTTTTTTACTTTGTTTACTGTGGAATTAAATGCCTAATTTATATCTTAAGCGTGTACCAAAGAATCAGCTGGATTTTTTTCAGTTCCCTTTTCAATTTCTCTGCCACGCATTGCATTCTACAGTACGTACTGTGATGTGTTTTGTTGTCTAGGGGAAACACATCTAATTTCAGATAATCAACATGTAAAAGAATTTGACTGAACTTACTTTGAAAAAAAAAAGCATTCCATTTCTTATAGAAGGACTTTTATATGTATTTACGAAGGTAGTTGTCCTGAAAGCTGCTGGATGGCTATCTGAAGAGCCTTCGGCATTCTCTGCTACATCCTGAAAGCATATTCTGTGAGAGCAATAGAGCTACTCTATAGCTTCCTTTATTCACTTGTTCGTGAGAAGCAGCTTTGGGGAGGGGCACCTGATCTCTGGCAAATTAGAGAAAATAAGACCAGAAAGAAAGTAAGAAAAATACACGAGGATATGACCATAGATGCCAAGTAAACGGTTAAATCTGTAAGAATACTTGAAAACTTTTGATGTAATGGAGGATTTCCCTTCAAAATGATGTGTCAAAAATGGACTTGATATTAAGTAGTAAAATGAATAGGGTGCAGAGCGGTACATATTATATATACACAATTTCAAATAGGAGTCTGCACATATAATATAGAAACATGTTTGTGGGGGCTATCTGGATAGTAGCATTAGAAATGGTTTGTATTTTTCTATAAAACGCAAGCTCTACATTTTACAAATGTTTTACAGTACACATGAATTTTTATTCCAATGAGAGAAAAAGAAGGATAGCTTTCTGTGTTGTAACGGATCCGTTTTCAAATCTGATGTGTGTATCATAGTCACTCAAATTTTTCAGTGTCGCTCACTCAGAACTTGGAAGGGAGTGTGTGTGTGTGTGTTCAGCTGTATACTGTGGGGCTGATAATTTACCCCGCTGGATTAAAATGCCATAGAGAACAGTTAGGAGGCATTTCAGCATCTGGGCTTCAGGTTCAGGGCCGACCTGGTGTGAATCGCGTGTTCAATCCTTGCCAGCTGTTACTTAAACCTCTCTGTTCCTCCTCCGAGTCTGTTTTGTCATCAGTGCAATAGTGATGGTAATACCTATCTATCCCTGAGGTTAGAGAGAGGTTTGAATCTGCGAGGCTGTGAGAAGTGCTGAGGAGAGTGCCTGACCCTACAGCTGTCATTATTACCGACAACCTCCTTGTAAGCCCTGCTGCATGTTGGCCCCCCCGCAGCCAATCGTGTCTTTCTCTCACTTACAGCCAGTATCCTAACAATGGAATTCTTCATTCTCTGCCGCCGAACACACACGCAGACACACACACAGCTAGAAAGTGCTCTTCTGAATGATCATCCTTTTGTACCTAGCTTAACGATTACCTCCTCTTACCAGGTATTTCCCCATCTCTGCAGGCAAAGGGAAACTGGCCTCTTCCTAGTCCTTTTATAAAACAGAGGTTGCCAGGCTCATCATCTACACCATCCCTGCAGACGCAAAAAAAAGGAATAAATGAATGCAAAGTAGCACACTCTGTTGCTCTAGTCAAAAATTGCCAAGTAGATCCTAAAACTTTGAAAAGAGATCTCTAGTACTCAATGCTGGACTATCGCTATTGAAGGATGACAAAGATATGGAGTCCATTTGACATTGGACTGTGGTACATGCTTTTAGCCGGTTATTTGGGACAAAGGCCTTGTTAATAAGTAACTTAATAGTTTCCATTCCCAGAATACAACATCTCTATGATCTACATCAAAATAGTTATTTGCTTCCATTTTACCTACACATAATACCCCCCCACACACATGCAAAAATTAACTTAAATTCCACTGTTTCCTTCCGTGCAAATTGATACTGATTTTTTTTTTAATTCCTTAGAATTGAAAATTATACTCCAGTCTTTGCGCTGTTTTTCTATAGGCTAAGTAGAATATTGTCCTCTCAAAAATGATGATTATCTTTCTCTTATTTAAAAGAGATTTTGCTGATGTGTAGGTACTTACCATAGAGCTTTTGTACAATGGCAGTTTATAATCATGTTCTCATCCTTGATGGATGAGGTAACCTCGGTTGTTTTCCTGTTTTTTTTTTTTTTTATCATCTCTGGCTAATTCGGGTGTTCTACAAATATTCGCATCATTTAAACTAGGTGTCTTACAAATAGTCTCATTTAAACTAGATTTTTAGGTTGATTTTTTTCAAATCAACTACCAACAAAAGTTCGTTTACAGTTTTCCCATATGGTAAAGCCATTTTAAGGTCAGTGCAAAGAATGCCTAATGGAAATAAATGAAGGAAAAAAAAGTTGCTTCTGACATCAGTCAAGTTTTGAAAAACGTAAAATACTACCAACTTAAGGAAAACTTAAACTTTCAGCATCAAAAAGTCCACTGGATCCATGTTTTGAAAGGTGACTGCTTTTGACAAAGTTTCACGCACAGCTACTGTGTTTTGGAATTCATAGTCAATGACAGTGTAGATCAACTTAAGAAATAGCCATCCCTTTTTTTTTTTTTTTTAATTTTTTTTTTTCAACGTTTATTTATTTTTGGGACAGAGAGAGACAGAGCATGAACGGGGGAGGGGCAGAGAGAGAGGGAGACACAGAATCGGAAACAGGCTCCAGGCTCCGAGCCATCAGCCCAGAGCCTGACGCAGGGCTCGAACTCACGGACCGCGAGATCGTGACCTGGCTGAAGTCGGACGCTTTAACCGACTGCGCCACCCAGGCGCCCCATAGCCATCCCTTTCTTAAACAGACTCCAGATTATATGTTAAAGTGCAGTCCAGTATTCTTAGGGGAGGATTAAGTTTGGATTTTTGTTTTAAACAGACGTGATGTTAAGATCTTAACGGGCCGTTCTCACAATACTGCAACAAGGGGGTGAGCATCGTAGCGAATTTCCAAAGCAGGTTTTAAGGCTTCTTGCTGGGAGCGCTGTCTGGCCTCACCGTGTGTCTGCTCCTTTCACAGCACGCCATGCCCTTCTGGAGGATCTCCAGCCACTCGGACCTCATGGCCCTACATCACGCCTTGGAACTGGAGTACCTGTAACAGCCACCTAGCACTTTGAAGCCGCACAACTGCCCTGCGACCAGGAACAAACCCAGCAGGCCTGTGTCCGCGCTGGGATACCCGACTTCGCGATTGCAACTCGTTGACGCACAGCTGCTGTCGGTCTTCACCTCTGCCCTTGTGGTCAACGAAGGGCCACACCTATTTCTTCAGAACAGCTGTTGACTCTAGTACTGTGAAGCCAATGAAAATAAGCCATGAGAATGTTCTAGTACAGTGTAATGCGGCTTTGCCGCATTAACTACATGGTTCAAACCTGTGAAGAAAGGACCTGCAAACGCTTACGTTTTTCGCATCTTCAATGTGACGTAAAGAGCTTCTCCGATACAGCAAACTTGATTGCACAACAAAGACTGAAATGTGTTCCCTGAAGACTGGCGAGGGGATTTTTCTTGTAAAGAAAGTTTACTTTTTGGTGTCTCATACCCAGGGTAACCTGTACATCTCTACTTATTTATGAACAGACTTAAAGAAAAAAAAAAAAAACAGCTTTATGGAGGTATGACTCAATCACCGTCCAGTTCACTCGGCCAGACTTTTTTGACAGCAAATAATTGAAGAGACAATATAACACAATAAGCGATTAAAGGCCTTTGCCTCACGACACAGCAAGTACTTTGAATTTTAGCACATTGCAAAGTAGTTTAAAGTATGTCTAATTTAAACGTGTAATATGTACATCACTGAGACAATCATGTACAGAGAGAATTTTGGGTGTAAATTTGTAATAATGGATGATTCTTTTACATATCGTTTAGAAAATGATATTGAAAGGTAGCGATGCCTTGATCGTGAAGTAAGAGGCAGTATGTGCACAAAGTCATGCGCGGTGCCTTATCGACGTACTGGTTATAAATATGTAGATAATGGATTTTTTTTTTTTAGATAATGTTGTCAAGACCAAAAGCATGGATGTTAATAGGATTTTGTTTTCCAAATTGTTCTTTCCATCATCTTTTTTTTTAATGCTGTTAGGAGGACCTTGGTAAAATAACACAGCGGTGTCTTAAATCATTTCAAAAAATAAAAAACAAAGTTCCTCCTACCACCTCACCTTTTCATTTTCAACACTAATGTATTATATGTAACTACTTGAAAAAAATGATTATACAAATGCTTCTTCCCACAGAAAGAATGTAGATGATCGATAGATATATTTTATTAATAAGATGGCTCATGAATTGGAGACTAGCAAACTTTTGTGTGCTCAGACCATAGGGTCTGCATCTTCTTGATTAGATAAAGGAGGACGTTACCACGTCTCTAGAAATGAGCAAAACTTTTTGATTGTTGCTTCTGTTTTCCTCCACACCTTTCCCCGATCCCCACCCTCCCTGGAAAGTTCATTGCGGGCAGTGGACATGGCCCGATCGTCCTCACGGAGATTATTCTTAACCTACAGTGTGTATAAAGCATAAAGCTGGGAAATAAAAATTGTCACCTTTGTTATGTGATAAGACAGTTTCTCCAACGGTGATGAGTTTGGGCACTAAAGACTTCCATTATTATGACATTATTTTTTAGATGAACTGTATTACATTGGGGGAAAAAAAAAAACACCAGCTTTAACCCAAAGTAGCTAAAGAGCTACTGTATCTTTTTCTGAAGTTTCATGCTGCTGCTAGAATTAGTCACTCGTGAATTTTCCAAACTGCTTAAATTAACAATCGAATTTGGGTTTTTCTTTTTTGCTTGAAACAAACAGAAGTTGACAATTTTTTAGCCTTTCCATTTTATGTTTTTGTACTCTGCAGATTGGAAAGAAAAAGTTTATCTTGGCTTTACTGTATAAAGGTGTGTTGTGTCCACAATCGTGTACAGACTTTTTCTTCAATAATTTTGTGTTTAAGTTAATAAAATTGATTTGTGACGTACTGTAAGCGCCTTGAGTATATTTTCTTATCGCTCATTTGCAAGAAACAGCAGGACCTGGGCTGCATTAGAATGCTTCTGGTCTAACAAAAGGAAGTGGGATAAAGCCATGGTGGTCATAATGGCTTTATCAGTCCTTCAGGCGACTAAACTAGAAAGGGAACAGCTGTTTCTTTGATCACTGGAAGAACAGATGAACAGAAGAGCTCTATACGTCCTCTAAAACTATATAAACTGGACTCTCAACTTTACCATAGACCAGAACTCAGCATCAAGTATCTTGGATGGCAGAGCACCGATTTATCGACTTAAACACCGAGGGGACAGCAATAGAAAGCAGTTTCATCTATAAAGAACACCCACAACATACACCTCTAAAATTTGGCCAGATTGATCGCGGACAGCTCTAAATCCTGGGATTTAATCTTAGAAACACAACATCCATACATACCAACACATGAAAAAGCAAACATGCAGTTGGCTGACTCAATTATCGGGCCCACGATGTCCATTTTTAACAGGCACACACCCAGCCAAGGGGCTTGAGTAATGGAGTGTTGGAGCATGCTCAGACACTCCAAGAATAAAAATGGTTGGGGTGGGGGTAAGTCTTCAAAGAGAGGCAGGAATGGGGGGGGGGGGTGTGGAGAGATTTTTAAGTCTCAAGAAAATAAGGAAAATGCAAAATGGAGGGTTTATCCTCAAAAGATAATTTTTTGAAGCACTGCTTCTAACATGACACCCCCTGACCAATATGTTTAAAGGGCTTCCCTTTGACCATTTATTGGAGCCCAGGTGCTTCTACTTGGCATTCCAAAGTCTCCAAATATAGTACCTACTTTCTTCCCAACATAATCTCTTATTAGCGCTATGAACAAACCTTCGGTAAGCATGACCTGGACTCTTTAATGGGCCAAACAGCCTAAAGCATCGCTCCCTCATCTTTGTTCAGAGCATTCCCACTTCTGTCAATGACTCCCTCCACCTTCAACCCACCCACACCATGTCCAGCTTTAGTGTCTTCTTTGTTGCGGAGCCTTCTTTCCCATCATGGGACACGGTGTTCGTTCCCTCTGCTGAATTTCTCCCACTCAATGTCCATAGTCTCATTGGAGTTCATATTATTCCCTTAAATAAAGATTCTCTGGGCCCCCACCATGGGGAGCATTGTCCTAGGTGCTAATGAAGCAGTGCCCTGCTCCTGAAGTTGGAGTTTTACATTGGAGTAGGTGGGAAGAGACAAGAATGAGTTAATGAATAAGATGCATTCAGTCAAAAACACTCTTGATGAAAAGACAGGGAATATGAGTGACGGGACATAAGCTTCTTTGGACAGGGTGGACAGAACCATACTGTAGGAACTGAGGCCAACTGCTAAGATACAGGCAGCATATGAAGATCGGGCAGAACACACAGGCCAAGGTCCTCAGAGAAGAATGCTTCTACTTGTGTTCTAGGAGAATCACGCCCATGGGTCCAAGAAGAGGCCAGTGAGAATTGCACCCATGGGTCCAAGAAGAGAGGACTTTGGAAAGGAAGGGAGACCAGGAAAGCCTCGAAGTCGTGGTAAGGGATTTGTATGTCCTAAATGGAATGGAAAGCCATTGAGGGTTTTACACAGGAGTGTGGCCAAGCCTGATACACTCTTTGAAATAATCACTGTGGCTGCTGGGTGGAGAATGGGCTTTGGAAGCTCAAGAGAAGAAGTGGGAAAACAGAGCCAGCTCCTTGACTGCACAGAGCATTTATCAGGGCACTGCATTATTCTGGCTTAGTTAAAAAACAAGATGAAAATGACAGTCCCATCCCAGTCCCTGACCTCAAGCATTCAGATGGTGATTTAACAAGAATCAATTACAATTACGAAACAGGCTTCCATGATCAGTAGGGATGCATGTGAAGTGGGACTGGTTACAGGCACTCGGGGAAGTCAGAACACTTCCTGCAGGACTGACGTCTAAACAGAGACCTGAAGGCTAGAGTTGGCCTGAGCAGAGAGAAGGGGAGAATACGAGAGCGGCCTTGAGTGGAAGGAATGTGCCAAGGGAAAGAGAAGAAAGGAAAGCCATGGGACTATGGGACTGAGCATTGTTGAGAATAGAAGTGGCCAGGAGAGGGAAGGGTCAGGGATTTAATTGTCCTTCATCTCAGACTAAACTTCAGGCGTTAGTGCTTTTATTATACATGAACTTAACTCCTCCCCCTTCACAGGAGAAAGAAAAGGAAGGGGATGTGAAGAGAAATTTCAGTCAGGCTCCTGCATTAACACACGCAGCCCAGAACTCTTCACCGTGCCAACGATTCCACATGAGACTTTAAAAGTTAGGTTTAAGTCGTGTCCAGTGGAGCCCCCTTTAGAGATTATGAAACTTGGGTCAAATGCTTTGCATGAGGTCACAGCCAAATAAGGCAGAATCATGACTCCTTGGATACAATACAGAATCATGGAGAGATCACGAGTTCTCAGGGCAACAAATGTTGGCTTTGCCTCCCTGCTCTATCACTGCATTCCAGGGTGAGCATGGGCAGCCCCTGTCAGTTTTCAAGGCATATTCAGTGTCCTGTCCACACAGTACAATTTCCCAATGATGAGTGAATTTTTTTTATTTTTTTTAACATTTATTTATATTTGAGAGACAGAGCATGAGCAGGGGAGGGACAGAGAGAGAGGGGGAGACACAGAATCCAAAGCAGGCTCCAGGCTCTGAGTTGTCAGCACAGAGCCTGATGCGGGGCTTGAACCCACGAACCATGAGATCATGACCTGAGCCGAAGTCGGACGCTTAACTGACTGAGCCACCCAGGTGCCCCAAATGAGTGCTTTTTAAAAAAAAAAAAAACTCAGCACCTCAATTTGCATGTCAATCTTTCAGAAGTTGATTTAAAATCTGTCTTCTAGGGGTACCTGGGTGGCTCTGTCCGTTGAGTGCCCAACTCTTGATTTCAGCTCAGGTCATGATCAAATAAATGGTGGTGGGACTGAGCCGCACTGTCAGTGTGGAGTCTGTGTGGGATCCTCTCTCTCTCTCTCTCTGCCCCTCCCCTGCCCTCTCTCTCTCAAAATAAATAAATAAACTTCAAAAACCTAAAGTTTGCCTGCCAGTATTTACAAATGTCAACTTTTAGCAGTAACTTACAAAATTTGCTTTTAAATTTTAAAGAGGGCACTTGTTGGGATGAGCACTGGGTGTTCTATGTAAGTGATGAGTCACTAAATTCTCCTGAAACCATTATTACAGTATATGTTAACTAGGATTTAAACAAAATTTTAAAAAATTAAATATTTTAAAGAATAAGTATTTGAGGGACGCCTGGGTGGCGCAGTCGGTTAAGTGTCCGACTTCAGCCAGGTCACGATCTCACGGTCCGTGAGTTCGAGCCCTGCGTCAGGCTCTGGGCTGATGGCTCAGAGCCTGGAGCCTGTTTCCGATTCTGTGTCTCCCTCTCTCTCTGCCCCTCCCCCGTTCATGCTCTGTCTCTGTCCCAAAAATAAATGTTGAAAAAAAAAATTAAAAAAAAAATATTTGAATATGACCCGGACGTTTCCCAATTGAAATGAATATAAAGGAGGCCATTTGCTTAACCGAATGTGGAGGTGATGCCACAGATGTTGTGTGTTCACATAAGACATGCGAGAAATCTCCTTCCAGACCCTGGAACTTACCCACACTACACGCAGTTATGAAAGCTTCAACTGGAATTGTCCCGTCCATCCCATTCAGGATAGTTTTTTGACAACCCAAAAGGACAGAGGTAGTAAAAGCACTTCTCTCGGTGTCTCTCGGAATGTTTCCATTTCTCTCTATTCTGTGCAATTACACAAACTGACAGGATAACTTGTGGCAGAAGAAATGAAAGGGTTTGTAATTTAGGAAACCTTTGGCCCCACTGACTGAAAGCAGGTTGTTTGTAAAAAGGAAATCCTGACCTCAGCTAACTGGCAAACTCTGTCAGAAGCAATAGAAGGGAGCGAAGGAGAAAGAACAGCGCCCGGGATTTTTATTGGCCACAGGAAAAAAATGGATGCTCTGCCAGAGGAAAGCCCTTCGAAGAGAACTCTCCGGTGGGGGAACAAGACATGCTCAGTGTTACTGAGTGTGTGACTGCACAATTGCATGGCGGTTCTGTTCTGGTTTTGTGGGCCGGTTTGACTGGAGGAGTTTGCTGCACAGGACTATAGCTAGACTGACAAGCCCAAAGATGGTTTCCTCCATTTAGCTGAAGGTGAAATCCGGCTTCTCCTACAAGCACTCTGTGGCCTGCCCTATCTTCTGTCTCGGCTTGACACAAAGCTCCAACAAGCACAATGGAGTGTGCCCCAGGTGTGCAAGGAGATAAGCTGCATAATGTTTTGCACGTCAGGGCCGTCCAGCAACTCACCCCCCCACTAACTTCCTTCTTCCATGTGCTATTTGTTTGGCAGGACTCTGCAGTGACTTCTGGGTAACTCCATAAAAGAAGGAGGTCTCTGCAAGTTCTAATTTCCCTATTCCAGCGGTTTTCGATTAGCTGCCCATTGAAATCACCTAAGTGCTTTGAAAAATACTCATGCTTGAGCCCCGCTTCAGAGATCTAATTTGCCTTGGGTGGGGCTTGAGCGGCAGCCAAGGTAAGAAGCCATTGTTTCATGTCAACCAGGTGTATGTGAGAGTGACCTCCACTGTAGTCAATTCCTGGCAGGTCTGGACAATTTGGGAAGTGTGTTTTCCAGCTTTCAGTTTTTCCTTTCCAATCCAGTCTGATCGCCTTTTGGCTATGCCTGTATTTCTGAAACCCTTATGACTCCAACTCAAGCCAACACCTGGGGGGTTCTTACTATGACTAAAAAGTTCTGTCCGATGCCAGGGGTGTCCCCAAAGGGCTGGCCATCTGGTGGAGAAAGAGATATATGCTAAAAGGCAGACCGTGATGAAGGCCTCACTAGGTTGTAGAACACCTGCAACCTGTGGGTGCAAAGGCTGCAAAGAATTTTAATTTATGATGGAAGCCCAGAGGGTACAGCAGTGAATGTTGGCTGGGGAGACAGAAGAAGTCTCACTGAAGAGCTAATATTTTTGCTGGCTTAAATGGAAAAAGAAAAATAATCCTGACAGACTCCTAAACCAGGTCCTCCCCTGGATTAACAAGAGAAATATATAGTAACCACAGGCTGAAAGACCGTGGGAGGTGGCTGCAATAATCCAAACGAAACGTAATGAGGATCTGTCCTATGGCAGCCCCGAAGACAGAAATATGGAACCAACATAGTAGATGTCCCAGGAGCAGTGCTAGTCATGAGTGGATGGGGTAGGCTTCCAAGAGGCCTTGGCTACCCCCACTTCTACACCCCAAACTGCAAAGGGTCTGGCTGGGAAAGTGTTCGTTCACTCTAAATCTTCTCTCCAATTCAAAACTAGGAGACTTTGCTCTTTGGAACCAATTTTACACAGATCTTCCTTGACTTACAATGTGGTTACATCCCAATAAACCGGTCATAAATTGAAACTATTAAGTCGAAAATACATTCAATACATGTGACCTTCAGAACATCATAGCTTAGCCTAGCCTACCTTAAACATGCTCCGAACACTCACATTAGCCTACCGTCGGGCAAAATCATCTAACACAAAGCCTATTTTATAATAAAGGATTGAATAGCTCATGTAATTTACCAAATGGTATACTGAACATGAGAAACAGAATGATTGTATGGGCACAAACTGATCATAAGTGTATCCGTTATTTACCTTTATGATTGCGAGCCTGACAGAGCGAAAGCTCCTGCCCCGCATCGAGAGGGAGTACCACACTGCCTACCGCTAGCCTGGGCAAAGATCCAAATCCAAGATTCAAAGTACAGTTTCTACCAAATGCATATGGCTTTTGCACCACTGTAAAGTCGAAAAATTATAATTTGAAACATTGTAAATCAAGGACAGTCTGTATATGGTTGTGTGTGTGTGCATGTGTGTGTGTGTGTGCACGCACGTGCACGTGCGTATAACAGAACTGTTTAGGGTGAGCATAGCCACTGGTTTCCCTGATGGTTCCAGAAAGTACAGTAATCAGGCTGATGCCCTTTACATACGATTGCGAAAATATCACTTATCCATTTCAAATAGGGGAAAGGTACTGGCTGGCTGAAGGAGATTACAAAGATGTTAAACCTCCCTCGGGAAGTCCCTTATTAACCACTCTCTAAAAACATAATCTGGAGGTGGTCGTGGTGGGGAAGCACCCTGGCCCAACTTCAGCAGTACCTACATGGCTTTTGTAGCATCTCCAGGAAGACATGGATCCCTACAAATGCTCACTCCTCATACCTCCCATTAAGGGATGCTGCATTCTTTGAGATGAACCAAGTAGCCAGCGGCTGCCCCAACGTTCCTAATACAAAATCCCTTTGACTGTGTCCCTTGCACTTCCTTGTTTATAAGCACAGAGCCCATCTCAGACAAACAGCAAAGTGTTAAAAAGAGAAAAAGAAAAGGAAGAAAGAGAAAAAAAAAAGAATGTGGACAAAATCAGGGGGAAGGGTGACTGTGTCAGTGAGGACAATGAAAAAGACTAAACCATTGAACAGATTCTCCCTGTACTTGCTCTAGCCCTGATGTGCAGGAGGCCTGGCCAGAAGCCACCCGCTGTCACGGGGATCAAAGTCCTCATGAACGCCAGTCCAGACAACCCCCGGGACGGAAGAGGAAGGAGGAGGGGGACTGAGCGGGAGGAGGCAATGCTCCCTCCGCTGGCTCTTCAGAAAGGGCCTCTTTCACCGCCTCCCCATGTTCCTGTCTGTACAAACCTCTCACTGAGAAATCACCACAGGCCCCATCACCTAGCCTACTTAGTGGTTCAAAAATACCAAAGGTTTTGTGGAATTTCCATTCTTCCCAAAGTAGTTAAAATGCAAGCGGGCGGGAGAATGAGCTGATGGAGGAAGCACACACCCTTATTGGAACAGTCTTGTTTTGAAAAACTTCTGCCCTCTGGGGTTGAAAGCATTTCTTGGCCCGGTGGAATCAAGAGGTGCCATGATAGCCCCAGAAATGCTTCCAGCCCTTGACCTTGATATTTATTTGCAAAGCCTTACAGGAAATCAGTTCTATGTGTTCCATGAAAAACAAAGGAAAATGCAGGAATCAGGAAAAACAACAGACTGCTCCAAACAGCCTTACATGAACAGACTTTAAAGAAAATTAGATGTTCAAAAAATAGTTCCCTTTGACATGTAATCTTTCAACATGTACTGAAGACCCACTATGTGCTCAGGCCTCTGCTAGATGCTGATGGGATCTGCGTCCTGAGAAGTTCATGTTTCCCAGGGTGGAGTAAGGAGTGCTGTTGGATCAAGGTGGTGAGGGGGCGATGTGAACCTCACCACTAAAGAGCAGGATGAGCTGAAGGCTTCAGGAACAGAGGGGGAGAGAGACATGCTCTGAGAAGACATTTAATAAATGCAACATTTAATTTGTACTGTGAAAAACAGGTAGGAGTTTCACAGATTAAAAAAAAAAAAAAGAAGACAACAACAGCCAAACTAGGGAGAGAGCCTAAATGTTGATGGGCTGATGAATAGATAAGGAATATGTGTTATATATACAGGATGGAATATTACTCAGCCATCAAAAAGAATGGAGGGGCACCGGGGTGGCCCAGTCGGTTAAGCATTTTACTCGATTTCAGCTCAGGTCATGATCTCATAGGTTTGTGAGATCGAGCTCCCTGTTGGGCACTGCACTGACAGTGTGGAGCCTGCTTGGGATTCTCCCTTTCCCTCTCTCTCTGCCCTTCCCCAACCCATTCTCTCTCTCTCCCTCTCTCTCTCTCTCTCTCTCTCTCTCTCTCAAAATAAATAAATAATTTTTTTAAAGAAATGAAATCTTGCCAATTGCAATGACATGGATGGAGATAGAATGTATTATACTAAGTGAAATAAGTTAATCAGAGAAAGACAAATACCATATGATTTTACTCATATGTGGAATTTAAGAAACAACAGATGAACATATGGGAAGGTAGGGGAAGATATGCGAGGGAAGGAAACCACAAGGGACTCTTAATGATAAAGAACCAACTGAGGGTTGATGGAGGGAGGTGGGTAAGAGATGGGCTAATTGGGTGATGGGTACTAAGGAGGGCACTTGTGATGAGCACTGGGTAGTATATGTAAGTGATGAATCACTGAATTCTACTCCTGGAGCCAATATTGCACTGTATGTTAACTACAATTTAAATTAAAAGAAAGTAAAAAATAAAAAATAAATTAAAAAAGAACGATACAAGGAAAGCAAATAATATCTAAAACAGTTTCAGAAATTGAGCCTTAAAATTGCAATAAGTATTAAGTATGACTTTGGAAGACCTGATAGGCATTTGTAACCATTTATGGAACGCTTTCTACATGTTGTGAGAAATTCACAGAACAGCAAAGAAGATGTGCCATGCACATAAATGCCTAGGATTGAGTTCACCAACAGTTGCAAACTCAAATGACAACAGGGGACACTGAGTAATAAAAATGAGTGAGTGATACAGGCCTAGTATGCAGGGATCCTCTTTTGATAGTGACAGGATATCAGAAAAATATTCCTACACTATAAGAAAAACAACAGAACAAGCAATAGGAATTCATCCTCAGAGGAGAGGAGGCAGGAGACGGCGATATAGATTGTATCAGGCAGAAAAGTACATGGCCCTCCAAAGAGGACAGCTGCTTCTGGACTCTGAACAGTTGTTGCCACGTAGGAATGCTGGCTCAGGTATCAGGTTTTCCAGTTTTCGAGAGAAGTCAGACACCCTGATATTGGGAAAAGTTGTTTGTGGGAATCTTAAACTTTGTAAAGTATGGATCAAAATGAATAATTGTGTAGATGGATTCAAATAAGACTGTGGACACAGTTTACAACATTCCAATAATGGGAAAGATTTGCGTGGAATGTCTAGCAAGACTTCGTGGAGGAGTTGCTGGTGAAGCTGAGCCTTAGTGAAAGTTATTGGCAGAACTGACAACCTCACATAGGAGATATAAGGGCAAAAGGGCTCGAGTGACAGTATCATTCATACTTTTGCAACTCATGTAATTCAGAGGTCCCACACTTGGCTACATACCAAAGTGAACTTGGGAATTTTTGTTGTTTAATGGGTACAGAGTTTCTGTTTGGAATGATGACGAGTTTCTAGGGACAGAGAGTAGTGATGATTGCACAATATTTTGAATGTATTTAATGCCACTAAATTATATACTTAAAAAGCATTAACATAGTAAAAAAGAAAAGCTTATGTAATCCAAGTCATGTATTCTTATTATAAATATTAGAAATAGAGTATAGGAAAAGGTGATTTTGATAAAGAATTTTGGTTCTCAGGCTGCTGCAAAATGAATTTGCAATGAACCAACAAATTCTTCCCATCATTCCCCTCAGAAACTACTAGGAATTCATCCCACAGGGCTCCTGCATCTCAATATTGGATATTTCACAGGCAACAATCCCAACTATTTCCGTTAGAATCATCCTGGGCTTCACATGCATTGAGAAAAGAGAGATGACAAAAAGCAGGTAAGTTTCACATTCCCCAGAAAATACAGTCATGCGAGTGCCTTTATTTGTGTGAACATTTGTGTGTAATGTTTGTGTGCATGAGTGTGTTTACCCATATTGGCTTATTTTACTTAATTTTCTGCGACCTAATTTTTTAAAATGTTAACTTAGATATCTTTCCACTTCAGTACTTATAGATTTAGTTTTTCACCTTCAGTAGCTGCCTAATGTTCCACTATATGTAAGAAGCTTGCTTCTTCCACTGAGAGAAATTGAGGGAGTTTGTTATATATATTTTCCCTAATGAATTGTGCTATAATAGATACTTCTATATGCATTTATAAATGTGCACAAATTTTTCATATAAGTTAACTTTCTAGATACATAGTTGCAAGGTCAACAGGTATAACTATTTAATGCAATAAAATTTGTCCAATTATTCTGCAAAAACAAAGATTGCATCAATTTTTATACTTCCACCAAAGGTGTTGTGGAATCTAAAAGGCTTTTTAGATTCCCAAAACCCTATTCCTAGAAATCCTAATGCAGTAGTTCTGAGGTAGGGTCCAGAGATCAACATTATTTAAAAACTCTATAGGTAATTCTAATATTTACCAGCCTCTGAACCCATTTATCAAAGCACAAGATGAACACCAAATTGTCTATTATCTAATTGCAACTAAAATCTAAGAACTAAGAAACATTGTTGACAGAAATTGAAGAACTCCTAAATAAATGGGAAGGTATACTATGTTCATGAATTAGAATACTGGATATTGCAATTCTCAAATTGATCTGTGGATTAAATGTAATCACAATCAAACAGCAAACAGAGAGAGAGAGAGAGAGAGAGAGAGGACACAAGCTAATTGTTTAAAATACAGGAGGAAGACATACTAGTAGGTGTCAAAAACAATCACAAAGCTATAGCAATTAGACAATATTGTACTGGTACTAGACAAAAAAAGAAAATCGGAAAAGCATAAAGAATAGAACATACATTGTCATTGGTAACTAGGATGAGAGTACAATGCAGCAGAAAAAGGGTGGCCTTTTCAATAAATGATGCTGATCACTTGTATTACCTTTTGGGAAAAGAATGAATCTTGACCTCCTACCTTCTACCATACACAACATGAAA
Source organism: Prionailurus bengalensis (assembly GCF_016509475.1). NCBI lineage: Eukaryota > Metazoa > Chordata > Mammalia > Carnivora > Felidae > Prionailurus > Prionailurus bengalensis. The sequence goes on along the minus strand of NC_057353.1, from coordinate 21,178,256 downwards.
TTATGACAGATTGTAGGCCAGATGTAAAATAATAGAGATATTAGAAAACTACATATGAAAATATCTTTATGACCCTCAGATAAACAGAGATTTTGTAAGAGGACACAAAAAACAATAACCATTTTTAAAATGATAAATTGCACTATACTACATTAATATGTTCTGGTCATCAAAACGTACCATTAAGAGAGTAAAAAGGCGAGCCAGAGTAAGAAAGATATTTATAATACACATATCTAACAAAGTTCTCATAAAGAGAATATATTTTTATTTTATTTTTTTTTAATTTTTTTTTCAACATTTATTTATTTTTGGGACAGAGAGAGACAGAGCATGAACGGGGGAGGGGCAGAGAGAGAGGGAGACACAGAATCGGAAACAGGCTCCAGGCTCTGAGCCATCAGCCCAGAGCCTGACGCGGGGCTCGAACTCACGGACCGCGAGATCGTGACCTGGCTGAAGTCGGACGCTTAACCGACTGCGCCACACAGGCGCCCCGAGAATATATTTTTAAAAATTCCTACAAATCAATATGGAAAAGATAAGAAATCCCAAGATAAGAAAATGTGCAAAAGATATGAACAGACACTTCATATGAAGAGGACATCCAACTGGCTGATAAATATACGAAAGTTTCCCACCTTCACTGCCTGTCAGAGAAATGCAAATTAATAATATACCTTCAGGGGCCCCTGGGTGGCTCAGTCGGTGGAGAATCTGAATTCAGCTCAGGTCTTGATCTCACAGTTCATGGGTTAGAGCCCTGCATCCAGCTCACTGCTGTCAGCACAGAGCCCACTTCGGATCCTCTGTCACCCTCTCTGCTCCTCCCCCACTTGCACTCTCTCAAAGATAAACATTTAAAAACCAATAATGCAATACCTTTATATACGATCCAAATGACTGAAATGAAAAGAAAAAAAAAAAGATAATACCAGTATGTAGTGCTAGTGGAAATAGAAGTTGGTACAGACTCTTTGTAAAATTGTTTGACAATCTCTACTAAATTGAATCATGCTTCATTTCTCTGAATTACTGAGGAAGATAATCCTTATGCTATTTACTTAGTATTAACTGTTGCCTTAAAAAATAATGGTTGATTGTCACATATGTATTTCTTAATTCTCTCCTCAGCATTTTAAAACATCCTGGAGCAGGGAACAATGCCTCATTTCTTTTTTTTTTAATGTTTATTTATTTTTGACAGAGAGAGAGAGAGAGAGAGAGAGAGACAGCGAGAGTGAGCATGAGTGGGGGAGGGGCAGAGAGAGAGAGGGAGACACCGAATTCGAAGCAGGATCCAGGCTCCAAGCGCTCAGCATAGAGCCCGACATGGGGCTCGAACTCACGGAGTGCGAGATCATGACCTGAGCCAAAGTCAGATGCTCAACTGACTGAGCCACCCGTGTGCCCTTTAAAATGCCTCATTTCTTATACCAATAGAGTATCTAGTCCATCACATGGTATATATGCAGAATGATATGTTGAAGGTGCCACCAATTTATATTGTCGATTAATAAGCACATTTATATGTTACAAAAAAACTATTCATTTTTTCTTTGAGATCTTCTACATATTAAACAAGCTAGTGTCTTATTTTCAATTTTTAAAATCTGCTCTAATTGCATTTCTAGGGATTTATTCACAAGAATATTATCCATGATTTCTTTATCTACCAGAAGCTGTGATAGTCACTGAGGATAAAACAAGGGGTAAAACAAACACCTGTCTGGGATAATCATGACCAGACCATAAAAATGAATGGTTGGGTTCCAGTTTAAGAGGATGCTGTAGGAGATATATTGAACTCACTTCCTTCCATGGGTGCACTGAATCCATAGATACATGTGAATCAACTCCCTCTGGGGGAAAAGAAACAACAACCTAAAAACTGTCTGAGTGACTCCTACATATCAGACATGAAAGAGGCCTCACACTGAACCAGGTAGGAGGGACTGGGACACAATCTTACCATAAACCCCGTCGCTGATATGGCAACCCACAATTGGGAGAACTCAAAACCTAGACTTTTCCCTCAGGAACAAAGGCTTTAAGTCTCACAGCAAGCACCCCAACTTTTAAGACCTGCACCTGACAGACAAGTTCCCAAAACATATAGCTTTGAAAACCAATGAGGCCTGTGCCCACCAGAGCCACAGGCTACAGCAATCTGAGAAATGACTCTTCAAGGGTTCACACATGGACCCACCTGCCCCAGAACTTAGTGTAGAGACAGGGGATCAAGAGGTAGACAGACTATATGTGAAAAAGGCTCATTGGCTAATCGTAAAGCATTGGTAAAGCTTTACGTAAGGTAAGGCTTTACGTAAGGCAAGCTGATCGTAAGGCATCGAATTTAATTTACATCTAGAGGCCTTTTGGCTGGCTGGTGCCATCTTCACATTCCAGTGACTTACTTGCCCTCTCCCTTCACTGTGCTGCATCAGGGGCAACTCTGCATCAGCCGGCTCTGGTGGCTAGTGGGGCTTATACTCATAGATCCCACAGAACAGTAACCAATGGAAAGATGGCTCTAAATGGCTACCATTCCCAGGGCATACCAAGAAGAAACAGACTCAGGAGCTTGGTCTGTCTGTAAAAGAGGACTGTTAGGTTATCATCATCGCTGCAGCCCAAGGGGCAGGCTTCCAATTAAATACACATCTAAAAGCTGACTGGAATCCCTTCCAGAGGGATCACTCTCAAAGGGTGATCACTCTCTTCATATTCCCTCTCTGCCATGCTCCAGAGTGCCGGTATCTCCCAGAGGGGAGCTGTTACATACAGCTGGTACACTGGGTTTTATATCTGGTGCCCCAGTTTTTGCACTGCCCTTTCATTGTCTGGCTCTGGTGGCAAAGGGGAGACTTGTGTTCCTGGAGCCCATGGTACTGTAACAGCAGAGAATTCTTGACTGTCATCCCCAGGCACTTCTCAGAGAGCAGACTGAAATACACCCCCAGTCTTTCTGTGAAAGAGGCCTATCTGCTTGTCCCGGAGCTTTGGCCTCAAGGATGGGCTTCAAATTTGGCACATATCTAGGGGGCAACAGAAGTGCTCTCAGAGAATAGGCTGAGTTTATCTAATGCACAAATCCATACATATTGTCAAGGAAAATGAAGACACATAGGAATATGTTTCAAATGAAGGAAAAAAATGTGACCTTAGGGAAAAAAAACTTTCAAGAAATGGAGATAAATAATAATGTACTTGGTAAAGAGTACAAAATAATAGTGATAAACATGCTCATCAAACTCTGGAGAAGAATGGATTAACACAATGAGAACTTCAACAAAGAGCTAGGAAATAAAAGGACCAAATAGAAATCATAAAACTGAAGAATCCAATAACTACCCTGAAAAACACACCAGAGGGGTTCAATAGCAGACTAAATTAAGCAGAAAAAAGGATAAATGAACTTGAAGAGAGGGCAGTGGAACTCACTATCAGAGAAGAAAAAAAAATATTCCTTTAAATAAATTTTTAAAAAGTGAAGATAGCATAAAGGACTTTCAGGGCAACATCAGACAGATTAACATTCACATTATAGAGGTCCCAGAAGAGGAAGAGAGAGAGAGAAATGGGCAGAAAACTTATTTGAAGAAGTAATGGCTGAAGATTTTCCTAACCTGGTGAAGGAAATAGACATCCAGATGCAGGAATCCCAGAGAGTTCCACAGAAGATAAACCCAAAGAGATCTTTGCCAAGAAAAATTATACTTAAAATGTTAAAAATTAAAGGAGAGCATCTTAAAGGCAGCAAGAGGAAAATAACTTGTTACATACAAGGGAAACCTTATAAGATTATCCACAGAAAATTTGCAGACTAGAAGGAAGTGGCACCCTATATTCAAAGCACTGAAAGAAAACACTTCCAACCAATAATTTCTACCTGTCAAACTTATTCAGAACTGAAGGAGAGATAGGGAGTTTTCTAGATAAGCAAAAGCTAAAGGTATTCATCACAAATAAACCAGCCTTACAGGAAATGTTAAGAAACTTCTTTACACTGAAAAGAAAGAATGCTAATTAGTAACAAGAAAACCTATGAAAGTACAACTCTTGCTGGTAAAGCTAAATATATAGTGAAGATAGTGCATTAACTACTTATAAAGCTAGTATAAAGGTTAAAAGAAAGAAGTTAAAAGAATTACTACAATTATAATAATTCATTCAGGGATACACAAGATAAAAAGATGTAAAATGTGACATCAAAAACATAAAATATGGTGGGGGAAAGTAAAAACATAGAGCTTTAGAATGTATTCATACTTAAGTTACTATCAATTTAAAATAGAATGTTATCAATACAAGTTGTTATATATAAGAATCATGGTAATCACAAAATGAAAACCTGCATCAGATACACAAAAGAGAAGGGCAAAGAAACCCTAGCATACCATGAAAGAAAGTAATTAAATCACAAAGGGAGAGAGCAACAGAAGAAATGAACAGAAGAACTACAAAAGAGCCACAAAACAGTTAACAAACCAAGATGGCAATGTTTTTCTGAAGTCACCTCCTCCGTGGACACACCAAATCTATAACTATTTATAAAGCAGTTCTTCCTGAAGAAGAACTATGGGGCTGACTAGACAGCTTCTGCACAAAAAGATAGAGAGACCGCATAGAGAAACAGGGACACAGTAATGAAGGGAACCTGCACCCCTGAACCTGCCAACTGTAGTGGGGAGGGATAACTGAGGAACTACAAAGAGAGTCATCTGCTCTGGGGCACAGAAAAAAAGCCATGGCTTAAATGGGCAACTAGAACATAAAGAAATCAGCCCTTGAAGCCTGCAAAATGGCAGAAGAGGTTAGAATTCTCGATGGGTTGTCAGGTGAACTCCACAGTTTATATTCCCCCTCCACCTTGATAGCCAGGTTGGGAGCAGAGTCCAGGAGCTATAGCAGGCCTGCTGTTGCAGACAGCTCTGGACCCCTAAGCCCACACCAGTCTTGAACATCCTGGTGCACAGAAAAACTCCAGATGACTTGCCAGTGAACCACTGGCTCAGAGTGCCTCAGATCCAGCTGCTCTACCAGGATGGTTCCTGCACAGAATACCCTGGGACCACCTGGCCTGTGCTCACCTCAGCTCCAGCAGCATGGCCAGTGTGCCCTCTACATGAAATGTCACAGGACACACCAGGTTGCACCCAATTCAGATTTAGCTCTCTTGCCAGAGTGCCCTTTGCATGGAGAGCCCTGGGTGTCCCTGGCTTACATTCACTTCACCTCCAGATGTAATCTCAGGGTATACCCTCATTGTAGATAGTCCTGGGATCACCCTGGCTCATGCCCACTTCAGCTTCAGCTCTTCTGCCAGGGAAACCTCTACACAGAGAGCTCCAGGACACCCATCTTTCACCCACTTCAACCTCAGCTGCCCTGCCAGGGAACATCTTGCATAGAGAGCCAAGGGACCACCCCAGCCCATACTTATTTCAGCTCAGGTGATACCACCAAGGCAATCTCAGCACTGAGTGTCCTGGGACTAATGGCCCATGCTACTCACAGCTACAGTTAGCCAGCCAAAGTCACTAGGGACACACAGTCAACACAGGGGATGACCATACAAATACCACTCCTTTAAGGTTAGAAGAAATAGCTGTTCCACCTAATTAACAGAAATTAACATAGAGTCAAGCAAAATGAGGAAAACAAAGAATATGCTCCAAAGGAAAAAATGAGACAAAACCTTGGAAAAAGATCTTAATGAAATGGAGATGACCAATCTACATGATAAAGAGTTCAAAGTAATGGTCATAAAGATGCTCACCAAACTGGAGAGAACAGTGGATGAACTCACCAACAAAGAGATAGAAAATATAACAGAGAACCAATCAGAGTTGAAGAATACAATAACTGAAATGAAAAATACACCAAAAAAGCATCCAAGCTGAATAGCAAAAGCAGAGGATTACTGAAGGAGGAGGAGGAGGAGGAGGAGGAGGAGGAGGAGGAGGAGGAGAAAGGTTAAAGGATTAAAGGATCTCTTGGATAACATCAAGCAAACACATTTTTGCATTATAAGGGTCCCAGGAGAAGAAAGAAGGAAAAGGGCAGAGAACTTATTTGAAGAAATAATAGCTGAAACTTCCCTAACCTGGGCAAGGAAATAGACATCCAGGTTCAAGGAGTACAGAGAGTTCCAAACAAGATGAACCCAGTGAGGTCCATAACATGACACATGATAATTAAGATGCCAGTGATTAAAGAAAAAGAATTCTAAAAGTAGCAAGAAAAGGGGTGCCTGGGTGGCTCAGTCAGTTAAGCATCTGACTTCAGCTCAGGTCATGATCTCATAGCTCATGGGTTTGAGTCCTGTGTCAGGCTCTGTGCTGACAGATCAGATCCTGGAGCCTGCTTCGGATTCTGCGTCTCCCTCTCTCACTCCCTCCCCCACTCACACTCTGTGTGTGTGTGTCTCTCTCTCTCAAAAATAAAATTAAAATTAAAAAATTAAAAGTAAATAAAAATAAAAACAGCAAGAAACACACACACACACACACACACACACACACACACACACTTACATACAAGGGCAACCCCATAAGGCTATCAGCTGATTTTTTTAGCAGAAACATTACAGGCCAGAAGGGAATGGCATGATATAGTCAAAGTCCTGAAATTAAGAAAAACAAAAAACAAAAAACAAAAACAAAAACCAAGAATACTCTATGGGGCAAGATTATCATTCAGAATTAAGGGAAAGATAGTTTCCCACACAAACAAAGGAGTTCATCACCACTAAACCAATGTTACAATAAATGTTAAAAGGAATTCTTCAAGGGGAGAGGGTGGAAAGGCCACAATTAGAAGTACAAAAATTATGACAAGACAAAATTTCATCAGTAAAAGCAAATATAAATATACTAGAGCAATCACTTATAAAACTAGTATGAAGGTTAAAGACAAAAGTAGTAAAATCAACTATACCTAAAAAATTAGTTAAGAGGACTCACAAAAAGATGTAAAATATGACAACATGTATGTAAAACATAGATGGAGAAGTAAATATGAAGTTCTTTCAGTATGAGTTCAATTTTAAGAGACCATCAACTTAATACAGACTGCTATGTAATTAGTATGTTATATATAAACTCATGGTGAGTACAAACCAAAACCTATAATAGAGTCACAAAAAAATAAAGAAAAACAATGCAAAGTCCTCAATCACACACACACGCGCACACACACACACACAAATCAAGAATAAAAGGAAGAACTAAGAACTACAAAAACAACCAGAAATCAATTAACAAAGTGGCAGTAACAAATCTAGCAGACCTTAGTCCTGTGTCAGCACTGGAATACCCTATTCTTCTCAAACTACTCTAAACAACAGAAGAGGGAGGAAATACATTTTATGAGGCCAGCATTCCACCAATACCAAAATCAAAGAAAGACACTGCCAAAAAGAAAAAAAAAACCTACAGGGCAATATTCCAGATGAACATAGATGCAAAAATTCTCCACAAAATATTATCAAACCACATTCAACAATACATTAAAAGGATCGTTCGCCACAATCAACTGGAATTTATACAGAGGATGCAAAGATGGCTCAATATTAGCCAATCAATCAACATGATATGCCACATTAACAAAATAAAGGATAAAAGTAATATGATCATTTCAGTAGATGTAGAAAAGGCATTTGACAAAATTCAACATTCATTTATGATAAAAATTATCAACAAAGTGGGCTTACAGGAAACGTACTGCAAATTAATAAAGGCTGTGTATTATAAACCCACAGCTAACATCATAATGGTAAAAGAATGACAGCTTTTCTTCTAATATCAAGAATAAGACAAGGGTGTCCACTTTTACCACTTTTATTCAACATAGTACTAGAAGTCTTAACCAAAGCAATCAGACAAGAAAAATAAATAAATAAATAAAAGGTATCCAAATTGGTAAGGAAGAAGCAAAATAGCCACTATATGCAAATAACATGTATTATGCAAAGAAAATCCTAAAAATGCACAAAAACTGTTCAAAGTAATATACGAATTCAGTAAAATTGCAAGATACAAAATTAACACACAGGATATGTTATGTAAATTACACTAATAATGAAGTACCAGAAAGAGAAATTAAGGGAAAAAACCATTTACAATGGTACTACAGAGAATAAAATACCTAGGAATAAACTTAACCAAGGAGGTGAAAGACTTGTAGTCTGAAAACTAAACATTGATAAAAAAAATAGAAGTTGCACAAAGATATTCTATGCACATGGATTGAAAGAATATTGTTAAAAAGTCCATTCTGCCCAAAGACATCTACAGATTCAATGCTATCAAATTAAAACACCAACAGCATTTTTCACACCATCACAGATTCAATGCAATTCCTATCAAAGTACCAGTAGCATTTTTCATAGAACTAGAACAGATAATACAAAATTTGTGTGGAACCACAATACAGTGAATGAATAGCAAAAACAGTTGAGAGAAAGAAGAACAAAACTGGAAGCATCAGTCTCCCTGATTTCAACTATATTACAAAACTATAGTAATCAAAGCAGTATGGCATTGGAATAAAAAAACACATAAATCAATAGAACAGAATAGAAACCTCAGACATAATTTATGACAAAAGAGTAAAGAATATACAGTGGGGAAAGGACACTCTCTTCAATAAATGTTGGGAAGACTACACGGCCACTTGCAAAAGAATGAAACTAGATCGCTATCTTGTACCATACACAAAACTTAACTCACAATTGACTAAAGACTTGTGTATAAGCTCTAAAGCTATAAAACTCCTGGAAGAAAAAGGGTTGTAAACTTCTTGACACCACTCTTGATTTTTTTTTTTTTGCATTTGACACCAAAAACAAAGGCAACAAAATAAGAAATAAACAAGAAGGACTTCATTAAACTAAAAAACTTCTGCACAAGAGAGCTTATCAACAGAATGAAAAGACAACTACTGAATAAAAGACAATAAATTAAATCATATCTGATAAGAGGTTACTATCCAAAGTTTATAAAGAACTCATACAATTCAATAGCAAAAAGCAAGCAATCAGATTTCAAAAATGAGCAGAGGACCTGAATAGGCATTTTCCAAAGAAGACATACAGATGGCCAAAAGTTACATAAAAAGGTACTCAACATCACTAATCATTACAGATATGCAAATCAGAACCAGAAGATATCAACTCATACCTGCTAGAAAGGCGAGTATCAAAGAGACAAGAAATAGACTTCCTGGGAAGATGGTAGAGTAGGAGGATCCTAAGCTCACCTCATCCCATGGATACATGTAGATAACACCCCCATCATCATAAATAAACCAGAAATGACCTGAAAACTGGCAGAAAAGACTCTCCACAGCTAATCATAGAGAAGACACCACATCGAAACTGGTAGGAAAGGTGGTGGCATGGTCAGGAACCAAACAGATGCATGAAGCTGACTGTGGGAGGGATGGACACTGCAATCACAGACAAGGGAGAGGAGCAGAACCCACCCCAGGCACCCCAGGCACAGGGGACCCTCACTAGGAAGACAAATCCCCATAACATTTAGTTTTGAGAAACAGAAGGGCTCAACTTCATGAGTTCTTACAATCAGTGAGGCCTAACACATGGAACTTTAAAAATCAGCACACTCAGCTCTGGGAGAGCCAGGAGGGTGGTAGGAAACTGAACTGTAACCCTTAAAGATCCAGAAAAACAAACAACATCACAGAGATGCAGCATAGAAACAGCAGTTTGAAAAATGCCTGGGGTATATGGGGAAAAGATTTATTTACTAGACTCAGAATGCACACTAGAAGGAGGGGCAAGAACCTTTAGGAAGCTTCAAGAACAAAAGAGGTGGCGGGGCCATCTCTCTCCATAGCCCCAGCCTAGATACCTGATACCTGCAGTGAGGAGAACAAAAACTCTCCACTCAGCTTGCTAACATGTGCCCTGCCCTATGCTCTCCTCCCGCAGACCTGCCCCCTCCAAACCCACCTTGCCAGGAGTTCTCCATAGCCACTCCAGGTCCTTTCCCACAACAGACTGGTGAAGCCTTACAAACAGTGCACCCCACCACCACATTCTTTTGTTGCGAAGGAACCACAAAACACCTTCAGCTCTTCTCCAAAACCGCTCTAGGTCCCTTCTGATAGCAAACCAGCACAAACATTACTGGTACGGCATGCCCGGTTCCTGCATTCTCCTGTGGATGCACCCACCCAACCCACTTTCAAAAGGAGGCCATCCAAAGCAGCACCGCAAACATGACATTATGCAAACACCCCTGACAGGGGCCAGCATCACTCCAAAGTGACTCATGCCCAAGGGGAGAGGGAGATAACCATACGCACCAGTACAAATGCAGCACCAGCAGTGTGCCGGAGCACCTACTTGGTCTGACTGTGGGCCCTGCCTATCAACAAAAGCCTCTCATAGGACAACACAGAGATAGCACCTTGCAGTTCAGTGCAACCACAACGCTGGAAGACACCAGGCGTGATCCAACTCAAGCCCAGGGTGGCCTCAGACTGGTCCATTAACGATACAGGGACCAAAACCTGCCCATAATAGGCAAAGAGAGCCATTGCAGGTGACTAGACATAAAGCAAATGTGGCTCAGGAACAGCAGCAGGGTACATGCAACACACATAGGAGACACCCCTGAAATTCCAGGTTCTAGGAAACAGGGGACATTGCACTTCAGGGCACTACAGGACCTCTTTTCATAAGGCCACTACTTTCAAGAGAAGGAGATAGAGCTAACTCTCCTCACACATAAAAACAGACACAGAGTTACATAAAATGAAGAGAGAGAGGCATATGTCCCAAATGAAAGAACAGGACAAAAATCACAGCAAGAGAGCTAAACAAAACAGAGGTAAGTAATATCCCTGATAGTGCATTTAATGGTCACAAAGATACTCACTGGACTTGAGAGAAGAGTGGAGGATTTCAACACGACCCTCAACAAAGAGATAGAAAATGTAAAATAGAACCAATCAGAGATAAAGAACTCAACAACTGAAATGAAAAATACACCAGAGGGAATAAGTAGTACACTAGAGGAAGCACAAGAACAGATCAGTAACCTGGAGGACAGACTAATGGAGAGCAATCAAGCTGAACAGGAGAAAGAAATAAGAATAAAAAATGAGAATAGATGAACAGAACTCAGCAACATGATCAAGCATGACAATATTTCCTTGTTATAGAGATCCCAGATAATGAAGACAGGGGAAAAGGGGCAGAAAATTTATTTGAAAAAAATAATAGCTGAAAACTTCCCTAATTTAAAGAAGGACATAGAAATTCAGATCCAGGAAGCACAGAGAACCCCCAACAAAATCAATCCAAGGGGTTCCACACCAAGACACATAGTAATTAAAATGGCAAAAAGTAATTATAAAGAGATAATTTTAAAAGCAGAAAGAGAAAAGAGAACACATATATACAAGGGAAACCCTATAAGGCTATTAGCTGCTTTTTTCAGCAAAATCTGTACAGGCCAGAAGAGAGCAGCATGATATATTCAAAGTGCTGAAAGAAAAAAATCTGCAGCCAAAAGTATCTATCCAGCAAAGTTATCATTCAGAATAGAAGGAAAGATAAAGAGTTTCCCAGACAAACAAATGTTAATGGAATTCATCATTACTAAACCAGCTTTACCAGAAATGTTACAAGAGACTCTCAGAGTGGAAACGAAACGAAAGACCACAACCAGGATTAAGAAAAGTAGGTAGCACAAAAGCAGTAAAATTAAGTATATCTGTAAGAATCAGTCAAGGAATTAATAAAATGAAAGGATGTAAATTATGACACCATATACCTATAACTGGGTGGTAAGGGGGGGAAGTGGAATAAAAATCTAACACTTTTACTTTTTTAAATGTGTATTTATTTCTTTTGAGGAAGAGAGAGAGAGAGAGAGAGAGAGAGAGAGAGAGAGAGAACAGGAATGGGGGAGGGGCAGAGAGACAGAGGGATAGAGGGAATCCCAAGCAGACTTCTCACTGTCAATGCAGAGCCTGGCACAAGGAAAATTTAGCACTTTGAGAATGGGTTCAACTGTAAGCGACCATCAAATTAATATGGACTGCTATATGCATACAACTTTATATATCAACCTAAAGATTGTGACAAATCAAAAACCAGTAATAGATATAGAAAAAATGAAAAGAAAGGAAGATCACTAAAGAAAGCCAGCAAGCCATGAGAGAAGAGAGATAGAGGCAAAAGGAAGAGAAGAACTACAAAAACAATCTTAAAACAAGTAACAAAATGGTAATAAGTATATATCTACCAATAATTACTTTGAATATAAATGGACTAAAAGCCCCAATAAAAAGACAGTAACAGAATAAAATTTTTAAAAAGCAAGATTCATCTATATGCTGCCTACAAGAGACTCACTTCAGACTTAAAGACACATACAGATGGAAAGTCGAGGAATGGAAAAACATTGATCACACAAATAGAAGTGAAAAGAACGCCAAGGTAGCAATACTTCTATCAAACAAAATAGACTTTAAAACAAAGCCTGTAACAAGAGACAAAGAAAGACATTACATAATCATAAAGGGACAATCCAATAAGATACAACAATCGTAATATTTCTGCTTCCAAAATGAGAGCACCCAAATACATAAAGCAGCTATTAACAAACCTTGAAAAAGTAATTGATAGTAACAATATATCCACTTACATCAATAGATCAGTCATTCAAACAGAAAATCAAAAAGAAAACTGTGGCTTTGACACTTTGGACCAGATGGATCTAACAGACATATTCAGAATATCCCTTCCAAAAACAGCCAAATACACATTATTTTCAAGTGCACAAAGAACATTCTCTAGATTAGATCGTGTTAGGCCAAAAACAAGTCTCAAAAAATTCAAAAACAGTGAAGGCATATCAAGCATCTTTTCCAACCACACTATGAAACTGGAAATCAACCACAAGAAAAAAATCTGGAAAGAACACAAATCATGGAGGTTAAATAATATGCCACTAAACAAAGAATGGATGAACTAAGAAATCAAAGAGGAAATGAAAAAATATATGGAGACAAATGAAAATGAAAAAACAATGGTTCAAAACCTTTGGGAAAAGTAGGTCTAAGAGGGAAGTTTATAGCAACACAGGTCTACTTCAAAGAGCAAGAAAGATCTTAAATAAACAACTTAACCTTAAAGCTAAAGGAACAAACAAAACCCAAAAACAGTAAAAGGAAGGGAATAATAGAGATTAGACCAGAAATAAATGAAATTAAAGAACAACAACAACAACAACAACAACAAAACAGATCAATGAAAGCTGGAACTGGTTCTTTAAAAAAGTCAACAAAATTGATAAACCTTTAGCCAGACTCATCAAACAAAGCGATGACTCAACACAATTAGAAATTAAAGAAGAGAAATAACAAATTGGATAGTACAGAAATACAAGGGATTATAAGAGAATATTATTAAAAATTATATGCCAACAAACTGGACAACTTAGAAGAAATGGATAAATTCCTAGAAACATATAATTTTCCACAACTGAATCATAGAGAAATAGAAAATTTGAACACAGTGATTACCAGCAATGAAACTGAACCAGTAATCAAAAAATTCCCAACAAACAAAAGTCCAGGAACAGATGGTTTCACAGGTAAATTGTAGCAAACATTTAAAGAAGAGTTAATACCTATTCTTCTCAAACTATTCCAAAAAATAGAAAAGGAAGGAAAGCTTCCAAATTCATTCTATGAGGCCAGCATTACTCTGATACCAAAACCAGATAAAAACACTATGAGAGAGAGAGAGAGAGAGAGAAAGAAAGAAAGAAAGAAAGAAAAAAAGAAAGAAAGAAAAACAAAAGCCAATATCTCTGATGAACTTAGATGTAAATCCTCAAAATATTAGGAAACTTTATCCAACAATATATTTTAAGAAATAATTTACCATGATCCAGTGAGGTTTATTCCCATGATGCAAGAATGGTTCATTACTCACAAATCAATCAACATGATAATATCACATCAAGAAAAAAAGGAAATAAACCATATGATCATTTCAATCGATGTAGAAGAAGCATTTAACAAAGTACAACATTGATTCATGATAAAACCTCTCAACAAAGTAGGTTTAGGAGGAACATACCTCTACATAATGTAGACCTTATATGAAAAATCTACAGCTAACATCATACTCAACAGTGAAAAGATGAGAGCTTTTTCCTTAAGATCAGGAACAAGACAAAGACATTCACTCTCAAACTTGTATTCCACATAGAATTGGCAGTCCTAGCTGCAGCAATCAGAGAATAAAAAGAAATAAAAGTCATCCAAATCAGTAAGGAAGTAAAACATCTCTATTTGCAGATAACATGTTATTATATATATATATATATATATATATATATATATATATATAACTCCAAAGACTACCAAAAACTGCTAGAACTGATAAATCATTCAATAAAAATCATAAGCTGTGAAATCAATGTACAGAAGTCTGTTGCATTTCTATACCCTAATAATGAAGTACCAGAAAGAGAAATTAAGAAAACACTCCCACTTACAATTGCATTAGAAATAATAAAATACGTGGGAATGAATTTAACCAAGGACATGAAAGACCTACACTCTGAAAACACTGATGAAAGAAATTGAAGATGACACAAACAAATGGGAAGATATTCCATGCTCCTGGGTTGGGAGAATTTATATTGTTAAAATTTCCATACTACCCAAAGCAATCTATAGATTCAATGTGATCTGTATTAAAATACCAACAGAATTTTTCACAGAACTAGAACAAACAGTCCTAAAATTTGTGTGGAACAAAGACCCCAATTTTCCAAGGCAACCTTGAAAGAAAAGAATGAAACTACAAGTATCACAATCCCAGGTTTGAAGATATACTACAAAACTGTAGTAATCAAAACAGTTTGTTACTGACATAAAAACAGACACATAGATTAATAGAACAGGATAGACAGCCCAGAAATAAACCCATGATGTTATAGTCAATTAATCTATGACAAAGAAGGAAAGAATACACAATGGGAGACAGTCTCTTCAACAAGTGGTGCTAGGAAAACTGGACAGCTACATGCAGGAGAAGGAGGAGGAGAAGGAGGAGGAGGAGGAGGAGGAGGAGAAGGAGAAGAAGAAGAAGGAGAAGAAGAAGAAGAAAAGAAACAGATAAAGAGAGAAAGAAAAAGAGAAAAGAAAGAAAGAGAAAAAAAGAGAAAAGACAAAGAAAGAGAAAAGAGAAAAGATAGAGAGAGGGTGAGAGAAAGAAAGAAAGAAAGAGAAAAAGAAAGAAAAATTGGACCACTTGTTTTACACTATGCAAAAAAAAAAATTCAAAATGGATTAAATGGACCTAAATATGAGAAACCATAAAAATCCTAGAAAAGGACACAAGCAGTAACAACTTTCACATTAGCCTTAGCGACTTTTTTTCTAGATATACCTCCTGAGGCAAGGGAAATACAAGCGAAGATAAACTATTAGGACTTCATCAAAATAAGAAGCTTCCACCCAGCAAAGGAAACAATAAACAAAATTGAAAGGCAACCTACAGAATGGGAGAAGATATTTGCAAATGACATGTCTAATAAATCAAAATATATGAAGAGCTTATACAACTCAACACTAAAAAAACCTAAATAAACCAACTTAAAAATGGGCAGAAGACATGATCAGACATTTCTTCAAAGAATACATCCAGTTGGCCAACAGACACATGAAAAGATGTTCATCAGCACTTCCCATCAGGGAAATGCACTTACCATCAAAAAAGTACAATGAGATATCACCTCATACCTGTCAGAATGGCTAAAATCAAAAGCTCAAGAAACAACAAGTATTGGCAAGGATGTAGAGAAAAAGGAACTCTCTTGCAAAGTTTGGTGGAAGTAAAAACTGGCACAGTAACTGTAGAAAACAGTATGGAGATTCCTCAAAAAGTCAAAAATAGAAGTACTCTATGATCCAGGGCTTGCCCTATTGGGTATTTACCCAAAGAATATAATAATATTAATTCAAAGGGACACATGCACCCCCGTGTTTATAGCAGCATTATTTACAATAACCAAGATATGGAAGTAGCTGTGTCCATTGATTGATGAATGGACAAAGAAGAAGTGGTATATATAAATTTTTATAAATATATAATATATAAATGTATATAAATGCTATTCAGCCATAAAAAAGAATGAAATCTTGCCATTTGCAACAACATGGAGTTAGAATGTATAAGACTAAGCGAAATAAGTCAGAGAAAGACAAATACAATATTATTCTACTCATACATAGAATTTAAAAAATAAAGCAAATGACCAAAGGGAGAGATAGAGAAAGAAACCAAGAAACAGACTGGTAATTATAAAGAACAAACTGATGCTTATCAGAGGGGAGGTGAGTAGGGAAAATGGATTAAACAGATTGAATCAAGGAATATATTTCTGATGAGCACCAGGTGATACATGGAATTGTTAGACCATCATATTGGACACCTAAAACTAATATAACACTGTATGTTAATTAATTGGAATTAAAATAAAAATTTTAAAAAAGAAAATATATATACACAATGGAATATTATTTAGCCATAAAAAAGAACAAAATGTTGCCATGGCAACAATATGGCTGGACCTTGAGCACATTATGATAAGTATAATAAATCAGACAGAGACAAATACCACATGATCTCACTTATACGTGAAATCTAAAAACATAAAACAAAACAAACTGAGTTCATAAATACAGAGAACAGATAGGTAGTTGGTGGTGCCGAAGGCAGGGATAGGGAGTGGGCAAAATGGGTGAAGCAGTCAAAAGGTATAAATTTTTGGTTATAAAATTATTAAGTCATGGGGGAGTAATACACAGCACGGTGGCCATAGTTAATAATACTGTACTGAACGCTTGAAATTTGCTAAGAGAATAGTTCTTACAAGTTCTCACCACAGGGCAAATAATTTTTTAAGTATGTATAGCATTAAATGTTAATCACTTATTGTGGTGATCATTTGAAATATATAAAAGTATCAAGTCATGGGGTGCCTCGGGGGCTTAGTCTGTTGAGCCTCTGACTCTTGATTTCAGCTCGGGTCATGATCCCAGGGTCGTGGGATCCAGCCCCACGTTGGGCTCCACACTGAGCATGGGGCCAGCTTAAGAATCTCTCTCTCCCTCTGCCTCTTCCCCCCGCTCACTCTCTCTCTAAAAAGTAAAAAAACAAAAAAATAAAATGATGCTGTATACCTGGAACTAATATAATGTTATATGGCAATTATGCCTCAATAAAAAAAAATAAATGTTTGATGATAAATATGGAGGTACTATAAATTATACTTAAAAGTGCCAAAAAGCCGAAGACTTCTGGTTCTCTGTACACCGATTTGATGAAATACTATGTGACCATTAGAGAAATGATGTAACACTCTACGTGTAGTCACAGAAAGCTGCCCACAATATATTATTTAGTCAAAGGGAAAAAAGGCGCAGATTTGATAAGTATATACCAATACAATAGATTCAGTGATAAATCTCGGAATGGAGGAATTTTGCAGGATTTTAACTTCTTGGTTATGTCTTTATTTTCTGAAGCTACCAATGAGCAAATAATATACCTAAAATAATTTA
The DNA here is from genome assembly GCF_016509475.1 of Prionailurus bengalensis. Taxonomy (NCBI): domain Eukaryota; kingdom Metazoa; phylum Chordata; class Mammalia; order Carnivora; family Felidae; genus Prionailurus; species Prionailurus bengalensis. Next base: position 21,160,631 of record NC_057353.1, on the reverse strand, counting down.
AAAGCTATTTTAATGTTTCAATAAAATCTTCTCGATTTTCTAATCCCTATGTTTAGCAAGATTTAGCTCAAACATGGGATCTTCTGCAGACAGGTGACTTCTTCCCTCAACCTAGGTGTTTTGAGGGCCACACCCGGTCCAAGAGGTGAAGTTTTCCATGATCTTTTCCATGATCTCATCCATCTTCCCAGTCTGTGGGGTGGGAAAATGCTGGATCACCCAGGTAGGCCAGTCCCCTGCCACTGTAGGCTTGACTTGAACCTCTCTTTCACCACCAAAACCATTTACCCCTTCACCGTGTATTCAGTGAATATCCATTTACATAGTCCCTGAATATCTATGCTAGATTCTGAACTAGACAGAAGGAAAGCATGGGGGATTGGCTGGCAAAGATTTCATGCCTTTAAGGAGATCACAGATTCCCTGGGAGACAAGGTACACATATGCCCATGTGCACACACTGGGAGACAAGGTGCACATTTCCCCATGTGCACACACACCCACACTGAAGAGCAGGGTTATCTTTATCCCACCTCCTCCAGGCCACAGTATTTGCCCTGTTCTGGAGATTGCTAGCTACTTACTCCTAGAAGCCAGTTTTGTTTTTACAGAATAAATTTATTGAAATGTGAAGAAAAAAAAAAAAGGAAATCAGTGTCCCAATGACAGGAGACAACATTGACTATTGTTCCTGTTTTCAGCTTATTTAACTGCATTTTAATATTTTCCATTAGAAAAAGCGCTGGTGGTGGTTTTGAAAAGTACACAAAAATATGAAGAAACAATAAACTCATGCATGATTTTTCCATGTAAGGCATGAGCAGTGTTGATATTTTAACAAGTTTCCTTTTAACTCCTGTATCCTTCTTTTCTTACATAGTTGAGATCAAATTGCATATTCAACGTTGGTCTTGTTTTCCCAGAAAGTTTGTAATTAGTATTTACCCATGTCGTGAAACACACTTCCTAAATGCCATTGTTTAGGGCAGCATCATAATTCCTTATACGAGTACATACTATTTGCCAGGTGCTGTACTGAGTACTGTAGCAGCTGTAAGAACTAACACTGGGGCGTGTTAACCACTTTTCTAAGAGATAGCTAAGAAAATTGTTTCATTTCAGCCTTACAACTTTAGGAGACACTGTTCAGAATATAAAAGAAAAAGGTCCTCAATTACAGAGGATCAAAATCACAGACATGGTAAAGGGTAGAACTAAGATATAAAATTAGAAAATCTGACTCCAAAACCTACCTAACTGAACTATTATACTACCCCCTGCCCGCATCCTCTAAATGGATAGTAATGGCTCATAGTAACCCATATGCCAGGCACTGGGCTAAGTCCTTCACATGCATTAATTTAAGTAATTACCACAGTCAGTCTCTTACTGTGTTCTTTTTACAGATGAGAAACAGAGACCTAGAGAAGACAGATAACGTGCCAAAGATCATACAGGTAGGGATTGGTGGTCTTGAGTTTGAACCCAGGTCTCTGACTCTGGCCCCCACTTGATTGCTTTTCTCCACTTCGACATAAAACACAGTCTCATTGCCACGTCCAACATCATGACGTTTTTCCCTCTTCTAAGTTTTTTACTTAGAGTTTTATAGTTTAAGCTTTAACATTGAAGTCTTTGATCTGAGTTAATTTTGTATACAGTGTCAGGTAAGGGTCCAACTTCATTCTTTTGCAATGCGGATATCCAGTTTCCCCAGCACCATTTGTTAAAAAAGATTGTTCTTTCTCTATTGAACGGTCTTGGCACCCTTGTTGAAAATCACTGGACCACACATGTGAGCGTTTATTTCTGGGCTCTCTTCTATTCCATTGGTTTCTATTTCTGTCTTTATGTTTTGATTATTTTAGCTTTCTATTAAGTTTTGAAATCAGGAAGTGTAAAACCTCCAAATTTGTGGGGATTTTTTTCAAGGTTATTTTTATTTGTTTTTGTTTTTGCAATTTGGGGCTCCTTGAGACTCCATATGGATTTTAGGATGCATTTCTCTATTTCTGTAAAAAAAAAAGTTGCTGGGATTTTGAAAGAGTCCACAATAAAGACATGCAAATCGATAATTTTAATAATATGCTGTGAGTGTTGGGAGCCACTAATCTTTCCCACTAAACTTCAAGCATCCAAGGGTAATCATTTCATATTAGTAATAAAAATGTGGTATTGAATCATGTGCTGGGTAGAACCCAATTAATGCCTCTGAATGAATCAGGATTACAGAGCATCAAATACTTATTTCCTTATATGATAAGAAGCAAGATGTTTTAAGAACCGAACAAAACAAACTGAAAATAAACAGATGGCTTCTTTATGACCAGATTTCTAATTTCTCAGTAAAGTCAAACAAAGTTGAGGCCTGGCTGGTACAAACACATCATAATTTCCATTATGTAAGAACTCGGACAGGGGGCGCCTGGGTGGCTCAGTCAGTTGAGCATCCGACTTCGTCTCAGGTCACGATTTCACGGTTTGTGGGTTCGAGCCCCACATCAGGCTCTGTGCTGATAGCTTAGAGCCTGGAGCCTGCTTCAGACTCTATATCTCCCTCTCTCTCTGCTCCTCCCCCACTCATGCTCTGTCTTTCTCTCTCTCTCAAAAATAAACATTAAAAAAAAAACTTGGACAGATGCAAAATAACGTGTGGGTTTTTATTTCCTACAGTTTAAAACAAGTAGAACCTCTTCCTAAAGGCACCCCCACCCCCAGCCAGCTATAGCTTAATAAAATCTAAAGGTGATACACACACACATACACACACACACATGCATGTGCACACGCCTAACTATCAGAAGTAAGTGGTTTATTATTCCAGGGGCCGTATTACTGACTGCATGCTTATTGTAAGTGCTCGGAATTGGACATGGTTTATTCTATTTATAGCGTTAGTACTATTTTTTAAGTTTAAATAAACTAAACAGATTGAATAATTGAAGTTCGCATAGTAATGTTGTTATATAATATAAAAGGTATGAAACATAAACCTCTTCCTTCCTTCTGCAGAGTCTAATGAAACTGCCAGTTGTTTATTTTAGCACAAGAAACTCTTGGCCTGCAGAGCACAGGAAAGACAGAAGAAACGTTTGCTTTGATTCTTCTAGAATTAACCCAAGAGGCCTTGTAAACCAAGATAGCAAAAGTGCCCTTACACTGCCAGCCCAGGCATTGTCTCCTCTGCGGCCCGTTCTCTTGGCAAACAGAACTCCTAGAGTTCACAAAAGAATAGTCCAGTGTCCAGCGGTGGTGATGTGCAGGAAGAGAATTCACATTTATCTAGGCCAAGAAGGCTCCATCTTTTATGGGATATGACCTCTATGAAATCTGAAGACATATATGAATTCTGACCCCCAAACTCAAATGCAAACATCCCTGCAAACTTTTACATATGATTTCAGGAGATTCACAGACTAAAACCCCTGGTCCATTGAATCCCAACTTTATATTACATACCGTTAGGTAAGTTAATCCAATGTTATATACATTAATCTGGTAAGTGATGATGTTTGGGCCCAAGGGTTCAAGGGAGGTATTGTAGAGTGACAAGCTTGTTGGTTTATTTTAATGGATTTGCCAAGAATGAGCCACAGGGGTGGGAGACCTGGAGACAGTGAAGACTTGCTAAGCCACCATATAATAAAGAATTTGGCTTCGTACAGAGAGGTCTGCCATTTGCCCTCAACTTCTGGGATGTAATCTATGTCATATCGATAGCACAGTCTTTAGGGAAGAGGTTGGCCACACTAGATCTGAGGGTGGGTGGGATGTGAGGGTGGGGCCAGCCACATGAAATGGGGGGGGGGGGGAATTGACCACTATAGAAAACTAAATGTGCTTTAGAGTGATGGCTTTGGGTCATGCAGTTGACTAGGAAGCCGAATGAAACCCCAATAAAAACCTTGGATCCTGAAGCTCAGGTGAGTCTCCCTGATTGGCAATACTCCCTGTATGTTGTCACACACTGATACCTGGAGGGTAACATGTTCCTGAAGACAATAGAAGCTTTGTACTTGTACCTTTCCAGGCTATGTCATATGCTTCTTTTCCTTTGACTAAGTTTGATCTGTGTCCTCTACCTGTAATAAACCACAGCTGTAAGTATAATATCTTTCAGTGAGTTCAATAACTTCTTCCAGTGAATTATCAAACCTGAGGATACTTTGAGGCAGCCCCCCTCAACTGCAGTTGATGTCAGAAGTGAGGCAGTCTTGGGATTATGACCTCCAACTTTGGTGTTGGATGCTAACTCTTTGCAGTTGGTTTCAGAAGTCTTGGGCAGAGTTGGGGGTCTGGAGGCACCCTTAACCTCATAGTCTGGCTAACTTTCAAGCAGAGCTCAGTAACACCCAGACCCCTTGGCAATCAGCTCCCCAAGACTGGCTGGCAAGTCGTCAGAGGATTTCTAGACTTCCTGCCCCTGGGCAAGCCTGGCTGTGAAAAGCCACCTGACTCCTGATATGGAACCGTGGGATGGAACCTATTAACACTTAAATCAAGGTTAGTCTATACCCAAGTTAACCTGTCCCATGGTAGAGCCACTCATTTAGCCTTTCCCACCCAAGTTCACCCCAGCAAGAGTAGAGAAAAACTTAGTAAAAATGGAAGTGCAGGTGAAGCAGAAGCCTGAGTCCTGTTCTCTAGAGCATGCTTACAATAGCCTCATAGTTTCTAGGGCCGCAGAAATGCTTTCCTAGGTGAACAGCAATGACTTACATATAAGGAAATCCCCTCAATATTTGGTTCTGAGTATTTATTGACACATTTGATCTTTAAAGGAACACACGGCATCCATTACTAAGGGAAGTTGGCCTTTTTTATAGGTACATCTGTTTTTATTACCTACTGAAGAAGAAACCCAGGTGAGAAACACTTAGTACATAAGATAAGCAAATGAAATAAGCTCATAAAAAGTCTTAGAATGGTTGAGAGGCAGGTAATTGCCCAACACTTTCCAAACCTTTCATCCCTTCTCCCAAACTAGTGGGAGCATCAAAGCTGGAGATTAAGCAGAAATCAATACCACTCTGCTCCTAAGGTGTCCTTGAGAATTCATGGACTAATTACTGAATGTTCATTGAATATTTGTGTGCTTGAAATACTATGCTGAGCATTATGAGGTGGGTGAGAGCTTCTGTTCCAAACTTAAGACAGGACCCTTCCCTGAGGGATGTACGGTCCAGTAAGAAAAACAGGATAGTGACACCTGGAATAAAAGAAAAGCAAGATAGGGGTGCCTGGGTGGCTCATTTGGTTAAGAGTCTGACACTTGATTTCGGCTCAGGTCACGATCCCACGGTTTGTGAGTTCAAGCCCCACGTTGGGCTCTGAGCTGATAGCGTGAAGCTTGCTTGGGATTTTCTCTCTCTCCCTCTCTCTGCCCCTCCACTGCTTGTGCTCCCTATCTCTCTCTCTCTCTCTCTCAAAATAAATAAAGAAACATTAAAAAAAGAAGAAGAAGAAGAAAAGCAAGATAGAGTGAAGACCATATGGAACGTACCAAAAACAAACAACAACTTATGGAAATTCAAAGAAGGGAGATTTTGCTTCCTTCTGGGGATAAACACAGGAAAGACTGGGTTTCGAATGGACCAATTTGTGTTTTAGGCCATGTAAATAACAAAATCGTGGTCACTACAAAGAAAGAGCATTAACGAGATAAGAAGGGACTTGGGATATTGGTACTCTGGAGTACTTTTTATCCAGAGAAATAAAATGTAAAAATGGTAGGAAGTAACTTTATTTGTTGCTAAGATAGTTGAGACTGAAAATTAGGAAGGGCTAGCTGTCCTAACACAAGGGGCTAGATCTTGTCTTCCCGGGCCCGTGATCAGAAAGCAGGCACAGCATGACCAGAGCAGCCGGGCAGCTTGCACAGGATCCTACGGGGAGTAAGTGGCTGATGTGATTCAAACCCAGGACAGTTTGATGCCGAAGCACGCAGCAAGCCAGAGGCGTAACTTGCCATAGCACGGAGCAGTCTCACACGCGGCTTGGGGTCCTGGAGGCGGGAGAGGGTGGGCTCTGAGAGGGGAGATGAGTGCATCAGTGGAGGCGGCCCCGATGGCCACGAAGCTGTAAATCGGCCGGGCAGACACTGGCATCATGATTTCCCACAAACCACCTGTTCTTGGCGGGATGTGAGGGCAACGCTAAGGGTGGGACGGGGTAGGCTTGCCTCTGGGAGAGATGGAATGCGGGGCCGGATGAACAGAGGCAGAGCATAGGATTTTATGGATGTATAAAGTGTTTCCTGTGTTTTGCTTTGATCTCATTACCCAACCAAGGTTAAGGGGACCGGCAAGGGATTCGTTCCTCTGTGCTCTCACTCTTACCCAAAAGGAAGTTATATGTTCTGGACTGTAACTAGTGAAAACATAATTTAAAAACTCTGCCCTTGCTAGGCACCTGAACTAGGCACTGGCTGCAAAACTGCAGTCTTATCTCTATTTAAAATGACAGAGAAATGAACCTGTCCTGTTTATCTCCTTATTAGCAGCTTTCCCTTCTCACACACAGAGTCAAAGAACTCTAGTCACAGGGCATTCGGGAGAATTCTGGAAACTACTGAAGACATCAGTGGGACCTCACCTCCAGGCTCTAGAGCTCACTGCACAATTTCTGGGATCCTGCCATTCTTTACTCTGAAATAATTCAGAAAAAAAAAAAAAACCTGCAAAGACAGGCAATATGAATGCACTACCACCAGAACTCTGGTCTGAAATTCCGCTCAGACGTAACTAGGATAAAACGGTAAGGTGGAAAGGAAGACACCCAGAGAAAACAAATCCAGCCTCAACAGAAAGAATGAATTCGCTAAGAGAAAGAAGAAAGTGGTGTAGAGACACATCTGGGCCTTGAGAGAACAATGGTTTCCTCCCATCACCTCTGGGTCCTCTGCGGCCTCAGTTTTCTTATCTATAAATGTTGACTGGGGCGCCTGGGTGGCGCAGTCGGTTAAGCGTCCGACTTCAGCCAGGTCACGATCTCGCGGTCCGTGAGTTCGAGCCCCGCGTCAGGCTCTGGGCTGATGGCTCGGAGCCTGGAGCCTGTTTCCGATTCTGTGTCTCCCTCTCTCTCTGACCCTCCCCCGTTCATGCTCTGTCTCTCTCTGTCCCAAAAATAAAATAAATGTTGAAAAAAAAAATTTAAATGTTGACAAAAGTATTTACTTTAGGGCAGACTATTGTGGATTAAGAGCCATAACAATCAATAATGTGTGACCTTATCTGGACCCTGATATGAACAAACCAATTGGAAAAGAAACTTCTGAAACAATAAGAAAAATAAAAAGGGGCTGGGTATTAGATGATACCAAAAGATTATTAGGTTTATGTTTTGAAGAAACCATCCCTATTCTTTTTTGAGATGCACAGATGTAAAGGTAACATGATCTTCACTCCAGAATTTGCTTTACTACGTCTTACCAACCAGGAAGGGAGGGAAGGAAGGCATCAATAGGAGTTCTAATTTTCAAAGGCTTCTTTTTGGCTCCTCCCAGCCGTAAACAGCCAACGCATCCAAACCCTCCTTATCGCCACATAGAAAACCCAAACCTTTCTAAAGCATTCTCGAATATGAGCCACACAAGATGCTGGCTCCTAGTGGGGGCTACCTGTAGGTATTACATATTCTCAAATCAATCCCTTGACATTTTTATGGCATCACAAAATCTACACCTTTGCTCCAGCCTAAATCAACAACAAAAGCGTCAGCCAAGACTGCATATATAGCAGGATCCTTGTAAATCAGCAGTTGCCTTTAGGCTCGAGGGGCCTCCAAATTTGACCAGCTGTTCAAAACAGTAAAATCTCATTAGCTCAATGTCCAGCCACTCAACAGTGAGGCTTACTTCAAAGTCACGCTCTGCAACCAAGAGAGAATAACCAGGAAACTTTTGTGTTTGCAAGCTAATTAACAAGCTGAAAACCCGATTTCTTGTCAATAGGAAAAAAGAGACAGTATGCTATTGAAAGGATTTTTTTTCCTTTTCGTTACTCTTCCTATTCCCTTTCACGAGGAGACACTTTTTTTCTAGTGGAGAAAAATCGGTAGAACTTTGACTCCCTGTGATTAAAGTGGGACACTACACGTTAAAAGCCATGAACACAACCTTGACGCCGACTGTTTTGATGCACTGAAAAATTTCACTTAGTAATCATGTTGACTTGGGCACCAAGCTGTGAAAAGATGGCGTCAACTTTCATCTCGGCTGAGCCGTGTTGTGGAAAAAATGGGTCTTACCTACTGGTATTTAAGTAAAATCCATTATAGACCAGTAGTCTCTCTTAACTGTGTGCGGGCACTGAAATTGTTGGTTGGCAAGTGTATCGGACCCCAATCCCGTCCCAATATCTAGGAGATGGTGAAAAAAGAGGGAAGGCCGGTGAGTGTGGTGTGGGCACGCTTATTAATTGCAGGCATGGAGAGGGGGATGTGGAGAGAAGCTAACTACAAAGCTAATGACTCTGATCCCTGGCAAGCGAAAGCAAATTACGCCCCTCATATTGATATTCAGCACCAGAGGCTTTCACCTTTGTCAGTGGGCTACGTGCACCTAAAGAGTCGTAAAAATCTCCACGTTTTGATCTGTTCGATGCAGGGTTTATGGGGACTGTGACGGCGATCAAGGGCACGGAGAGAAGGCGGGAGGTGAAAGACGGTGAACTTGACTGTGTATCTCCCACCGTTGCCAGGGATAAGCTTTTGCGTGGAGCAGGTCTGTCAGTGTAGCAAAGACGACTGATTGGAAACAAACCCTTGGAGCCAAGGTTTGGTAGGAGGGGTCCGGCTGGCATATTAAGGAACGGAAGGCCACACCTGGCTGGACCAATAAATCTTTCCCCAAAAGTGTGCTTGCTGTCATGCTAGCACATGCACAAACCTGTCCTTACGTTTTGTCTCTTTAACACTTTGTTTTTATCATCATGGTGCGTTCCACCTCATCCACAAGCTATTCTGGAAAAGCTCCACTTTAGAATTGAAGAAGATAAAAGAAAAACCAGTAACCATGTCACTCTCCTAATTTCTTGTTACAGAACCACATCACTCTAGATTGTTTTCATGGTGGCTTTTGAAAAAGAAGCTTAGGGGCCAGAGCAGGTTGCCATTCCAAGGGAGCCCTGCTTCACGATCCCAGGATTTCACTAGACGAAGCTTCACAACAGCAGGGATTTTCCTTCCCTATCAGTTTAAGAAAGGTGCCATCACATAGGGGGCGCTCAAGAGGTATTTGTGCGATGAATGAATAAATGAAATCAATCTATTTTACCTGTGGTTTGGTGACAAAGGAAAAGCTAGCTCCCGTTGGATTCACGAAGTTATGTCTGAGAAGGAACTTCACTGAGGCTTTTCTTCATTCCTTTTATGTTTCTCTCGTATCATAACCCTCCCGTGTTTTCTAATGATACTACTCATTTGTTTGTCACATGGATGCCAAATGCAGTTGCCAAAGAGGAGGCAACAGGAATCCTGATATGCGTCTTTTGTATTAGTTTTTTAACTCTTTTAACTATTTATTTTTGAGAGAGAAACAGAGACAGAGAGAACATGAGCAGGGGAGGGCAGGGGGGGGGGGAGGGGACAGAGGATCCGAAGCAGGCTCCAGGCTCTGAGCTGACAGCACAGAGCCCGACGTGGGTCTCGAACCCATGAACCGTGAGATCATGACCTGAGCTGAAGTCGGGTGCTAAGCCAACTGAACCCCCCAGGCGCCCCTGTATTCTGTAGAAAACACCACCAAACCAACCATGGAAGGCCACTGTCTGAGAATTAAACTGGCTATTCCTGTTGAACAATCGGCTCTTGTTGGCAAGTTTTCCAAATTGCCAGAATGGTTTTAGAAACCGGACCAGAGACAACAACGTTAAACTACAAAACCCTGCCCGATTCTCACACAAGTTTTTAACATCACCCTCCAGAGTTTGGTACAGATGAAAGGGTAATTGGAAGCCTGTGGAAAGTATGAGTAGTGGGGTCACAGATTTTTCTTTGCTTCTCACATATCCCCCCACATTCTAGAAGGGAAGGAAATGACTTAGGCAATGTTATGATAGTATTAAGTGACTATTGTTTCGATGTTCGTGCTAACCACCTACGGCAGGTCAGGGTGTGGATTCTGGCTTTCCAGTGGAGGGGACCACAAAAGTCATGAGTGTGTTTTGGTTCCTTTCTCCTGTGGTATCCAATATGAATCAAGCAGCAGGCACAAAACACAAAGCCTTCCAAAAATCTGAGGCTCTTCTCTTCTAGCCCAATGATGTACTTAACAGGAAAAAGGAAATGAAATTAAATGAAAACAGGTTTCCAAAAACAGTGTCGTTACCAGCCAAATCAAAGTCCAAAAAAATGTTAACAGCCCATGATTATATCCTTGGTAAAGGATGATCCAAAACATAATCCATCAGGAAAAGGACAGTTTAGTCCAAGATATTCCTTGAAAGGGAATCCCAGTAGTATATGAAGTAGCTCCAACCTTCTCACAGCAGGAAAGAACAGCCCCTCTCTCCTCCCCGATCTGGTACATGCGTCCACCATGCCAAAAACCTTTTACAAAGCGGACTCCCTGGCCCAGTAAGGTGAGAAGGGCCCAGCAAAGTAGGCGGCTGTAGCTCTACGTTCCAAATGTGTCCCTACATCCATCTAAGCAAAATGAAAAATTCAGTTACGAAGTTTCGTGCAAGCATGCTTCCAGGATGGTGAGGAACTCCAGAAAACGAATTGACCCTTTGTCTACATGCTTACTCTATTATGGCTAATGCTGTAGGATCACCTGCCCACTTAGGCTCTGGCATTTATTTGTTCACCGGGGCCCTGCCGGTGATTCCCAGCGATTGGCATCTTTGGTTACACCTATCTTTATAGGCCTGTGTCAGATTTTCTGCTTCATATCTACAATTTTTGTGATGTCCACTGTTCCCTCGGGTCTTTTCAATGTTGGGCACAAATTCTCCTCCAAATCTACATAGATCCAGGTTAACTCATGTAGCACCAAAGATTACCAGTAGGAACTAGTCCCAGCCACTTTCTAGACACCTGTTGAGCACAGGGGAGAATATTGAGAATAAGCTTTTATTTTTTTCAGTTTGTCATATTAAGAAAAGAACAACAGAAATCTCTGTCTCTCTCTCTGTCTCTCTGTCTCTCTGTCTCTCTCTCTCTCTCACACACACACACACACACACACACACACACACACACTGAGTTTATGTTTGAGCTTTGAAGGATTTAGGAATCCCAGCCCTGTTTAATTTATCTACTGAAATCAAATGATAAGAACAAAAAAAAATCCATTTTAAACAGTTGTAGTATTGACCCTTGAACAACATGGGCTTGAACTGCATGGGTCCACTTAAATTCAGATTTTTATTGTAAAAACAATCTAGTATTGTAAATATATTTTCTCTTCCTTATGATTTTCTTAACATTTTCTTTTCCCTAACTTACCTTATTATAAGGATATAGCATAATACATAGAAGATACAAAATATGTGTTCATTGACTGTTTAGGTTATTGGGAAGGATTCTGGTTAACGGTAAGCTATTGGTAGTTAAGACTTTGAGGAGTCAAAGTTATACGTGGATTTTTGACTATTTGAGGGTCAGTGCCCCTAACCCCTGCATTGTTCAAGGATCAACTATACCACTTTATTTAAGATTCTCATTAATAGGGGCGCCTGGGTGGCTCAGTCGGTTAAGCGTCCGACTTCAGCTCAGATCATGATCTCACTGTCCGTAAGTTCGGGCCCCGTGTCAGGCTCTGTGCTGACAGCTAAGAGCCTGGAGCCTGTTTCAATTCTGTGTCTCCCTCTCTCTCTCTCTCTCTGCCCCTCCCCTGCTCACGTTCTGTCTCTGAAAAATCAATATACCCTAAACAAAAATTAAAAATGTATATATATAGTTGAGAACTGCCTTTAGATGTCCAGATCTTACATATTTAAAGTTCCTTCCTTTCCCCTTTCCTTCCCCTTCCCTCCCTCCTTTCGCATACTTGACCAGCAACTACTGATATTTATGGACCAAAGATTTTAATTGCTCGGTCTTAAAGTATAATATCTCTTATGTTATTGGCTAAGTTTTGACTTGTTCATTCACTCATCCAACTAACACTTATTAAATGCCTATCTGTGCTAGATGCTCAGAATATGAACATAAGTCAGAAACTTTACACTCGAGAGACTTAGAGATCACTGAGGAAAAATAATGCACGTGCACAAGCATAAAGCAAGGAGGAACAAGAAATACATAAGGGGAGTACAGATACAATGTGGAGGGAAAATTTTAGGTACAGGAAGATCAGGGAAAGCTTCCTGAAAGAAGTCATTTTTTTTTTAAAGTTGAAGAATGAGCTCACAATAAAATATATGCACGTAGGTATATGTATTACCTCGTGATATTTTAATAATTTGTCTCTTTATCTCTCTCAATTATTATACAGCAAGTTCCTTGAGGGCAAGGGGCACTGTTTTGTCCACATTTATGGTTTGTTTTCTAATACCTATGACAGTACCTGGAATGTGCTCAGTTAATGTTTATTGAATGAATAGCTTTATTAATAATTAATTTGGTCATGGGGAGAATTCCAGACAGAGGCCACAGAGAACAGTTGATTATAGACAGATTCCCTTGATTCCATTGTTTGGCACATACAGACTCTTTCAGCTATGAAAAATAAAGCAATATGTTTCTTGTTCCATTTGAGAGTTTATTTTGATTTGAAACAAACTTTCTTGTCTTCTCCCCACGTCCTGCTCCATGAATTTGCTGGGCGTGCCTGTATGTGCTGAGAGACAACAGAGCTCCGGGTAGACATTTCCTTTTCTCACCCAGGTTCCTGAGCCGCTTCCTGGCTGAGTGGGGGCTTCACTCATGGCCCCTGCAGAATGTGGGAATGTTTCACCGTGGCTACTCTGAGGATTAACCAAACTCGGAAAAGTGTTTGGAGAGACTTAGATGAAGGTCCCCATAGACCCACAAGGTATTAATGTGATGGAATGTTTAGAAAATCTTGCAGCTTGGCTCACTTTTTCAAACTTGGGAGGCTCTGTGTTGGAGTCATTGCTGTGTTCCCATTTCCAAAAGATCAGAGCCCATTACCATTTTTACAGCGTGGGGAAAGATTTAGGGAAGGGAGAAAGAGGGACAGAGTCTGAAGCCTGGATCACTTCAATATCTGTGTGTGTGTGTGTGTGTGTGTGTGTGTGTGTGTGTGTGTGTGTAAGGGGAGGGTCTTGTGAGAAGGGACTGGGAGAGTATGGTAAATAACTAGATGAAAAGTGTGATCCAAAGACGTTCCAAGTGGAAAGATAGAGCAATCCCTTGCGCATTTCACAGAATACTTGGAGGGGACTGACTCTTTCTCGGCTTCTTTACTCTCAGTATTGTTTATATAAGTTAAATGATAGAGAAGATCCCTTTAGTTTGAAAAGGTACTTAAGAGTAAATTCATTTGATTCTGCTTGAGAGGTGATTCAAGACAGGGCAAAGCTTATGATGTCCCTCTATTTGAAGTCCCAGTCACTTTATTTGAAGATCCTCATTTTGCTTCACTTAGAATAAGATAAAGTGCCTGGGGAGGACATTTGCTTGACAGCCCTTAGCAAAGGCATAGGGTAGCAGCACCTTTACATTCCACGACGTTTGCAACTTAGTATGTTCACATCTATTACTTTCTTGGATTGTAACACCCTAGGGGAGTCATGAGACAGACGTTTTCAGCCCCATTTCACAAAGAAACAGATTCAAGTTAAATACATTTATGTCCATAGAACTGCTAATTAATAATAGAGCCACTTCCTAAATATCTCTTCATGTAATTCTTACACCGGCCCTCAAGGCACTTGAGTTAGTTAAGCATCTGACCCTTGATCGTGGCTTAGGTCACAATCTCAAGGTTCCTGAGATCCAGCCCCACATCAGGCCCTGTGCTTGAGCCTGCTTGGGATTCATTCCCTCTCTCTCCCTCCCTCTCTCCCTCTCTCTCTCTCTCTCTCCCCCTGCCCCTCTACCACTTGTGCTCTCTCTCTCTCTCTCTCTCTCTCTCTCTCGCTCTCGCTCTCTCTCAACATGAATAAACTTCAAAAAAAATTCTTACACCAGCCCTACAAGAGAAGTGCTATCATGCCTTATTAGAGATCAGGATCTCTTCAAGTCAGAAATTAGGTGTGTTCCAAAACATCGCGGAATTTGTAAAATGGTGAGTACACCGGGTTACTACTATGACCATTAGAACGTCGCTCCGTTCTTTAATCACACCCCTTTATTTAGTTGACAGTTTGTGCGTTGAGTGCCTGCTATGGGGCAAGCACCCCTCTAGGTGCTCTAGATTTATCGGCATCTTGTGATGGTTCCAGGTTCAAAGTGGAGATAAGCAAATGACCGCTCTTCTGTGTGTCTGTGTGCTCATATGCCTACTGAGGCTCTCTTGGAAACAGCTTGAACCATTTGAAGTGAATTTACCAGAACTTAATTCACAAGTGGAAACAGCTTCTATGTTTTCAGGACCTCAAGCACTGCTCAAGTAGCTGCAGTGACCACTGCCAAGGCTTTCCTGCACGGTTTAGTCAGAATCCACTGTATCTTGAAAGAACCACACCCAGGGCTTTAAAGGCTAAATGCAGCTTCTCAACCTACAACCTTAGTCTTAGACCCCACTGTCAGAGAGAGGACCCATCAGTGGCAAGGCTAAGGGTATTCATATTAAATAATGTCTATTTATGTTTTGTTGACGGGCCAAAGAATCCGGGGACCCTGATCGAAGCTTGAAAACAAAATGGTTAAGAGTAAGTTGTTTCCTAGAGAAGTGATTGGTTATAAAGTTTTGTGCAAGTTAGTCATTGACTATCTCTCAGGGAACTTGCAGAGTGTGGTGCTACCATTCAAATATTTTCTTTCTTCCTCTCAGCCCTGACTTTTAAAACGTTAATTGATTTGCTCCATGAAATGCCCTGTAAAGTGGCCAGATGTTGTAAGAGAATCTTGATAGTATGGGAATTCAGCAAGAGACTTCGGCAGCATAAAATGATTCTCAAATGTCCCCAGCTCTCAACTTAGCAAAAACAAAGGCTCCCACTTTAAGTGGGATTATAAAGAATCTCCCGGATTTCACTGGTAAACGTCTAAAGAAAAGAAAAATTGACCCACTACCCAGATCACTATACACACCAAACAGGATTTTGTAAACACAGAGGAAATAATCCTGGACTAGTAGCCAGGAGACCTTGGTTAATTCTGGACTCTGCCATTGTATAGCTGTGTGACCCTGAACAAATCATGTTCCCCGAGTTTCACGTTCTCAGTTATTAAAATAAATGTGGAACATCAGTGTGCTTCCATTGGGAATGAACGTGGTGCTGGGGGCAGGGGTGCCTGGCTGGCTCGGCAGGAATGCACAAAGTGCTGTGGGGAATTACAGGAACAAGTAACTCTCTCAGAGGAAGTCAGGGAAGGCTTCAGAGAGGAGGAGACATCTGGTCTAATCTCTGAAAGATGAGTGGAGTTTGCCTGCTGAAAAGCCAGGGACAGGAATGTGAGGACAGGAGAGGAGGGAGTGACTGTGTAGTCATAATCAAGAGCTATTCGCAGACAACCACGAAAGGGGATGGTGTGACAGTGTATTCAGGGAGGAGGGAAAAGTAGTGACGAACTGCACAAAGGGTACGTCGCAAGGCCGGGAGATCACTTTCATTCAGATTTCAGGGCCCCATGTCCCTCATTCACTTCCGATTCTCTCCAGGAGGTCACAAGCAGCCAAGAGGAAGTTTTATTTGTTTGTTTGATTACTTCTGTTTAGCAGCAGGACGCCATTTTTTTTTTTTTTTTAATTTTTTTTCAACGTTTATTTATTTTTGGGACAGAGAGAGACAGAGCATGAACAGGGGAGGGGCAGAGAGAGAGGGCGACACAGAATCGGAAACAGGCTCCAGGCTCTGAGCCATCAGCCCAGAGCCCGACGCGGGGCTCGAACTCACGGACCGCGAGATCGTGACCTGGCTGAAGTCGGACGCTTAACCGACTGCACCACCCAGGCGCCCCAGGACGCCATTTTTAATGTAGGAAGAGGCCTCTGTTCGCCGTACGTGGGTGAATTCGATGGGAAAGCAAATGATGGTAAGACACCAATGAGGAAGTTATATCAGACAAGACAAAAGGCTATGAATTTACAACCTGGCACAGATTCTCATGCAGAAGAAATTTCTGAATTTAAAACTTGGCAGAAGGAATTTCTTAGGGAGAATTGGCAAGACTTTGTGACTGGGGGAGAGAAAGGAAGACCAATAAACCAAGGGGACTATGGAGTTTCTAATTTGAGAGGCTATATGGTCATTCCATGTAGATAGGGGTTCTCATACTTGGGCAAGCATCAGACAAGCATCACCTGGAGGGCTTGCTGAAACACAGATTACAGGGCCCCATCCCCTAAGTTTCTATTCGGTAGATCTAAGTGGGGCTCAACAGTCGGCATTTCTTTCTTTCCACTTTAATTTTTTTAATGTTTATTTTTTTTTATTGTTTAAAAAGAGAGACTGAGAGAGAGAGAGAGAGCACAAGTGGAGGAGGGGTCAGAGAGAGAGGGAGACACAGAAACCGAAGCAGGCTCCAGGCTCTGAGATGTTAACACAGAGCCCAATGTGGGACTCGAATCCATGAACTGTGAGATTGTGATCAGGGCTGAAGTTGAAATCGGACACTTAACCAACTGAGCTCCAAGAGTCGGCATTTCTAACAAGTTCTTAGGAGACACTGCTTCTGCATTGAAGAACATGCTTTAAGAACCAATGATGCAGCATTTAAGGAGGTGGATGATAGTTTAAAAAGGGAGTTAAGGGGCACCTGGGTGGCTCAGTCAGTTAAGCACCCGACTTGGGCTCAGGTCATGATCTTACAGCTCCTGAGTTAGAGCCCAGCATCGGGCTCTGTGCTGACAGCTCAGAGCCTGGAGCCTGCTTTGGATGATGTGTCTCCCGCTCTCTCTGCCCCTTCCCTGCTCATACTCTGTCTCTCTCGCCTTCAAAAATAAATAAACATGAAAAATATGTTTTTAAAAAGGTAGTTAAAATTTTAAGCATGATCGATGAAGGAACGTATAGGACAGGTCATACATTTCTCAATGAATCATCACCCCATGAGATATAAAGTCCAAGACATCAAGGGTAATCTACCACCAGTGCTTAACATAATGCCTGGAACATATCCACTGCTCAGTAAAGATGTCCTAAATGAATAAAGAATGTTAAATGAATCCAGGTATACATAGCCAGAAGGCAGTTGGAAATGTGGGTCCACGAATGATGGAGAAGTCTTGTCTCTTCATATGGATTGGACTAGAGATTGAAGAAGGATGATTATAAATAAGGCAGTCAAGCCCCACATCGGGCTCTGTGCTGACAGCTCAGAGCCTGAAACCTGCTTTGGATTCTGTATCTCCCTCTCCCTCTGTCCCTCCCCCACTCGTGCTCTGTCTCTGTCTCTCAAAGATAAATAAACGCCAAAAAAATGTTAAAGAAGGCAGCTAAAAGCATCAGGACTGATGCTTTTCAAATCCTTAAGAAGTCTGGCAAGATTAGGTATAAGAAATTCCACGAGTTCATCAACTTTACAGGTCCGTGCCACCAGAGGGGTAGAGATACAGTCCGTGTTTGCAGTGTCTCCCAGTTTGAGCAATGCGTTAAAGGAAGAATCTCTGTACTTGGAAGGAAGCGGGTCTAGATGGCTCTCAGTTCCCTTCCAACTCTCTAATGTAGGTCATGATCCTATGACGTAAGTAGAGAATGGGGAACAATGGTGGATTCGTGTAAAATGCCAACGAGGAACACAGTAGTTGGACGCGGTAGAGCCAACCAAAATTTGTTTCAGAGCGGGAAAGACAAGCATAATAAAAATATAAGAAAGAGCTAAGATACTCTACAGAGACGAAACACATGTGAGTCAGAGGGCTGGTGAAGGGCCACGACCCCGCCCTAACTTGCCAGAACGAACGGATGGACCATTTCCCCTCCTAACCAAGACAACACCACACACAACATAACAAGACTATACACTAGGCGGCTACCCTTCCGTCTCCTTGCTTCGTTATTCAGACGTTAACAGATTATGAGAAATGAAAGCTCTCGTTTATCAGAAAGTCCTAGACAATTCTTGTGCTGAAAAGTCACAATTTCGGTTTCAGAGGCGTCAAGAAAAGACGCGTGTATTCTGGCCCCGGCACTTAGATCTCACAAAGGATTATTTTTTAGGAAGAAAGCATATAAATCAGGCACCATTTTGCTGAGAAGTAAATTCTTTTCATCAGTAAAGGAAATTTGTGGCCTGATAGTGACAGAACATGGCCCTCTCAACTTAGAATATGCTTTTACCTCTGCTACTGGTTTAGAAATACTTTAGAAATACACAAAGGATTGAAAAAAAATGGGAGTTCGGTGCCTTAGGGAGTACCGCTAGTTTAAATAACACATGAAAAGTATTTATGAGCCCTTTTTTATGAGGTGGTCAAAGAAAAGACCATCCAGCATGTAACATAAGACTGGCTGAAGAAGAAAGCATTTCCAAACCACGCTGGAGAGTTAAGCATGAATGGAATTTTATTTTAGTCTCTATTGCTTATTTAAATGCATGGTGTTTGCAGATGGGGCCTAAATGATAATGCAGATCAAGGTGAGGCTTGCCAGGAAGAAAATAGACTAGTCTATTATTCAAAGCATGTGACCAGGTAATGTTGGAACAATCTGAAGTCTACAGGTCGAGCAAAAGGAGGTTTCTGGACGGGGTGAGTCGTCGTAATGCGCCTGAGTCCATTTTGAATTCTGTGGGTTGAGCATTTGCTCCAGTCAGTGCTTTGGAATTACTCCATGTTCAGCAAATGTGGCTACGACGTCCTTGGCCAACGATGCCAGGGCACAGCACCCACAGAACCGCAACAACAGCATGTTATAGTCCTCGGCCCAGTCGGCTCCAAAATGTGCCGTTCTTCATTTGCTCCGCTGTTGCCACTGACCTCTCTGGAGAGCGCATGCCTGTAGCTTCATTTCTCCTGAATGGTAATGGGTCTGAGCTTATCTCCTCACAATCTCCTTTCTGGATCCCCGTGTGACAAAGAGCATGCCCTAGTGTGTGACAGCTGGCAAAGGTTATGGGTTGTGGACGCAGCCGTGGAACGGAACAAAAATAACCGGCCCCTGGAGGCATTAAACAGAGATCCTTGGCCTCATTAATTTTCTGTCTTATAATGAGCATCTGCCTCCCGAGTTGTATCAGTAACAAATTGTAAGGGTAAAGCGTTCCCTCAGGCCACCAGTTGATCGAGTTCCATGGCTGTGTCAGGAGTATTGATGTGTTTAGCCCTTAAACGAATGCTAAAGGCTCCTGGCTATCCACTCATTTATTTCACAAACATTGATTGAGCACCAACTATATTCTAGGCACTGCGCTAGGCTGTAACTTATGTGATTTTCCACCAAACTCCTTTTGGATACTACAAACAGACGTGGTATATTAAATATTAAGTTAGCATTTCTGGATTGGAAAAGAAAACCTGGGGACCTGGCTGGCTCAGTAGATAGAACATGTAATTCTGGATCTCAGGATCGTGAGTTCAAGCCCCACGTTGGGCATGGGGCCTACTTAAAAACAAGAAAACCGGGGCGCCTGGGTGGCACAGTCGGTTAAGCGTCCGACTTCAGCCAGGTCACGATCTCGGGTCCGTGAGTTCGAGCCCCGCATCAGGCTCTGGGCTGATGGCTCAGAGCCTGGAGCCTGTTTCCGATTCTGTGTCTCCCTCTCTCTCTGCCCTTCCCCCGTTCATGCTCTGTCTCTCTCTGTCCCAAAAATAAAAACGTTGAAAAAAAAAAAAAAACAACAAGAAAACCCATTTCTCGTTTAAGGATTGGCAATAGAATCCATCGGATCATTAACATAACATTCCTCCTCAAAAAGCCCGTGTTTCAAGCTCAGAAGCATCAAGCATGGGACATAATTTATAAATCTCGCATTTAGTAGAGACATTAAACTTGGAAAAACAAAACCAATCTTGGACAATTTGTCATTCGTATGTCTACCCATACATACACAGGTGATAGGAAATGAAGCTTTCAGGAAATTCAGCAAAATCATTAAAACACTTTTTAGTCCCTTTTATAGAATCAAATCGGCTTTGTTAGAAATGTTCCTTTAAACATTCACTCTTTTCATTCCTTGCTCATCCACCTTCCTTACTCCCAAACTTTGGGTTTGTGGTGCATGGACGGTGATAGAACTGATTCATGCAAAGCTGAGGTCCTGATCCTGCCCATTTAGAAGGGAGGACATCAGCCAGTGCACAGTGCAGCTTGGCACACACATACCCAACCCCCGCCCATCCTCCAGTCCCCTTTCTTTCCCTCTAACCTTTGTGCCAGATGGAATAGTAGTTTACCAGCAGGAGGGGACTCCAGCCTGTGGCCGCCTCTATGTGAGACCGCTGGATGTGGAACCAAAAGGTGTCTACCCTCTAGCAGCTGTCAAGCCAAGCCCAAGGTAAATGATCACTCCTTCGTCTGGTGGCGGGGGCCCCTCTCCGGGAGGTAAAGGTGAAGTTTAATTAGCTTCTGATAAGGGTTAATCCACGATTCCTCACTTTGCACTCCCGCAAAGTGATTTTTAACGTCTGTCTTGCCGCACCAAATGCAGAGTAAATAAAAACAGGGTGCTGCCTCCCCGTGTTTTCTTGCGGTCTTTGCCGTACCTGGTAGAGGCTGGAGACTCCGTGTTTCGTGCAACTCTGTGTTTGGAGCAGCTCGCTCCAGACTTACCAGCACAGGGCCATGTGGTGGAAAGGGCTCTCAATCTGATTATGGGTTTCCAGCCAGATTTGAAAGGCAAGAATTTATGATTCTTCTTCTCAAATAACCTGTCTTACAGCTCAGCAAAGGACGACTGCGGAAGCCCCTCGTCTGATTTTTTTTTCCTCTCAAATAAACAGTGCAATTTCTCAAGTCTACCGGATTAATTGGAGGTCACTCTATTAGACCTTATGTTCAAATTCTTCCTATTTTCTTCCCCAGAGGCGGGTATGCTTTTGGTTTTAAAATGAAAAGATATAACAGCGGAATGCAACACAGCCCGGTTTCTTCAAGACTATCCTGCAATATCTAACGATAACTTACTTTATTTAGATTGTCCCAGCACCTGAAAAGTCATGAGCATGAAATCCTACCAGGGTTTTCCCAAGACGCCCCCTCAGTGCACCCTCATAAGGAGGTGGTAGGAAATTCTTCACAACAGACTCAACTGGGTGATGGTTGTAAATATGAAGACCACATATTACCAATCTGGGCTGAACACTAAATCTAAAAAACACTCCATGTTTTAGAGTTCTGTGACCATATAGCAAGCACAATTGTAATACCGTTGACTATTCCCTATGCTGTTCCTTTCATCCCCGTGACTTATTCTCTCCTTGACTGGAAGCCTGTTCCTCCCACACCCATTTTGCACTTCCCCTCACCTCCCTCCTTCTCTGGCAACCATCAGTTTTAAAACGATATTTTTTAAAACAATCTTTTTTTGATAAGCCACGGTTCGGCCACGGCACCGTCACCTGCATGTTGAATGTAAGGACCGTGCTAGGTGCTGGAATATTTTGGCTTCATAGACAGCAAGCTCACTGCAGCGTCCAGGGACCTCGGAAAACCACCCCTGACTACTACCAACAAGGGATTAATCAAGATCCTTCTCTGCCTTGGGCATCATATCCTCCAGTTTATGAAATGCCGACCATAGTCTGTGGACTTCTCTGTAATAAATTTTAAATGAGATTCATCAAGTCCTTAATGCACTCATTTACTTAACGATCTTGAGCACCAACTTTGGATTAGGTACTGTTCTAGAAAGAGCCATTCCTCTTACGGAAGCTGCATTCCACATTCTTACATTCATAAGCATTTTATCGAGATCATTTTCCACAGACCAAACAGGGGTTGGCATGTCTGAAAAGGCTTTGGGTTGTCTGGAGCCAGCAACCGCCATTTTATACTCAGTCCATTAGTGATGCCTGTGGACATATGTGGGATAGGGAGCAATCGTGTAGGAAGGCTTCCCTTGGTTTCACAGACACATGGAGATATAGTTCCACTGACCAGGGCTTGGTTATATTGGAAATCGGATACCTGAAGATTGAGTCAAGTAACGCAGAACACTGGAGGGTGTCCTCATGAACAAGGCACAAGACTGCATATGGCCATCTCTCCACATGGCCTCTAGCTACTCCCATCTACGCATGGCCCCAAACGTACGCATCTGCCCCAGCTATGGGGTGGAGACAAAGGCAGCAGGGCATTTATCATGATAGTTAACATTTACAAATGTCTCTTAAACAATGGAGAGCTTGGAGCTAATGGAAAGTGATTTTAGTTCAATTTCACCTATCATTCTGGGGAAAATGAAGAGTTATATGAGAAACCCTGATTTATGAAGAGCCATTAGAGTCACAATGGCCTGAGTTCTAATTCTAACTACACAGCTTGCCACCTATCTTGAGCGAGCTCCTCAATCTGAGTCTCAGTTCTCCCATCTGAGACAGGAAGGTTATGCTGCCTATGAGCTCCTGTTCTTCTGACGGTTAAGTAAGATAAAGTGTCTATCAGGGTTCCCAGTACCAAACAGAGACCAAACAGTGTTAGAAATCTGCTTCTTGCTCACTTCCTACAGCAAAACCTTCTGCCTTCATTTATGACCGCAAAGAAACACAGGAGATCCGGATCAGAGTTCTGTAGTCTCTGGCAATATGAAAGTCTCTATGTAATCTTTCAACCCATTTGCTTATTCAACTATCTGTAGGTCACATTCCATGTGAAAGGCACGGTCTCAAGAAGGGCAACTGTCATCAGGCTCTTTATTATTACACCATGCTTTAATCTCCCATCTGTAGTTTTTAGGTAAAGCCTACAGTTGATTGCCTACCAAGAACATTCGAAGAAGAAAATCTTTTTGCACTTCCTAAGTATGTCCAATTTTTTCAAAGGCAGGATTCCAATCTCACAGTCAGAAAATGTGGTGTTTAGGGTGGCAGTTATAATACTGTGACTATATTTCTCAAACCATAAATTGACATGTGGTCGGACAAGCATAAAGTGTACTTTTGGAGACAGTGGGATAGAATATTTGAAATCAGAACTGGAAAATTTGGGCCATATGAAGGCTATAAATAGTGGGCAGAGACTGGGCTGGTTCCAACAGAGACTTGATTCCTACTAAGAACCACATAATTAGCCAGCCCCCATTTGTTATACATATAAATACCGGTACATAAGAAAGGCAATTTAAACCAGAAGGTAAACACGCCAAGCCTGTGCCAGAGGGCTGCCTGGCACACGCATCCTCTGTTCCCAGAGCTCCATACGGGATAAGGCCGCCCTGGAGAAACTGACAACATAGCTGGGAAAGAAAACCTTAAAACCCAAACGTTCTCAGAGCAGGGTGTTCACGGACATGAAATGGTCATCCTCTGTCGTCCTACGGGAGGAAGGTAGAATGATTTTATAGAGGAAGTTTTAACAGGCCCATGCCTTTTCCCAGTGGGAGAATCCACTTTGGGATAAGACCCATTAGGAAGTTACTCCTGCGTAGACTGACAAAACAAAGCTGGGGTCAGAGTAAGACAGAAGAGAGCTGGGGCAGAGTAAAAGCAGGCAGCATGCACTTCACAGAGCATATCTGAGGGAAGTTAGGCTTTTTTTTATTATTATTACTTTCACACTGTATTTTAGAAATAAGGCACAGCACCTCTCTGCAAAACATAAGGACCTCGACACGAGACTTTGACCACTCCAACAGAATGGCCACGGGTAAGATGTGTAGGGAATCAATTCATCAGCACGATGACAGAAGTGGTCTATTTGAAGAGCATGACTCATGGCTGGCACATCCCAGACACACTGCTAAGGGCCTTGCAAATATCCTCTCTCAATCTCCACAGCCCCTGTCATCATCTCACTTTTTACAGGTGAGGACATTGGGGCTGAGAGACATGCAGAGAACCCCACGCAAGTTCATGAAACTTCTAAAAAACTGTCCCGTCCGAAACTGAATCCACATCTTCCAGTTCTGATTCTGTGATTCCCGGCATAACAGCACGGCAAGAGGAAACGTCCTTCAGGAAGGACCAGAGCAGAGACTCTTCTCCCGCCCTTCTGATTCCTTACAGCAAAAGCATCAGAATCACAAAGGAACGCTTTGAAAATACAGGTGCTTGGGCCCCAGCCTGCCATTTCTGATCCAGAGGGCCTGGATCCCTGTGTTTTGAAGCAACCCTCCTAGCGTGCCCTGACGATTCTCATACACACTTCCTGTGAAGAACTTCTTGACAAACTCGGCTGTATCTGGCTGAGCTGCTACGTATTTCTCAGTGAGGAGGCATTCGAAATCAACATTTAATATTACCAGTAGGCATTTGTTGTCTACCCAATATAAAGCCACCTTGGATGAACATGCAGTAGTGGCCACATAGGCCCACATCCAGGGTGGTGGCCCAGGCATTTTCGAAGCACCTCTCGAGATTCTGTATTCACTCATGTCCACTCTGGGTGACACGTTACTGAGTACTGCAGTAAGCCAAAGTCAGATGAAGCCAAATTCCAGGTTAAAGAGCACTCCTCATGGAATGCTCTGAGGATGGCCACGTTCTGAAAAATGGTGGAGAGAGGCAGCGGCAAGAGGCACAGGTGTAGCGACGTAAGCACGTCTCAAGCGGCTTTGGGTAAATGGAACGTGTGAATTTTCAAATATAGAACACAGACTTGGATTAAAAGGGGAAAATTCCGAAAAGATTAATCCTTACAAAGTGCTCACAATAGGAAGGCAGAAAGGATGAAGGAAATAGGTCCATTTCCAGCATCTTCGTTTGAAAGTTTTTGGTGCTGTCACCATGGAGATGTGTGTGAAAAAGAAATGGGACCAAAATACCCAAGTTCCTATTTCTGTATAACCACGTCTCAGAGGTTATACATTGCTTACTCTCTTGAATGTGCAATAGAACAATGGAATTAAACTGGGCTCTTCGCTTGATAGAAAAGAACACGATGCCAAGGGCAACTTGTATTCCTAACTGGTCTCTGCTACTCAGTGACTTAGGCAAAAGACGTTAACTCCAATGCCTTGATTTCTCAATCTGAAAATTTGGGGAGAGAGGAAGAAGGGGAATATTGGTAGATGAGAGACACCACATTTGTACTATACTTATGCTCTAATTGCTAACTACCCACAGTTATGTACATTCTGTTTTATGTGCTTTATAAGAGTCAGATGTGGAATCCCCTGTGGTGGTGGTTGTTTTAACTCTCTAGAAACTTGAAGGGAAGTTAGAACTAAAACGAAATGAAAGAAATAGAACTTAAGAATTAAATGTTTTGAATATTTTCCTTCCTAATTTGCTTTGCAGAAAAATGGAATACAGAAGATCATCAATGGAGTGCTTTCAAGTGAATCACAATCACACGCATGTGCAAAACCATCGGTGAAGTCTATATGTGCAATTAAATGCCTAATTATGCTTAAAGAGCCCCTGCATTCTTTACTCCCTGACTATACCCTCAGGAAAACACACAGTGGCCTTCTGTCTTGAGTACGGGTTCTTTAAAGTGTTTAAATGCCATGAAAGTACAACTGTGTGCCCAATTAGGGGTGCAATTGCTGGGTCAAAGCATGAAACTCAGCCTATCCTCTGCCACGCTGGGTTAACTCTCCAGATTCTGGCTACTAACCCAAAGGGCAATATTAATCAGCTTCCTCTGTCATCCAGGGGCTCGATGAGAAGTATTGGATGCTTTATTCATTGCCAGTTTTAGAGACAGTACAAGGGCGGGGGTTGGGGGTGGAATGTCCGACTTTGGTGTTTCCTTCAAGGGCTTTTATTTACTTCCTCAACTAAATGATTGAAAATTATCCTCAGACACTGCTCTGCTGCATAGAGTCAGGTATTATGGTAAATGAGGACAAAAGGATAGGAACTTCTCCTTCATTATATCTCTTAGTACTAATCCTGATCATGCTCTTTTTCAGCCAATTGAAGACAGTGGATTACCAAGATAGACTCATTTCTAAGGACCTCTAGCACATGTCCTGAGAAGTTTGTAGTAAGTATTTTAAAAATAGTGTATTTTCTCATTTGGAAGTCACAGATAAATCTTTTTCATCCAAAGGTCTTCCATCGGTTGGTCATCTACCTCCCTAGTTCCAACTGTTTCCCACAGACTTTTTAAGTAATTGCCAAATCAGGTCATGGTCAGTAGGGGGATGGGCTAGATGGAAAAGTCCAAAGCCAATGGTTAGGTAGCCACACTTTGTAGGGCAGCTAAGAAGAGCGGGTCTCACTGGTGGAGAAGACATGGGTGGAGGGGCATGGGGAACAGGCAGGGAGAGGAGAATTGGTGTCAGGTAACATGTAACAATCATAGGAGAGATCTTTTGGAAGCCAAACTTCGAGCTCTAGGGAGACCATTGCAATAAAGGATTTGAGTCCCAGAGAAGAGGTAAATATAAGGAATCAAAGAATGACCCAAAGCAAAAGAAAGAAGCCAAAGAACTCCAATGCAGGATCAGAATGTGAGGACAGGGTTTGGTCGTGAGAAACAAGGTAAGAGGCCAGACATTGAGACTTTTCACTTGAAAACCTTTGACTAAACACTTGCCATGTGTCATATGGTAATTGTAGTGGTCAGTGTTGATAATACAACAGTAAACTGGTTTATAAAAGTAACGGTCAGGGGCACCTGGGTGGCTCAGTCAGTTGAGCGTCGGACTTCAACTCAGGTCACGACCTCATGGTTTGTGAGTTCAAGCCCCGCGTCAGGCTCTGTGCTGACAGCTCAGAGCCTGGAACCAGAGCCTGGAGCCTGCTTCATATCCGGTGTCTCCCTCTCTCTCTACCCCTCCTCCACTTTCAGTCTGTCTCTCTATCTCAAAAATAAATAAAAACATTAAAAGTAATGGTCAGGAGGAGACCTGATAAGAGGCTTCGAATACTGAACCCACAGCAATGGACTCAGGGAATTCTTTAGCTCTCTTTACAGCTTCCAAAGTCTGGGATAATATGGAAGTGGTTTCTGCTAGAGGCATCCAAGAGCCATTGGATCAGGGCTCGAGTAGGACCCTGACTTTCTGGTATATGTTTACTCTTACCTCTTATTTGTCCAGGCTACTGCTTGTTTACATTCCCAGTCTTGTTTTAAAAAGGAAGGAAGGAAGGAAGGAAGGAAGGAAGGAAGGAAGGAAGGAAGGAAAAGGAAAGAAAAGGGGGGAAAGTAAAAGGAAAGAAAGAAAGGGGAAAAAACCTGTCTTAACATGCCTTACCTCCTTCCTAGTTGGCTTAGGAGCAAAAATTCTAGCTCATCATGAAACAGAACCTAACCTCTCACTGGCAAAGTTGCCCCCCACTGTATGGTGGGCACACAGAGCTCTCTGGGCCCGTCCCACCAACCTCCTCCTTGCTCTTACCTGAAGAACTCTGTGTGACTGGTCATAATCAAAACAGTTGAAGGACTGGGAGGCCAGTCCCAGTCTCAAAAAGAAATGCAGTGGCTGTGCATCAACATAAACATGCATGTGTAAGGTAAATCTAAGTTATTTAGAATTTATTCTTGTCATCGAAATAACCAACCTTGATGGATAGTAATAATTATATGGCAGGGATCAAAGATGCCGTCTCCCCTCTGATACTTGGAATTGTGCATGACAAATAACACATATGGATTTCTATGATACATAGAATGGGAAGTCACAGGCTAGATTGTAGCTTGGCTGTATGGAAATCAGTGCAGTGCTAGGTAAACCTTTTTTTGCAGAGATCCACTTGGTCATAGTTATTGCTTATTAGTGGATCTAACATATTCATATGATTTTCCCTAACTGTAACCAAAGAGTCACAACAATTACGTGGTTTCCATTGAGTTGGAGACAACACAGAGCTGGAAGAACCCCATACAGCTGAAGCTTTATTCGCCTAATGAGAAATCTGTCCCATGATAGATACAAGGCAAGATGCTAAAGTGGAGGCATTCAATGCCTGGGAAATCAGAATCATCTAGAACTAGATCCTGCCATGAAACCTTACTTTTGTAAACATCCAATGGGTTCAAAAGGACTGAGAAAATTTGCGGGGGGGGGGGGGGGGGGGTGCCCTGACACGCTATTACACAGGCGCTTCCTGGGTTTATTTGTGATCACTAACAAGCAGTCAACAGCACTGCCCTTGCCCCCAACATGTGAAGCGTCTCACATCAGGCACTTTCCTTCAGATTCTCATTCTTTCTCCCTTGTATGACTCAGAGGCTTTCCACCGATCTCCCCACTTATAGCATATCCACTTTGTCACAGACACATGTGTTAGAGTAATATTCTAAAAGCCAGACTCTGTTCAGGCTACCCACTTGTCTGCACCCTCAAGGACTCATCTTTACCTAATATAACAACTGTCACTGCCATTTGCTGACTGCTGGTTTCAGTGCTTTGCCTTGATTACTGTCATTCTCACAATAACAATATAAGGCAGGGGGTAGCCCCTTCAACCATTCGATAGGCACACATGAACAAATCCTCGCTGAAGCAATCAGTGAGACACGTGTCATGGAATGGGACAAGCTCAGAGGTCAGATGGACCAAGGTTCAATTCTTCACTTCACTTGCTACTTAAACCCTAGGACCTCTGTCTCTCTGCACCATAGGCTTGATTTCAGAATTCACTTATGTAACAAGTACAAAAGTGCTCAACATAGCCTACCAAGGAGCAAATTTTCAAATGCCTATTATTATTATTAAGATGATTTATATTCAGGCATTACCTCGTCTTTTGATCATAAGCTCCTCGAGGAAGGGGTCTCACTGACAGATGTTGGCATAGGTGCTTCTATTCTTTCCGCGTTTTTTGATGAGGAAACTCTAAGGCACAGAAAAATTAAGTAATTTCTAAGGTCTCACAGGAGATGGTAAAACAGATTCAAATCAGAGCCCATGCATCCTATATATCATGACAAAACAGCAACAGTCTGGATACTGTGCTGTCCACCACATCCACCCCCCCCCCACCCCCACCACAGTAAGGACATCAATCTAAGCAGACCTCAGGGAAAGTTCCTATACCTGATCTACCAGTTACTAGACTATCAGCTGCCTCCTTTAGAACACCCAATGCTGTTAGAACCTGTGTTTGTACAGAGGGGTGAAAGGAGAGTATGGACAGTAGAGATTAATGTCCATCTTTAAAAGCCCATAATTCTAGGTTTGCAAAGGTAGTTCCAAGTGCACGAAGAGGTCTGTTGGTAAAATGAACCACATGGATGCAACTTAAGAGGATAGGTAAAGACCCACGAAGCCCCTGGAGGGCAAGCTTTCTGATGAGGTCATCGTGCGTGAGGAAGTAGATATAAACTAAGGTAAAAGAATAAGGAGGAGTAGCCTCGCTCCTAGGTTAGTTCCTTCAGGAAGACAGATGCAAGAAATTTGATGAAAATATTTTTTAAATCCCACCTCACTTTAGTCATTAGCTGCCCATAGTTTGGGCAACGGGGACCATTTGATGTGGAGGAGTTAATATGGAAATTGCTGCCTGAGCTAGATAAACATACTGAGACCCCTTCCTGATGGAAACCCTGAGGAATAAAATAGACCCACATAAATGAAGCCTAGAAAGGCTGTGACCATTCATCAGCATTGCTCTCACATAAACCACCCCATTCCTGAAGGCCGGGGGCCACGATCCTCTTAGACATGAAACCCATCAATTTCAGAAAAAGGATTTTTGTAAACCCTTCTTGAGGATGTGACATCCTGGCCTATGACAAACCCCTGCTCTGCTTCACTAAATAGGGGAAAGAAAGGTGAGTATTGTCCTGCAGGGTGATCTGTGCAGCGCCACGGTTTTGAGTACGCGGCTGGCTTCGAAGCATGCAGAAGAAAGGCGTGGGACTGACAGTGTCACTCACTAATTTAGATCAATTCCTGGACAAGCTTTTTTTCTTTATTTAAAATTTTTTAATGTTTATTTTATTTTTGAGATAGAGAGAGAGAGAGCAAGCAGAGGAGGGGCAGAGAGAGAGGGAGACACAGAATTTGAAGCAGGCTCCAGGCTCTGAGCTGTTAGCATAGAGCCCAACGTGGGGCTCTATGAAGCCATGAACCGTGAGATCATGACCTGAGCTAAATAAGATGCTTAACGGACTGAGCCACCCAGGAGCCCCTGGACAAGCTTTCTTTCAACAGGTTGACTCTAGAACATGCATCCTTAATAGGGAGGGTAAAGGAAGCAAAAATTGGTTCTTGAGAGATGAAAAAAAAAACAACTTACTTTTTGTATAAACCATAGATATATAGGAGGCACCTAAACATATATATAGTATGTTTGTGGTACTAAAATTCTGTGGCGAGGGGAACCACCAGGGAAAAAATAAACCTCTCTGTGGGAAAGGGACAGGAATGAGCCCACTTTTGGAACACTGGGAGAGAGATGCGTAAGAAAATCAGAAAAGATTGTTGGTGAGAGCAGTTGGTAGACAGAAGAGACAATATTCTCCAATCTTCAGCTTTGGCCCAAACCCACCTATGGTCTCTAAGGACATGACTGGAGCCTCGATCCAGGTTATTCTTTAGCATAGTGTGGTCAAGCCAGCCATCATCAATTAAGATAATAAAGGAATGTCACTTGTACAGATGAGGACAAACCCAAAATTCAGCTGTTTCTTGCAACTTAGGAAAAAGATGATGAGGCCTTGGGAGAAAATAAACCTAAGGACACCTTGACCTTGGACTTCTAGCCTCTAGAACTGTGGAAAAAATTAATTCCATAGTTTAAGCCACGTAGTCTATGGTATTTTATTATGGCAGCCCTAACAGACTAAGACACCTGCTGTAGCATACATGGTAGGCATTAATTCATTCCCAGTGCTCGTTCATATCTGGTCTTCCCTTCCTGGGCACAAGAGAACAACTTCCTCAGATCTAAACAATTAGTTGTAAGCAGAAGTGACATTATTATATTTCTGAGCCAAAGCATTAAATTGCTGGGTCAAAACCCATGTAGCTCTCTTCCGTGCCGTGGTGATCAGAGAATATATGGAGACACAGGTACCAGGAGACTGAAGTAGCCCAGAATTCTAAACCAGTATCTCCCTGGAGAACTGGCCTGGATCTGCAAAGGATATTGTGTGAAAGAGAAATACAGCTTTGTTCTGTTACACCATTGAGATTTCTAATGTTATTCTTTACACAGCAGGACTTAGCCTATCCCTACTGATGTCCCCACCCTACATAAATTTGAGAGAAGGCCTCCTGGTGGTCCTGGGGTGTCTCCTTGTGGGCCATCTATGAAGTAAGAAGTCTCTCCTCTAAAAAAAAGTCCTGAGAAAATGAAAAACTGACAATACGATGAAGAGTTCAAACAAAGTGGCTGATCTCTGTGGTGCCTTTACAAACCAGAGATGAAGGGAAAGAATCTGTCAATGTTTCTCTGTGCTTTCCAAGACAATGTTGAGGATACGAGCAGTCAGTGGAAAAAAGTGCATGTTTTGGCATAAGGTGGGACAAATCAATGGGTTCTATTGTGACATTTAGGAAATGTCCTTCAAGACCTTCTCTGGTTCCATTCTCACCAGGAAGGCCCTTTGATTCTGAGAGTTTGATTTCCTGGATAGTCAACAAGAATATCTGTTCCCATCAAAATATATACCACTGTGGAAAACTATAAATAGATTTCCCTGCACATGTCAGTGAAGTGTGTATTTGGCTAGTAGGATTCTGACAAATACCTCAAGACTTCAGTACCCTCAAGTGCACAGATCACTGAAGTTCCAAACCTCCATGAAGAAATCCACCCGGAGGAAGCCACCAGTGTTATCCATTTTTATTATGCAGATAGAGGAAAGAGAGTCCCTTAACTTGTTGATAGAATTCATTTAACTTATCCTCTTTTCACTGATCATTTTTACTCATTTCCCACTCCCTTTAATACTCACCGGTCCTCTTATCCGGACTGTGATTAACTTTACCAGAATAACATCAAGCTGCCTATGCCACCCTGAGTTCATCACTCATCCAGTCAGTGGGCAATTGATCTTTTGCTCTCGACCCCTGATTTCCGTCTCCTGTGGAAACCCAGCAAAGCTGTATCCAAGTTGAGTCCTGTCAAAAGGCACTTGGGGCCAAGACATCAAGGGAATCACCCAACTTCCAAGCAGCACTCCACTTGCCAGGACATGTGACTTCCATGTGCTCTCGTCAGCTACCAGACAGTTCTTAGAAAAAGAACTCTGGTCTGCCCAGAGCGGGCCCTTTTCTGTCATTCACACCAAGGTCCTTATGAGTTGGCAATAGCTCTGACCCGCTTCACACACCCCTTTTTCAACTCTTGAGTAGCTATAGCAGGCAGTCCCTTTAACAGGGTTGTCCTATCACCACTGGTTAAGGCATCGTTTCTATGAGTGGGTTTTCCCTGGCATCTGATCGACAGACATCATACCCCCATCATTACTTAATGCTGTGGTTCTCAACAGTACCATTCAAAGGAAAATCTGGAAATTTGTGGTGGCGGCTTTTGGGGCTCTCACAATAATTAGACGCACTAGTGGCTCTAGTGACTAAGGGCAATGGATGCTAGCCATCACGCAACGTCTGGGGCAGTCCTATATGACAGAGAATTGTCCCTCATCCCGCAGGATTTCCATTGTCCCACCTAATTTCATGGAGATGAAAAACTTTCATACATTCATACAGATATTAACTAAATGCCTGCCACATGCTAACCACTCTTTCAGGGTTTCTGGGTGAATGAACTTCTCTGCTCTCTGGCTCTTATAAAAACCAATTTTCTGAGCCTGGAACCTAATTCAATTTTACACATAAACAGAAAGTACTTTTGTACTGTCTAAAGACAAAGTGTGTTTCCTGAAATGCAACCACCATGCAAATCAAGGGAAAACTATAATTAATTTTGTTCTGAGTCCACTTGAATAATTTACTGCATCAGAAAACCACATCACTAATTGTGTGACTCCTCATGATATCTAAGCCGCCAGTACAACTTGTCTATCCAGTTCGCATTTGTAGCCGTGCCATTGACAGGGACTCTGATTAGGCAAACATTTGAGTCCTTCATTACATTTTCTCACATACCCAAGCCCAAACTTTTACATTCAGAAATAGGTGGGTTTTTTGCTGTAAATCGCTTTACTTCGTTTTAGCCACATTCTACTTAGGGTATTACATTGTTGTTGTTGTTGCTTAATGTGTGTGTATGCTGGGTTGTGTTATCAATGATTCTCATTCTAAGATGGCAAATGTAATGTAGGAAAAAAGAAAAAGGTGTCTTTCTGGGGTGCCTGGGTGGCTCAGTTGGTTAAGCGTCCAACTTCAGCTCAGGTCAGGGTCTCACGGCTCATGAGTTCAAGCTCCATATTGGGCTCTGTGCGGATAGCTCAGAGCCTGGAGTCTATTTCAGATTTTGTGTCTTCCTCTCTCTCTGTCACTCCCCCACTCATGGTATGTCTGTCTGTCTGTCTCTCTCAAAAATAAACATTAAAAAAATTTTTAAGTGCCTTTCTTATAAAGAGGGGACACTGCATCTGATAAAGCCTTGATTCTTAACCATTTAAGTACTTAGCCTCCCAGCCTTCAGTGAAAACGCTCTTCCTTGGCAATTTTACAAAGAAAATCTCAAATTTCCCCTTTTTAAAACACAGTCCCCATAAGTCTAACAAATTTGAGGAATACTTCCTCAAGGAACCATGTCCAGTGAAAAGTCTTACCACATGAGGTAGAACAGCATGTGTGGTTATTTACAGTGAAGTTAATGAAAACCAGTTGAATTCCACACACATTAGTAACTAATTTCAAGCTAAGTAAGATTCTGAAAATCCCATATTCTCTACTTCGATGCAATAAATTACTCAAAAAAATGAATCAAATAGTCATTGACCAGTCATTGGGTAAAGTGAAAAGCACAGGCTAACTCTAAGCTCTTTGGGAAGATGTCTGTATTTAATACAAACACATAATCAATAATACACTTCTCAACAAAGAGTAAATGTCAAGTGTGACATGAAGCAAGATCTAAGTCAGGGGTTAGGGAGGATAACACCAATGGAAGGGAAGGCATCCAGGAATTCTGAGAGCAAGATCCAAGGCAGTACTAGCTATCTGGCTGGGGATGAGCATCTTAGCCCCTTTATCCATCACAGTTCAACTGGAAATGAATCAGTAGATGTACATTAAGAGATTTATTGCAAGGAACTGACTGAAACCATTATGGGGGCTGGCTAAGCAAGTCTGAAATCCACAGGGCAAGAAATCAGGAAGGCACGCTGGAAGTCTTGAACATGGGCTATCACTCTGGCCACAGGCAGACTTTCTCCTTTGAAGAGGCCTCAGCTGTGCTCTTAGAGCCTTTTGACTGATTGAATCAGGCCCACCCAGACTAACTAGAACAATCTCCCTTAATAAAACCAACTTATTATGGACTTTAATCATGTCCACAAAACACCTTCAGAGCAATGCCCAGATCAGTGTTTGATTGAATAATAAAGCACTAACCTTGCCAAGCTGACATATCAAAAGACCATCATAGACTATCCCTTTTCAACTTGGCACCTTCCCCATCTCCTACAACCATACTTAATCTCCAAATGAAAAGAACAACAAAGTCATACTTCAGCCTACCATGGTGTAACTATACTTCCTACAACTAAAAACACATTAGCCCTTTCTCCAGAAAACAATGTAAAGTTCTTGGCTAAAGTTGACCATTTTTCCAATGACATCCTGTTACTTAAACACTGTGTTCCAAAGTTCACTATTAGTAAATTTTATGTTAGATGAAAAGTAGATGAGAAAGAAAAAACAAAAATATTTGTTTAATATGTACACAAACATATTAACAACAAAATAAGAAAGAAATATTTATAACTATTACCAGCTATAGTATTCTCAACTCCGAAATGCGAATGGCAGAGACAATCCTCACAGGTTGCTAAAGGAATTAATGTGATGTGATAGGTTACAAGCACTATATTCTAAATATCACCATCACTGGGGTGCCTGGATGGCTCCATCAGTTAAGCGTAGGATTCTTGATTTCGGCTCCGGTCGTGATCTCATGGTTCATGAGATTGATCCCTGCATCAGGCTGCACGATGACAGCTCAGGGGCCTACTTCGGATTCTCTCTCTCCCTCTCTCTCTGCCCCTCCCCAACTCACACACACATGCGCACACGCAGGTGCACTCTCTTTCTCTCAAAATAAAGTAATAAACATTTGAATATCACCACTACCATCAGTGTTAGTATGATTACTGGACAGGCATTTATAATGGTTTTAAGGTGAAGACTGTAACTCAGAAGAGGGCAACAGGAAGCCTGTAATGTAAGAGTTAAAGGGAAGTAAGAAACAGCCATTTCTGGGAGGAAAAAAAACAACAGAAATAAAAGCATGGTCAAACACCAGGTTCTTGGATGGAAAGACCAAATAGTTCCCTAAATTATTTTCACAGTGTGTGCAATAGAGAGGCAGCCTCCCTCTTCGGGAGGAAAACTGTCTTTGGAGAAGCAAAATATCTACATAACCTCTGTAGTTGTCAATAATAAAGGCTCTTTCTTCTTCCTCTCCACACACCCCCCTCCACAGGCCCACGTAGAAAGAACTCTGGGTTAAAATACTGGAGGGACAGAGGGTGTCAATGATTTCCTATCGTGAAGACTTTAACAATCTGGAGGACTGGAGATCACAAAAGAGTCACCCAGAGACACAGATAGCTTGGAGACAGAGCCCAAGAGGAGACGGAGGGAGACTAAGAGACGAGGAAAGACCCGAAGCATCCTGGGGCAGCACAGCTTTGCGCAGTAGGACCGTCAGCGGGTTCTTGGAGACAGGAAGGGCGGAGGGGGCTTGTAAGGGCACGAGCCAGACCCTCATCAGAGTACTCCCCGAAAATGGGTTTATTTTATCCTTTGTAAACTACAACCGAATAAAGTTGATTTTAAAAAATTATATGTCTATCATGATCTAAACTTCTATAAGACACATTATGTTCAACAAATCTGGAAGGAAAGATCAAAATATTAGCGGCGGTTATCGCTCAGTAGCAGGAAGGTAAGGGATGCTTATTTGAAACAGTCTTAGATTTCCCACTCCCTGCAGTAAGTATGATTTTTTTCACAACCAGAAAACCTAACATCTTCCTGGTCAAGGGCCATTTTGCACTGAGCCCATGCTCAGCTCCAAATAGCTCTGGCCACTTGAAACCTCACAATTTCACACTGGTATCCATTCACGTGGAATTCTCCGTCCGTTGTTTTGATGCTAGAGTGGTTCCAGTTTTTTGTTTTTTGTTTTCTTCAGAACCGCTGCTTGCCTTTGAATGTTAAAAGCAAATAAAGTGAGTGAGTAAGGATCAACAACAGCATGTGCTTGTCTTGAGGTGGAAAGGGCAACAAATGGAAAGACTCAAGAGTCAGATTTCCAGACGGCTCTGCTAAAGAATTCACTGTGTGGCCTTTGGTGAGACACTTGCCCTCCCGGCTACAGCTTCTTCAGCTATAAAACAAGGGCCGTGGTCTCGAGAT
Source organism: Prionailurus bengalensis (assembly GCF_016509475.1). Classification (NCBI taxonomy): domain Eukaryota; kingdom Metazoa; phylum Chordata; class Mammalia; order Carnivora; family Felidae; genus Prionailurus; species Prionailurus bengalensis. The sequence continues at coordinate 21,124,058 of NC_057353.1, read as the reverse complement.
CGTCTCTAAGGGCCCATCTAGGATTGACATGCCGCCATTTTATGGGCCCCTTCGGGGAAGACCAGAAAGCAAAGCCAAGATGCGTTGCTGAGTCATCTTATCACAGCATTGTGATAGAAATCACACCTCGGGCATCCCCCTTTTCTCTGTATTTCTCTATTTCATCTTACACTCACTCTCAGCCTTCTTTCTCTTGCCAATCATGTAGCTGTAAAACTGATTTTTCACTCCCAACACTTGAGCTATCCTGGCTGTTACTCAGATAGCTCAGCCCTTATTGGTATCTGATTCTGCTCTGGCAGTCGCTGTGGGTCTAAATAGTTCCTCCTCTCGACTCCAGCTCATTCCAGCAAAACTTCACACCCTCTCCTTTGTTGAAAGCTTAGCCGGCCCCTCCCCACCGTCCTCCTTCTGCTATTAACCCAGGCATGTGGGGTGGCATCCATGCTGGTCCCATTTCAGCTCTCACAAAGTAATACTGGCACTTAAGACAACTCTGGGTGAGCGCAGGGCGGGGGCGCGGGGGTGGAGGCCTGAAATTGTAATGTAATCATGTTCATTTTAAGATCTGCAGTCATTTGTCCTTGGCTCAATTTCCCCAGAAACGACTGGCATAGGAAGCTTTTTCGAAGGGCTGTTGCCTCCAGGTTCGCTTGGCGACTCTTAGGGGATCACTTCAGCTAGCTTCATCTGCCAAGTCTGTATTCCCTGCTGCCCCAGTTGAGATTTTAAGTTTCCATTGAGACCACCTGCCTGGTGTTAATTAGTTATGGTTTCTTATTTTATATGCAAACTTGTTAACGTCCATGAGCTGGCACCGCGTCTCGGGCTTCTCCCCTCGTTCTCCTGGGCACGCAGCATTCTTACTTGTACTTGAATAACGTGATGTAGCCAGGATGGCAAAATATTCAGCGAAAAATGTGAGGATGGAAATTGCAAAATCCCAGTAAATCCCAAATCGCATTTTCCTTCTATTCACTGTTTTTCAAAAACCTTGAACTTAACAATTTGGGAGTTTTTTTCACTTCCCATTCCACACGTGTGCCTTCTACTCCCTATTAGTTAATATACATAGTAAGAAAACCATACATGGGGCGCCTGGGTGGCTTGGTCGGGTGAGCGTCCGACTTCGGCTCAGGTCATGATCTCACGGTCCGTGAGTTCAAGCCCCGCGTCGGGCTCTGTGCTGACGGCTCAGAGCCTGGAGCCTGTTTCGGATTCTGTGTCTCCCTCTCTCTCTGCCCCTCCCCTGCTCATGCTCTGTCTCTCTCTGTCTCAAAAATAAATAAACGTTAAAAAAAAAAAAATTAAAAAAAAAAAGAAAACCATACAGTGAAACACAAACCTATTGTTTCTTTTTTTAATGTTTATTTATTTTTGAAAGAGCATGAGTAGGGAAGGGGTAGAGAAGGGGGGCGGACAGAGGAGCTGAAGCAGGCTTGTGCTGAGAGCAGCAAGCCCGATGCAGGGCTCAAACTCATGAACCATGAGATCATGACCTGAGCTAAAATTGGACACTCAACTGACTGAGCCACCCAGGTACCCCACAAACCTATTGTTTTTAATGCCACTCTAGACATCTCTGTCATTTTTACCCATTTGTGATATATTAAGCAATTGCCAGTTATTAAATCAAATCAACTGGTTTCCTTTTTAACCAGGAACTGGGAGGAGGAAATGATCTTTTTATAACTTACAGGCTTTCCTTTAGCACAAAAAATCCAAGTTTAAGGGTTACTTTCCTCCATTAGTATGAGCATGCTCTAAGACATGTTCTGCCCAGATAACTTTCAGAAATTTATCCTAATTTTTTTTTTCAATTCGTGGTATATAAGTAAACATAAGCACATCAGAATGGTGGATATACAACCTACAGTAAAAAGATGTGGCCTTGACACACAAACGAAGTGAGCCAAGAAATTTGGAAGGTGTAAGAATCCCTTTTTTCTCCCAGGGGTCAAAAACGAAAATTGCATCTGAGAACAAAATCAAGAGTCACCGGCTCTCAAAGAAGAGATTCTGTCTGTAGGCATTTTGATTTTAAATCCATTCATTTTCACGTAGTGGTAGAGCGACATTAAACGGTGGGAAAAATTAACTCCCATTGTTGTTGTCATTTTACATCTACTGGAGCTGCCTGCCATGCCGATTTCCTTATCATGTTTAAAAAAAATGTCCATCTCAATGGGGCGCCTGGGTGGCACAGTCGGTTAAGCGTCCGACTTCAGCCAGGTCACGATCTCGCGGTCCGTGAGTTCGAGCCCCGCGTCGGGCTCTGGGCTGATGGCTCAGAGCCTGGAGCCTGTTTCCGATTCTGTGTCTCCCTCTCTCTCTGCCCCTCCCCCGTTCATGCTCTGTCTCTCTCTGTCCCAAAAATAAATAAAAAACGTTGAAAAAAAATTAAAAAAAAAATGTCCATCTCAAGAAGTGACAAGGAGAGGCCTCTTCACAGAAGGGCTGCTGTTTTCCATGTGTCCTAGATGATCTGATTTTACGTTCTACTGTGCCAATGACTAAATCCAGGGCTAAAGTGGCTGGAAAGAGAGGGTATGGAGTTACTTTTCTGCCATAATTTAATGGACAATTTTCTGGGTGCTAAGTATTAAATGGTTTTAGGAAATGATGAATAGCACCAGCCTCAGAAATTAGAAGGATTCCATTTCTCCAGAGGCTCTCTTCTGGATCCATAAATAATCCGGGATTAGCTGGCAACAGGAAAAACCACCACCCAGGGCTATGTCATTTTCCCCTCTGGGCTTCTCCCCCGAACACATAGCTGTGGGTGCCTCTGGGTGAAGGGAGGAAGGAAGCTGTGTCACGTAGATAAAATCAGTCTATTGGAGCCAAGAGAGATTGGAAAGCAGCTACCTTGGTGCCAGATGATAAACATAAATATGTAATATCTAGAAGTAAATGTTGTTTTGTTTTGAATGTAAACGAATTATTGAAATGCAGTTCCAGAGGAACCTGTCGGAAGGTAAAAATACCGACATGCCCTAGATCATAGTCTATATGTTTTTGTCTATTGGGCACGTGAATGCACATGAACACGATAAATGTATTTCACGTATTATGCCTATTGATAAATTGCGCATTCTTCTAAAGGTACTAATCGACTTTGCTAAACAATTGCTTACACTGTTCTGATGAGCGGTATGCACTGGTTAGGTGTAGCTGTCATAACGTCCAGCACAGTGGCACTTTCCACCTGTCAAATCTCCATTCGTCCCTTTAATGGAATGTTTTCCATGCCAACGTTGGGATGATTCAAGAAGGAAACAGCTACTCAGCTCCAATCGTAGTATGCTATACGCCTTCACTTAATATGCTCTTCAAGGACAGTTAGTTTGCTTACTTTTCTGGCAAGCGATTAAACATTATTATGTTGCTATATTCCAGGTACAATTTTGTCGCCGTTGTCGTCGTTGTTGTTGCTACTCCTGCTGCTCTGGGCTGAATTCTTTAACCTTCTGAGATCTGTAATTTTCCTTTTATAAAGGTCACTTGTGTTTGCAATGACCACCTTTTCTGTCATTTCCCCTCCTACGTCACTTTATTCTCTGATTTACTGATCTCAAATCCCTTGTTTTTTAAATCCTAATTTCTATTTCCCTCATCTATCAAAGGCCAATGTTTGAATCTGTCATTTATCTAACAAAGGTGCTACATTTGTGTTTGGCACCTTGTCATCTCCCTATGGAATCAAAAAGTATCAGATTTGTTATTAATTTAAAAGAGAGTCTTTACAAGGATGTCACTTTCATGTTTTGAATCATTCAATATCCTGCTTGATATTTCCCTTGAAAGGATGGGACAAGTAGTGAATTTGACATAAATAAGCTACTATTTGACATAAATTCAACTGGCATTTCAAAACATTCATAATAAAAATATCATACTCCTTTTAAGAGTCTGCCTTAAATTCTTTTAAAGTAAGATGGATGGATGGATGGATGGATGGATGACGAGACAGAGAGAAATTCCTTGAAACATACAGCAGATTCAGTAAACAGAATACAGGAGCTGGGGGCAGGGTGGCTCAGTTAGTTAAGCGACCGACTCTTGATTTTGGCTCAGGTCATGATCTCATAATTCATGAGTTTGAGCCCCGCATGGAGCTCTGTGCTGACAGCCAGAGCCTGCTTGGGATTCTCTCTCTCCCTCTCTCTCTGCCCCTCCCCCACTCACTCACGCATGCTCTGTCTCTCAAATAAAATATACAAAAAAAAAAAACCCAAAATTATAGGAGCTGTGTAAGTTATTCAACATTAATCGAATATTGCTAAAGCAAGCTAGAAGAATGCACTAATTAAATGTGGGTGGTTATTGGCTGAAAGGAGGACAATCGTGGCATGCATAGTTTTAGCTTTAGGGAGGGGGAGAGACAGAGAGGAGATGCTGCTTGCTCTCTTTTAGCAATTCTCTTTTAGCCACACAAAGACTAGTTACTGGGATCAGCAACAAGTAGCCCAACCAGTAGCAAAACTAAGGAGTAGTTAACAGGAGAGCTCCAAGTATATTGCAAGAAATTGTGACTAGGACCCAAACGTGACACTAAGAGTGATTACACAGGTATAGAAGAAAAAAATAAACCCATTTTTACCTTGACATGTGTGTTTTATTTTTTTTAATGTTTACTTATTTATTTTGAAAGAGAAAGAGCGTGCAAAAGCAGGGGTGGGAGGGGCAGAGAGAGATGGGGGGGAGGGAGAGAGATGGGGGGGAGGGGGAGAGAGAGAGAGAATATCCCAAGCAGGCTTCACGCCCAGCACAGAGTCCACCATGGGGCTCAATCTCACAACTATGAAATCATGACCTGAGTGGAAATCAGTAGTCGATGGGTCACCAACGGAGCCACCCAGGAGCCCCTGTTTGTGCTCCTTTAATTCTTGCTCTGTATCTGTATAGTATCTGAGTTTCTAATTTTAATAAATTGTTAAATATCTAAATTCTCTTCATGGAGAATTCTATTTTTACACCAAAGTGCAAACTGATTAGGTGTTCTGTTAGGTCCCTTATCTGGCCACACCTGAGAAAGTCCTAGCACTTTTGCTGCTGTGTTCTAACCTATGGCACTCTATGTATAGAAGTCACCACCTTCATTACAGATAAAATGTCTAGAGGGATTTAACAGTCTTCCACTGAGCTTGCTTTATGTGATGGCAAATTTTGCAGACAGACATATAAAAGAAGGAATAAACTTTGTCCATTATGTAAACCACAGAAGACAATGTACTACCATTTTTATAGTTTGGCATCAAACTATTTATCCATTATCAAAGGAGACTTTGAATTGTTTTTTAAGAAACGGCCATGATTAGTTTTTATCCATTACGGGTTCTCTAAGTAAGTCTCCCTGGTGATTAATAGCGCACATTTTCAGAATAGCTTCTCAGCAGGGCCTGAAAACAACCCACAAGGAACTTAAAACTGTGAACACCCGTCTCTAAGGACAGGGTCAACAGAGATGACCTGGACCCCAGAACATATATTGAGATTAAAAATATCCTTTTCTCTCCCTATTACTTTAAATGAGACAGATTTGTGATTTTGTCAATTTCATTTTATATTAACCAAATTGTCTACAAAAAGCACACATGGCTTTTGAAACTAAAGACAAAACCAGAATTATGTTTGTTTGTTTGCTTGTTTGTTTTTTGTTTTAGGGAGAGAGCACAAGCACCAGAGAGGGAAAGAGGGAGAGAAATACTCTCAAGCAGGCTCCACACTCAGTGTGGAGCCCAGTGTGTGTCTTGATCCCACAACCCTAACCAACATCAGGACCTGAGCCAAAAATCAAGAGTCGAGTGCTCAACTGACTGAGACACCTAGTGTCCCAAGAATGGGTTTTAACACCCAAGTAAGTGTCTAGAAACAATATATACCAATTATTTCTGGATGCCGCTCAAGAAAGCAAAATTGTCTTGACTGGCTGTCTCTTAGCTGACTATGGCGTGTGCTACCTTCTTTCCTTCCCTGTTCCTCCTTTTACCCCTTCTTTCATTCATTCACTCACAAAGCAGTCTTTAAAAACTTAAACGCTGTTCGTAGGATTTAGGGTGAGAAACCCGGTCACAGGAAATAGCTAATATATCTAGGATGTTGTAAAAGTTATATAGCTTATTTATCTGCATACACGGAAAACAACAACTCTAACCGAATCACTAGTTTCAGAAAAAGAGATTCATCTCAATTATGTCATATTGAACACATCAAAACACCTGAGCAACCTAAGTCTTCACTTATTAATTGGCACCTAGACTCAGTCACGTTGTCTATTGACACTTAGTCTATTGTCACATAGACTCAGTCCAAGAGACAAAGTTTGAAATTTATCTTAATTGCATGGTCTTTCATTAAGGAAAAACTTACCACTATTCATACACTTAACAAAGACAATTCAACCAATTAAAAATGTTTTTTTTAACTACTTTTTAAATACTACCTTTTTAAGGGATTTTTATATTCACATCTCCCTCTATGAAGCATAAAACAAATTTAATTTCTTATAGATTTCCTTGGTTAAAAACAAAACCTTAGTTTTAAATGAGCTTCGATAGTAATCAAGCAATTTTCCAGGAACCTGACTCAAATGTCCTGCCCAATATACCATCTAAAGGATTGGATCAGTAACAACCCAGGTAATACACTTTATGAATAACAGATTGATATTTCTATGAAACCTAAAACAATTTCATAAAAGTCACCAGTGTTAGGGATTTAGCATGGTTTTATGCTTTTCCTTCATTAATCCTCCAGTGGGTGCGATTTATCTTTTTTATGTGAAATGCATGGCAATATATTTGACTGGTTATCAATTCATTGCAAAAGTAGTTACGTGGTTTTTCCAATGAGGTTAGAATGAAATGATTTTGGAATTTCCAGAATTTGCAGAAATGGAAAGAAGCCCAACCAAATTTGAATTCTGCTCAAGGAATAAAAAATGGGAATGGATGTTATTTTGAAATGTGTGTATATATGTTCGCCACGTTCTCTTCTTGGCAGCTGCAAATTCTCTCAAAAAGTAGCCCAAACTCAATTAAAGACGGGCTACTCCAAACTCATTCTTTTAAAGCTTTATGATAAAAATGGGTACATGCTTCAATATTACTGATAGAAAAGCAGAATAACCAAAACCAGGTAAAGGGTTGACATTAATTTTTCTCTTTGGGGAAGTTATACACGTTCTACCTGGCATCCACACAGGTACTTCATAACAGGCACACACACAAACAGACAAAAAAGTAATGGTTAGTTTGCCATTTTTTTCTTAACTATCAAATTAAATAAAGTTTGGTATTTCTACAATGTCAGATTGACTCCTGACATAGAAATACAGATGTGGTGTCTTCATTAGCATCACAGACCATTTTAGAAGGAAAAGAATGACTGACTGATTATTCAAGAGAGAGACCGTGCTGTGGACGAAGCACAAGATGAACTTGGCAGAAGATTATCGGGTAATGCAGAGCTCCACTGGACACCTGACGGTGCACTCTGGAAGGGCCACAAAGACAGCAGACAGGTCCCCCCAGCTGCTCACAGTTGGACAAGAAGGCAAATGGATGAACAGTACTCCCCCAAGAAGCTCTGGAATAAAGGAATATGTGGAATTTCTTAGGATGCCTGTGGAAGGAAAAGCTATCAAACAGGTAGGTGGGTGGCAGGTGACGAAGCCAAGCCTTGAAGGATGAATAGAGTTCTTCAGCTAGACAGGAAGTCAAAGGACAAGGAAGACAGAAGTCATGATGAGAGCAAGGCACAGAAGGTGAAGTAGCAATTTCCTCATAGGAGAGTAAGCCCCACCTTTGTCCAAATTATCTTTTTAAGTCTGTCTGTGAGTAAACAGTGTTGAAACTTAGTATCCCACCGTGACACTTTTTACTGTCCAGTATAATAAAGACAACGTTTCCCTCTGGATCACATGTTGTACGGTTTTGCTTGCAGCTTATTATACTGCGGTGATGATGCAAACCCAGTACGTGCACGACATCCATCGGAATCACTCCATGTCATCTCTGTAGGATTCGGTGGGGGGTTGGGGGCGAGGGAAACCTACACCATCATGAAGCTCATGTTGCTTGCTGTGCAGGAGTAAGAAAGACGGCTGTCTCTGACCCAGGAGACTCGCGTCTTACTGCCGGCATCCAGGAAACTGTGGTAGGCAAATCTGTTAGCCTATAGAGTAGGGCAAAATCTCAGACCACTCACAATTCTTAACAGATGGGTAGTGATTCCATCAAGAAACATAGGAAACAAAGGGGAATGAAATGGAAATTCAGGGAAGAGAGAATGAGTTTGGTTTTGCTTTGGTTGAATTCAAAGTAGTTGTGGAGGCAGGGAATTGGCAACACGGGTCTGCATTTCAGGATGATGCCCTCATCCAAAAAAAAAAAAAAAAAAGGAAAATAGTAATAGTCTCTACCACAGAAACTGAGTGAGAAAAGTCATACAGAGTGCCTGTTACAGATCCTGACAGAGAGAACTTGGTGAGGGGCCGCAGAGTTGGACATTTTCACTAATCGGATCCCTATCCAATTCTGAGATCTGGAATTTCTCTTTGAAGATGAGTCTTAGACGACAATTCTGAAACATACAATGTGGGGTTCCAAAGCCCATTTCTGGCCCCTCTGTGCTCTAAATCCCAAAGGAAGATTCTGGTGAGACCCTGGGCCACCCTCCTCTAAAGAGAATAGAACTGTTTGAGAACTCTAATATTAAAACTAGAGTATGTATGGAATACAAGCCTCTGGAGACCCGCAGACTGGGCACTTTGAGGCACAAAAATTGACCACTTGTGGGAAGGGGTCCTCCTGAGACCAAAGGCAGAGATTTAGAGCCGTCAGAGACATCTGGGGAAACCATCACGGGCATGCTGCTTAACGGTCCAATAGAAGCAGGGCTGTGACAACTGTCCAGAACCGCAACTTATTTATAACTCCTCACAAAGTGATCACCCTGCCTGTTGATGGCCCAGGCTCTTCGTCTTTGCTTTCTGCCTTCCTACTGGCTCCTTTTTTTCTCATTACCCGAACAGATGGAAGAAGATTCCCATAGAGCTGTCATTCTCTGATGGGATCAGAAGATAGGAAACCCACGTCAGGCAATTTTATTACCTCAAACAAGCCGTTGAAGGATAAAATTATTGCCTATAATGAGCTTTTTGGAGATAAGCTTATGGGCTTGTTTCACTTGTAAATAACCACCCTGGTTCTTATGTCTATAATAAATAGGAGTAAAATGAGCTAAACAACATTATAAATTTACCCATTTTCACTTGCTCACAGTTAAAAAGAAAGTACAATGTCCTCAGACATTTGAACCCCTACAACGTGGAGAATTGCTAACGATTGTATACCTTGTTCCTTAGGAAGTTCAATGCTATGAAAATGACACATGTCACCACTAATTCCTGGGATATCAGAGAGGAAAATATACAAAAGGCTTAATGAGCATTTGAAGAAAGAAAACTGGTAACCGACATTTCTGGCTAGGGAATATGGCAATCAACACAAAGGCCACTGGCCAAATCTCACAGAGCGAAACTACCAAAAGCTTCACCCAGAGTCAACAAACGCCATGTTCTGAGGAGAGGCGTCTTAGGGGACAGATCTGTTAAGCATCAGCGGGCACGTTTCATCTCACCGCTCCTGGCGGGCGAGTTAAAGAAGGCTTTGTGTACCTGCTTTCCAACAGAAGCCGGAGCTGCGAGGCACAGGAAGGCCCAGTCCTGCCCTCGGGCCCCGGGGACAGATAACACACACACACACACACACACACACACACACACACACACACAGAGTACGTGTATACAGACACACACAGCACAGTCTTCAAACACTTTCCTTCAGGCTACTTCCCCACATTTCAGACCGCTGAAGAAAAGCTTGAGTTAACTACAGGTCAGATAGACAGAGACTTTTTCTTGTACTAGACATGGAGTTTCCTGTTGAGCAGAGTCAGAATGGCTTCATATCCTTTTCCAAAGCCATGGGTCTTACTATTAAGAGCATAGTGTGCTGGAAGATCATTTAAAAATTAGTCTGACAGCTAAGTCCCCTCACAGCATGCCTTCACACAAGACATTTAAGTGTCGTCCAAAAAATGCCAACATCTGCCTGATGCTCTCGTTAGCGTGTGCTCTACGAGGCCACCAGGTTTCTCTGGGAGGGAGCAATGACCAGAACAGAGAGGGTAAGGCCGGAGGAGCTGATGGGGTGTCCTGGCGGGCACCACTGAACTTACTTTTGGGTGAAGATATGCGGTTCTAATCATCACACTGTGGGAAAAATGCTACTAAAGTTGAAAAGGTATGACAGAGGGCAGACAGAATGACTCAGAGCTTCCCGAACGAGGCCCATATGTTGACCTCATTCTCCTGTTGCAAATCAATGGTAGTAAAGACCCCACCAGGAGGAACCTCCTAGAGCCTTTGCTTACAAATCTCAGCATGGGGTAGAAACGGTCCTTCCTGAGCTCCTGGATGTTTAGGGGAAATTTTTTTAACACCTGGTCCTAAAACCCATTCAAGCGAACCCATGTGTCAGTCAAAATCCAATCTTTCTGTAGCATCAAAACAATGCTTCGTGATCCCTACCTTCTTATTCAGTCTTCACCTCAGAGTGTAAGAAGGAAGATATTTGCCAAATGTTGCAAAGCAGGAAACAGACTCCAAAACCAAGATGGCAGCCGAGCAAGCTGGAATGTTCCTCTAGTGTATTTGAGCTGTGCTGTTTACTAACACTGTACTTGGATCAGTTATTCTCTCCTTGCCGTGTTTCCAGGGTAACCAGCTCATGGGGTTGAGGGGAGGGGGGTTAGGCAAGAAAAAGGTTTTCAAGTGGTGCATACCATGAAGTCAACCTGAATGAATTTAATTTGCTGTGGCGGGGCGACAATACTGAAAGGGTGTACTGAGAGTCGTTTTTCACTTTTTTCCCGACTGAGTAATTTGAGGAGAGTTTCTTCATAATGGTGCCTTTTTCACACAGCAGGCACTTTTGAATCCCACCTGTAAATCAGGGATGTCTACAGGGATTTGTCGGTCTTTTCCCTCCCCATCCCTTTTATCTCTACCTCTTTTTCAGTTATTTGTGAAAATAAAATAGTCCTCCTAATTCTTTTATGTGAAAGAAGATTGGGTCGTTATGCTCTGAAAGTGGCACATTAATTTTGATCAACAATTTGCTCACTGAAATTCAATCTCTAAGATATTTTCTCCACGTTCTGCTTTAAAAAGAAAAATGCCCATCTGAAATTCTTGGTCTCTAAGATACACCACTAATGTTGCTTTAAATTAAGATTCAGCATTTACTTCATGCTCCTAGCCTAGACAGAAGCATACTACATACAATGATGAATTAGGCTGCACACGTTGTTTGATTTCCTTACATTTCTTTAATTTCCTTAAACAATTATTTCTCCAACTAAATAGGACGATGAAGTATTTAACTATTAATGCAAATGTACATTATAAAATTACCCTGCTATATCAGCCTACAATGGAACTAATTCTATATTTGTGTCTCAAGGAAATTTTAAAGTTATCAACTGTTTGACTTTGGATTACAGAATCAAGCTGATTAAAAAGCATGTGTACTTACACACACACACACACACACACACGCACACACACACACACACACACACACACCATAATAACACTTACAATGGAAAGAACTTAAATGTCTAACTATATTCAACTGGTTAATCAAGTAGGACACACCCATACAACAGAATAACACCCAGTGACCAAAACTGATAATATAGAGCAGAGCAATGTTCCAGGACATGGAAAGGAAGTAACAAGCAAAAGTATACCAGAATTGCAGAGGAATATGTAAAATATCCCATTTCCATAAAAAAAAAAAAAAGCACACGTCATTATGCATGCATAAAACAGTGGAATTTACCAGAATGATAGTAGTCGTTACAGCGCAGCGATTCATTGGGTGAGTGATTTTTTGGTTGGCTTTTTGCTCGTGAGTCCCCAACTCCACTCCCATCCGCAAATTTTACAAAGAATGTGCTGCACTTAAAAATCTGTTGTTTTTCAATAGTCATTATTTCTTTTTTAGCAGAGGCAAGGAGAATCCTGAAATACTGGCAAGCGGCCCACACACACATCGTGTAAGTATGGGACAGCCAAACCAACTCAATCTAGCAAAACCTCAAAAGGTTAGAAAGGAATTAAAATGTGTGACCAGCCATGATATGTGCTGAGTGGACAGGAAATTGGTCATGTTAGTTGTGAGACAATTTGATTACTGTAGCCTTCTCTCACTTTTTCTCTTCTCAGACATCCGAAGGACATCCCTTGGATTGCTTTCTGGGACTAGGCTCCAGAAACAGCAAGCACAGAGTGCCATGAATGTTTCATGCTCTTAACTCTGTAGAAATACCGGGTGCAATTAGTTGTGATGACCGTTTTGATAAAGTTTTAAGTGCCCAGGGCATGCTGTAAGTTTAATTGCCAAACAGCTACAGTGGTAATAAAATAGGCACTCAAATACTTATGGATTAAGTAAGTTACTTCTCAAAATGTCCTTTTTGAAGAAAACACTATTTCCAAAGCATATTTAGAAAGGAAAAAAAAAAAGGAAAAGAAAAGAAAAAATGAGGGAAAGGAGAGAGGTGAAGGGATAAAAAGTTTATGAAAAGCAAAGGAAAGGAAAAATAAAATTTTAAAAAGATAGCCAGGGGTGAGCAAACCATGATATCCTACATGCTTGATAAAAATGAGCTAGAAATTTGTATTTAAGCTTCTCGGTAGCCAATGCCACCAATGCAATACAACAATTCTGTAATTCATAATATTTCTAAGACAAAAACAAGACAGAGTCGCCGCAGAAACCAAAGGACACTTTATTCCATAAAGCCCTAGTAAGAACAACTATGTGACGTAATGAGGGAAATTCCCAGCATCCCCTTCAGGACATTCACACCCATTGAGCTGTTTCTGGCAGTGATTCCCAGTGGGGGCTGATACTGACAGACCAATTCACAGTTTATCAGAAGCAACTCAGAGGTTGGAGAAGTGACCCCAGCGGTCCAGGTTCACAGCTCAGTGATCTTGCTTAATCTTAAGATATTTTTTCATACGGAGGAAGGCACAAACTGCGTATCTTTTCAAACACTCCGGTGGTAATTCTGCCAACTAAACTGAAAAGCCGAGAGCCGCAGCAAACTTGGTAACAGTCCCTGATAGCACCATTTGCTTTTGGAAGCCAATTTATAGGTTTTGATAATGCACTAAATGAAAGGGTGCGGTCCTTTGTCATTCGTTCATTCACGCGATTAGTTCAGAGTAATTCAACACACATTTCTTGAAAGTTTCTTCTTTCCCAGAGGCCTGTTTACATGCTAGGAAAACAGAGCTGATCGGGGCAGGTGTGGCCACTGCAGTGCTCACGGAAGTGACAATACAATCTAGAACAGGATTTCTCAACTGTAGCGCTGTACCTGTGGGGCTGCATAAATCTTGGCTGTGGGGCTGTCCTGTGGGAGGTTTAGCAGCATTCCTGGACACTAGCTACTATGTACCCGTAGCGATTTCACCAGTTGTGACAAGCACAAGTGTCTCCAGGTATTGCCAAGGGTCCCTGTGAAACCACTGATGAGAGAGAACTTAGCCTAAGAAACTACAATGAATCAGTTCTGAGGGAGGAAGGAGAGGTTGCTGAGAGGATGTAATGAGGAGGAGGGATTATCCCAGTCTGGTGGCCCACAGAGGCCTTCTTGAGGAAGTGACGTTTAAAAGCTACAAGACACAGGGGCGCCTGGGTGCACAGTCGGTTGAGCGTCCGACTTCAGCTAGGTCACGATCTCGCGGTCCGTGAGTTCGAGCCCCGCGTCAGGCTCTGGGCTGATGGCTCAGAGCCTGGAGCCTGTTTCCGATTCTGTGTCTCCCTCTCTCTCTGCCCCTCCCCCGTTCATGCTCTGTCTCTCTCTGTCCCAAAAATAAATAAAAAAATAAAAATAAATAAAAATAAAAGCTACAAGACACAGAGGTCTAAAAAATAGGGTATTCCGGAGAAGTGAAGTAGGAAATGTGCACAGACGGGGCCAAGCTTTTCCTCAAAATGCTATTCGAATCTACTCTACCACACAATCCACCCAGGACCCACAGTGCCATGTAAAAGGCACTGAAAAGGCCATATCTGGGTGGCTCAGTCGGTTGAGCATCCAACTGGGGCTCAGGTCATGATCTTGCGGTTTGTGGGTTCGAGCCCGGCATTGGGCTCCGTGCTGCAGCTCAGAGCCTGGAGCCTGCCTCGGATTCTGTGTCTCCCTCTCTCTGCCCCTCCCCCACTCATGGTCTGCCTCTCTCGCTCTCTCAAGAATAAGTAAACATTTAAAAGAGAGAGAGAGAGAGAGAGAGAGAGAACATCAGCCATGCACACCTTTGAGAGTAATGGAACTTCCCATTTTCCTTCCAAGACAAAATGATCACCAAATGCACTCCTTGCAACTGATGGAATTCAATTTCATTTCAGAACCGTTAGCTATAAGCCAGTTAAGTGTTGAAACTAATGAATTAATAGAATGTACTGTAGGGAGTTAAACATTCATTAAGAGAGGTATGTTTTTACTTAGAAACACAGCATTAAATAGAACTCTTTGCAAATCAATTATGCCAATTAAAATCAAGCACATCCATTAACTAGCTTGACGTCATTTTTTTTTAATTTTTTTTTTCAACGTTTATTTATTTTTGGGACAGAGAGAGACAGAGCATGAACGGGGGAGGGGCAGAGAGAGAGGGAGACACAGAATCGGAAACAGGCTCCAGGCTCTGAGCCATCAGCCCAGAGCCTGACGCGGGGCTCGAACTCACGGACCGTGAGATCGTGACCTGGCTGAAGTCGGACGCTTAACCGACTGCGCCACCCAGGCGCCCCAGCTTGACGTCATTTTTAAAAGACACTCCGTTGTTGTTTCTGTTGCCATAACAATCAAGAATTTGGACCACATGCTTTTCTAAGGATGGGTAAATTTTTAAGTTTTGTGAATTTATACCTAAATTCACCTTTTAAAAACTTTTTTTTAAATGTTTATTTATTTTTAAGAGAGAGAGAGAGGCAGACAGTGTGCGGGTGGGGAGGGGCAGAGAGAGAGAGACAGAGAGACAGAGACAGAGAGAGAGAGGGAGACACAGAATCCCAAGCAGGCTCCAGGTTCTGAGCTGTCAGCACAGAGCCTGATGCAGGGCTTGAACCCACGAACCATGAGATCATGACCCAAGCCAAAGTTAGAGGCTTAACTTAGCCACCCAGGTGCCCCTGGATTCATTTTTTATTATAGATTATTTACACGCTATTTTTTAATTTTTACTTTTTTAATGTTTATTTATTCTAGAGAGAGAGAAAGAGAGAGAGAGAGAGAGCATGAGCAAGGGAGGGGCAGAGAGGGAGGGGGACAGAGGATCCAAAGCAGGCTCTGTGCTGATAGCAGAGAGCCTGATGCGGGGCTTGAACTCACAACCCATGAGGTCATGAACTGAGCCGAAGTTAGATGCTTCACCCAGCCATTCAGGTGCCCCCTCCCCTATTTCTAAAAGTAGATTTTTGTCATCAGAGCAGAACAGATAATTTCATAAAATTTATTCAAAGTATTGAAGTGTTTAAAACTTAAAAGAAAATATTGACTCTCATGCTTTTTTATCATCTCTTGCTTACTTGTCCAATAGACACCCCAAAGGTAATAGGGGCAGATAGGACTCTTAGGTTTTAGTATGATAAAGTGTATCATTTCCATCATCATTATATTTTTTTTAGAACTGAGACAGCTGAGACTCAGAAAGGTCGAGTCTTAGCCTCAACAATTAGCCAAGCCAAGAGTTAAAGCCGTGTCTTCTGATTCCGCCCTGAAGTGTTGGTACCGGAGCCACCAAAACACATCCGTTTGACGCGTTGATAGAAGAACGTGATGTGCTTTCAAGAAAGAAAGGTTTGTGTAGAATATGCTGGAAAGCTGGGAAGCATAAGAGCAGTGGGCATAGATCCCAAGGGAAAGGGAGAGCAAGACAGCTGTTTACCCTAATCTTATACCCGTGGGCCCTCCCAGACCACTATCTTCTACTTGATCAAAAAGGAAATGGTAACAAAAAGCATGTGTGCCTATACTATGGCAGACACTTTATATTTCGTGTCTTTAATCCTCACAAAACCCCTATAGATCAGACCTTCCCAAACCTTAATGAGTACCTGAATCACCTAGGGAATCTGATAGAGTCAATATAGATCCAAATTCAGCAGGGCTTGGATAGGGACTGAGGATTTACATTTCTCACAAGTTCCCACGTGATGCCGATGCTGCTGGTCCTGAACGATAGACCACACCTTAGGCAGCAAGGCTTTAGAGTACTCTTATGTAGAGCATAACAGTCACCTAAGTGGTGAGTTCAAATGCACATTCCTGGGCCCCACCCCCAGAAATACTAATGCAGAAGGTCTACAGTAGAGTCTAGGATTCCTCTAATAACATATCCAAGCCAGCTTATGAAGCAAGATTTGAGTCTAGGTCCAACTCCAACGCCACATTCATTTCAGTGCACCAGATCTCACGTACCAAGTTTTACACACTTCATCTGCATTTATGGAAATCACCCAAATCATTCCTTCCTCTGCCCCCATCCTGCTAGTTCTGCTAGGCTCTTTCCCACTGGACTTTGTTTCCAGCTTCTTCCCCTGCAACCTTCCCTTCCTCACCCCCACCAATCCTTAGGATTTTGTCTCCAGGGCGTGACCTTCAGGATTTTCCAGGGACCTTCTTGTTCTCCTGCCCTTCGCCTCCTGGGGCAAGGTCTGCCTCCCCCTGCTTACCCAGTTCTACAGGGGGCTTATATAGTCAGAAAAGAGGATAGGTAGAAGACTAAAGAAATCTAATTGTGAAGATGTGTACCAGTATTTTTTGGACCTTAGTATGATGTACAGGTTCTGCCTTTTATCATTCTCGGATCCCCCAAAATTGTTCTATTTTTTAATGACCAACTCTTGAGAGAGTGCCAATCATAGCTATAAAATATCTGGGAGAAAAGCGTCAACATAGAATTATTTACCCATTGTACTCTAATACACATGGGAGGAATACAAAATATATTATAGAGGTAACACAATCCCATAAAATACATGACAAGAAAAGCCACGGACTCACATTACTACTGCTCTGGCTGAAAAGATATTTCATGAGAGATCGAGACACTTCGAAATGCTGGGAACGGCGCAAGATCCTAAATAAGCAAATTGTTTTAGCATTTCTGTTCCAAGCAATAACATTCAATGACTGCATGGAGATTATTTTCAATAGAGATTTTATGGGAAAACTATAACTGGAAATAAAAGGAATATTCTAGCCATAAACATGACGTATCTCTTGTTGCACATGCTGGTGATGACATTGAATGAGATCTCCAAGCAAAATAAGAGTTATGATGTGTGGTGTTGGCATAATAAAATAAGATTTTTCCCTCTCAGAGGTCAATTCTTGAGCTTCATAAAGATGTACAGAATTTCATAGCCTGAAAACTATGTTAAGGGGACACTGAAAACCAGATGGCAAAGAGT
Organism: Prionailurus bengalensis; assembly: GCF_016509475.1. NCBI lineage: Eukaryota > Metazoa > Chordata > Mammalia > Carnivora > Felidae > Prionailurus > Prionailurus bengalensis. The sequence goes on along the minus strand of NC_057353.1, from coordinate 21,106,494 downwards.
TTGTGAAAAGGAAAATAGGACCTTATGTCCCTGCTTTAATTCACTGCAGCACAAATCAGTGTTTTAAACTAGTTATGCTCTTGAACAGTCTTTTTTGAAAACTATTCATAGATGTGAATTCTCTTGAAGAACAGGTCTATTCAGAATACACACACACACACACACACACACACGGAGCGTTGAATGGTCATCTTAAATAGCCAGCATCGATCATTGTGTTTCTTCTTCGGTAGGTACAAATTTATAAGGCTAGTCACATTACTTAAATAGCTTTTAGCCTCCATTTTTCTATCCTTATGCTAATACAAAATGTAACATAGGATGGGAAAAATGGGGTACACAGAGGTCAGTTGAACTGAAATAAGACATCTGCTCAGCCATGAGAGGTCCGTGGTTAACTCTGGACTTTACAAGCACAGTGCCTGCTTTGAATCCCAAATCTGTTATTTACAAGGTATGTGACCTGGGACAAGTTACTTAACCTCTCTAAGCGTCCATTTTCTGATGTGTCAAGTGAGGGTAATAATACTCTCCCCCTAACAGGATTGCTTTAGTCATTATAGAATGGATGTGAAAAACCTGCCAGGTTGTCTAGCTCACAGAATCATGTTTTCATCTACACATAACCACTTTACCAAGATAATTCACACACCCTACAATTCACCCTTTTGAGGTACACACTTCAATGTCTTTTAGTATGTTCACATATTCAGAGTTATGCAACCATCACCACAATCAATTTTACAACATTTTCATTAAAAAAATTAGTAAAGCTGTCTCCATTAGCAATCACTCTGTATTTACCCACAATCCTCTCCCCCTCCCCACTCTCCCATTCACCACCTTGCAGCCTTAGGCAAACACGAGTCTAATTTCTATCTCTATACATTCACCTATTCTGGACCTTTCATATAAATGGAATCATATAATGTGTGGTCTTTTGTGACTGGCTTCTTGCACTTAAAATGTTTTTCAAGTTCATCTAATCTGTAGCATATAAGTACTTCCTTTTTTATCGAGAAATAATTCTCCATTGTATGCATATACATTTCATCTACCAATTCATCAGTTAACAAATTTAAGTATTTTTCCAGTTTGGGGCTATTGTAATGCCTTTCTGGATATTTACTACATTCTCACCAACACTTTTTGATTCTAGCCATCCTAATGGGAGTGAAGGGTTATCTCATAGGGTTTTGATTTACATGTCTGTAATGGCTACTGACATAGAGTATCTTCATGTCCTTATTAGCCACCTGTGTATATTCTTTGGGGAAATGTCTGTTTGAATCCTTCACCCATTTTTAGTCGGGCTGTCTTTCACTATTGAGTTGTAAGAGTCCTTTTGTAGTTTAGATACCAAACCAGGCACACAAAAACAAGAAAGCCAATATCTCTTATGAATATAGATGTCAAAATTCTTAATAAAATTCTAGCAAGCCAGATCCAGGAATAACGACTTCTACGTCATGATCAAGTGGGATTGAGCCCCTGAATGCAAGGTTGGTTTAACATCTGAAGATCCATTTACATACCACCCCACATCAAAAAAATTAAAGACAAACCACAGGATCATGCCCAACACAGAAAGAATTTGACAAAATCTGATATTCCTTTGTAATGAAAACACTCAAACTAGGGATCTAAGGAAACTTTCTCAGCCTGATAAAGGACATCTACAAAAACAAAACAAAACACAACAACCCCCCCCCCCCCCACAACTAATCCAGTACTTAATGTTGAAAGACTGAATGATTAAGAATAAGACAAGGATATCCATCATGCCACTTCTAGTCAACATTGTACTGGAGGTTCTGGCCAGGGCAATTAGGTAAGAGAACGAAATAAAAGGCATCAAATTTGGAAAGATAGAAGTACAGGGACATAATCTTAAACATAGAAAAATCTTAAGGAATTCACTAAATGACTTATATTGAATAAATCACTTCAGCAAGATTGCAAACTGAAAAAAATAGAGACAAAACTCAATTGTCTATGTACCAGCAAGGCACAGATTCAAAAATAAAATTAAGAAAATATTTACAGTAGCCTCAAAAAGAATAAAATACATAGGAATACATTTAACAAAAGAGATGTAAAACTTGTGTACTGAAAACAGCAAGAGATTGTTCCAGGAAATTTAAAGACTTAAATAGAAAGGCCTGTCGTGTTCATGATTTGGAAGACTTCATACTGTTAAGATAGCAACACTCCCCGAATCGATGTGGAAATTCAATAGAATCCTATCAAAATCCCAGCTGACTTCTTTGCAGAAATTGGCAAGCTGGTTCTAGGATTCATATGGAAATGCAAGGCACCCAGAATAACAAAAACCATCATGGAAAGGTTTCCTGATTTCAAAAACAACCATGTAGCTACAGTATTCAAAGGTAGTGCGGTGCTAGGACAAGAATATGGATCAATGGGATCGAATGGAGAGTTCAGAAATATACTCCTAAGTTGAGGGCCAAATGATTTGTTGCAGACGTGCCGAAACAATTCGATGGGGCAGAGAAGGTTCTGTCCAGCAAGTTGTGCTGACACAACCGGTTATCTGCACACAAAAGTGTGAAGCTGGACCCCATCTCACACCATACACAGAAACTAACTTAAAAATGGGCAACAGACCACAGCTATGGAATTCTTAGACACAATTTCGTTCCATTCTCAGGGACTTCGCTCGTACCGCGTGGTTTCCTCATCAACCGCACATGTAAGTTCATCTTCTACGAACCTGACGCCATGTGCCTTCGGGTCAGGGATTGTGGGTTTGTTCACTCAGCCCCTGTGCTTAGCGCTTAGCAGACAGTTAATTCTATACTGCAGAACTGAATGAATGAAGGTCTACGCAGAAGCTGAAACAAATTCTTCATCACGAGAATATGAAACCCCGTCTATTTCACGGATGTGCCAACTTATAAGGTGTATTCAGTAGGTCCAAAAGATGAGCCCAAGCCACGTTCCGCCACAGTCTACAACCGCCTGTCCCCGGTCCGGCAGCCTGGTCCCGAAATGAGAACAGGGATTCTGTTGCTAGTCCTCTCATTCCAGAGAACCATAAGCCATATACCACACAACGTTTTTGATTGGGAAATGGTTCTTTGTGGTTTGTGCCCAGGTGACTCAGCTGATTTCAATGTCGGTTTCAGTCATTTCAATGCCATGTCCCCCACCACTTTCCTTAAGGGCTCTGTCAAAATCCACAGAACGACCCGGTTGCCCATGAGGACATTTTGAGAACTATTAACTTTGTTTCCTTTTCATGACAAACATGTTTCTGTTTCTCTTCTCCCTATCCTCACCACCCAAACGCGCAGGTAAAACATTTTAATAGTATCGTTCGCTTAATGGAAGCCCAGATTCAGCTAGCTACGAAATAAGCTTCGAGTCATTGGCATAGATTGTATATCTCTTCCATGACTGGGACGCCTCAGACATTTTCAGAAATCCCCCAAAGCCGTCACACCCACTCAAGCAGTCCTTGAGGACAGTAGAGGCTGGGACCGACTTCTCCCTCAGGACCTTAATTTACAAGTGAGAGCACTAGACCTTTTTAGCATATTTAAGTTCTTACTCAAGCCTGTGAGCTGAGTCACCAGGTGGGTAAGGCTCCCTAGCTTATACCCCCGAAGACATCAAGTACTCACCTCCCTGGGAGCGCTGTCTGGGTTGGAGGGGGGCGGGGGAGCGGGGGACACAAAGGCAAGTCACCCCGTGGAGGCGACAAGGCGAAGATTTGCAGCCGGCCCGCACGGTGGCTCGGTCAGTAGGCAGCCGGTTGGCCAGGCAGCAGACTCAGACCTGGCAGGCCCTCCTGAAGTCGTTCCTTTGACAGTTTATGATTTGGCACATTTGCTTGTTTTGGGCAGCAGTGCCTAGGGCATAGTGATCTCCAAAAGCCACTTTGGCTGTTGAGGGAAACAAGTCGGTCTCCTCTACCCTTCTCTTCGTGCATTTCTTCTTCACTTGGGATGTGTGCGGGGCTCGTGTTTTCGCGCAAGGAACTCTTCCTGCAACGAGCTTTGGAAAAAAGAAATCTTCAGTTCAAACTGAAGCGACTGATCCCAGGGAAATACCTGCAGGGAGGGGAAAGTAGGGCAGGTAACTTCTTAAGAAGGGTGCCTCGCGGCTGAGTCGTCATCCGGTTTGGGCCGGTGCAGGTGGGCTTCATTAGTTACTTCAAAGGTGAAGCCACTTTCCTTTCAAAGAGCATCCTATGCTTCTGGATTGACTCTCAGAGATTGTCAATCTAATCTTAACTGGCCACACCAGCATGGAAAGTATAGGCCTCCATTCATTTTTTTTTTTTTGTAAGTTTATTTATTCAGTTTGAGAGAGAAAGAGAGAGTGTGAGCAGGGAAGGGGCAGAGAGAGGGGGAGAGAGAGAATCCTGTCAGCACAGAGCCCAATGCAGGGCTGGAGCCCATGAACTGTGAGATCATGACCTGAGCCAAAGTCAGACGCCCAACCGCCTGAGCCACCCAGGTGCCCTTAGAGGCCCCCATCTAAATGTGCACATATAAAAATATTTCTGAATTACTAATTATTAATACGGTGTCATTTACCAGTCAGCTTCCTCTTCTAGACTTCTTTGCAGTCCGGATAATTTCTGTACGTTCAATTCCTCTCTTGGTGCCTGGCACATAAGCAAAGGGCACTCAAATCCCTGCCGAATAAATAAATAAACTTCTAAAACTTACTTAGACTTCAATAAAGTCTTCAAAATTTTGGGTGACTAGCAACCTTTGACAAGAGTAACTTCTAAAATAGTTACAAGCGAACCACTGGACATTTCTGCAAATCTGCTGCCCCTGCCAGCATTTAAACAGGAAGCCCTCGCCATAGGAGGCCCTGGTAAGAAGCCCTTACCTCATTCTCCCCAGTGACTAGAAGCACCAGGAAGAAATTCCATGAGTTCTCCCTCCTGGACCCTAGTTTCAAACACACAAACAAAACAAATAAAAACCTATAAAGTCACCAAGCAGCATGTGAAGTAAATGATGTAACCATTTTACGTGTTTTATTTTTTTTTAAGTTCATTTACTTTTGAGAGAGAGAGTGAGAGAGAGAGACAAAGAGAGCAGAGAGAGCGCACACAAGCAAGGGAGGGGCAGAGACAGAAAAGGAGACACAGAATCCCAAGCAGGCTCCGGGCTTTGAGCTGTCAGCACAGAGCCCGATGCAGGGCTCGAACCCGCGAACTGCGAGATCATGACCTCACGAACTGCGAGATCGTGACCTGAGCCAAAGTCAGACCCTTAAACTACTGAGCCACCCGGGGAATCCACATTGTACGTATTTTCAAAGGACTTTAATTTTATTTCAGAAAATGCAACAATTGAATGAAAGAAGGGAATCTAACAAAATTTACTGCTTAGGCCTAATTCTGAAATCATTAGTTTAAATAAGCTCACCTGTGTTTCTCAGTCCCTTAACAGAGTTTCTCGGCACAATAAAAGAGGTGATGTGCATGATCGCCTCCACCTTCCCTCACACCCCCACAGACAGAAAAGAGTAAATAAACGCAGTCAGCAAGAAGTCACTTGCCCTAGTTATTAATAGAAATCATTTGTTAATAGTCAGATCATTTTCATTGAAAATTTGTCTGCTGCACCTAGAAAAGTGGAATGAATAGTCACCAGGTGAAATAAGCTATTGCCTGCGCATTACATATGTTAAAATTCAATACCATTTTTTGTACTCATTGTCACCAACTTAAACATATATTGCCAAAGAGCCATTCTTTGTGAATAAAGCAGCTGACAGCTATAAGGTGTGTTTGCAAGGGCTTTCATGATTTACTCGAGACATGTGCTGAATACACATCACCTCCGCGCCCCTCCCAGCCCCCCCATTTCCTGGAGTTTAATGCAAGAGAAAGGAACTCCACTAAAGTGAAAAATCAATCATTTTGGAGGCAAAAAGTAACTTTCGTTGAGAGTATAAATAAATACTGCTCAGCACTCAAATGTGATGAAAAATCATTGTTCAGAATCAATGGCCATCTTTGTGGAGAATTATAGAAGCTTTGTAACTTGTTAATAGACCTGAAAGTCTACAGAAGTTTAAATTCCCCCTAATCACCATTTCTATAAACCTATGGAAATTACTAGCATGCGATTACTTTTCTCGGGTGTCTCTGGACTTCTTATGATCACTTATTCAGATTCTTTGGGCTTGTACAGATTTCAACCCTTCTTGAACATCAGAAATACTTACGGAATTTACTGAAAATGTACAGGTGCAGGTTCCACAGGAAGAAATGAATTCAGTAAGTCTGGTTTGAGGTCCTGTCTGTGAGCTGTATTTTTTAATTTTTATTTTAAATTTCATTTATTTATTTTGAGAGCGAAAGTGAGGGCACATGAATGGGGGAAAGGCAGAGAGAGAGAGAATCCCAAGCAGGCTCTGTGCTGTCAGTGTGGAGCTCAATGCAGGGCTTGAACTCACAAACCATGAGATTATGGTCACTTCACGATAGGTACATATATCAAATCATTATGTTACAATACAGTGTTACATGTCATTTATATCTCATATACAATACAATGTCATTTATATCTCATATACAATACAAAACCAATACAGTGTTACATGTCATTTATATCTCATTTTTTTAGAGATGGTAGGAATAAATAACTGAATTAAGGAATTAAAATAATAAGAAAAAAATTAAAGAGTAAAACTGAGAAGAGGCTTGATTACTTACCGAGAAAAGTGTCTAGAGAAATTTGTTAAGAAGTGATAAATACAGTGAAGGAATGTAAAGCATTAAACAAAAAATTAGAGCTATCGTTAATAAAAAACTAAGCCAAAGGATCAAACTACGTAATAATGTAAGAAGAAGCTGAGCCCATCTTTTCGTCTTGACTGTATACTTGTCAATAGCAAGGACCAAGTTTCATTTATAGAAACTTGTGTAGAGCCAGGGCACCTGGGTGGCTCTGTTGGTTGCACATCTTACGCTTGATTTCGGTTCAGGTCATGATCCCAGGGTCTTGGGATCCAGCCCTGTGCCAGGCTCTATGCTGAGTGTGATGCCTGTTTAAGATTCTCTCTCTCTCTCTTTCTAAAATAAAAACAATAAAGAAAGAAAAAAATAGGGGCGCCTGGGTGGCTCAGTCGGTTGAGCATCCGACTTCGGCTCAGGTCATGATCTCGCGGTCCATGAGTTCAAGCCGTGCTGACAGCTCAGAGCCTGGAGCCTCTTTCGGATTCTGTGTCTCCCTCTCTCTCAGCCCCTCCCCTGCTCAGTCTCTGCCTCTCTGTCTCTGAGAAATGAATAAACCTTAAAAAAAATTTTTTTTTAAAAAGAAAAAAATAAAGAAACTTGGGTAGAGCCTAGCGTAGAGCCTGGCCATATGTTGGTGGATGGGTGGAGGCATGAACAAATGAATGAATTACTGATAGATGAGTTACTGATAGAGGACTTGGTTGGACTGCTTTTTTAATATACTGACTTCTTGCCTGCTGACATGACTTCAATGATTTGTTTTAAAGGACATGGTACACTCAAAATAATTTTGTCATCTTGCTTACTCCCCTGCCAACACTGTTATTGTATGTTCAAAAGAGAAAAATTGTGGTGTGTGTGTGCGTGCGTGCGTGTGTGTGTGTGTGTGTGTGTGTTACTGGAAAGCCATATATCACCTATCACCTTACAAAAAAATCGCATTTACGTTCAATAATATAACCTCAAACTTCTTGGCACTTATGAATGTTGTATAAAGCCTAGGAAAATAAGATAATAGCAATATCATAAATAAGACCCGGGCTATTCAAATATAGTCAAATCTGTATCATTTTCACAAATGGATTCAAATTACTAATACATGTTTGCATGTGGTCTTTCAAGCACACAATAAAATCTTAGTATAAATACCACAGTAATTTTAATAAATACAATTAGTTTAGATTCTGGATTATGTTATAAAATCAGTAAGAATTTGTTGAGCTAATTAAAATTATGAACTAGAATTGAATGCACTTAAATTGTCCATGTAAAAGTGTTAGTATCTGCTTTCAACAAAGTGAAATGTGAATTCTTTATTCTGAAAATATATCATCAAATATAATTTGAGTATAGATGCAATGCTTTGCACCTTCCATGATTCAAATTACTAATTTTAGTTTTAATGTTCCTGTGATTCAGGAACTATATCCTTGCACAAATAACTAGATATGCTAGAATATTATTGCTATAGTCCCCTATGAAGTTAGGGTTATCTTTGACCTAATGTGATTAAATGTCAATCTCTTCACTTTCAGGTGCACGATAACACAGTATTCTAAAATCATAATAGGCTCACCCTGCTTGGAGCCCCAGGTTCTATTCCTACTAATGTTCAATTTTAAAATGATCCTTGTTCTGAACCTTTACTCACCAAGAACTCTTTGGATAAGATTTGGCTTTCCTTTACACCAGTCCGCTTTCTAACAAACTCTAATTTGTAAGTTACAATAACAATGGTAAATGTCACAAGGATCAGCATGTCTGTATCTGCACAACTCTTACTGATACGTATTTTAGTAGGTGTGACAGTTCTAGGTTTAATTGTCCACTGGTGAATTGGCATTCTGCTTTTCAAAAAATAAATTACTTTCTCCTTTGCCTTTGTTCATCTTGCCGTGAAACCACCTGGAGAGAGGATCATCTTGCAGCAAGCGATAGCGACATTGTTCCTTGCGGGCAGGGGCAATTAAGGACACGGATAAAAATTAGGTGGCTGGGGGCAAGCAAAATAGGAGCAATTAAGGTGTTGGAAGACACTCCCATCGGGAAACAATGAAAGACAGCATGGTTCTCACCATTCTGAAGAACCCAGGAGAGCTAACTCCAAATCAAACTCCAAAGCCAAGTAATCTTCAAAGACAAAACAAAAAAACCCGATTCCCCAAGACTTCCTCAATGGCTCCTTTTCACAGTCATTTCTTTGCTTCGGTTTATCCACAGCAAACCTTGCTTTCGAGTTTCTGACAGCGGTGCCGAAAGGACAAGTTCTCCTCTACCCTCTTAGGGTCTCTGGCTGGCCCTAAGAATTAAACTGATGAAAGACGGAGTGATCAGAAGAAAGCATAGAGCCTTCATTAAATTTTTACATGTCGATGAGAGCTTTCACAAGAGAATGAGGCCAGGAAGAAGTGACCAGAGCAGGCAGCGTTCACCTTTTAGACAAGGAAACGATACATCTGTCAAGAATTGACAAGCAAGAGCACGGGGTTGGGCTGGAGACAATAAATAGTGGGGAAGTGACTGGGAGACATGCGGGGGCAGGACAACTAGTGAAGATAAGGGTTCTTTTAGTAAACGTACAGATCCATTTCAGCATCGCTTTCCAGTCTGGTGATAAGGATGTTCTCTTCCTGGGCACAGGGAGGGCACCTCTCCCATGGGAAAAATTTATGGCCTGTTTTTAGGTAGAAAAGGGTAGGTCAGAGTCCTGCCCGCATCTGTTGCTCCTAAACACCTGCCGTTTCGGCTCAAAATGATCAACATGCCCAAGTGTCATGTTTGGGGGTGACACGTCCTGAACTTCAGTAGCAGCAGAGATGTTATTAAGATTGGCAGCTCTCCTAGCTGTAGTTTACAGACTGTCAAATCCCTTCGAAAACACAAGTGCTACCTACCTCTATTTAAAGACATGCTGGAGGGGCACCTGGGTGGCTCAGTCGGTTAAGCGTCTGACTTCGGCTGAGGTCATGATTTCGCACTCCGTGAGTTCGAGCCCTGTGTCAGGCTCTGTGCTGACAGCTCAGAGCCTGGAGCCTGTTTCAGATTCTGTGTCTCCTTCTCTCTGACCCTCTCCTGTTCATGCTCTCTCTCTCTCTCTGTCTCAAAAATAAATAAACATTAAAAATTTTTTTTTATTTAAAAATAAATAAAAAATAAAGAGAGGTTCGCCGCAATTAAGTCTGGGTGGGTTCGGTCAATTAAGCCTCTGCCCCTTGATTTTGGCGCAGGTCCTGATCTCACGGTCATGAGATCGAGCCCCGAGTCTGGCTCCACATGCGTGGAGCCTGCTTAAGATTCTCTGTCTCTCCCTCTCTGACCCTCTTCCCCCCATGTTCATTCTCTCCCTCTCTCAAAATAAATAAATAAACATTTTAAAAAAGAAAAATTAAAAAGAAAATAAAGAAAGACTGGAAAAAGTTCTTTATTTCAGTCAAAAAGGGCAGTCACTTTCCAGGATGGAGAAGGATGCAGTGACTTGGCAGAAATACTGGCCAGCTTTTGCATTCACCAGAATCAGCTCCCAATCACTTGGAATGGATTCCTAATACTTCAAACGCTGTCCCACTCAAATATCAATGCATTATCAAAACAATCGCGTAGGCCAAAAGCAGTTTAAATTGTTATTCATGTTTCCGATCTTCTCTAGTAAGAAAACAACCAACCACTATTGTTCCCACACAATCTCTCACGTAGGTTGTGAGCTCGAGGTAGTGCCATGTAGCAGGAAGGATGGGATACTGATCATAATCATAGCTGTGGAGGTTAACATTTATTAAATGCCTGTGTTTTATTATTATTTGCTCATTTTACAAAAGATGAAACAGAGGGAAAAAGATTACAGAACTTGTGCCAGGTCACAACAATGTAAGGTGAGTGGCGAAGGTAGGATTTGAACCCAGGCTGTTTACAAGTTTGTGCTCTTAATTATCGTGCTACACATACTAAAATTAAAAAATAAAGGAAGGGGGTTTGCGGACACCTGGGTGGCTCAATCGGTTCAACAGTCGACTTCGGCTCAAGCCACGATCTCACGATTCACGGGTTCGAGTCTAGTGTCAGGCTCCGTGCTGACAACTCAGAGCCCAGAGCCTGCTTCGGATTCTGTGTCTCCCTCTCTCTCTGTCTCTGTCTCTGGCTCTCTCTCTCAAAAATAAATAAATATTAAAACATGTTTTTAATTTAAAAGAAGCAAGCGGGGTTGTGAGGGAATGAGAGGTACAGAAATACTAATCCTCATTCTTCTGGCTTCTGTGACTTTGGACAAGCACTTCAGTTCTTTAGGCTCTTAATATACGGTTTTGCCAACAGCAGTACGTGCATCACCCGGGAGCTTGCTAGAACCACAGAATCATCATCTGCATGTTAACAAGATACGACTGCTAAATTTTGAGAAGCACAGCTCTAGGCCTTATCAGTAAAATTTGCAAGTTGGCCTGGATGACATTAGCTGTCTCTTTCACCCTAAAAGTCTAACCTAAAACCTAACTTTTCAACCTAAAAGTCTGTACCGTACAGGTACACGTGACTTCAAATACACAGGTGTTTACCATGCTCAAAATCAGATGCCGGATGTTGTCCACAGTGAGGAGAGAGAAGTTGCAAACCCATCATAGTTTCCTGGTTCACAGTTTGTCAGGGTTGGATTACATGTCCTGTGCTGATGGAAGCTACTAATTTTAAAACAAGTGAAAAGGTATTTGAAGTTTGAAGTCTGAATTTTATGTTGATGGTTTTTTAGAGACTCCGATTCAACCAACATTTCAAAGTTGACTACAACTGTAATTCACTCATAAGTAGAACTTAAATAATTGTCTCTAAAAGGAGCATTAGCAAAATGTTGACTCATTTCTGAATTGTTTTTTCTATTGAAGACTTTAATTGGTATTCTCGTCTTTCAGTAAAATATACAGTCAATGCCCCATTTTGTTCTTTCTTCGACCCATTAATCACATATGTTTTTCCATTTTGCACTAATGACAATTAACTTCTGGAGGTTATCGAATTTTAAAAATGACCATGAGGAAATAAACAACTAGGCGATAACATCACTATCCATTCTGATATTTTAATAAGTAGATGTATTTTAATTATTTATGATACTTCATAACATGCCAGTAAATGCTTTCTAATGCTTTTTGTAAAGGCAGTGAAGTCTCGATAATTTTATATCCGACTATCATTCTTTACTATTAGATTGTTCACTGGAAATGTAAGGAGATACTGTTGATGGGATTATAAAAATTAGATTTGGGGATTAGGGTAGTTTGAGCCATGGCATGGCTACAATTTCTGTAATTAATTATCCCAGAAAGAACTTCCTTTTGTTATACGCTGATGTCACTGCTTTTACATCGCTCCTTGGAATGACTTCGGTGAACATGTTGATCATCAGTAAAAACCAATCGCCTATTTTTATGTCTGTCCAATAACTGGTTCATTCGGAAGAAATACTCTCAATCTACCAGTGACCACTTGTGTGACTTTGGACAACTGATTGCAATCTTCTAGGCTTTTGTTATGCAAATTCTTATCCACTTCTAGGTTCTTGCTTGTGTCTGGTACCAAGTCCCCAAACCGCCGAATGCCCCGAGAACAACTGGCCTTCCTGACTCCCCGTCTGACCATAAAAATCCCTGTGATTGTGGATTTCCTCCGTGTTCATTCGGGTGTCCCTGGCTTGTACTCCTGGATCTATCACTGGACTCTCTGCCTCTTTGGATTAATGCGCTTACATGCCGTGCCCATTGTTAAGTTCATTTTCTCTGCTGGGCCCTGCCTACCTCATCAGCCTTTTCAGTCTCACACACTCCTCCGGGCTTCTGCTTTGTGTGTGGGAGGAGGATCAGATGGAAAATAATCTTTGGATTGTATTTTATTTATTCTTTACCTTCTTAGTCCCTTTGGCCTGCTATAACAGAATACCATACACTGAATGTCTTATAAACAACAGAAATCTATTTCTCATGATTCTGGAGGCGGGGAAGTCCAAGATTAAAGAGCCACCAAATTTGATGTCTAGTGGGAGCCCACTTCCTGGTTCACAGACAGTGGTTTCCTTTCTGTGTCCTCACTCGACGGAAAGGGTTACGGATCTCTCCGGGGTCTCTTTTATAAGAACACTAATCTCATTCATGAAAGCCCCACTCTGCTGACCTAATCACCACCCAAAGGCCCCACCTCCTAACACCATGACATTGGAGATTAGGTTTTAACATATGAATTTTGGAGGGCACACACACATTCCATCTATGGCATTTACATTCGAGTATAAGACTTTTAAAACTTTATACTGACAAGTAAAAATAAAATACAAAAAGACCACAAAAGGGAGACTCCTAAGCATTTTTTAAACAACTAGTACTTCATTAAATTTAAATTAATTAAAATGAAATGAAATTTAAAATTCAGTTTCTTGGTTGTCCTAGCAACTTCCCAAGTGCTTAATAACCATATGAGGCTAGCGTCTACCACATTGGTCAGAGCAGATAGAACGTTTACATCGTCGAAGAGAGTTCCACACTGCACACTGACCAGGAGTGCTCTCGGTATTTTATATAACTTTTTCATTTACTCCAAAAAGCAACCTTATGAGGTAAGACATTATCCTGACGTTTATAGGCGAGGACTCAGAGATTCAGAGGGACTCAGGAGGCTCAGCCAGCCATTAAGTGAAAGAGACAAAGAATGGAATCAGAATTTAAGTCTTTCATACTCAAGATTTAAGTACAGATCTGACTCTCACTTTCCACTCTACTAGATTCTAGACTCCTGACTGTTAGTGGCCTGAGCATGCAGCTTAGATATAATTTTGTAATTAATTACCTGTTTCAATCTCTTGCTTTATAGTCCCAATACCAGTAAATGAAAAAGTCCTAATATTTCACAATATTGCTTCCCATAGCGCAACATCTCCCCTTACTTGGACCTAATCTGATGATAAAATGGTAGGGAAAACAAGAGAATAGGAATTAATATTTACTGAGTCTTAACCTCTGCTAAATACTGTGTTGGTTCTGGAATGCTGTGAAGTAGGTATTACCCTCATTTGCAAATAAGGAAACAAGCATAGGGACTATGTCATAGATTAATTCCCTTCAACGACTTATATTTTGAGCAGTGATTTGCCCTGTCATCAGGATCGGTTATTTTGGTTTTTTTTTAAATTTTTTTTTTTCAACGTTTATTTATTTTTGGGACAGAGAGAGACAGAGCATGAACGGGGGAGGGGCAGAGAGAGAGGGAGGCACAGAGTCGGAAACAGGCTCCAGGCTCCGAGCCATCAGCCCAGAGCCCGACGCGGGGCTCGAACTCACGGACCGCGAGATCGTGACCTGGCTGAAGTCGGACGCTTAACCGACGGCGCCACCCAGGCGCCCCAGGATCGGTTATTTTGAATTTGATCCTACTTCCTTTGTCATCATTTTCCTACATGTGTTTACTGAATCCCTTATACTCTGCCTTGATTTCTTGCATAGTATGACAGTGAGCTAATCCCTACAACATCTACAGTCTTATCATTTTTAGTGTTATCCAAAAGAAGGTGGTTTTTTATAGAGGTGACATTGACCTTATGATTTAGCTGTCATCATAATCCCTGGCAATACTGAGTCACCATCTTGAGGGATGCAACATACACATACTCTAGGCTTGCAACCTAAACGTATGGCCATTTCTTTAATGGTTAGAATATAAGGAATCTGGAACACCATCTGGGCAGGTGGAAATGGTGCTTCTCATGAATATATGTAATGATTCACTTGCAAAGTCACTGATTTCTGGCTGCGATTCTAAGCTGTATTGATTTAAGACTTTGGTACTCCAAAGAGGAGTGCATCTTTCTAGAAGACAAATGAGGATTCTATTCACTAGGGGAGGAGGAGAGAGGCAGATCATGGTTTTTGCTGGGTTATTTCTTATAGCATGGGGGGAAATAAGGTTGCTGCTTTCCCATGGGATGTAGGAGGACTAGATGTAGGATATAGAAGCTGAGGAACCCCGATAGGGCATCTCCATCAACTATGATGCCAATGGTAAAGATTTAGAAGACCACAATGATCTTAGACATGCAGAATCAAAAGGAATTTTAGGGAATGAACTTTCCCCTGGTTCCAGTCTCCCTTTCTCTAAATTGAGAGGGGAGAAATGGGCCAGGGAGGGAGGAGATAGGTTGCAGTAGACCAGTAGTTCTCAAACTTAGGCCATGGTCAGGATCACCTGAAGGGGTCATTAAAACACAGATTGCTGAGCCTGATCACAGTTCCTGATTCAGCAAATCTGGAGTAGGGTCTGATCATTTGCATTTCCACCAAGTTCCCAGGTGATACTGATTACTGCTAATCCTGGGACTATAATAACCACTGCTTTAGGACCACCTCCTCCAAAAATTCAAAATATGAACATAAAAAGATCCATTCTACCCTCATAATCCTAGCCAATCGATACGAAGCCTCCCTTTTTCTGGATTTTGGTCTGAGAGAAGAAAAGCTAGGCAACTCATGTTTCATCCCATGTTTTCCTCGAATATGTCTGTCTCCCTCACAATACCTGCCGCCAAAAAGAGCATTTAAATCCCCCCTCCCCAGCTGTGGTAGGCTTGTCCTCTATATTATAGAAGAAATTCTAAGACTTAGAGGCTACTATGCTATTGATATGCTGATGGTAGATAAAGGAATCTAGAAATCTCTACTGTCTCTCTGTAGTGCCTAGTCTCTGGATTACTATCTAGATGGAAAGGTCAATCAAATCAGTTTTCCGACACAAATCCAATCTGTGATTCTGGTTGGCACCCAAATCCACCTTGCCTTTGGGCAGTTAGGTTCTGCTTGGCCTTGACTTAAGATTTAAGAGAGAAGTTAGAAAAATCAGCTTAATTCTCACATAATATCATGCCATTTATATCCGAAAGTAGGAGACGGTTGAGTGTGCTTGTGTGCGTACACATATGCACAAGCAAGTGCAGATACATCGGCAGCTAAGGGGCGGAATGTGGTGAACAGTTCAGGGCCTGGCACCTCCTCTGGGAGTAAACTGCATATTACACACATAGTGGGGCCTCAGTAGCTGTGTCGTCGGCAGGTATATGTCCTCCTGGTCCAAGCTGATTGATCTACACCTGACCCAAGACACGTTCATTGGAGTCTCTCCCTTGAGAACTTAAACATAGCAGACAGACAACTGCTGAAACTGAATGTCTTTCATGTAGCTTCTTAGAGAAAATAGTCACGGAACCCTACTGCTGAAAACCTCAGCATGCCCTCGTATGTTCCCTGCCCAACAAGTTAGTAATACCTTCAATTCTGAAGGAGACAGAAACAGTTAAGAATCTGATTTTATCTAAAGCAAGCCAGAAGTAGTTTCTTTTCTTACAACCAAAAATATATTAGCCGATATACAGGCCCTATGCCAAATACTTTAGAATAATTAGTACACGAAATCTTGACTTAACAATTCCCCGTGATGCAGGAATCGCCCTCTTTTCATAAATGGGGACATAAACAAAGTTCTCAAATTTATATAGCTAGAGAATAAGCAGCCAACAGAGATTTGGTCTCAGGTTTGATAGACTTCAACGTTCATATTTTTTCGACTACCTTACTCCTGAAGGAAGTGGAGTTGGGACCACAATGCCATCTAGGTGTCGAATTTGAAGACACCTGATAGCCAGGTGAATGTGCATATGTGTAAGGTCAGTCAGAACACTGGAACAGGTGCCGAAAGACCTTTAAGAGTCCGTGCCTCTTCACAGTGCTTAAAGTATCATGGGGAAATGATTTTTTAAAAGAGAAAAAGAAAGAAAAGTATCTCACACTGTATTAGAGGTCAATCAACTTGCATAATTTCTGAATTGTAAACTTTTTAGTGAAGTAGTGTTATGTCCAAGTACATATTAGAATTTGAATGAGGCCAAGAAACAATGCTTGGGAAAGCTCATAGTCTACTCGTGAGTAGAAAAATTTATAACTGTAATAGCAAAAAGAGTATTCAAAGGGAAAGTCTCTCATTACATGCAATTACTCTGTAAAAAGTAAACTAGATGCTTCGAAAATTGCTAAAAATAGTTTGTTCTCGTACATAATTAAGGAACTTATGTTAGAGCTTTATTTACTAAATCTTTCCTAAGTCCTTAAGGAACATACTGGTAACCATCGACCCAGGGCCTGATCAAATTATTATAAATTCCAGATTAATCTGATTTGAGGAGGCTTTATTATAAGTTCAGCTTTTCCTCAGCTGGCTCTTCGCAGACATCTCTGGACACGAACACTTGAAGTCCTTGAAATTTATTACCGCATCGTAACTATCTTCTGATCTTCAGCCAAGCAATCCTGAAATGAAGCGAACGGAGAGAAACCAAAAACACAAAATCATCTTCAAAATGTGTAAGAAGTCGAAACAAAAATGTGTAAGTTGTCTGCAAGGACACAGAGATGTTCTCCAAGTGCTATCTGAATGCCCTGTGTTGTCGATAAGTTGAAGACAGGCACAGATAAAATTTGGAACTACAAGATCACAATAAACAAACCATTATCATTGCTGTTTGGTTAAACATATGCCACATGATTAAAATATTTCCCTCTTCTAATTACAATTCATTTTAAATTTAATTTTGAAGCCTTATGCCGTTCTCTAATTGTTTCATCTGTTTTTGGTTTTCTGTAAGTAGATTATAAGCTCTTTAAAGAATTATGTTTCATACTCATGTTTCCCTGTAATACCTTGAACAATGTTGAGTAAATAACAGATTAGGGATGACAAATAAGTCTTATTTCCTATCTCCACATTAGTGGTAGTGTCTGCCTCGGGAAGCACACTGGGAAAGATTATGAATTCATGACTGCACTCCACCAAGACAGACTGCAGATGATTGATTAGTAATGTCTGCTCTGAGCTTAAGAGGGGGAAGTAGCAGCATGCATGCCATCTATTTTTCCATTTCACCAGTAGACATTCATTTCATACTAGTTAAATGAATTAAAATGTAAACAGGAAGAAAAGGATGATGCCACTTAAATTTTCCCATTGAGTGTTCATTCACCTTCAGCGAAAATTATACCATATGTAAGTTCATTATTAAGCATGGAATCAATACATTTTGAAATTTAAAGGAAAGGCAACTAGCTTAAAATAGCATGGGAGATATTTTGTGTTCATATCGGATCTATACTTTCAGATCTTTTATTTAAAACTAACTCGTTTAATGTCTTCTCACCTCTATCAAGAAACTAAAAGCCAAGGATTCTCAGAGTTAAATATGTATACACAGAAGTGTACACACTGAGGCCAGATCAAGGATAAAACACTTGTGCATCTGGACACAGGGTGGCATCACCATAACCAAAAGCTATTCCAGTGGTACTGCCTTGAAAGGGAAGAGTTTGTGATCATGTTTCCCAGCCTCAAACAAGCTTTGGAGTCCTTCTTGCCTCAGTAGCTGGTGGTAGTTCTAGTAATTACACATATCCCCCACCACACACACCATACACACATTTACCCTGACTTGTACACCCCTAAGCCACATCCGTATAAACCTGCCTATCTCTGTGATGTATAGAAGTTTCGAGAAAAGTCAAGTTTCCCATTATTAGTAGCTCTTTGAATATCCTATTTAATAAGATAAGGTGGAACTAGATATTGTCCTTGTTTGCATTCCATATTATGGAGAAGAGGAATTCAGGACTTAGTATTTGAGGCAACTTTTCACTTAAAACAGCTTAGCAAAAATATTTACCCATCCAGTAGCAGCTTTCAAATAAGGGAAAGTTTTAGGAGCTCCTAATCCTACATTGTAGTCCACTTCATCATCTCACAAAACCCTAATACTTACACAAGTGGTAAAGGGTTCTATCTAGTGAGGTGTATTTAAATTCAAATAGTAGGTAGAAGCAAGTAGGGATTAATTATCCTAGTGATAGTGATATAAAACTCTCATGGTGTTTAGGCTAAGAAATACAGCAAGTTAAAAAAAAAAAAGGATGGATGTGTCTTTCAGAAAATGATTAAAAAACATGAGTTTGGTTCTAGCTGCCCATCCATAGCACCTGCTACCTGACACCCTAAGCGAGGTGGGTGGCCAAAAGCATCCACAAGGCCATTGGGTTTGACCCCAATTATCTTTTATTGTAAATAGGCCATATGTCAAATTCCAAGATAAATTGGAAACATTTGATCTATCTCCTGCTCCTAGATTAATTTTAAAGATTCATTTTCTATTCTTACAGATCCTTTATTTGAGCCACTTTGCTCTTCTGTTTTAAAGAAAAGACGTCTTATATTTGCCTGTATAGATTCAAGAGGATTCTATGTTTAAGAATATTTTTGGAAGAAGGGATTTTAATAGTCAGAACATGATTGAGAGGAAAATGGCAGGAAATAAGCCTGCTCAAAATTTGAGATATGACCAATACTATCCACTGAATTTCTTCATAGGAATTCATGTACACTAAGGAGAAGAAGAAAACTAAGAAAACATTCATTACCATGCTTAACAGAGATGAATGCTTTAACAAATCTCCTCATTTCCCCACGCAAATCATTGCTATATCCATGCAAACCAACACAAACAAATATATCACACATGAAAAGTAATAGTCCTATGAACCTTTGAGGTTTATGTGGAACAATGCTGCCTTAAGACAGACTATTAACCACTGAAAAGATCCTGATTTATTCAGAAATGAAAATAATATTAATGTAAACCAACATGACCTACATCCAAATAGATTCTGCATGAGTGAGTCAGGACAATGTGATTTTCATAAAGCAATTTGGCATTAAAACTAAACAGCACTAAAAAAACGCATTAAAAAAAAACCTAAACAGCATAGCAAAATAGAATCCACATTCCCCACCCCCCTCCCAAATACTCACAGTCCTGAACAACTTAATATATACTTCTGAATTTTGCACACAAATATCCTACTGGAGGAAGAAGTTCTGTAGGAACCAGTGTTTTTTTCCTCAAATTGATCAGAACAGAATGAGATTTTTAACGAGTCTAATTTTGAATGGTGTGTCTATTTCGTAAAACATCCCTGACATTAGAGAATTTATTGGTAGAAAGTACATTTATTCTGTTCTTTTTCTTTCCTTTCCTTTCTTTTCTCTTCCTTTGAAAGACTATTCCATGGGTGTTTGCCTGCCAGATTAATTGCCCTTCAAACCATGGATATAGCCACTTTTGTGCTCACTCGTATGTGACCAGGGTTCCAGTTCTAAAACCAGAGTTATTGTGTCCGCTCCACAGACAACACAAACAATAGCTTGAAGCAATGGAAAGATGAAATGGAGCTGAAAAGGGGAAGAGCAAAGGAAAGCAATAAAGGGCTGAGTGAAGGAAAGAAGATCTTACTGTGATGGAAAGAAAACAGCATCCTCTTCTCATCCTGTTTGACCTTGGTTACTACTTAATTTTGAATTTTTTGTAATGATACTGAAGAAGTGACGAGAGGTCACCGGTGAGATAATGGCCTCACATGGCCCTTGGGTTGCTCTCAGGTCTCACCCACATATCCACTGGGCATCCCTTCTCACTGTCCCCTGCACCTTTCCTGCACATGACCCAAGGCTCCCCTCTTGCGGTTCAGTTTCTGTACCCAACACCATCATTTATTCCTTCTACATCTACAAAACAGCACCTTTGTATGTTGAGAAAACAGCTTAGAAAGAAAATTTATCAACATTGCGCTTAGTCTTAAAAAAATACACACACACACACACACACACACACGTACATATGATCTAATGAACTTTCCACCCTTCCACAATAAAGCATTAATAAGAACGAAGTGAGATCCTCACGGTATCAGTGGTCATTAATGATGCATTCATTACCAATAAGTGTTAGTATCACATCGATGATGCATCTATATAGACACCTAATTATAATATTAAATGGCCAGCATGCATGATTAATTTATTTTCCCAAGCAAGTGTACATTTTTATTAAGAACTTGTTTCAAGACAACTTTTCATAAGTCTCTTCTTGTTACACTAATCGACAGGCTGTAGCCTGTTCATCATACACCTTACATTAATCTTTAAAAAAGAAAAAATATTCCAAATATTTACTGTTCTTAAGATAACTGAGAAGAACCGACCATCCTCAGGAGATAGAAAAAGACAAAGGATCGCTAGACTTCTATTTATGTATTCAGCCAAGCTTCAGTTTTTCCATATATTCTGAATACTATAATGTATGAGAGGCGGTTCTCCGGATCTTCAGGGCGAGCACAGGCTCTGAGGGCAAAGTCACTCTGCTTCCATCGTCAACGTGTGAGCTCAGAGAGAAAAGTAAGAACGTGGGCATTCGGGGTGATCTAACTTGGGCAGCAGAAGGATGCACGTCATGCATGGTCTTTGATGAGCTCTCTCCATTCTGGGCTTAAACCAGACTATTCAGGGAAGCGTCATTTGGAGAGCTACCCTGACTCAGAGTTAGAAATTACTGCCCACCCAGGTACCTGTCTGTGACACTCCAGCAACGCCACCAGATACACACGGGACTGTGGATAAGTCACTCAATTTCATGGGTCACTTTTTGCGCAACCACAAAATGAAGAGCCCTAATATTCCTGACTTCTAAAGAAATATTCCTGGGGCGCCTGGGTGGCTCAGTCGGTTAAGCGTCCGACTTCGGCTCAGGTCATGATCTCACAGTCCGTGAGTTTGAGCCCGCGTGGGGCTCTATGCTGACAGCTTGGAGCCTGGAGCCTGCTTCAGATTCTGTGTCTCCCTTGCCCTCCGACCCTCCCCCATTCATGCTCCGTCTCTGTCTCAAAAAAATAAATAAAAACATTTAAAAAAAATTTTTAAAGAAATATTCCTCAATGGAAATTAGGAAAATGAGTCAAAACACTTTTTAAAATGTAAGCTAGTGTTAATAATCAACTTGATCAATATCTGAATATCCAGTTTTTATCATACTGATGATCTTTGTTTCTGCCATGATTTCGAATGGTCTTTTATAATTGTATATTTACCTCGCCCTAAGGGGAGAAGAGATTAAATTCTGAAACACTACATTCCACCATACGAACTCCTACAATGTTTAATGTGCAAGAGCAGTTGAAGCTAAATGTTCTAACATGAGATTTGGAGATTCAGCACTCCCCTTCTCTGTGTTTTTGCCTCATCTGTTGGAGGACATTTAAAATTTTATTTGCAAATATTGCATTTCTTAAGTGATCAAAGAGCATATCAAGCATGATCTAATCAATAATTTTGACTTCCTCATAAAAGCAACAGAGTATATGTCTATATACTGCAGTTTAAAAAAAGAAAACTGAATGATTAGAGTAACAACAAATTCCAAAGTAATACATTCCTTCAACGGTTCATGTTTCCCTACAAATGTGTTCAAATCTATAAAGGTATTTAAAACAAGAAAAAAATTATTAGAAACTGAAGATTCTACTTTATTTTTACCCCAGCTTTGAGGTAAAACCTTTCCTTCACTCTGATGAGGGACATATGCCCTCATAGTATCTTTCAAAACCCATTTTTAAATGTTAATGCGTCTGGGGATGCCTGGGTGGCTCCGTTGGCTGAGCCTCTGACTTCCAGCTCAGGTCATGATCTCCTGATTCCGTGATTCGTGGGTTCCAGCCCCGCATCAGGCTCTGTGCTGACAGCTTGGAGCCTGGAGTCTGCTTTGGATTCTGTAGCTCCTTCTCTGTCTGCACCTCCCCTGCTCGTGCTCTGTCTCTGTCTTTCAAAAATAAATAAATGTTAAATAAATAAATAAATAAATAAATGTTAATCAGTCTGTAAAAAGAACCTGAAAACTTTTACTTTCTTCATTGCTGTTTTTTATTTCTAAAAACAAACAAACAAACAAACAAAAAAAGACTGTATTATCCATCCACTATGACACAGCTATTTTCATCTTAGCTTAAAACACAAATGGACTTGTTGAGTGTTGAGTGCCTATGGTGCTCTGAGAAGTAATCCAGGCACCACGCAGTTTACAGAGGCGAACCACTTTTAAAATTTTTTTTAATGTTTTTATTTATTTTTGAGAGCGAGGGAAACAGAGTGTGAGCTGGGGAGGGGCAGAGAGAAAGGGAGACACAGAATCTGAAGCAGGTTCCAGGCTCCGGGCTGTCAGCACAGAGACCAACACGGGGCTCAAACTCATGTACTGCAAGATCATGACCTGAGCCAAAGTCAGACACTTAGCTGACTGAGCCATCTGGGCGCCCCCAGAGATGAACCATTTAATCAGAGAGAAACACAGCACGCAGTTGATTTTGCAGGGAGCATTGGGTGCAGGAAATATCATGGTGGAAGAAAAGAGGGAAAAGTAGGCTGGGGCTAAAGCCTGAAAGAACTTAGAATTTGTGAAAATAAGTTGGAAATTTTATGAGAAAAAGGAGAATTATCAAAGGGGGGTGTGTGTATGTGTGTGTACGTGTGGTTTTGCTGTGGCTGTTTGCCTAGGAGAAGCATGATTAGATCTGAGCAGCGGGGGAATGGGTTGGACATCCCCATAGAGGAGGAAATGAAAGTAGGAGAGAGTGATGGTAGAGAGGACAGTTGAGGCATACTGAAGGCACAAACTAAGACAATAGCAGCATAAATGGGGAGGAAGGGAACCAGAGTGAAGCCAGTCTTGGAAATATAATCTTCTGAACTCGGCTGTGGTTTGGATGTGGGGGTGATAAAGGAGGCACTGAAAATAACACCTTGGTTTTGAGCTCCGGGGAGCAGGTAAAGGCGAATACCTTAGCTGAGATAGGGGTTTTTGCTGGGGAAATGGATTGGGGAACAACCGAAGAGTTCCAATTAAACATGTTGAACTTAAGGTTTCTGGGGCATTCTAGTACAGATGTGTGGTGGGAATCTGGAAATGAAAAGCTGGAGCTCAGGAGAGATAGAAACTAGAAATGCCATTCAAAGTCCTAAAATTGACATAAATGAGTTAATGGTGAATTATTAGAGGGAGAAATATGAGAAGAAATAGGGGTAGGGAAATTAAAGATAGCTTGGATGTCCTGTTAGTCATACACATGGAAGTCAACTTATTCCAAAGCCCACTGATGCTTCTTTCCTCTTCCTCACGCTATTTAATTATCCTTCTTCACCCCCAAATGTATCCTTCCTTCTGCCACCTCTTATACTGGCCTCCTTATTTATATTCTCAGCCAAGAAAGAACTCTTGTAAGTAACCTTTGGCTTTCCTTGTTCCTCAAATCCGATGGATCCTTCTCCTTGGAAATCTCTTCTGTCTAGCACTCTTTTTGCCAATCAGTTTATGAATTTGGGGTCCTCCTTATGTCTGACATAAGTCCCTCCCTGTTCTAGTCCATTCTCCAAATTACCTCTGCGAAGTGTCTTTCTAAGAGAGCAAATTGATTACATCCCCACCTTATGTTGAAACCTCTGTTGGCCTCCTTTGTACAGAATGACATCAGTATCGGTGTGGCTTACAACGCCCATGTCTACCTGTGGCTTACAATGCCCATCTCTACCTGTAGAAAGGCTGATGGACAAATACCAGCTCTTCTGTGACTTTTCCTATTTGGCCCCTTCCTTAGCACTCTGCAGAACTCTGGATGAAACACATGAACAGTTTTTGTGCTATCTGCTATAGTCACGGCCACTGTGAAGGAGTAATGAGAGAGGTGAAGGAATCATAAGGTCAGTGCTTGAGAACAATCAATGAAACGGATGTTAGGGTCCTTGAGAATAATGGTGAGACTGGACAATGGTAACCCAATATGATAAAGGCCAAGATCCTCAAGGTGGCTCCAAAGGCTTGGTAACCTCACTTCAGCCCACCTCTTCAGACTCATCTCAAACCATTCCCCTTGCTTCCTGCAGTCAGATATCATGGGTCTTTTTCCAACATGACCAAGGTCCCCTTTTATGTCCTGCTCTCTCCGGCAGAACCACTTTTGCTTGTCTCTGACCCGCTGACCTAGGTCCAATCTCTATTCCCGTTTCATTCACACAGGGATGGGGGACTGACTCCCAGACTAAGTCAGCTGCCTTGTCTACGTTCTTCTTAAGCCCTGGAACTTTCCTTCACAAACACACCTCATTCTGGCAGATCTTAATAGTCAAAGTATTATCACATCTAGTTCATCTCTGTATGTTATTAAAAACATGACTAACCATTTCCTTCTGAAATGCGGTCCTTAAAAAGCCCAAAGATGGACAGAACCACGTATTATCTATGACCAAGTACAGCTTTCGGAAGGTAAACGCAGATTTTCAAACATGTGCCGCTCTACAGACTCAAAAATCCACGTAGTTCTTACAAACAGTCAAGACCTGTCATTGTCAACACTTACACATTAAATCTGTTTCTCACCATCAGGGAACACTTGCATGTGCACAGGCTGGGGTGATCATGGGAAGGTCATGACCTGCTGAATCCAGGAGAGAGAACGCAGATACGGACGAGTGAACAATAGACACTGCTGACTCGTAGAGCAGGGGGTGCGACCACCATCTTTTCTCTGGCCCTATCACAGCAGACCTGCAAAAAATATTCGTTAAATGAAAGAAGGGGCTAACGTCCTTGAGAAATGAGCACGGCTTAGCCTTTGGTAGATGAGATGTATGGGAAAAAGTGTGGCACAACTGCACGGCGTAGACTTCCCAGGATCACGATGAGCAATTGTGGTCAAACAATAGTCTGGAAACCAGAGTGGGGAGAAGGAAGATTTCAACGGTAGGGAGCGGCACTGTTGAGCCCGTTAAGAATAAGACAGGAAGAGGTCGAGTTGTGTTTCGATGGGAAACTGAGGTTGAATCTGGAGGGCGGGGCTAAGCCTCACTCCTTTTTTTTCAACCCAGAGGTAGACAGAGGCTTCAAGTTTTCCACAGTGACATGAGTGTGCTGTACATGTGTCCCTAACATTGAAAGACCTTCAAGATACTATTTACACCACGGTTCGTTCATCTTGCCCCCAGAGAACAGCCAATGCTGTGAAGGATTGCCGAGATTACTTGGCAGACCTATTACCACCTAAATCTTCCAGTGTGACCAGTTGAGCATGGCTCATTTTCTGAAAAGTGCCATTGAGTTGGTGTCTAGCAGGAGCTTAACATCTATTAGGTCTTTAGACATGCCTGAGTGAAAGGCGCTATATACTAAAATGATTGACTTTCACCATATGCTCCCAGTTGCTCACAGAGGTGAGAAACAGCTGGTTCATCTTGGAGAGGCAAAAACTCAAGTCCCCTGAACGAACAGCTTTTAGACGTTATATTACCAGTTGCGGAATCCATTTCTGATTCGTACTCGCAGTAGCCATTTAGTCTAGATATTTACTTATCCACACATAACTATTTCATTCTCTAATTGCATCTAAATTCTTTGGGGGGGGGAGCGGAAACTGTTATAAAACACGCCCTTGTTACATAAGGGAGCTATATACATACAGCTTGATGGCACACTAATTTATCAATATCCAGAATTATTATAAAGAAGCTGTTTGAAAGTACCAGAACAGTACCAAAGTTTCATTCATTCATGAAATGATTGATTGCATATACTCTGTAGAAATGGATTCATATTTCTGAATACATGTTACTTTATATCCCTCAAAGAGAAAAATACATTTGCACTCAATATGCATTTATAGGATAATATGACACAGGTGTGGTGATATTAGAAAAGAGAAAGCCAACTATAAAGAAGAAAAATAAAAGCTTTACTGAGGAAGAAACTCAGATTTCAGAATGGAGCTGCAGATCTGGAAACAGGAAAATAGCCAAACGTGAAAGATGTTTTTCATATTACAGGGAAGCTCAGTCAACCGAAAATCTCACCAGCAAAGGTCTTAGGAGGGCACGTTATAAGACAAAATCAAGTTTATGACAACTGAGATGTTGATTTAAGCCACCGAGGCCCTGAAGACGGGCTGCGTGGGACCTTGCTACCCAGCACGGAGCTAACATGAAAAAGCCGTGCAGGAGAGACAACATAAAGTAGTCTGACACCCACCCCCCTGCAGGGTTTCATGTTGCTGCTGTGTTAAGTGACGTGCTCCTGTTGTTGAAGAAGCATTCAGCACTGATACACAATTTTAAATGTGTCAGTCTTGATGGTGAGCGCTCCCTTTTACATAGCGGCACATGTATGCACCTTCTTATTGCCGACTCTATTTCACATTAATTTTGTAAACTGATTTCATACGTTCTCAAGATCTATTCATCCTTAGTCCTAATTTTAGGAATTTATGAGATGAAAAAAAAAATAATAAGTTGTGCCAGACATTAAATTTTTACAATTGACTGGAACGGCTCTTTCATGACACGGCTTAGAAATGATACATATCAAAGGACCTGTTACTGAAGAGCCTCGTGGTCAGGAAGGCCAGAGAGAAATTTCTGAATTAGGGACAACTGCATACTTCTGAATGGACCTCATGAGGATTCAATGCAAAAGATAATCTGGAGTCTGCGTATTTTAAATACACTCTAGCAGCCAAGTTAAAAGCTAAATAATCATAATGGCGATAATAATGATAATAACAACAACAACTCATCTGCTAGTTAAGTGCCAAGCACAGTGGCTTTAAATAAATCACCCCATTGGGGCGCCTGGGTGGCGCAGTCGGTTGAGCGCCCGACTTCAGCCAGGTCACGATCTCGCGGTCCGTGAGTTCGAGCCCCGCGTCAGGCTCTGGGCTGATGGCTCAGAGCCTGGAGCCTGTTTCCGATTCTGTGTCTCCCTCTCTCTCTGCCCCTCCCCCCGTTCATGCTCTGTCTCTCTCTGTCTCAAAAATAAATAAAACATTGAAAAAAAAATTTAAACAACAAAAAAAAAAATCACCCCATTTAAAAGACAACGTCATTTACATGGATTTTCTATTTAATCACCATCACAAACCCCCCAGGTAGATACACTGAGACATTTGTTCGGAGAAGTTAGCTTTGTGGTTAAATGGTGAAGAGTGTAGACACAGGAGGGAACCTGGGCTGGTACCGGCTACAGGCCGAACTAACTAACTAACTAACTAACTCAAGCGAGTTACTAACTTCTCGGTGATTTGTGATCCTCATCAAAGAAATAGGAATGCTAATGAAAACTCACTGCAATATTAAAGAGTCCAGATACATATTAAAAGCCCCCAAAGGGTAACTGTTACGATTATCCCCGTTTTAAAGATGAGTAAACTGAGGCCAAGACGGTCAGAAACTTGCAAAAGCCACATAGCTAATAAGCAGCAGATCTAGGATTTGAACTCCAGGAGCGTGACTTCAGAGCACAACCTTTTAGCCATATGCCATCATGGACACCAAATTTTGAGTATCATTGACAAAGAAAGAATTTGACGTTTGGATTTTATAGAAGGTACATGTGTTAAAATTATTTTTAAATTCCTATCCATATTAGCATATGGTTATATAATTACGATCTATATTTAGAATGCAGTCATCCCTTTCCTTCAATTAGTCATAGAGCCTTGCTAGAATTTTAACCCATTCTTAGTTCACACGACTGGTTCCCATTGTCCTGTATTTAAGTCTCCCAGTTTAAACACGCTTTGTTTTTTTACTAAGACAAAATTAAGAAGGAAAGATATTGTATGAACTAATATGAATTTTGTAAATCATAAACACGGATTTTTAAGTATTTTTAAGATAAAACTTTAAAATCACAAATCTAATTCAAATTTGCATCCTTTTAAAATTTCAACTTAAAGTTTTAAATACCAAAGACTTAAAATTTCACGAAAACTAATACTGAGGATATTTAAAGACTTTAGTAAGTAAGGGTAGTATGAATTTTGAAACTCTTTCTTTGTTTTCTCTGGCCTATTTTCTTTTTTAATTTTTTTTCAACGTTTATTTATTTTTGGCACAGAGAGAGACAGAGCATGAACGGGGGAGGGGCAGAGAGAGAGGGAGACACAGAATCGGAAACAGGCTCCAGGCTCTGAGCCATCAGCCCAGAGCCTGACGCGGGGCTCGAACTCACGGACCGCGAGATCGTGACCTGGCTGAAGTCGGACGCCTAACCGACTGCGCCACCCAGGCGCCCCTGGCCTATTTTTTTTAATCATCAAATCCTAAAGAGTCTCGAAAGAACTTAAAATCACTAGAGTGTACTTGGTATCGTTTCAACGTAGTGGCCTTTAGATATTTGGATGCAATATACCACAAGACAGAAAAGTTATGGCTTTGCAAGCGTTTGAGAACATTAATTGTAAGAAAATACCTTGCAAACGACAATGCAGAATCACTTCTCAGGGCTAAATAGACACCTAAGAGAAGAACAGGTCGCCCCAAGTTAGGCACAACTGGCAAATAAATGGCTTGTGGACTGGCCACCCAAAAAATTGTTCCCACTCGGGGTAACTGCTTATCCCCCTTTAGCCTGCTGATTCCCGCCTCACCCACATGGCCCAAATCCAACCCAGGTGAGTCTCCAAGGAATTACGCTGAGAAAAACAAAATCCTGAAAGGTTAAATACTGAATCATTCCATTTCTATGACATTTTCAAATGACAAAATTGTATTAACAGGAATGCACTGGTGATTAAAGGGTCCTCCCTCCGAGGGATATACAATAATGACAGTAGGGGTCTTTGATGATGGAAATGTCCGGTATCTTGCCTGTGGTGTCGGGTATACAAACCTGCACATGTGATAAGTCACACGGAACTGAACGCACACCCGCCACCATCACCACACACAAATGAGATTAGGTAAAATGGGAAATCTGAATAAGACCAGTGGAGCATTTCAATGTCAATCGCCCGGGGGGATGCTACACTATGGTTTTGCAAAATGTTAGCACGGGGGAAGCTGGGTAAAGTATTCATGAGATCTCTGTCTTATTTCTTACAACTGCAGGTAAATCTGCACTAACTCCATCACAAGTTTATTGAAAGAACAAACCAGTGGCAGAAAATGAAAGCGAAAATGAGTGGGGAAAGGTGAAGGAAAGGAAGGCCCAAGGCCACCCGTCTCTCCCCACCTGAGTCGGGCTAACTTTGCTCAGCCCCTCTGTTTCTGGACATGAGTGCCTTTGGCTCTCTGCTCTGCTTTCCAATCCCCACAAGTCTCCCTGTCTTCTAACCTACAGACTCCCGGCTTCCCTGCCCACCTCAGGGGAAGGAGCGGCCACGAACCCTGCCGTCCATGGCGCCAGAGCAACCACGTGGAGCTCCCTCCGCAGTCCTTCTCCAAACACCTAGTCCTGAGCTAGGGACTTAATCCCCAGCAGCCTTCGATGGGCCTTTTTCATCTATAAAATGTGGCTACTCACTGCCTTTGGGGCTGTTGAGGACTAACAACAATAGATTTCAGGCACCGAGAAATAGACCGCTACTCACACATGTCCAACATCTGTGTGTGGAGATTGTATTTCCCCCCGTAGGTCT
Source organism: Prionailurus bengalensis (assembly GCF_016509475.1). NCBI lineage: Eukaryota > Metazoa > Chordata > Mammalia > Carnivora > Felidae > Prionailurus > Prionailurus bengalensis. Next base: position 21,076,419 of record NC_057353.1, on the reverse strand, counting down.
TCATGGAAAAAGAGAAGATTCAGGCAGCCCAGAGGGGACTCCACCAGGCCCCGGGTTGGTAACTCAGAGCAGAACCCCTGAGAAGGTCTGTGAGCAGGTTCCGGGCCGAGAAAGTGGTAGAGAAGCAATGGGATGCGCTCGATAGAAAGTGGGCGGAAGCGGAGGCAGGTGGACAGAAAAGAGGTTGGCTCACAAACAGGAAATGGAGTCGTCTTCCAGAAAGTGTTGGGCCATGAAGGACCAGCGAGGAGGGAGAGTCCAAAATCTAATAAGAAACAACCCCCGGTTTTCAGAAGAGCTTACAGCCTCAGGTTTGGGCGTGGGGTGGGACAGGGGTAGGAAACCTACAAACACTACTGTCAGCTCAAAAGGGCGGAGATGGACGTATAGAGCGCACATGTGAAAGGAACGCAGATACACAGCTGAATCCGGCCGGAGGGAGGCGGGAAGACTTCCCGGGGAGGTGGCTTCCCAACTGCGCTCTAAAGGAATAATAGGAAGACAGGGAAGATGGGGACGGAGGAAGCAGGAAGAGGCGACAGCACAGCACAAGGAGGGCACTTAGGTGTGAAATGTCCTGACATAAGTCACATGGTGGAGCAGGCCTTGCACGGGGGGGTGGGAAGATGGGGGACGCCAGACCATGAGGTGAGAGTGGATCAAAAGGCCCTCCAGGAAGGGCCCACAAGGAACTTCATCCCAAAGGACAAAGGGAGCCCATCGTGGGATTTTAAGTAGGTGGATTCATCATCAGATCTTTGTTTTAGAAAGGTCAACATGCTGCTAAAAAATGAGGACAAACTGATGGTCACGAGAATTTTTTAACTGAGTTCTCTTAATTCTATATTTTTGAAAAACTGTATGCTCTGAGAAACACAATCACTGAACAGGGGAGGGAGCCTTCTTGGGACTGTTTTAGAAAAGCCCATGTGAGGATGCCACGGAATCCCTGCCTTCCATGCACTTCCTGAACTGAATCTGAGTCCCTTTCCCACGGCCCCTTTGCAAATCTCAGTGCCCACAATCTCTGCTTACGGCAAGTCTCTCTGGGACAATGTCTGAGATGTCCTAAATGCATTCAGCAAACTCCATCCCCTTTTAGCGGCACAGGGAACCCTCCCACCCCCACCTCGTGGCCTACAGGGTGGGTTCCTATGGCCGAGGGACTCTGGGCTACAGAGGGCTGAAGGAAACAGCTGTTGTGTGAGGCAAGGGGATAGGGAACAAGGGGCTACAGAGTGTAGGGTGCTGCCTTCTGCATTCGCTCCCAGGGCTAGTGCTGGGTTCTAGGTTGTTTGGGGTTAGGTCACCGCCTTTCCAAGCCTTTGGACCACTCCGGATGCTGTGCTGAGACTCACAAAGGAGGGACACGGGGGCCAAATTTGCCTGCAACAGACCTATGTCATTTGGCAAACAGGTGTTCTAATATCAAGGAACTGATTGCCAACATGTAACCATTGGGGGACTTTACATAAATATGTGCATCTCAAGATCCTTTTGTAGTTTGGGGGTGGGGAGGGAATGGAAGATCTGGCAAAAATGGGCTCTCCCTGAGGCAATAATATGGAGTGTTGCCCAGCAACTTGTGAGGATACTGACATTGGAGGCACAGATTTAGAATGTCAATTTTCTAAAATACAGGGTTTAAGTGGACAACAGAGTGGCTGCTCATTCTTAGCAGTGACTTGAACAGCTCTGCTCCCCTTGTGTGGGAGGCCCTCTCTGGTCTCTCACCACATTCCCTCTAGTGACAGGCTGCACATATTTCCGGTATCACTTCCCATGGGAAGGACTGTTGGTTCCCTCCAGAGCACTCTGTTTTGCCACCAACACACTGGCTTCCCATTATAGCACAGAGACCCACAGCTCAGAACTGCATGAGAGAATTGCTCTCCCTCTAGACAGAGCTTGCTGAGCACAAATACCATTTTCTATTCATTATTGTACCAGAAGCATCTTACATGGTACCTAGTAAATAGTAGACAAACGATGAGGAGGAGGAGGAGGAGAAGGATGGTCATGGTAGTGGTGGTGGTGGTGGTGGTGGGGATATAATATAAGGAAAAGAGCAGTGTATGGGCTTTGAAGTTAGACTTTGCTTCAGATTTCAGCTCTTCTTCACTATTACAGGCAAATGACTTAATCTCTCTGAGCCTTGCTCTCTTTTCCTATAAAATGGGCATACATGATTAATGTGAGAATTAAATCACACAATGAAATAATTCTAACATGACACCTAGATTAATGAGGTCAATAGATATGAGTTACGTCACTCTTTGCATGCTGGTGGGATAAATATCTATGTAAATAGACAGCAGTCCATCATATTTATTACCTAAAGGTTTCTATAAGGGTTTTGACCTAGAAGCATTTTTCTGAGGAGCGTGGATATCTGGGGGAGAGCATTTCAAGTAGAGACCAGGGTGAATTCAAGGCCCCGAGGCCAGATTGTCCCTGGAATGTTTGAGGAAGCACAAGAGAAAAGTGAGGAAGGGACAGGAAGGGAAAGAGTGGTAGGAGATGAGGAGAGAAAAATAAGGGTACAGGGAGGCAAGTCGTGGAGACCTGTGGGGAAGTCCTTGCCTCTTTATCTTTGTAAATCTCCAAGTGAGATAGAAAACCATTGAAGAGTTTTGAGCAGAGGAGTGAAAACCTCTGACACCATGTAGCAGGATCACTTTGGACGCTGTGCTGGGAACAGACTGAAACAGGACAGGGGTGGGACCTGGAGGAGCAGGAGGGTGATCTCCATCTCCAGAGAGGCAGGGAGGTGGCTTGGACCTGGGTGGAAACAGGGGAGGCGGGGAGAAATGGCTGGGTTCTGGATTATTTAGAAAGCAGAGCCAACATAATTTACTAATGGATTAGATATAGGGCGTGGGGGGAAAGAGGAGTGGAAAATGACTACAAAGTTTGTAACTTGGGCAACTGGAAGAATGGAGTTGCTATTTCCTGAGAGTATAGGCGTGGGGGTTGCAAAATCTCTCCAGGCCACTTGGAAGCCACTGGCAAGCTGCGAAGCTTAAATGGTGGAGAATTCAAATTCAAAGTGTCCAATGCAAAAATCATGGCCCTTTCCCTCCTCTCCTGCTATGTCCATCACAATATGTTGTAGAGGCAGAATAGATAATTCTGTCTGGGGTATTAAGACAGACTTCAGGAAAGGTGCAGTATCTGAGCAAGGGACAGAGCGGGGAGACCACAGGGCCATTTTGACATGAACAAGAGCAACAACAAAGGTTGGGAGACCTGAAGGTGTTTGCCATGTATTCTGATGTGTCCTCAACTGTACATAAGGTACATACAGAGTATAGTGTGGGAGAGAAACCTAAAAGGATATGTCACATAATGGAAGATATTGAACGCCATGCTTGGGAGCTAAAATTTAACCATTTGGGCAATGAGAAGCTGTCGAAAAAAAGTAAGAAGTGAGACGGCTTGGGGGCGCCTGGGTGTCTCAGGCAGTTAAGCGTCTGACTCCCGATTTTGGCTCAGGTCATGATCTCATGGTCCCTGGGACTGAGCCCCACCTCAGGCTCTGCACTGACAGCATGGAGCCTGCTTGGGCTTCTCCCTCTCCTTCTCCCTCTGCCCCTCCCCCACCCCCACCCCCACTCATGCACTGGTTCTCTCCCTCCCTCTCTCAAAAAGAAATAAACTTTAAAAAATATAAGTGAGAGGGCGCGGATTGTGTTTTAAGAAAATAACTTTCAAATCAATAAAAATGATTTGGGGAAGCAAGAGATTAGAATCTGGGAGACTAATGTATAATCCAAACGCTCATTACAGTCATGCTATAAAAACAGAAAAGGTATAATTTGAGAAACACTTGGTTGTGAACTTGACAATACTTTGGATTGATCAGGTGAGAGTGAAGGCGGGGAACACGTCAAAGAGATGCAGCTTATCCAGCTGTAAGATCGATGTAATTAACCAAGATGAGGAATGCAGGAAAAGAAGCAAATTTAGGTGGGAGTATAAATTTGGGAGGATACATTGCATGTAGGTGCCGCCGGGTTCACAGAGCCCACAGGCATAGCCACATGCAGATTTTTTCAATAGTCTTCAGTCATCAGTAGAGAAATGAGGGCTAGAAATTCAGATTTGGGAGTCATTAGCTTAGACGCGATATCAAGAGATTTGGATTTAAGTGACACGACCCAGGAGAAAATATTGTCTAACAGGAAGATCAGTCACCGAACCTTGAGAAACCGTTGCCTTTGAGAGGCAAATGGGAGAGGAGCCCGGAGAAGTCGCTAAAGGACAAGAGGACAAGAGGTAAGAGGAGGGCGTCAACCAGGTCAGGTTTAATATGAAGTCAATTAACATGAGAAAGAAACTGCAACAGTATTTGACCATAGGAAGCCCCTGGTAACCTTCAGGAGAGCAGTTTTTCTAGAAGAAAGCAGGATTTAGTGGAAGAAGTAACACCTTAGAAATATGTAGCCTCGGGGCGCCTGGGTGGCGCAGTCGGTTAAGCGTCCGACTTCAGCCAGGTCACGATCTCGCGGTCCGTGAGTTCGAGCCCCGCGTCAGGCTCTGGGCTGATGGCTCGGAGCCTGGAGCCTGTTTCCGACTCTGTGTCTCCCTCTCTCTCTCTGCCCCTCCCCCGTTCATGCTCTGTCTCTCTCTGTCCCAAAAATAAATAAACGTTGAAAAAAAAATTAAAAAAAAAAAAAAAAGAAATATGTAGCCTCGTCTCATAAGAAGTCTGGACATCCAAGAAATCAGAAATGACCACAGCACGCCTAGGAAGATTTTTCCTTGTGGCTGTTTGCTTGTTTTGTTTCTTTTTAATCTTTGTTTTTATTAAAACATGAGGAAACAAGATGTTTATAGACAGAAGGAAAGGATAAGCCAGGGGTGGGGGTGGGGAGGGAAGCATTGCTGATACAAAAAAGGGAAATTTGATGGTGCTGGGGAATACAGCGACATCTGGAAATGTCACAGAGGAGAGCGGGGTCACAAGCACCCTACGCAGCAAGTCAGATTTCAGAGACAACAGGGGAGCCGAAGGAGAGGAGGAAAGGCATCACGGGAGAAAAGCAGAGGCGAGGAAGAATGGAGCTGGGTCCATTCAGTGTTCCTGCCGAAAGAAAGAGCATTTAAGCTCTGATCCTTTGGGGGATGTCATGGGAAGGCACTGAACGCAACAGTCACAAAATCACTTTTTATCTAGATCCATTCCCCCCAGATCAAGAACAGGAGGAGCTGAGCTTGCTTCCCGGGGTGAGGCTCCTGGCGAAACAGGAACTGCACATCTGCTTTGACTCCCTTCAAACTCAGCATGATTTAAAATGAAAAGCTGATACGGTATTTACTTGAAGGGCCAAAGTCAGATGGAAAAATTCTCGATTATGAAATTCCAGCCAAGCCAGAAGAAATCAAAGCCCTGAGGACGACCATAAAGGCCAGTCCAGGCCCACAGTAAGACCGGGATAAAATGGGGATGTGGTTCCTAGTTTAGTTTGTATGTCTTTCCATGTTTCTGCAACAAATAATTTGGGAAGGAAAAAAGTAGGTCTTTCCTTAAGAGAAAAAAAAAAAAAGTGTTCTTTTGAAGGCAGCCAAGACCGGGGCAATATGTCCATAAAACCAGATTTGCCTTATTTTAGGGTTGAAGGTGTTAGGAGGTAACACAGAATGGTGGATTTATAGATCCATTGATATTAGTAACATCTCCAGGAAAACATCAATTTTCCCTCCAGAGAGATACACTAATCTTCAGAAATCTGGGCAGTCAGGTGTGTGGTGTTTCGCTTTATTTTGTTCATTGAAGTGTAGTTGACACATTTCAAGTGTACAATGTAGTGAGTCCCCAAGTCTATACATTATGCCACCATCTGTGACTGTACAGCACTATTACAATACCATTGACTATAGTCCCCATGCTGTAGATTTTGTCCCCTTGACTTATTCATTCCATACCTGGAAGCCTGTATCTCCCACGCCCCTTCACCTATTTTGCCCATCACCACCACCCCCAACAACCCCCCCCCAACAACCAACAATGAGTTCATTCTCTTTCTCCTTTCTGTTTGTCCATTTGATTGTTCATTTGGTTTTTGGATCCCAAGTGTTCAGTAAAAAAGCTGTAGCTTCTTGCATCAGAAATCCCATTTGCCTCCCGGGACAAAGTCTGTGGTGTCTCAGTTCACTGTTTTCTGTTCTGTTATATGCTAAAGTGATTGAGGGGTGAGTTCATCCAGAATTGTTTTTGCAACGGCAGGGTATGGTTTTATTTCAGACCTACTTGCCTCTTACCTGTTTTACTGATACCTAACACTTTATCTTCTACCCACAAGGAAGGAGTTGTTCTTTGCAAAACTATCTTCACTCACCATCCCTGGATTTAACATTGCCTTCCTTGGAATCTCCAAGGCACTTCGCTGTTATATCTCTTAACAGCATGTCTCTCCAAGTGCTTTGTGTAGTAGTTATCAGCGCCCTTGGGATGTGCCCTTCAGTGCCCTCCCACAAGATCTGGGCACAGAGGTGGAAAGCCCTTACTCACCTTTGCATTCCCTGAAGCACCTGGCCCCTTTGTAATCAATCAGTACTGAAGTGATGAAATTAGGAACGAAACCAGAGTAACAGTAGACAGCACGAGTTCACCATCACGTATGGCTTACGGGCAACTGGATGTGCCCTTTACCCTGGAACCGGGATCATCTTATGCATGAAATGACATCTCAGGAGTATACAAGCAGGATGCTAATAATTTTACAGTTACTGCCAATCATACCCCGAGAACTTCTCTGCCTATTTTTCCAAATACAAAATAGAAGGTCCTGAACAAAACAGGTCTAGAGTGCCGGTCTGTGTAGTCCAAATGTGTAGAGTAATGAGACCCTGTAAAACCCTGCTTCATCTGGTGCCAAGACATCTGACCAGCGTGCACCATTATTAAAAGGCTTCCCACCATCCTCAGTCACAGTTCAGAGACTTAAATTTCACAAGTAGAACTGCAGCCTGGGGAAGGCATTCTTTACTGCTAAGGCAACCAGTTTTAGCTCAGCTAGGCAGAGTCTGAGATGGCATGGGAGATTCTTGTGTGTTGAGTTTATTTTTTTAATGGGCATTTATAATAGTTTTGTTTAAAGCACATATCACAGGGGCACCTGAGTGGCTCAGTCGGTTAAGCATCTGACTCTCCATCTTGGCTCAGGTCACGGGCTCGTGGTTCGGGAGTTTGAGACCCTTGTTGGGCTCTGCGCTGACAGTACAGAGCCTGCTTGGGATTCTCTCTCTCTCTCTCTCTCTCTCTCTCTCTCTCTCAAAATAAATAAGTAAACTTTTGAAAAATAAAAAATTTAAATTAAAAAAATTAAAAATAAAAAAACATGTATCCCAGAAATGAAAAGAATAGCTTCTGAAATATATTCTGTTCATGACCCAGGGAAAGTGGACTCACCCGGAGGATCACGGAACTAAGGGAAAGATGTTCTCTGTAAAGCACACCTGTAACTCAGTTTGGACAGCTGAACTATACAGGATTATACCAAAGCCCTGCCAGTAGATAATGGAAATTAATAATTATTGTAATAATTTATCCAGTGCCAGTGCCTGCTCTTGGCCAGACACTGTGTTAGATACCTTGTGTATCTAATGTTGACTTTATCTCTACAAGATGAGCCCTTTCCTCTCAACCCAAAAGATGAGGACACGAAGGCTTAATGAGGTTCAGTAACTTGCCCCAAATTTCTACCCCTATCAAATGCACTAGCTGGGATTTGAAGACAATCTCATTTCGGAGTCCCGTGGACTTTACCCTCTACATGTCATCAAATTTCCTCTGTGAAACACAGATTCTGAAACAGGAAGGGTCATCTTGAGAAAACATGACATTCATTCATTAAAACAAAGTGCACAAAATGTAAGCATACACAATTACCTCACATTGGGTGATCATAAGTATGCATGTAGCAGAGAAGCCCCGAAATACTCTCCAGCTCTATCACATAGTGAGGAACCAGAATTCTGAGTCAGGCCGAACCCAAGTCGCAGTGCCACGCTTTATTAACTGTGTAGGGCAAGCACATCGCTTAAGTCTATTCTTCAAGTCACATCACTCTAAGAACTGAATGACGTAATCCATATAAAGCAGTAGACTGGTTTTTGGTGCAGAGTGAGTTCTTAATGATTTTATTAATCTCTAGTCACCCATAAGCTAGTGCTGCTTCTTTCATCCCCAGGGAAATCGGTTCCCTGACCTGGTGAGCAAAGTCCTTTCAGATCAGGTGTGTGGCCTTCAGCAGCCACATTTATTAACTCTCTAAATGTAGCTCAAACCACCCGGAACAACCTCCTATCTTTCTCCACCCCAACATTCTAGTCTACAGCCCTCCGCTCTACCAGCTGAGCTGTCGAAGGGTACACTCTCCACCCCAACATTCTAGATCCATGTAACCCACCCCCGGGGAAAAGAACTCAAATCTCGCCTCCTTCCAGAGGTGGCTCTGTTCAGGCATCTGCAATAGTACCATTGACAGCCTCCTGTGGATACCTTTGTCAAGGGTTATCTTTCAGCAGAAAAATGCTTTGGACATTCGGACGAGTATTGGCTCAGGTTGCTCTGCCTCACTCCCCATAAGAAGTCACCCTAAATTCTCTCCTCACCATGAGGCTCCAGCACAGGTCAGCTGAACCTCAGCTGCCTCGGGTGGTGACATCAGGACAGTCTATTTGAGAATGACATCCTGCACCCCATTTGCCTGCCCCACCCACCATTCCCTGGTGCAGAAAGTACATTTCTGTTTTCAAATAAATTAGTGCCATAGCTGACTGGATCCAAATGGTTCTTCAGGGAATATCTGGGGGGCAATCCTGTTGCTTTTTTTAATAGCCAAACGTTCTGATTCTCAGAAGGCAAATGTCTTTCTTTTGAGTCTTCTCAGCTGTGGGAAGATAGAGGGTATAGTATGAGAGAGACATAGGGAATAAAAGTGAGAGCTCGGGCAGGACGGCCACACGAGAGAGGCAACAGTTGTACCGAATGTTAGAAAGTGAATGGTAGCTCAAGAAAATGACTTGCAGAGGGATTTCACTCAGTTCTGGACGGCTTCGTTATATGAGACATGGACAGTCACGAAAGATGTAAGGTGAGATCACAGCCTTTGGTCACCACGTCAAGTCTGGTATCATTGTGTTGTTCACCCCCCTGGAGTGAGCCACACATAACCCCTTGTGTCCCTTGTGAAAAGCAAGAGTAGAGTAAACTATCTTGATCCTGGTCAACCTGCATTGTGGCTTCTATCCCACAAAGTCCCCAGGCTAGTGAAGTATTGAGGATCACTCTTTCGTTACCTCCCAGCATCCAGTACAGTGTCCCTGGAACAGATTAGGTGTTTAATAAATATGGATTGGGTTGATCCAGACCACTGCTGAGTCACTTCAGGAATCCTAAGGCAGCTGGAGGCCACCCTCCAAAATTCCAAACAGGTATCATCAGACTGAGATTCATATTAACCACTGCTTTTTAACATTTCACTTGATGGTGCCAGAAGGCATCAGTTCCTTACAAACACTTTAATTTTTATACATACTTAAATTTGAGTATTGCTGGATTTTACTGGTCCTAAGTGGGATTCACCAAGAGAAGTTGAACTTAGCAATTGCATGACTACTTCTAAGCTCACAGCCTTACAGTGGCAGCGGTAAGAAGCATATTACAAGCCCCTTCCCTGAAGATAAGACAGCATTCTTAACTAGGTCACTGTGTCAGCAGCACTGGAGTACTTGAATGGGTATTAATAACTACCCATTTGCATAGTAAGAGCAAAGAAGAAGAGGGTATCCAGGCTGCGTGTGCAGGCTGATCAAATCACAAATGAATCTATTTTACAGGATACCCAACAGCAGATGTCCCTAAATATGGTGATGAAGAGATACCCACAAAAGCAACCACATAAGGATGTCCAAGCTGTTCCCAAGGCATGCGTCCACGGAATCATCTGTTTATGAAGCACGCTGGTCAGAGAAATAGGATCGTCATTCCAGACAGTAGTTATGCTTCCCAGAGCACATTCAGGAGGTGGTCACATGAACACTCTGGCTGGAAGTCATGTCTGGGGCCTAAAATTAGCTCTGATATTAGAAAGGGAACTTAGCATAGGCCTGGATATTGGGCCAAAAGAGGCAAAGACACCTACTTATCTATGAGAATGGACCAAGAAGCTGTGGTTAGGAAGCCCTTCCCGTTATAGAACTACTCTAGAGGATAAACCTGTCAATCCTGGAAGGCTCCCCTTCAAACCACCTTGACTTCAAACACACTGACACAGATGTCATACTGACCAAAAAGATCTGTCACTTATTTTGTTTGTTCCCTTTTGGGCTTGTGTGCTCTGAAAGCACACTTCTCTAAGTCTGGTCTTCCAGTTAGTGTGCCCATGCCCACTAAAGCTACATTCTTCTTTGTAGCACTTAATAGAACTTTCAGTGGGCAGTGAACTTGTCAATTAGAATGTAAGCCCCATGAGGGCAAGGGCCAGGTTCATCTCGTTCACCACCATATCCCCAGGACCCAAAAGCCTGCCTGGAGTCAGACCCCCAATAGAAGTTTGTCGAAGGAATGTGGGCACGTAAGAACACGCAGCAAACATCTTCTGGCCACCCGGCATGTGCTGAGAACTGCGCTAAGTGTCAATTCGACAAACAAAAAGAAGTCAGAAGCCATCAGAGCCACGCTCGCTAGATCGGTTAGGAGCAATATCTACCCACTGGATTAAAGAGCTGAAAAACTCTAAAACAAACAAGAGCTAAGTCTGGATGCCTCTTTTCTCTCCTCCCCTTCCCAAGCCACATTTCATACCACAGTTACGGTCTGGCCCCTGGCAGAGTTTTGCCAATTCAGTTGTTGTCACAGGGGCCAGGGTAGTGTGAAGTGCAGAGAGCAGTTGGTCAGCCATGTGCCATGTCGCCGTGTCAAGGAGCGTCAGTAAAGTTGTTTTCAGGCTAAGGAACGAGCACGGGGTTGATAAAATACATTCTCTACGACCACCAGGTGCTGGCTCTTTAGAGGCACCTCCCAAAGATTCATCACATTCTCCAAGCCAAGAGCACGTAGTAACTGGGGAGGCTCAGTCGCCTGTCCCGGCCTGCTGGTCACTCACGAGTATAAAGGACATCCCCACAGAGACGGAGTCTGGTTGGGTAAAAGCTGGCTGTCTCCTATAACGGTGTGGTGTGGGGGCTGCTGCGTCACCTATGGTGTCGTTAAAAACATTCCATCTCCATCCCGGATCTTCAGAATGAGACTTCATCGAGGAGAGCCCATCAATCTTTATTTTTTCACGATGCTCTGATTTTTAAACGCATTCGATTTGAATGCCATGGTTTCTCATGATTTTGTAGGGGACTAGCATAGAGAAGTTTCTCTAGCAATAAGGGGCTGTGCTATAGAGGGTCTGTGAATCCCTTGTTTGTGTGACTTTGGCCTAAGAAACATGCCTGCAGAAGCCTGAAAAAAAAAAAAAAAGAAGAAGAAGAAGCTGGGGAGTGTGGGGATAAATTTAAAAACAAGGGTATCTTCACCCAGTGGTTAAACAGTAAAAAGTACAGGTCTGTAGAAGAAAACAGGTAGGTCATGTTATTCAAATACATAGAGCACATCATGAATTTGGCTTCTGCCAGCTTCCCGGCACTTTTAGGCTGAAATCTTGGGCTAATTATTTTCCATAACTAATTATAGTTAATTTAATTATTGACCGATGATCTTACCTCTTACAGGAGCCCCCACATTAAAACTTTTAAAACATCCAGCTCCGATTAGGGCATGGAGAATTGGGGGCTCCCATACACTCTTAGGGGAAATCAAACATTGAAGTAGGCTTTTTGGAGAAGTTGCTAATAATTACCAACTAAAAAATTCATTTTCCTTTTAACTCAGCAGTTTCGCTACTAAGCATTAACCCTTATTACACCAGCCATATTACACCTGTCAATACGTGCCAGTAATATGCGTACTGCTAACGTCAAGACCCCCGACTAAGAAATGTGGTAGCACTCATCTTATTTGCTTTTCATTCTTTATAAATTTAGTGTACTACTTGTGTAATATAGTATTAATAATGTACTATATGTAATAATATCATAATTACTAACAACGTAATATAACATCACTAGCATCAAGAAGGCGATTAACACTTAATGAGTCCCGACCATGCCAAGCATTTTCCTGGGACTTGAGCATAACCTCTTCAACAAGCCTACAATTTGGATACGATTTTTCCCCCCATTTTTCCAGAAAACTAAGCCTCAAAGGGGGTAGGCAACTGGTGCAGGGTCATGGCTGATAAATGCAGAATCAAACTCCGAGACTTTTCCTCGAAACCAGCTCTCTTTTAGACTACAGCGCCAGGAAAAAGAACATCCAAGAGCGTTAATACTTCGAGAAACATCAGCACTATAGGGTTTCTGAATAAACTTACCTCGCTTCAATATAACACTTTTAAAAATCAAGAAAGATCAGGAACTATTATATAGAAGGAGCCATTAGAACCAAAAAAAAAAATCACTTTCAATATTTTAAGCCAATTTTAATGACTTAAAAGAGTGGAAAAACACTCATGATGCTTTTTCTACCTCTTTTCAGCTGCTTTCCTCTTGGCTCACAAACTCCCATCACTGTCTCACAGCAGTGGAAGAATTATTTTTATCTCACAGAGGACTTGGAGATTTCTTCCTAATAGCTCTGTTCAATTCTTGGGTAAATAGGAATAATTCCACTGCCTCTTTAAAACTTTGTCGCTTGTGTGCATTATACGGGATGCTGGGGAATGTGTGGAAATGTGCGGCTGGGCTCAGATTCGCAGCCTGAGGTTACAAGGCTCCACGCCAAGTTTTCACCTACATGGAATCATTCGGCAGGCTTAACCACTCTGCCTCTACCCTAAGGAAAATACTAACATGATTTAACTGCAGTTAAGAATTCCAGTAGGTACTTACTAAATGTGGCATAATCTTTTCCATGCGTAGAGAAAAGGAAATCATTTTGCTAATCTTTGCCTCACTCAAAACAATCACGTTTCAGAGCTCAATTCTCCATCAAAGCTGGAACAATTTAATAAACTTCCAATGGATTTGGTAGAAAAGATGTCATTATGGGAAATCCAACAAATTCGTGGGTACAAGAGCTTTACAAAAAAGGTGTACGTGGCTAAAATACATCAAAAACATTAAATGGTTTTCTTTGATACAATCGCTTTCACCCTTTGCTCGGAACTTCTCTTAGCACGATTCTCTTCATTATTTAAGATCGTTTGGGGGATGTGATGTGGGTGCAGGGGAATACACTAGTCAGTCACATGGAGAGAAGGGAGAAATTCACAATGCAAATGATAGGAGAGTGAACCTCCCAGAGAGGAGAACTACATGAAAGGGGATAGCATCTGGAAGAGAAAGTATTTCTGGCCAAACCTGTGGGACCGCAGGCAATGTGGTTATACCTCTGTTTGTAGTTTCCCTGTGATCTCTTGCCAAGGGCAGATAATTTAGCAACGGTAAGAATAAAGGAATGATTTACCTTATAGCTGATGTGGCAGGAAAATCACTTTTGAGTATTTTTTCACAGGCAATGGGATAGTAAAGACAACAGCCCGGGTTTACAATGAAAAGGTAGCACCATCTATAATGAAAAGCCAGTTCAGAGACCCTTCTAAGGAGTGAAGACCACAAATTTGAAGTGAAGAAAATCCAAGTCAAAAGCCAGGTCAATGTTCAAATACGTTTATTTAGAAATTCACAGGCAAATATTTCAGTTAAAAGGACGAACTTAGCTGTTGCTGCTTCTACCAAGATGGCTTAGCAATTTGTGACTTTCTATGGGCACAGCAGTGGTCTAGAGGCTTCATAAAGATCTGGTGGGGGTGGTGGAACAGGTGGCTGTGATCAGTTTGATTGCCTCTTGGGGAGGACGGTGTAAACCATGTTGCAAGCTAAAGAGTAAACCATATGAGTAATTTTAAGGAGGTGTTTAATGCCCAAGGTTGTTAGATGAGATATTTTACCAGTAGGAATGAGTTTAAACACAAATGGCCCTAGCGAAGAGAAATGTGTCAGAAATAGCTGGGGCTAGGGGCACCTGGGTGGCTCAGTCGGTTAAGCGTCCAACTTCGCCTCAGGTCGTGATCTCACGATTTGTGAGTTCGAGCCCCGCGTCGGGCTCTGTGCTGACAGCTCAGAGCCTGGAGCCCGCTTAGGATTCTGTGTCTCCCTTTCTCTACTCCCTCCTCCCCTGCTCACGCTCTGTCTCTCTCTCTCCTTCAAAAATAATAAACATTCAAAAAAATTAAAGAAAGAAAGAAAGAAAGAAAGAAAGAAAAAGAAAGAAAGAAAGAAAGAAAGAAAGAAAGAAAGAAAGAAAGAAAGAAAGAAAGAAAGAAAGAAAGAAAGAAAGAAAGAAAGAAAGAAAGAAAGAAAGAAAGAAAGAAAGAAAGAAATAGCTGGGGCTACACAAAACTGAAGAGTTTATGGTGAGACCTCCTAGTCCCGTAGAAACATGTTCTGCAGTGAAGACGGAAGAAAAGACAAATGAAAAACTTCTTCCTGAAGTTTAGGAGTTGATGCTATCCTATAAGGTATTTCTCTAATTGGGGAATTTCGATATTTGTTATGATAGGTAAGGACAGTGCAGAGCTACTAATAGCTCTCCAATGGCCAATTTATTCTCCCCTTCCGGGAGAACCCCATTTTTTTCCAGGACTGCAATGTACTCATTTACAAAGAACTAAAGAAATGACTGTGTTTTCCAGCCTCCTTTAGTTAGGAGCGCTCACAACTGTAGTTCAAGAAATGAAGTGGAAGCAAAAGGGACTGAACAGCCTTTAAAAATTTGTCAAAGGCTATTGACGCAACTGGGACATGCTCCTTCTGCCCTTTTCCTTCTCCCCCCTGATATGTGCACAGGTTGGCTTGGACTCAGATGCCATCTTAGGAGCATAATGACAAGAGACACATCCTGAGAGTGGCAAAGGGGAAGCCCAAATTCTTGATTTGCCAGGAAGCTGCCACCTCAGACCTGAGCTACCTAACTCCATTCTTCCTTTGCATTAGCTAAAAATGACTCCTAATTTATTTAAGCATTGGGGGGTTTTGAGGAGGAGAGGATAAAGGGTGGGGTGGGGGGGTCCCTATTACTTACAGCAATGCCACAACTCACTTACAGAGACTAAGATGCATATTGGACATTTTCTGTCCCGTTCGACTGCTAGAGAACCATTCCTCTGGTCTACCAAGCTCAGATGTTTCAAATGCAAAATTTCCATCTTAACTTATCTAGAAGTAAATTACTATCTGGTCCCTTTACTCCCAACACTAACCATTTATCCAGTGGAAGGGATGAGAATTCTAACTTTAAGAGCACTGTGGAGATGCGTGGGTGCTTTGTTGGTTAAGCGACTCTCGATTTCAGCTCAGGTCATGATCTCGTGGTCGTGAGATCGAGCTTCGTGCTAGGCATGGAGGCTGCTTGAGATTCTCTCTCTCCCTCTCCCTCTGCCCCTCCCTGCTCACTCGCTCTCTCTCTCAAAAAAAAAAAAACAAAAAAAACAAAAAAAAAAACAAAAAGAGCACGGTGGAGGTCATTCCACAGTGAGGCTAAGTAGAGGTGAAGGGGCACACTGGGGCATGCACATCGTTTCCCACCACTCAGAGATTTCTACTAATCTTTTTGATTGCCGCTCAAAACTCCATCCAATGTTTTAGAGAAATCAACTAACTAAAAATCTAACTCTTTCCAATATCTCTACCTTCCTTATAATCACATTCAGAAAAAAGTAAAATTATGTTTAAAAATAGCTGAGATAGACAAAACTGAAGAGTTTACTGTTAGTGCTCCCAACCCCACGGAACCATGTTAGAAGAAAAGAGAAATGGACAAAATTTTTGTTGGGATTTTAGGAGTATCTTAAGGCTTTAAGGAGCATTTAAAAAAAATTTTAGGTTTATTTATTTTGAGAGTGAGAGCAGGGGAGGGGCAGAAAGGGAAGTACAGAGAGAATCCCAAGCAGACTCTGCACTGTCAGCACAGAGTTTGATGTGGGGCTCAAACTCACAAACTGTGAGATCATGACCTGAGCCAAAATCAAGAGATGCTTAACTGGCGGAGCCACCCAGGCGCCCCTCAAGGACATTTTAAGCATGAATTTCCAGGCAGACTTCAAATAAGAGAACTTAAAATGAAAAGTGATTGTAAAATAATTAAATGATTTTTTTTTATTCCCCAAGTTTCCATTTTGAGAATCATTTACCTCTAGAAATGAGGAAGATAGAGGCAGCTGTAATTCACTGTTCTAGGTATCTCAGACCATCTGCAGACTCAAAATGTAAATAATGAATTGGTTGGGGTTGGCCAAATCTGCTCTGTCGAGCTTACGGTGCCACTGACAGACGGGTGTAGGAGGACCTTCCAGTTCAAGAAAGACCAGGATGTACAGGAGAGATGGGCTGGGGTGGAGGAAAGAGCCCACCTACTGCCTTGCTCCTCCTCTTCCGACCCCACCCACTCTGTGGAACCCTTCAAGGATCTTGACAACAGAAAGCAAATCCAGCCCTTTAATGGTGACCGTGACGGTGAGACGCAGGGGCTTGTTCTTTGTCCAGCATGGATTGATCGGCTTGTGTATGAATCCAATGTTAGCCCCACAGCAGTGGGGGACACCATCCTCCCCACTCGAAGACCTGGAGGTTAAGTGGACAGTTAGGGCCAGTTATAGCGGAAGGTAGAGATTTTTACAGCAGTGATGGGTCTCCAGAGGCCAAGTTCCACGTGGCTTCATCCTACAACCTCTTACGGATGAGCTTCCTATTTTAAAATGTGGATGGAAAGAAGGAAAGGGAAGTGTAAAGCAGCTCGTGTTTATTCTCAAAATGGAGAACGGTGACATATGCAGATTAGATAGAGGGTGACTTTGGAAGCAAATGTAGCACAAACTCTGGGGTGACAGACCTGGGTTTAAATTCCAGACTTATGATTACATGAAAAGTGGAGGTGATAGGAGGCACTCTTATTGTCCAGTGACCTACTTTCCAAGAAACCAGTCCCAACTTCCCTTAAAGAATGGTTTGCAAGGAGTTGGAATCACATACTGAGCACCAGCTACCCTGAACGAAACATGCTCCAGGACTCCCAGAAAAGCTTCCTGGTTGGAGTCTTGAGTTTGTAAACATACACTTTTGCTTTAGATTTTGTTACTTTGATAAAAATAGCCACGTTTTCTTTTTTTTAATTTTTTTTAACGTTTATTTTTGAGAGAGACAGAAATGGAGTGTGAGCAGGGAAGGGGCAGAGAGCAAGGGAGACAGAATCCAGAACAGGCTCCAGGCTCTGAGCTGTCAGCACAGAGCCCGACGCGGGGCCCGAACTCACGAACCGGTGAGATCATGACCCGAGCCGTAGTAGGACGCTTAACCGACTGAGCCACCCAGGCGCCCCCCAAATAGCCAAGTTTTCTAAAGATGAGTCCATGTACAAGTTTTGATAATATTAAGGGACACCGTATCTTATCATAAGTATCATACTAATCTTATATCTTATTATAAGAGAAACAGTAATGATGTCAAAAAAATTTTGTTTTACTGCTACTGTTATTACTGTATGACTTGGAGGCAGCAGGAGAGTTTGGAGGAGCTTCCTGGTGCTTCCACTGGGAAGGAGGAGGACCGTCCTGCTTTAGAAGACGTAAGAGCTTTTACTGCTGTGGTGAAACAGGGGCCTTGCCCCATGTTGGGAAAGTGAGAGCTCAGGTGAGGAAAGGGCCAGTGATGTGAGCTGCCGAGGCAGAGATGGGCCCCTGGCTGCCTCGGGAGAGCATCCGAGGTGGGCAAAGAGAGGGGGGGACTGCCCCAGACCCTGGCAGGGAGGGCTTGAGAGGCCAGTGGTCCCTCGGTGGGGATTCAGATCAGAACGCGGTGGGGTGATGCAGTCAGGGCCGCGCATGCCCGAACATGCGGTGGCGGATGGCTGTGAAAGTTGGGGAAGCGAGGGTTGGTGGCACGATACATGTTTTGAATTTATTTCCCGATTTCTGTGCCAGAGGCTTTTTTTTTTTTCCGCATGGCTTTTTTTTTTTTTTTTTTCAGACGTATGGTCAAGTTTTCCATCAGGTTCCATCCTAGCGACCACAAACGAGACTTACATTTCTGGGTTTGGAGTTGCTCGTGTGGGCAAAACCCGGCACTTGTACAAGCAGAAGTGTACGTGAAGAAGGAGTTCTCAGTCCCACTTCGCTGTGGAAAAACCCAGCCCACGCCGCCGACATCCACACAGCAGTCGACGCTGGCACTGAAGGGTCTGCGCCATATTGCCTCGGGCCACAGGCCAAGAGCAGGTGCCGTTCCCCTCAAAAGCATGCTAGTGCATTCTGGAGCCAGAACTGGACCTCTAAAGAATTGTCTCAGGCAATATCTCAAACTACATGTATGTGGGAGGCGGCCCCAAGTGGGACTACAGTCTCAGGTGACTGCCCTGTCCCTACTTCGAGCTAGCTGCTAATAATACCAAAAAATGAGAACGGCGCTTTTAGCAGAAAAAGCATTCTCTAACTGCCAAAATATATTTTTCTCTCAAAAGGGAAACAACCCGGCGCAAGAAAACCTTTTAGCTGCTTGTTGACCTGACGTCATCCTCTACAGCTCTATGCTAATTACCTCTCTGTTAATTAAAATCTAGAGTACTCATAACACCTGTAGCCCAGCTTGGACACACTTGTGATTCATGACCTTCAACTTCAAAAATCAATTTCAAAAAGATACTGCTACAATTTTTCTTGCCTGGTGGGACCCCAGGAGTCTCTCCACAAAAACCCTTGATTTGTTTCCAGAACTTACCTCATGACTCCCGTTGTCTCTGGGAAGTGGTATCGTTCTAATGGGATCTCAGCGAACTGTTAGATCAGCCAGTTCAGCCCAATTCCCAAGCCAGGAAACAGCCCTTAGCAACCTTCAGTATGTCTGCATCCTTTGAAATGGATATTTTAAAGGTAAAGATAAATTATTTCTGAGTCTGAAGAAGACTTTAGATATTGTCAAAGGAACCCTTTTTCCTGCATGTGAACATTTTTCTAGAAGTTGAAGAAGCCACGCTTCCCACAAGTGTATCTTTAGAAAGCTGCATTCACTGTAATTATACCTGACTTAAAAAGCACATTAGGCAACTGTGTGTGTAAGTAAATGAGGATCCTCAGCTGTGTGACTCCCGAAGTGCCTGGTAAAGATTACAAAGTTCCAAATAGGTAATAAGCACTTTGTGGAGGGCAAAATAACAGAGTTCCGTTTTCATATTAGCAGGGTGAATCTTAGATTTGTGAGAGATGAAGGCGTTTTGCAAACTATAGCAACACTACTGTTCCAGTTCAGGCCACTTATACCAATGTGACTTGTTACCCTTTCTGACAGGGTTTGCTCACAGGCTCTTAGTCTACTTCATCATCATTAGAAACAATGAGTTGTACTCTGAAACTTCAGAATTCCCAAGCAAGACGATGCAGTATATTAAACTCTTGTAGCCATCTGTGTTACGAAGCATTTCATACACACATGCATGCATACACATGTGTATAGACCTACGTTCATATACACATATGTATCAACATACAAATATATATATATATATGTATACACATACTTATACATATCATCATTTTGCGCTCTGAGATCTCTCTTGTGCTACGGGATGATCCTCATTGACTTTAAAAATGATCAGGGATGGGGCGCCTGGGTGGCTCGGTTGGTTAAGCATCGGACTCTTGATTTCAGCTCAGGTCATGATCTCGCGGTTCATGAGTTCGAGCCCCACATCCAGCTCTGCACTGACAGTGCAAAGCCCTGCTTGGGATTCCCTCTCTCTTCCTCTCTCTGTGCCCCTCCCACATGCTCTCTCTCTCTCTCTCAAAATAAATAAAGTTTAAAAAAATGATCAGGGAGGGTGATAATCTTAGATATGGCAGGTCTTTTCTCATACAGATCCCCATTTATTGGGGATTAAAGAGAGTCACTTATTACTACTAGGAAAATGGCTCTCCTCAGAAAATCCTATGGATTTTATGGGGCAACTGGGTGGCTCAGTCAGTTAAGCCTCCGGCTCTTGGTTTCGGCTCAGGTCATGATCTCACGGTTTCATGAGTTCGAGCCCCGTGTCAGGCTCTGCGCTGGCAACATGGATCCTGCTTGGGATTCTCTCTCTCCCTTGCTCTCTGCCCCTCCCCCACTTGCACTGTCTCTGTCTCTCTCAAAATAAATAAATAAACTTAAAAAAGAAAGAAAGAAAATCCTATGGATTTTAATGTGCTGTTGAGTATTTTCCACAGGCACTTTTTTCATCCTTCTCACAGAGCCTCATCATCTCCTAAACTAGTTCTCCCACAGGGGCGATTTCTGCCCCCAGTGGACATTTGGCAATGTGTGAAAACATTTTTGGTTGTCACAATTGGTGGTGGGGGGGGGGGGTTGGAGGGGGGGAGTGCTGCTGGAACCCAGTGAGTAGAGGCCAGAGATGCCTGCTGAGCCCCCTGCAAAGCACAGGACCGCCCCCACAACACCTGCACAATAACGGGTCACCAGGCCCAAAATATCAGTAGTGCCGGAGCAGAAAAATTCCATTCATTAAAAGTCCCTCCCTCACTCAACATTTATGCTGCCCTTCCAACATTCAAAACTGAGTTAACTCTGATTACCTAGAAGACTCCTCTCACTAATCAACCAAAAGCATGTTGACGTGCTGGTAACTATTCACCCTTGAACGCCAGAATCATTCATAGCCCAGGTATTTAGCTCTAGAAATACACCTGTCCTCTCTCAGATGCAAAAGTTGGTTAAATCTAGTTAATGCATCCATCGGGACATGGTATATAATGAAAGTTAGGGGTAAAAAAAGAGTTATGTGTACGAGCTTCCTAGGGCCGCTACAACAAATTACCACAAACTGGGGGAGGGAGGAGTGCTTAAAACAGTTTATTCTCTCAGAGCTTTGGAGGCCAGAAGTATGAAATCAAGGGGTCAGCAGGGCTGTGCTCCCTCTGCCATCTCCAGGGGAAAATCCTCCCTGTTTTTTCTGGCTTCTGGTGGCTCCAGGTGTTCTTTGGCTTGTGGCCCCATCATTCCAGTCTCTGCCTCTGTTGTCACATGGCCTTCTGTCCTGTGTCTTCTCGTTTGTGTCTTATAAGAAACTTGTCACTGGATGTAGGGACCACCTGGGCAATCAATTAATTATATCTGCAAGGGCCATTTTCCTAAATAAGGTCACATTCACAGGTTCCAGGTAGATAGATCTTTTGAGGATCTATCTCCCAAGATATCAACCCAAGACAGTGTGTGTGTATTTACACAAAATTACAGTGACAAGGCTATGCTCACAATAAGCAAAACATTTTCTCAACGTGTAAAATAAGGTTTAGCATATTTTTACTTGGATCAATAGTCTCCCTACAACTTCTGTCTTTTGAATTTAAAACTCCATCATCTCTATCTATGAACTACAT
The DNA here is from genome assembly GCF_016509475.1 of Prionailurus bengalensis. Lineage (NCBI taxonomy): Eukaryota > Metazoa > Chordata > Mammalia > Carnivora > Felidae > Prionailurus > Prionailurus bengalensis. The sequence goes on along the minus strand of NC_057353.1, from coordinate 21,054,943 downwards.
CAAATTGTTTACAATAAAGACCAGGTATCAGAAAACCTGGTGGCTGGAGAGAACTTCAGAGAGAAAGTAGCAGGCTTACTTCTGGATACGTAGGATGTATGACACAAAGCAGAAGAGGTGCAGCTTCAGAAGGTACACACTTCCACAATCCTTCTAAGTAGCTCTCCAGTGATTCATGGTTTCATCGGGAAAAGGCAAAAACAGAAGATCATGGAACGCAAAGGAACCTCTAAGAGAAAAAAGACCTTGAAAGACATTTCGTTAAAATCTCTTTATTTTAGAAATTAGGAAACTAAGATCCCAAAGACTTTCATCTTTGGTTGCTTGCTCTCCCATGTCTTAACTGACGCAAGATTAGAAACTCAATTAGAAGCTCATCATTCTTGACCAGTGTTCATTCTCTACATGTTACATGATATCTAACCTACTCTCTTCCCACTATAAAGTAAACCCATTCTTCTGATCTTGTTTTAGTGGAAAGAGAGAGGAGGCCCCCATCCATAAGATGTATTCTCTTCTTACACTCTGTATAGTCAGGTCAGGCTACCATAACAAAATACCCTAGACCTTATGTCTTAAACAACAGAAATCTATTTTCTTGCAGTTCTGGAAGGTGGAGGTGTGAGATCAGGATATCATCATGGTTGGGTTTTTGTGAGAGTGCTCTTCCTGGCTCACAGGTGACCACCAACTCACTGGGACCTCACATGCCTTTCCTTCGTGTTTGTGCAGAGAGAGAGAGAGAGAAAGAGAGAGATAAGGCCACTAATCCTATCAAATTAGGACCCCACCTTATCAACTCATTTGCCCTTAATTACTTCCAAATACAATCACATTGGGGGTTAGGTCCTCAATGTATGAATTTTGAGAGGACGATTCAGTCCATAGCACAGATCCTATCACCTTATGTCAATAAAAAGTATTATACTTGCAAGAAACATTTTTCTATAACTCTGTGATTTGCTCCATGTAACAAATTGAGAAACTGAGGCTCAGAGAAGTCAATCGGTTGGCCCAAGTTCATACAGTGAATAAGATGCAATCCAGAACACAGCACATCTTCTTTCTGGATTCTGGAGCTCTTTCCCAGTGTTCAGGATGACCTTGTGTACTGGTCACCTGTTAGTAGTTGTCCTTATAAAGCATCTACAAGCACTGTGAAAACAAATGGCTTCTAACAAGGCCCTTGGAGAGACCTATGGAAATCTAACATTGTAATTCTTGTACATGACCATCTGACACATTAGTGACTTAAACCCCGTAGAATGGAAACAGTTTAATATGTCATCTGTTCTCATGCGCACCAGGACTATGGCTCGAGAGAGGATTCAGCTGTTCCCACAGTAAGCCAACAACTCCTACAAAAAAAAATTTTTTTTTTAAATCGTAAAGGCATAAATGATTATTCACGGTGACAAAAGCACAAGTATTTCGAACAAGAAAACATTATGTTAAAGAATGTAAGAGGGAAAAAAACCACCCTGATACAGATTCATTCACTGAGTTTTCCAATGTAACTTCTAAGATGAAACACACAAGAAACGTTTTATGCCACTATATAGTATGAAGGTTTTACCAAATATAAACAGCAAAAATACCATCTGTTGATAGTGATACGTATTTCTAGATGATTCGGGGTATAAACATAGAAACGTAACATGTAAGATATTTTTAGTTAAAGTTAAAAAAAGCTTTTCCCACTTATGTTTGCTAGTAAAAATTATTAATTTTTATAGGTATGATGACACTGTTGTTACAGAAGAATTACTGTAGAGATTCAAATGGAAGCAAATATTGAGAAATGGAATGGGATAGGTTTTAGGTCTGCAATGAACTTTCAAATTAAAAAATGAAGCAAATAATGTATTAAATCTCATTTATGTATATGGTAGCTCATTACACTATTCTTTGAACTTTTATCTCTGATTTTATGTTTTGAGAGATTGTCTAAAAATTTACAGTAAGAACAAAAAGAATGAAGTTACCAAAATCTTAGAAGCAAAATATAAATAGTGTATTATTTAATAGAATATGACTACTCGGTACTGCATGAATGGCTCACATAAGAGGAACCCAAGAGAAAAGATGCACACACACACACACACACACACACACACACACACACACCTGTTCAGAGAAACATACACATTTTTCCAATGTCTGTTACTAGGAGGACACATTGATCGATAGATTTGAAGCAACCATAACTATTTTTAGAATTAAAAAAGAGAATAATAATTTCATTTTGAGTAGGCTAGGCCTGTTTGATTTTTTTGACATACAAAAAAAAAACTGTACACAATTAATGTATACAACTTGATGATTTGGGAGGTAAGGGTACACCCATGAAACCATGACCATCATCTATTCCATAGGCCTTTCCACCATCTCCCAAACTTTCCTCCCACCCTCTTATTTATTGTTGTTATTTTTTGTGATAAGGACCCAACCTAAGACATACCCTCTTAGTAAATCTCTAAGTACACAATACAATATCATCAACACCAGGCACAATGCTATCCAGTGGACAGTTTGACCTTGATAGCCAGAATTCTTCATTTTCTGATCCAAAACAAATACAAAGACGCACCTTCAGGAGAACTGAATCCACACGCACCTACTATTAAAAGCAGAGTTTGTGTGGAAAGCACTCATGAGCACACACACATTCTCTTTAAGCTTCGATTTGAAAGACTTTTTGAAAGGTTAGAAACCTTCCCCCCAAGGGTATTCAAAAAGCCAGAAGTAGCTTTTTGTCACTTGCTCTGAATTTTTTCCCCCAAGACGAAATACAGGAAGCCAACTCAGAGTAGCTAGTAAATTCAGTCATTTTAAGGGCTCCATACTTCCCCCTCTTCTCTCCCTCTCAGACTCCATTCTTGCCCCTCCCCAGAAGTACAGCAGCCAGATAGCAGACAGAGAGCACCTTGAGTGCAAGTGGAGCCTCCGGCCTACCTGAGGGGCTTTCATTCAAATAAAGCTTCCCATTTTGCCTCTCTCATGAATGGTGTATGTGTGAGAGCAGGAGGTAAATACGCCAGGAAGACAAATCTGGTCACACACTCAGAGGCTCCTCACTCCCGTCTTTGGAGAACACCATCTTGCCTCTGGAAGCCATTAGTCCCCATCACCTCCCAGTTTGCAGCTACCATAGTAAATTCATTATTTTATTTGACAAATAACTCTGCGTTTGACCTCACATGACTAGAGAATGTGGGAACGCGTGGGGTTAGGAAAGATGCTAAGCCAAGTTACAGGAAAGAAGACGAAACCTCACCTCATAGGAGGAAGACAAATGAAGTGTGCATAAGTGCAAAACACATCTGTGAGCTCTCGCACAACTTAGCCCTGGGAGTTTACAGGAGCAAATGCCACACCTCAAATACCGAGTGGCTGGAGACAAAGAAGCAGTGTGATCAGTTGACCGTCTCACAATTTTAGGAAAAGCTGAAATTGTAGATATAATATTTTCCTATTAACAAAGAAATAATTGTTTCTTTAAAAAATATTCACCTCTAACCCCATCCCTGGGAAATGGTACGCTATTAGCACCTTGATCCACAGACTTCCAGATGCTTAGAGAGGGTTTCCCTGCGAAATCTAGCTTAAAAAATGACCCAATCCATCACTATCGGCCCCACTGTGAACACTTTGGTAGCAAAGGTCAGAAAATCCACATCAGACTGGTTGACGCAGGAGGGATATTAATCCAGAGGCTCAAATGAGGTCTCTCTCAGGTCTGCCGTCCTTCACAATGGCTTCATTTGCAGATGCCCTGTGATGAAAAGAGGGCCACGCAGTAAAAGGCTATCTTCTCCCAGATTTAAATCCCTGAGGTCATAAGCTCCCCTCCCTACGAGTTGCTTTTACAAAAGACCAAGTAATGGCTCCAGTTGCATTGTGTGGTCATCCATGAACCGACTACTTTGGTCAGGGGAACACAATGAACTCAGGAATGCTAAATGCCCGGGAAATAGAGAAATGAGGAAGAATGCCTTTTTTCTGTCTCTACGAGTGACCAATCAAGCAGTGTTGCTTATGCTATAGTGTTGCAGACTGTATGAAGACTTCTTTAAATTTCTACTCACAGCCTCCTGAATGTACCAGGCCATACTCACAATGGTCGTTTCATCTTCCCAACTAGTGACCAAATTTTGTTACTGACAAGCATCTCGCCTGGTTCCTTCTGCCCTCAGGTCAATGGTTCTCCTGGGTGGCTCCCAAGTCCCTTGGGATATAGACACCTGGCGTCTATATTCCAGCTGACTTTCAAATGAGAGTGTCCCACTCTGTCACCCATCTCTCTCTTTCTCTATCCCTGACTCTGTCTTGCTCTCTGGCTCTCTCTGCTTAAAACATCAAACTCTTCCTCTTTAGCACTGTGCAATGTTGTGTCTGTTCAGAGGGCCTTTTGAAAGACAGCATTTGGTTGACTTTCAGATCATTGTTTTATGTATATTGTGGAAGACAAGACACTAAAGAGAGATTTGGCTCCACCTGGAATATACGTAATTACATAAGAGAGCACAGATGTGATGGGTCAGATGGTACTGGGGGTTGGTGGGTAAGACTGGAACCCTACTCTATCATGTTGCTGCCTCCTAGGGATGCTAACTGCGTCTTCATGGAGTAAAAGAGTTCTGGTGTAAATTATGAGTGGACCAGTTTCTAAAGCAATGCCTGAAGGCCTACATGTCATAATGGCCACTGTGACGGCAGGACTACCTCTGTCTCTATGGAGATAAAGACAGAGTCCTCAAGGAAGACAGGGAAGAACACAGAGTCAGTCTGCTTTGGTCTGAATCCACAACTCTGCGACCGGCTACCTACGTAACCTTGAACACACCTTGAACAAGATAACCTTAAATAAATACAACCTTGACGTCTCTGTGCTTCATTTTTCTTGTATATAAAAAAGGAGATATATTAAGAGGTGCCTGGGTAGTGGAGCTGGGTTAAGTGTCTGACTTCAGCTCAGCTCATGATCTCACAGTTTGTGAGTTGAGTTCAAGGCCCACACTGGGCTCTGTGCCGATGGTGCAGAGCCTGCTTGGGATTATGTCTTTCCCTCTTTCTGCCCCTCCCCAGCTTGTTCGTTCTCTCTCTCTCTCTCTCTCTCTCTCTCTCTCTCTCTCAAAATAAATAAATAAACTTAAAAAGAGAGAGAGATTAAAACTACCTACCTCCAAGTGCCTGGATGGCTCAGTCAGTTAAGCATCCAACTCTTGACTTCTGCTCAGGTCATGATCTCACAGGTTTGTGAGATTGAGCCCTGTTTGGGACTCCATGCTGAGAATGCAGAACCTACTTGGGATTCTCTCTCTCTGAGAATCCCTTCACCTGCATGCTCGTTCTCTCTCTCTCCCTCTCAAAACAAACAAACAAACAAACAAACTTAAAAAACCTCTACCTACCTCATGGGATAATTCTGAGGATTAACTAGAACAACACACATGAAGAGCTTGCCACAATGTCTGGTACATAAGATCTCCATCAATGTTAACTGATACAAATAGTATCACTACCATTCCCACTACTAGAAACTACATGGTGATTTAGGAACACGGATTTTGGAGCCAGACTACATGAGTTCAAACCCAATTCCATATCTTACTGTGTTATCTTGGGCAAGTTACTTAGACTCCACAAGATTTAGTTTACTTACCCATAGAATAAGAACCATAGCATACCTGCCTAACGGGCAGAAATAAGAATTCAGTTAAATAAATAGATCACTTGGCTCTCAGACGTTGTCTATCATTTTATGAATACAGTGTGACGTTTGAAGTTTTCTGATAAGCCCTCTCCACCTCAGTACCTCCACAAAGAAACAAATATCCACAATTGCTGTTTCTGTCCCAGGTATTTGGAATCTTAGAGTTGGAAAAGTACTCCTTCAGTTTAAAGGCCGTATTTGCCAGTAAATGTAAATGCCCTGAGGTGGCTGGGGAGGAGGTGTATCCAGCCAATAGCTCAGCATTTTTGGTAGTTTAGCAAATGCTTCCCAAGGTGACAATTTTAGAAAGAATGAGTGAGGGTAAGAACACTGGACAGAGGAGCCGTGAGTGATGTTAACAACACCTAGGGGAGCCCGGGAGTGGAGAATGGCCCCAGAAGTGTAGACGAGTGCTCTCAAAAATGTTATTGACCTTCTCAATTTGGTCAAGGATTCATGTTAGACAGTCCCATTAGGCTCAGGGCCCAGCACGGGCTACAGAGCCCAGATTATTCTCTAGGTTCTGAGCCACAGCACCTCTACAATAGACCAAGCCCACATCGAGATTCGCAAATGCTTTCTCTAGATTTTGGAAAAAGTGGAGCTTTTCTGAAGAAATGTTGAAGCTCCGTGGAGTGGCTGCTTGTAATCACTCTCTATAGCCCCAGCCTTCTAGTCTTTTCCAAACAGTATTTTGACGATGATACAATTCTCCTCTTCAGATGTGGAGAAACTGGAGAACTGAATCATTTCATAAGACCGCAAAGCACAGAGGAGGCAAGGACTGTCTCAGAAGAATGGGATGAGCCTAACTCAAAGAAATCCTCACTTTATTAGCCAAGTTTTCCCATGTGGAGAGCGCTCCCGAAGGAAACTTGGGGCACTCTCATCCTGCAGCATGTTTTAAAACTCAACCAGACTCAGCGATAGGGACCGCAGGAGACAATTCTGCCCTCGCCAGATGAAAGGGTATGGTCCAGCTCTCATTTCTGTAATGAATGATCCCAGTTACCTGGGTTGCCAGGCCGGGAGTGGAGGCAGAGAGAGCTGGTTGTTCACATCAGCTTTCGCTTGGAACGGGAGCAAGTCCGATCAGTTCTTCGGCTCGGCCCTCCTTTCAAGTCTCTGGAAACATCTCCAGGGAGAAAATAACACTAAGAAACACAGAAATCTTCTCTCTTCCCCGCAGGCCTTTGTCACCGTGCCAGTTCCTAAGCGCGCACACTTTTGGCAGACCGAATCACTCTGATACACTTTTCCCAGGGTTCAAAAAGAAAAGATGAACAAAGAACTTGCGGCTTCAAGGGGGAGCAAAGGTAGCCAGGAGTCTGTGAGGTAGCTCATCTTCTTTCTGGCAAAGGGGGGAGGGAGTGGCAGTGAAAAGAAATCACCTTGTCAGTGGTTTCGGAGACCACAGGTTTGGTGCCCGAGGGCATTTTCTGGGCTGGCTCACCCGGGTGGCTGCAATCTTCCACGGGTAAAGCAGAGGGCGGCTTGTGTCAGCAAAGGGTGACACTCCAAGGCTGTGTTGTGGTTGGCGCTTTTTTTTAAGGCAAGGGAAAGTATTACTCCTTTAAAACTGGTTCTCAAAAGGTATACCGACTTCCTCGAGCAATATTTCTCAATGAATTCAGCCACACAGGAAAGTCAAAAATAGTTGATATTTTCTTTAGATTTTGAAAACAAACAGGATGTGTCTCTTGTCTTCTTATCTTGGCCCCAACAATGTTAGCAGTTGGTTCAGTTCTTCTAGTGTAAGAATTTCTATAACCTCGTTAAGATTCAAAGTGTTAAGTTACAAATGGCATGGAGATGAGAACGAGTGGAAATTTTCGCCGTATTTTTATTATGTGCTTTCACTTTCTATAGCTATCAGATACATTTCCTTAGCAGTCGGCCTCGTATCACCCCCACTGAATAAGACAGACTTTAAACAAACATAGTGACTATGTTTAGATAGTGTACTTCTCTGGATATTAGCCAAGAATTTGAGATGTGAGAAATAAAAATTCATCCTCAGCTTTTAATGGAATTGGACTAGAGCCAAGAAAATGTAGCACAAATCAAGTGTCTTCTCCAATGACGTGGTGCCAGTGACATCATAATTGGAGCTGAGATTAAGAAACCTCACAGGACTTCAGCTGTTATACTCTCTAATTCCGTGGTCCATAGAATTACTTTCTTCCCACTCTCCGCCAATTTATGAAGAATCAGAACATTGCCTGGCCCGGTGGGAGTGAGGTAAAATATCTCTCTCTAGATGAAGAGTACAAGAAATTGAGGCTTAATTTCCCTGATGTAGTCTCTGGTTGCAAGGTGAGCCCGGTTGAAGAGGGAGGCAAACAGTCCCAGCCTGACCCTGCTTGGCTGCATCTTGAAAATGTCCGTTGTCACCCACGTGAGGTCCAGCTCTGCAATGTTATATGGTTTTCTGTGGGTTCTTTTTTCCTACTGACTCAGAATGATGAACTTCTAAAAATTGACACTAGCCAAATACCTATGAGACTGATTCAAAACACCAATATATTCATTCCCAGTGAATGAATGTAAGTCCCTAAGGCTCGAGGTGGTTCCTGAGTACGCTCAGATCATTCTTGCCTCTGGAGGAAAAGTTACAAGGGAATCTCACTTACATTTAGAAGATGGTTTAGTGAGTGCAGTGTTAATATGATGCTAATGGATACCATCAAGGGCTGATAACCTTGCCACCCGACTTCATCTCCAGAAAGATTTCTCCAAAACGACAGGAGGGACAGTATTTTGGTCAATGTTGGAACTCTAATAAATTAGCCTCTCAGTCTTTTTTTTTTCTAATTCAGGTAAATCTCCATCATCCCTAAATGATAGAGCGATATTCAGATTACGGCGGCAGCATCTGGCAATGACAACAAAACACCCCGATGGCTTTGGCAGGATCAGGAAGAAGGGCGAGAGCCCTTGACTGAGTTTGTGACACATCCTGTATCTCCTGTATGCCAATTTGCAAACGCACTAACTTTATTGGCAACACGCGATTAGACTCCGCCCAGGGGGCTTACGTTTGCACATGAGCAGACATCACGCTCACCCATCATGTTTTCTCTTCTTACACTTGCCTTAAGAAGTGACATTTTGTGACTTTGCTTCCAAATTTGGAACTGCATTCTGCTGTGCCTGACTGCTGCGCGCCCTGCTTCCATGATACCAGCCAAGTGGCAAGGGTAGGATACCCGGCGGCCACAAATGCTTTTTGTGCTCACAGAACGTCTTTCCCATCAAAACAATTTTTGTTCAATAATAAAAGGAAAGAGGGGTTAGGGAACCTTCCATGTGTATCAAAGTAAAAGAGGTGCTCTAGCCCAGTATCTATCCAAGGGACGGCACAAAAGGGGACACGCCATTAGCCACCGTATTCAAAATTATAAGAGTCACATTTAAGGAATAATTCATTCAAGTCACGTGCATAATAATGGAAACTCTCTCAATTCCTTCGCCTTCTTTGTCAGGGTCTAAAAGATACTAGAAAACGTGAACAAAGGAGGAATTAATTTTTTTTCTCCCTGAATGAATAAATTTGTTCATGGGTAATTGTTTCTTTCTACTCAATAATAATGATAGCAACGACTCCTATTTATTGAGCACTTAGTATTTTGCCCAAGATATTAGACCAAGAACTAAAAGAAGTCTTCTCAACTGTTTCATGAGTTAAGTACTATTATTAATTCTAGCAGGCATCAGGGTGAGAAAATTGGACAAGTTGCTTTATTCCCGTATGTCTCAGGTTCATAAAGCTTGGAAGTGGCAGGGTACTGCTTAAGCCCAGGGAATTTGACCATAAAGCCTGCCTTCTTAACTACTAAGCAATGTGCCTTCTTAACATTTCAAACTATAAATTCTTGTGTAATTTGGCCTAACCCATTATATCCATTAGTATTGACTCTATAAACTTGATTACTATGCAGAAGCCGTTTCTTGTGCCTTTTTCCTTCATGAGAAATAAGGCACATGTAAAATTAGAACAACCTCCTGTTCTGTTTCTCAGTGAATGACTTTATTATCATCTCAGCCAATATTGAAATCCACATTTCAAAAAAAATCCCCACCACCCACATTACCTTCATTGTTAATATTTATAACATGTGGGGAAAGGGTTTAGAACTCAACTTCATTGTTCCAACAAAAATTCAAAATCTTCCAAATTGGCTAGGGGGTCCTACATCTAAAAGGTCGACTCCTCAAATGTGGGCCTCTTGCCAACGTGCCTGACAAAGTGAGTCTCAAAATCTGAGTTATCAGAGCATCGTTGGCAGGTTAAAGAGAGTTCCAAGTGTCAAATGGACTCCTAGGAAGGTATCTCCAAAAAATATAATTCTTTCACGTTTGTATATAAGAATTTAACCAGATGTTCATTATGAGGAGAAACAGCCAAGTTAACTAGGCTAGGATCTATTTATACTCTACTATGAAAATTACCAAGTTTAACATAACTCAGAGGAACTCAATTTACTCTCAGAAATATTTAGCAATAATTTTCCAACATTAGCATTTAACTTGCTGAACGTGGACCCCAAAACTTTATTTTTTGGTTAAAAAAGTATGACCACAAGTTCTTTCTGACTTCTTAACTTCTCTAAGATGTTTCATGACGCTGAAAATGCATCAATGTCACAGGGGATTAATCATTGTCCAATCATCACGTTACTGTAGGAAGTATCCTAGTCAGTCAGTAGAATCCTTTTCTGATCTGGTTTCTCTTAGTATCTCAAAGGAGAACATCAAAAGAGGGTTCTGTTTCAGGCATAAAAGTCCCCCCTTTTTTCTCCATTAATCTCTCAATGCCTAGATGCCCAGGAAACATGGCCTTTCTCCTTTCCTCCAATTTTCCAAAACCACACGCAAGAGAATCGAGCTGGTCTGCGACATAATCTCAGAAGACAATTCCACCTCGATACCCTTTGCTCAGTGTTCATTCCCTCCTGTTCTCCCATTTTCCTATCGCACTGAATTTGTACTTATCCTCTATCTTCAATGAATGATCCTACGCTTTAAATATCTTCCATCCATTTCAACTTCAGTCCTGGCGGGAGACACAGTCCCTTTAGAACAGCCAAAAAGCCCGTAAAACCCCTTCCCAGAAATAATCCCAAGCTTTTGGTTGAATAAGTGGGATACCAAACATTTACTTAATTTCTACCTTAAAGATTCAAATCTGTTCTCCTCTGGGTTTCCGCTCGTTGTTTCTTAAATACTTCCTATTTGTGAGGCTGTGATGCTGTTACGTTATTATTGGAGTCCAAAGAAGAAAATCTTTCTTCTACTTGTACTATTGAAAATGAAAAGCAAGTCAAATACTTTAGCTCACCCAAATAAAGTACGAATCCCTGCCGAGGAAAACCTGATTGAGAAGCATCCTTTTCCTATTACAGCAATTTGTCTTGTCAGTCTCTCATAGGCTATACCGATACAGCAGTCTTAATTCAGAATATATGAATCCTCCCCACCAAAAAGTAATGAGAAATCTAAGCGGAATGACTCAACTCCTTATTTTAATTGAACAAACAATTATTGAGCATAAGGATATGGGCACTTACATCACCAATCACAACAATGAACTGCTTCCTGAAATCCCCATGGGACTTTACAAACCCAAAGCATCAGCCAGAGGGGCACCAGTGGCCACATTACTGGTGGAGACGGCACCTTGATACAGATCCCAGGGCCTTCACCTTGTGCATCGGCGGGCCCGGGGTCATCTTCAGTCATCACGGCCATCAACAGCAATGCTGCTTTCAGAGACACTGGGGCCAGGCTGCTACCCAGTGTCATCAGAGAAAAGGGATGTCGCCTGAGAGCAGACACGTCATCAGAGTAAGAATAAAAACACAGCCCATGCCACAAAGTGGCCAACCAAGCTGGTTCACAGATCATATGCTCCAGGCATCCCTTAGAGAAATCTTATGAGAAGAATATGAGAGGAGTGGGACCACCACAAGGTAGGTGAAGGCATAGCCAGAAGTACTAAGTTGAAACTGCAATTGTGATCAAATTTTTTACCTTCAGACTGGGAAATACACCAACCCTTTGCTCAGTCGTCTACTGCTGCGGAACAGTCTGCCCCATCCTTAATGGCGTAAAACACCAACTGCTTCGTCAGTTCTTGTGATTCTGCGGGTTGACCAGGCTCACCTGTATGGTACTTCTGCTCCCCGTGATGTGGGCTGGGCTGCAATTGCCTGGGGCTCAGCTGGGTTGGCACGCCCAAGATGCTTCACTCTCATGGCTGACAGTTGACATCGGTTCTCAGCCAGGAGCTTGGCTAAGAATGTTGAATAAAATGCTGTGAATGGAGCCTCTCCATGTGATTTGGGCAGATCTTGTCAGTGTGGCAGTTGGGTTTGAAGAGGGACAAACCCAGAGTTAGTGATGCGAGAGAGGAGGAGCCTAAGGAGCCAATCCTTCCAAAGGCGGAGACTAAGAACTGACCCTGCATCATTTCTGACATACCCTGTTGATGAAAGCAGTCAGAGGTTCAGCCTGGCCCCGGGGGATAGGAAAGTAGGCACCCCCTTTTCATTTGTGGCCATGTTTCCTCAGCATAAGCTCTGTCCCTTGATTTCAAGTGAGGGTAGTGCAGCCAACAGAGACCTGGGTTGTCACCACAAACACCAGGGATGGTGGTGGAGCAAGAGAATCAACCAGAAACATCCTGGCTATGGCTGCTCCCAGGCTTCCTTTACATGCCTTTTCAGAGTTGGTCTGCCCGGCCGCATTTATACTATCTTCTCCATTTCTTTATATTACACTGCTGAATGGGAAACACTTCTGTCTGGTCAGGAAACCACAAATCATTTTTATCTGTTTCACTTTGCACTTGATGTTTTACACTCCCCAATGGCAAGGCCAGAGGAACCAGGGCATGTGCAAACCTCAGAAGAGTCATTGACTTCACATCAGATTCACCTGGGGAAGGGTTGTTTTTTGTTTTGTTTTGTTTTGTTTTGTTTTGTTTTGTTTTGTTTTGTTTTGTTAATCCCAGACTATCTGCCAGATCTGGTGAATCAGCGTCCCTGAGGACGGACAGACACACACACACACACACACACAGAAAAGCTCTCCAAGTGATTCAGATAGTCACCATTCTGGGGGAACCACCCTTAAAATGGTCATTGTTTAAAAGTTAATTTAGGGGGTGCCTGGGTGGTTCGGTCGGTTAAGCATCCGACTTCGGCTCAGGTCATGATCTCACGGTCTGTGAGTTCGAGCCCCGCGTCGGGCTCTGTGCTGACAGCTCAGAGCCTGGAGCCTGTTTCAGATTTTGTGTCTCCCTCTCTCTCTGCCCCTCCCCTGTTCATGCTCTGTCTCTCTCTGTCTCAAAAATAAATAAACGTTGAAATTTTTAAAAAAAGTTAATTTAGTATTTTTAAATTCTTTGGGGAAAGGCTCCTCCGTGGAAAACTAATACATATGCAATTTTCCTTATAACAGATCCATTCATCCAATTTTCTTGGTCCTACCCATGCCCTTGTGATTAAAACTGACTACAACCCATTCAAAATGTTTTATCTTTGCCACAACCTACTTTAAGTGTCACTGGACTGATGGTGACGGAAAACCAAAGCAGAGACAAAGCTGCTGTGTGCAGCTGTGATGGGACTGCAGACTCCCAGGTGTGGTGGCGGGGATGCTCCGGAGAGCCGCGGGCTGGTCTGAGCAGTCGCTTGGGACGTGATTGCCACGCACTGGGGTCTGTGTCCAAGCATGCAAATTCTGGTAATGGCATCCCTTTGTGCAACCTGTGGAATCCCCACTCACGTGGCCACGGAACCTAGCCCAGCACCTTCAGAACGCCGAAGCAGCCAGGAAGTGGGCACCTGGCCAGCACTGTGTTTGCCAGAAGAAAGGAGGCAGGGGCCCGGAAGAGAAGGACAGATCTTCCTTCCCGATAAAGAGTGTCTGTCATACCTGGTCGACTGCCTGGCATAAGGAAAGTTGAGTCGTCCCCAGAATCATGACTCCTCAGGGCTAATGTGACCATTACCTTTCTGGGCTTCAGTTGGCCCAGAAGCAAAATAATACCGAAAGCCTCGATTCCCCCTGGGGATGCTGTGACGCAACTGGTGATATAATGCCTATGAACTCCCGTGAGGAGCGTTGCTCAGAGAGCCATATAAAGACGAAGTGTATCATTAAGACCCTTGCAGAGCAGGCCAACTGATGAGTTTCAAAGCCTTGCTCCAACTCATTGAGAGGATGTCAAGGAACAACACCTACGCAGCCTCTCTAACTATACACGCCAAGTCTAAAGAGCAAGCTCACTCTACATGCTGACAAATCGGTTAAAACAAAACAAACTCAATCATTTCTGATAATCGGACACTGCACTTACTGGGCAGTGTCTATTTTCTGTGCAGTAGCCAGCAAGGTTTCTTCCCCGGGTTGACAGCCGTTTCTATAAAGCCATGTGTTTTTTCAGAGCAGCCTATAGTGACATAGCAACCCAGACATATGGTGTCATTATTCAGCCAACACAAATTTGACACTTAAGTGAATTTATTATATTTTGCTTTGCTCCTGGTGCCTGAAAGGCTTTGCCACTGTCTCTTCATAGAGCTTGTCACAGATGTTGATGTATTTTCCTCCTCCATGGCCAGGTTTTACTGTGGAAACTGATACAACTTCACGATAGAATTTCTAGATGAATTATTCACGCATTGCATGCTTTCTGCACACAGGGGCTTGGAAGAAATCCATACTATTCAATAAATGGTCTTTCTAGTCCTCTTTAACAGGGCATTCTCCTCTGGTTTGAACTGTTTCTATTACCGCCTTTGTAATCATAATGTTTTGGATAAAGTATTCCAGAGTTGATAGTTTGGTTAAAGCATTCACAATATTTCACATTAACGTGCAACAAAATTGTCCAGGCACTGAGATGAAACAGATCCATTCTACCAACAATAATGCATCGGGGCCAAATTCTCATCAGTTCAACTTTTATACACACACACACACACACACACACACACACAACTGAAACTCTTTAGTCAACGCTACTTCCAATGATTTATAGAGCAATTCTTGAATTATCTCAATATTTGTTATTTTAGACAGAATAGGCCTCTTCTAATGTTAATACCATCTGTAGAGATGAGTTTTTAATTGAAAAGAATTTTCAACTTGATGGAAAAGAGTCAGATGAACTCATCACTGGCCTCTGAGAAAAGATTAATGAAACAAAAACATATCAAGCTTCTTTAATACCTGGAGAAGCCATAAGGATACCTCGAATGACATTATGGGCCATGGTATATGGGAGTGAATAACCTTAACATGACACAGTAAGCCTGTGGAAGAATTAAGAGCTATAATTACAGTTTTTAAAGTATAGTGACCTGTTGACCTTTAAGATTTAAGACTTTGCCGCAGGGTCATTTCTTGACCTAGTTTTTGTTTTGTTTTATTTTGTTTCATTGGGTTTTTTTTTGTTCCCAACCGAAATAATTTTTCATTTCTATTCTGTAAAATTCTAAGCGGTTGAAAAGTTCAGGTCTTCCTTATCTTTGTTTTATTTTTAACTTAGTTAAATGCTTGGGAAGTATATATTTTTAAATAAGAAATCTCTTCGTTTAGGATTTGCTTTCTACTCAAAGAGCACTCACATCCTGATTTTTTTCCTAGAACAGATGGCAAAAGAATTGCACAAAAGCACAAAGGCAGATGAAATTCTAGCTAATGATTATTATTATTTGAACAAATTCAGGCTAAGTGCAGTAGATTTCATTTACTAAGCTTTGAGGTCCATCCATGCATAACTTCCCCCATTTGTTGTCTATGGCAGCACACTTTCCCAGTCTCTCAAAACCTCCACACTAGGGTCATTTTTGGCCACAACTACGTACACCCCAATATCCACCCCCACCCCCAGTTCTAACAGTTCTTTCTTTCTTTGAAATATGTCCTCTGTTCAGATCTTAGTTTTTCTCTATCCTACTCAACCCCCCACTTCCTTATCCAGATATCCATGAAATCTGTCCCATCTTGCCTTCCAGCCTCCAGAAATTTCCCTCCTTCAAGTCTACCCTGTATATTATTACTAAAATGAACTTCCTCACCTATTATTTGAATATATCATTCCTGCCTAAGAACCCGTAATAGTTTCTATTACCTATGGAATGCTTTTTAAAAAATTTAATATATATACTAATGTGCTGGGCTTGTTTTAAGCACTTAAAAATATCCACTCATTTGGGGTGCCTGAGTAGCTCAGTCGGTTAAGTGGCAGACTCCTGATTTCAGCTCGGGTCATGATTTCAGGATTCATGAGATCAAGCCCACATCTGTCTCCGTGCTGACATTGCGCAAGGAGCCTGCTTCTGATTCTCTCTCTCCCTCTCTCTCTGCTCCTCCTCCACTTGCACTTGCTCTCTCTCAAGAATAAATAAATAGGGGCGCCTGGGTGGCTCAGTCGGTTAAGCGTCTGACCTCAGCTCAGGTCATGCTCTCACAGTCTGTGAGTTCGAGCCCTGCGTCAGGCTCTGTGCTGACAGCTCAGAGCCTGGAGCCTGCTTTGGATTCTGTGTCTCCCTCTCTCTCTGCCCCTCCCCTGCTCATGCTCTGTCTCCTTCTGTCTCGAAAATAAATAAAAACATTTTTAAAAAATTAAAAAAGAAATAAAAAGAAATAAACTTTAAAAGAAATTTTTAAAAAATCATCTCATTTAATCGTCATAACAACCCTTGAGGTAGGAACTATCACTCCCCTCCACCTTTTATAGATGAACACACTAAGGCACCGAGAGGATAAATAATTTGCCTAAGGTCACACAGCCAGAGAGTGACAGGGTCATGATTGGAATCCAGTCCATACACTTAACCAATATACTAATGCTGCCTCACCCTAGGATAACTAGCACTCACAGAATGTTTTATAAACAGCTTTTATTTCTCATTTCACCCAACTGTTGAGTCAGATGCTGTTTATTCTTAAATCCACCTAATTTTATCTCTTTCTAATAAAAGGACCTGCATTTAAGTGCCCCACTCTCATTATGGGTACGTTTTCCCACCCCCTTACACCTTTGCCTGTGAGGATTTTCTTGCGTAGGCTCCTTTGCCATTTTTTATCTCTTTGACATGCAGATGTCAAATAATATAAATTATAACTATTTATCGTTGTGATAAACTTCTTGCAAGAGGTGGCTCAGTTCTCAACAGAGGCTTCCTGCCCCCATATGAATCTCTTTTCTTCCTTACCCTCTTTCAGTGTGTGCATGCACGCCCAGCTTGGTTATACTTTCTTTCAAGAGATTCCTCAGACTCCGATTCTTCTCCAAAGCCGCACTCCATTCTCACCAGCAGAATGTGTAGCTGCCTCAACAGTGTTCTCGTGACAATTCAGATGGGTGGCTCATCCATTGACTATCACCCCTCCTGTCGACCTGCCCTACACAAAAGCATCCGATTATGAGCTCTGCAGAGGCATATGCTACAAGACTTCTGCCTGTATCAGAACATAGTAGGGAGTCAATGTGTGTTGCTTAGTACGTTAACATTCAGTACCATTTTGCTTTCTGTTTGCAGTATGAGTGTGCATACACACACCTCAGTTTTATTTTCCAACCATATTGTGAATCCAACGAAGACAGATCCTGCGTCTACTTTCCTTGCATTTCCCATCAAATCAAGTACAAGGCATTACCATCAATCCCCACTAAA
The DNA here is from genome assembly GCF_016509475.1 of Prionailurus bengalensis. Classification (NCBI taxonomy): domain Eukaryota; kingdom Metazoa; phylum Chordata; class Mammalia; order Carnivora; family Felidae; genus Prionailurus; species Prionailurus bengalensis. The sequence continues at coordinate 21,037,534 of NC_057353.1, read as the reverse complement.
TGCTTGCTGTATGAATGGGTAAGTTATTAAAATTACCCCAGGAAATGAAGATCTTTGGCTTGAATTGCCACGTGTTAAAAATGGCACTACTCAAAAATATATAGTCAGCCACACATTAAAAAGTACTAAGAATAACTCAATATTTCTTGTACGGAACAGTTGCATTTTCTTCTGAGAATCCATATGTTAAAGTCTCTCTCTGTATTTCCCACAAGAGCACTTAAATCCAGAACTCACAGTGTACCTGGCTTCAAACCAAGTACATTAGTTATTTTGGAATTGCAGAATTAATAGTCATTCTCCCACTTCCAGATCTACCTCAAATAAAATTGTATTTCATTTGGATTAAGAGTTATAACCCATAAACTCGGCTACAGCAAGCTGCACCAACACAGTTCTTTAGCACTTACCCTATTGCTATGCCTCAAAATAATACTAGAAATTATAATTATTGGCTATGATAAATAAAGAATAAAAACCCTTCTTTTGATGCATAGAATGTGGATATGGAAGTACATATTTAACTTATACCGAAATTGTATGGTTCTATTGTGGTTTATAGGCCAAAGGTCAGAACTATGTACAAATTCAGGAAACCATTTTGGCAATTCAAAGGTAACACCCAGATACTTGAGAATGTAGTCATGATAATATAGTTACCAAATGTCTCATAACTGCTAAAAACAGAATCAAACAATAGACCCATTTGAGGTTAGGTTTATAAATCAGTAAAGATGCTGTATAGGAAATATCGTCTATCTTAGTGCTTTTGTTTTAAAATGTACTATTAGTTATATATTATTAATGGCTAGACACCTATCATCTTAGAAATGAAAAAGGAATGGAGGAAATCAACATTTCAAGAACTCGGGAAGCTCAACCTTAAGCAGCGTATCGTAACAATGAATGGAAATCACAGATGCTGAGGATGCTGGACACAAGGGAGAAAGAAAAGATGCATTTCAAGCAGTCTTATCACTCAAATTAGGTATAAAAAAAGGCAAACTGTAGCAGTACTTTTACATAACAGCTGTAGATGAGATTCAAATAAATAACGCCACATTTATACATCATAGAACTGCTGACTTCTCATTTTTTTTCTGTCACTTCCATGCAGACAGAAGTGAGAGCCTCCCAGTGCCATCTAGAATGGAAGAAGCCAATGGAGATGGGAATACATAATATCCCAGCAATATGGTCAATACTGAAAGGCTTCCTGGAAAAGGACATTTGGTCCAAGTCTTGCAGAACAAGAGGATAACTTCATTTCCTGCACATGAGCGCTTTGGAGGTCAAATAAAATGGATGTAGAGGAGGTGGTTTTAGAGCATATGCCTTATCAGGAATTAAGACTGAGATTTGCTGTTAAGTATGTATTTCAGTACAAACACAATTTCACGGTTGTCCATTCCACTTGCCCTGTACTAAGGCACTGTAAAGAGTACAAAGAATAAGTGGCAATGTTTACCTTCAGGCACTCTATAATTTAATTAGACAATGAAAATCACATGCATGGCAGCTAAATAACAGGACAGAACAGTATTTGGTTTTGTGCTAGGATCTCTAGCTTTTCCAAAGCCAAGTATGAATCACTTTCTATTCTTACCCAATCTTCTTTCCCATAATTTTTCCTGTTAATGATGTGTTTATACAAGAGACAATACCCATGTATAATTCTTGTAAAGTTTTTTCCACTTGTTTGTATATAAATAAATATAACAACAGCAAGAACAAAGCAATTATCCTAATAGATTGGACATAGCAAGAAACCAAACTTGGGTTCACATTTCTCCATGTTTGTGGTAAATCCCATGTAGTCTTGCTTCACAGAGAAACAGACCTCAATTAGGGGCCATGTTCTTTCTCAGGACCGAAAAGTCATCTTCATAGCATTTATACAAAGTTAGATATGAGAATGAGTCAAGAGAATCAACCACAACTTGAAGATTTGCCAAATCAGAGAACTAGATTGATGATTCAGTCATGTGGCTGTTCCTCCACTGAATCATAGTTGCAATTTGACTCCTATGAACCTCAATTTTGCCATCTACCAGATGGGTAAAATGACACCTAATGAATCATTCCAGAGGTTACAGATTAGAGAGAAGGGACAATACGCATCCATGCTGAGAGTGGATTAGGTCCCTGATTTGAAAATAATCATAGTCGAAATGGGGTGGCCACTTGGGGCGCCTGGGTGGCTCAGTCGGTTGAGCATCCGACTTGGGCTCAGGTCATGGTCTCGCGGTTCATGAGGTCGAGCCCCGTGAGTTCGAGCCCCGCGTCGGGCTCTGTGCTGACAGCTCAGAGCCTGGAGCCTGTTTCAGATTCTGTGTCTCCCTCTCTCTCTGCCCCTCCCCTGCTCACACTGCCTCTCTTTCTCAAAATAAGTAAACATTAAAAAAGTAATTTAAAAAAAAGAAATGGGGTGGCCACACGGAGCAGACGTATATGCATGGAAGGGGCACAGCTGCCTGCAGTGCTATCCACATGAAAGCCTTGAGAATCCCAGCCTCCCTGCTCCACCATCGTTTCAGACTCAGGCTCCAGGAAGAAACTGTGCTAATAGTCTACACACTTGCATTTCAGGAGATGCTGATAGTCCCTCACACTTAATGGCCATTCAATAAGTAGTGATAACTATATTCTTTATTACGAGATAATAAGTTCTCGGTTTTTATTTCAGAAATATCAAATGATTCTAAAACAAAACATCCACCTTTCCAGAAGCTACATGAGCTGGAGGGGTACATGTAGGCGAACAAGTCACAAAACAGTTTCTTCTCTGGTGTCATTCTCTCTTCTGCGGTCCAGTTTTCCAGCTAACAGTCTGGAGTCCCTGCTGGATAGCTTCAGGGAACTCGCACGCCACCCCTCCTAACTCCCACATGGCTCGCTTCCTACTACTGCTTCTCCCACTACCGGCATTAAGTGATAGCCTCAGACTGCGTCTGAGGCAACTAACTCTCCCAAACGGCCAAACTCTCAAGCTCTCCATGCCCCAAGGCATGTACTACATCGAAGCCACATCCTGCAATCTCAAGAGCTCAGGATGTCCCCCCGCCCCCACCACACACACCAGTGTCTCCCTACTGAAGTGCAAAGAATTCCTTTTCTGAGGGCCCTTGACTGTGAGCCAGCATGCGATCAATCCCCACCCCAGAGCTGGGCCCTGCACACAACCTGCTCAGCTGTGTGCAGAGACCTCGCTTCCTCCTATGCTCTGCTACCGGTTCACAAAATGGTGCCACGTTACACTACTGCCTCAGCCATTTTGGTGAAAAAGTGAAAAATCTCTCTTACTGGCTTCTCTTCGAATCTTATACATGGGATCTGGCCCAATCCCCAAGAAAAATAAGGACACGTGGGAGACAAAGATGAGCAACACTCATGCAAAACGCCCCCCTCGTCCATACAGGTCTTTGTTCCTCAACCTCTTCTCTGCTTTAGGATGACCGTTCCTAAGGGTGACTCACTCCTTCTCAGGAGGCTCCTTGGACTTTTTTCAAACAGTCCCCAGACAAGCACATGACAAGCCTATTAGATATGCTGGGCTCTCAGAGAGTATATAGCTGGGGTTTAAGTGGAGGCCCTTGCTGTAGCCATAAGCTAAAGATTTATAACTCACAGTTTTGATGAATTACTTTCATGTAAAACACAGTGTTTGCAAATGGGAAAGAATTCTATTTATTCCTTCTCCTCACGTCTAGAAAGTATACACACACCAAGTCATAGACCTAAATTTAGCCGCCTTCTCATTGCCCTCACCAAAATTAAAATGTATGATATTAAGACCTTTGTCTCAGAAATTCCATTATTCTATAAACGTGCTAAGTTGAATATTCTTGCCTACAGAATTTTTGCTTACATTTCCCCATGAACAAAGCTTTCTGTTAGTCAGTGGATAAAATACACTGGTTGTATTTGTGTGAATAATATAACCCATCAAGAGAAGTTAATTAATACATGCTAATTTATGTTAATTATTAACTTCAAGGAAAATTCTCGACAACACACTAAATTATTCTTCAGATTGCTATGTAACTTTCATACTTCAGAAGGCTGTTGGCAAGACATAAGGAATGAAGTCAGAATCTTGCAACGGCGAGAGAGGGTACTCCGACTTGTTTTAAGTCTAATGAGAAAAATTACGTCGAAGTTAAATTTAAAGCATAATATTACAATATAATTTTCCTGCATTCACAAATTTTAAAAAGAAGCAGTCCTACAGGGATTTAAGACTAGTCTTTAACAATCTTAGTTGGTTTCTAGGAGTGGCTTCATTAATCACTACTTCACTCAGATAATTTCTTTTTCATGCTGCTCCAGCAAATGCTCCCGTTGTCTTTAATCTTTCCCAGCATCTTCCATGATTGCTCCAGCTAGTACTTATCTCTGAGGCTGTTTTCTTACCCCTCCTGTCAGACACAAAGGAGCACACCAACTGAGTGATCTCAACAGCTGAAAGAAATACCTGGCAAGAGAGCACGGGTGAGACAAGAGTGGAAACACCGTCGAGAACAATGGAGAAATACTCTTTGGAAGAGATTTAACATACGCTCTGAGAGCTCCTCTACACTGGGAACAGATAAAAATCTATGTATATGGCATGTGTGTGTGAGAAAGATTTCAAATAAATGACCCTTAGAGGCGTAATGCACATTCTGCTATGGCTCCGACAATATTTCCCAATTTGACTCACTCTCTGTGAGTTTTGCCATGAATTTTGACTCTTCTCAACTCACATTTTCAAGTTTTTCTTCTCACCCAGAGCTAATAGGACTGGAGTCAGACAGTTAGATTTTTGCTTAGTCAAAATCATTTGAGTCATTTCTAAAGTAATTAGCATCTTCCAGGTCTACTAGAGTCTATTTTATTGTCAAAAAACTAATTTAAGTAAAAACCCACCCTACTTATTAATTTGGTTTTTTACATATCAGTATATATCAAAGAGAAACAAAATGTCAATGATACTTTTGGCATCTCATAATTAGATGCTTTGCTGCGAGACAGTGATCCTGAGAAACAAGGAAAACTGATTATCCAAGAGGGGAAGAAGCTACGAAAGGACCTTACATAATGGCTACATTGAATTTCCAGAAGAAGTAGAGGGACTTAAGTTTTCTAGAGTCACATACAAGTGACCTAAAGGCAACAGCAATTCTTTGTTGCCACTTGAGGTGTTCATGTTTCAGAGATGAAATAACATACCGCTCCTGGATATCTGGTCTCCCGAATATCAAAAATGCCCAGGGTTTCTGGGTCCCTATTTCAGGCACCTCTCCTCTCAAGGCACAAGGATTTTTGCAAGTCTGACCAAGCCCTGAGGTCTTTTAGACCTCTGTAAAGACCTTGTAAACAAGCGTGAAGTTTTATAATATTCTTTCAAATGTCTAATTACAAAGAAAAACAAATACTGCCTCCTACTTTTAACCCAGAAGTGGAAAGTTTCAAGCACAGCTACTCCAGACCGCCTTCCCAAGCATGGGGTGCCTCGTATTAAGTCTTGGATTCTTCTATTTCCTCTGACCAAAATAGAAACAAAAGAAACCCTTTGTCTTCTTGTTATGCATTATTTCCTATAACCAGTGTCTGGTGTTCCATTCAACCACATAGTGTCAGGGCACCAGAAGAACAATGAATTTTCCATGAATGATCCCAATTTGACTGCTTTTCTCCCGGGTTCTGAGTTCAACGATCCACATCACTTCGTCATCCAGATCTCAAGGGCGCTAATGCACAGAACCTCCTCAATATGTTTTCTACTCTAAATGGCTAACTCTGAAATACCTGGAAAAGTTGGGAGGCAGAGACACTTTATCATAGTTGTTCAACATCAGCTCCTTTCAAAAAGACATTTATTTAATCAGTGTGGTGTTCAAGGAAGAAAGCAATGGCATAAATTCCAGGGCTTTGCACCAGGAGGCCCATTTGTCATATCTCACATCACAAATGACCTTGGGTTTAGACTTTGACTCGATTCCCCAAATGAAGATTTCCACAGAGTCATTGCACTGTATGTGTAAAAGGTGGATTTGTTAAATGTACACACTTAAAATACACTGGAAGCTTCCTGTAATCCTATTTGGAAGTCTATTTTAATATACTGGGAAGAAAGCACTTAGCGTGTATTAAATCACTTCATCTTCACAGCCATCCTGAGGTAAGGACTACTATTATCCCCATCTTCAGATGAGTACACTAAAGCACAGAGAGATTAAGTAACTCATCCAAAGTCACACAGCTAATAAAGGATGGACCTCAGTTTTTAACCTAAATTATCTAGATCAGAAGTCCATGCTCTAAACCACTATACTCCCCACTAAGGAAGTGGCTGTGAGAGGTCCTGACAACCACCTGTCCTCCGATGCTTCACCCTGGCCCCATGGCAAGGTATTCTCATGGCTCAGGCATTTCTCCTTGCTGGATGTGGCCGTGAGCCACGCGATGCTAATGACCCTACTCGAAAGACGGTTTGATTATTGCTGGGCCCTATTTCTAGATTTTAGCATAAGCTGTCTCAAAGCATCATCTGGACAAGAAAGATGGCCAACATACATAGCAGCCACCCCTTGATTCTGTGGCTCCGTTCTTTCTCCCCAAGTTCCCCACAGCCCATCTCACCCAAATGCTAGGACATCAGATGGAGGCACTTTTTCTCATTGGCTTATTTTCTCCTCAGACCCAAAGAAGTTAGAGTCTAATTAGCATCAGTTCTACTGTTTTACCTTATTTAGGGAGATACATTAGAGTAAATACGTGGGAATTTAAAAATATGCTTGATAGATATTATCAACCCAGTACTAAATTATCTCTGATCTATGATACATTTTAAGCCAAAACACACTTTCTAAACCCAAACATTTTCTGTCTTTTACTTCTTTCCCAAAGTGTGAAATTTGTAACTTGTTCTTTAGAAAATCACCAAACACAGGCTGACACTTGGTCTCCTTTTTCCTCATTTCCTCGCAGCAAAATAATTGCAAACAGAACTTGAAGAAATCTTGTACGCATTGGGAACTTGGTCTTTCTTTTTGGTATCAGCTCATTCAGAGGTTATTCCCTCTGAGAAAAGCTAGTGTTTCTCTTGATATGAGCAATTCCAAATCGTTCCCTTTATCCGGACTATGACATTGTCATTGAATACAGTTTGGGACCACCATGTCAGCAAGTCGTTTTAAACCGTTTTTAACATATCCTGTGACTGATGAGGAGTCAAACTTCATATATCAAGCAGTATTAAAAATACAGCTATTTCCACTTGACATGTATCAAGAGATTTTTCTATGTTCATACCCTTTGACCAAATAATTCCACTGTGGGGACTCTATCCTAGGGAAATAACCTGAAATAACAGAAAAAAAAAACTTTCTGCACAAAGACAGTAACCCAACTACCTAAACATCCTCCAAATATGGGAATGGCTAATAAACTATCCACTTAAAGGAACATTTTATAGCCCTTGAAATATAGTTATGAAAATTTTATGACATGGAATATTTTTTCTCATGTTAAATGAAAAAGTAAGACAAAAATTATAGGTACAAGTGAATCACCCTTATGTAAAAATCAGGAACCCTGCTGAGCAAAAAAATAATGAAACAAAACACCAACTCCCAGAGAAAGGGATTTGGAGCCCAGTCTTAAAGACTAGAAAGACTCCATCAAAAAGGAAAGAAATAAATGCAATAGTCCCAGGCCAAAGGGCTCTGGAAGAGCCTTTGGTCTTTCCCATTCTCTTATATAAGGTTGGACTCAATAAATACTTGTTAAGTCAATAAAGAGTGAGAGCATAGATGTTCACTATTACCTAGTATATTGCAGCATATGAAGTTGCCAATATCTAACCATTGTGACCAATAAAAATAGCAATTTCTTATGGCTCAGCCAAATACAGTCCATGAACCGCTACCACCATGTGTCACTCAAGATCGGGATGAAATAATCTGCATCTCCCAATAGTCCCTCCTTCCTTCTCTCTCTCTTACCCTCACTTTCACTTTCCCTCCCTTCCATCCCTTCGTGGTCAAATAATCAGCGTGAAGAAAATCCAAGTGGGTAATTGACATGATATTCCAAAAAAGTAAAAATACCTGTAGCTGACTTTTTCCCATGTTGCTGTCATCACGTAAATATATCTTAAGGCTTCAACAGGAGAAGTTTGTGATTTTTAAACTTTCTTTGTATATCATGTCATGAAATCCAGCAACAATAGTCACTAGATAATCAGTTGTTTCCAACACCTGACCACCTAAAGAGAAACCTACCAGATGATTTAAGCGTTATAGTGATTTTTCTATTAAAATAACCAGTGATCCCTTTTCAATATCCTGAGATCAATTATTGGGGTCTTCCAATTTATTTCCTTTCATATACATAGTCTGTAAAATATTGAACGGAAGTTCCCTATTTTCCAAAGAAAACATTTTTATTTCTATCCCTTTCCTTCATCACAATTCCTTCCCCACTCCCAGGCAATTAATAAACAATAAACACCATAGGTAACCTAGCCAGGGATCAACGTCAGGAGGCTTGGCATGGATTCAAAACAGTCAAGCAATATTTCTAATATTACAGGCAGCTCTTTGGCAAAAATCTAGGGACAAACATTTTCTGGCAAATAATCTACTTTTTCTTATTTCCTCTTCCTTTTTTAGCCCCTTTACTACAAAGAATAAATATATAACTGTATTTAAGCACTTTTGTAAAATTCTCACTTCCACCTTGGCCCTTTTCACAGGTACAGTTATTAAAATTAATATCCAGAAAAGGCTCCTTGTCTCATTCACTATTTAATTCTTCATTTTATTTGTGTGTGTGTGTGTGTGTTCGTGTGTGTATGTGTGTAGAGATCATCTTTATTTTTTTTATTTATTTAAATTTTAGTTAACATACAGTGCATTACTGGTTTTGGGAGAAGAATTCAGTGATTCATCACCCACATGTAACACCCAGTGCTCATCACGACAAGTGCCCTCTTTAGTATTCATCACCCATGTACCCCATCTCCCACCCACCTCCCTCCATCAATCCTCAGTATGCTCTCTATAGTTAAGAGTCTCTTGTGGTTTGTTTTCTTTTCTTCTCTCTCTTTTTTTTTTAAGTTTATTTATTTATTTTGAGAGACACAGAATGTGAGCAGGGCAGGGGCAGAGAGAGAGAGAGAGAATCCCAAGCAGGCACTGTGCTGTCAGCATAAAGCCTGAAGTGGGGCTCGATCTTATGAACCATGAGCTTATGATCTGAGCCTAAATCAAGAGTTGGAAGCTAAACCAACTGAGCCACCTAGGCTCCCTTTCTTCTCTTCACCCCACTATTCCCATATTTTCGTGTTTTGTTTCTTAAATTCCGCATATGAGCAAAATCGTATGGTATTTGTCATTCTCTGACTTATTTCGCTTAGCATAATACATTCTAGCTCCATCCACATTGTTTCAAATGGCAAGATTTCATTCTTTCTGATAGCCGAGTAATATATATATATATATATCACGTCTTCTTTACCCGTTCATCAGTTGATGGACATTTGGGCTCTCTCCATAGTTTGGCTATTGTTGATAATGCAGCTATAAACATTGCAGCTATAAACCCCTTTAAATCTGTATTTTTGTATTCTTTGGGTAAATACCTAGAAGTGCAATTGTTGGATCACAGGGTAGTTCTATTTTTAGTTTTTTGAGGAACCTCCATACTGTTCTCTAGAGTGACTGTACCAGCCTGCATTCCCACCAATGGTACAAGAGGGTTCCCTTTTCTCTGCATCCTTGTCAACACCTGATGTTCCCTGTGTTGTTAATGTTAGCCATTACGACAGGTGTGAGGTGGTGTCTCATCATGGTTTTAATTTGAATTTACCTGATGATGAACAATGTTGAACATCTTTTCATGTGTCTGTTAGCCATCTGGATGTCTTCTTTGGAAAGGGTCTATTCATGTCTTCTGCCCAGAAATGAACTGGATTATTTGTTTTTTGGGTGTTGGGTTTGAGAAGTTCTTTATAGATTTTGGATACCAACCCTTTACCAAAAATGTCATTTGCAAACATCTTCTCCCATTCTGCAGGCTGTCTTTTAGTTTTGTTGATTGTTTCCTTTACTGTGCAGAAGCTTTTTCTTTTGATGAGGTCCTGATAGTTCATGTTTGCTCGTTTTCCTTGCCTTCAGTGACAAGTCTAGTAAGAAGCTGCCACAGCCGAGGTCAAAGAGGTTTCTGTCTGTGGCCTCTTCTAGGATTTTGATGGTTTCCTGTCACAATTAGATGTTTCATCTATTTTGAGTTTAGTTTTGTGTATGGTGTAAGAAAGTGGTCCAGGTTCGTTCTTCTGCATTTTTTTGTCTAGTCTTCCCGACACCATTTGTTGAAAAGATTGTCTTTTTTTCCATTGGATATTCTTTCTTGCTTTGTCAAAGATTAGTTGATCATATAGTTATGGGTACCTTTCTGGGTTTTCTTTTCTGTTCCATTGATCTAGTGTCTGTTTTTGTGCCAGTACCATACTGTCTTGATGACTACAGCTTTGTAATAGAGCTTGAAATCCGGAATCGTGATGCCTCCAGTTTTGTTCTTTTTCAAGGACTGCCTTAGCTATTTGGGGTCTTTTGTGGCTCCGTACAGATTTTAAGATTATTTGTCTAGCTCTGTGAAGAACGCTGGTGGTATTTTGAAAGGGACTGCATTAAATGTGTAGATGGCTTGGGGTAGTATAGACACGTTAACAACGTTTGTTCTTCTAATCCATGAGCACGGAATGTTTCTCCATTTCTTTGTGTCTTCTTTAATTTCTTTCATAAGTCTTCTATAGTTTTCAGAGGGTAAATGTTCTACCTCTTTAGTTAAGTTTACCTCTAGATATCTTATTGCTTTTGGTACAATTGTAAATGGGATTGATTCTTGATTTCTTTTTCTGCTGCTTCATTATTTTTGCTTCATATGCAACTGATTTCTTACATTGATTTTACATCCTGCAACTTTGCTGAATTCATGTATTAGTTCTAGCAATTTTTGGTGGAGTCTTGTGGGTTTTCCACATAGAGTATTATGTCATCTGCAAATAATGAAAGTTTGACATTTTCCGTGCCGATTTGCATGCCCTTTATTTCTTTTTGTTGTCTGATTGCTGAGGCTAAGCCTTCCAGTATTGTGTTAAATAGTGGTGGTGAGAGAGGGTATCCTTGTCTCCTTCCTGACCACAGAGGAAGAGCTCTCAGTTTTTCCCCTTTGAGGATGATATTAGCTGAAGGTCTTTTGTATATGGCCTTTATGATGTTGAGGTATGTTCCATCCATCCTTGCTTTGTTGAGGGTTTTTATCAAGAATGATACCAAATTTGTCAAATGTTTTTTCTGCATCTATTGACAGGATCATATGGTTCTTTCCTTTTTTTTAATTAATGTGGTATGCCACGTTGATTGATTTGCAAATACTGAACAAGCCCTGCAGCCCAGGAATAAATTCCACTTGATCATAGTGAATAATTCTTTTAATATTCTGTTGAGTTTGACTTGCTAGTATCTTTTTGAGAATTCTTGTGTCCCGGTTCATCAGGGATATTGGCCTGTAATTCTTTTTTTTGTGGGGTCTTTGTCTGGTTTGGGAATCAAGGTAATGCTGGCTTTATAGAATGAGTTTGGACGTTTCCTTCCATTTCTTTCTTTTTTCTTTTCTTTTCTTTTCTTTTTTTTTTTTTTTTTTTTTTTTTGGACAGTTTGAGAATAGGTATTAACTCTTCTCTAAATGTCTGGTGGAATTCCCCTGGGGAGCCATCTGGCCCAGGACTCTTGTTTGTTGGGAGATTTTTGATAATTGATTAAATTTCTTTGCTGGTGATGGGTCTGTTCAAATTTTCTATTTCTTCCTATTTCAATTTTGGTAGTTTGTGAGTTTCTAGAAATTTCTCCATTTCTTTCTGATTATCTAGTTTCTTGACATATAATTTTTTATAGTATTCTCTAATAATTGTTTGTCTGTGGTATTGGTTGTGATCTCTCCTCTTTCATTTGTGACTTTATCTATTTGGATCCTTTATCTTTTCTTTTTGATAAGTCTAAGGGTTTATCCATTTTTATTCTTTAAAGAACCAGCTCTTGGTTTCATTGATCTGTTCTAGTGGGGTTTTTTTTTGTTTGTTTGTTTCTATATCATTGATTTCTGCTCTAATCTTTATTATTTCCCTTCTACTGTTGGCTTTAGGCTTTATTTATTGTTCCTTTTCTAGGTCCTTTAGGTGTAAGGTTAGATTATGTATTTGGGACCTTTCTTGTTTCTTGAGATAGGACTGCATTGCAATATACTTTCCTCTTAGGAATGCCTTTGCTGAATTCCAAAGAGTTTGGACTGTCATGGTTTCATTTTCATTTGCTTCCATGTATTCTTTTATTTCTTTTTTAATTTCCTGATTGACCCATTCATTCTTTAGCATGTTCTTTAACCACCATGTATTTGAGGGCTTTTCAAATTTTTTCTTGTGGTTGACTTTAAGTTTCATAGCATTGTGATCCAAAAATACGCATGGTAAAATCTCAATCTTTTTGTACTTTTTGGGGGCCGATTTGTGACCCAGTATGTGATCTATTCTGGAGAATGTTCCATATGCACTCAAGAAGATTGTAAATTCTGCTGATTTAGGATGAAATGTTCTGAATATATCTGTTAAGTCCATCCCGTCTAGTGCATCATTCAAAGCCATTGTTTCCTTGTTGATTTTCTGCTTAATCTGTCCATCGTTGTAAGTGGGGTGCTAAAGTCCTGCACTATTATTGTGTTGTTTTCAATGAGTTTCTTTATATTTGTTATTGATTTATATATCTGGGTGCTTTAAGTTGGAGGCATAAATATTTACAATTGTTAGATATTCCTGATGGATACACCCCTTAATTACGAAATAATGCCCTTCTTCATTTCTTATTACAGTCTCTGTTTTAAAATCTAGCTTTTCAGATGTAAGTATGGCTACTCCGGTTTTCCTTTGAAGTCCATTAGTGTGATAGATGGTTCTCCGCCCCCTCACTTTCAATTTGCAGGTGTCTTTAGGTCCAAAATGAGTCTCTTGTAGGCAGCATATAGATGGATGTTTTCTTTTTTGTTTTTAATCCATTCTGATTCCCTATGTCTTTTAATTGGAGCATTTAGTCCATTTACATTCAGAGTGACTATTGAAAGATGTGAATTTAGTGCCATTGTGCTACCTGTAGAGTTGGCGTTTCTGGTGATTTGATGACCTGATGATTTGGTCTTTTTTTTTTTTTTTTTTTTTCCCTCCACTCGAAGAAGGTTTTCTCTTGCAGGACTGGTTTAGTGCTCATGAACTCCTTTAGCTTTTGTTTGTCTGGGAAACTCTTTATCTCCCCTCCTATTCTGAATGACAGCCTTGCTGGATAAAGAATTCTTGGCTGCATGTTTTTCCCATGAAGCACATTGAGTATTTCCCATCACTCCCTTCTGGCCTAAGTTTCAGTGGACAGGTCTGCTACTACCCTTATGCGTCTACCCTTGGAGGTTAATGACCTTTTGTCCCTAGCTGCTTTCAGAATTCTCTTTTGTCTTTGTATTCTGCAAGTTTCACTGATATGTCTTGGTGTTGACATGTTTTGTTGATTTTGAGGGGAGTTCTCTGTGCCTCTTAGACTGGAATGCCTGTTTCCTTTCCCAGATTAGAGAAGTTCTCAGCTTTAGTTTGTTCAAATAAACCTTCTGCCCCTTTTCCCCACTCTTCTCCTAATATGAATATTGTTTTGCTTGATGGAATCACTGAATTCCCTAAGTCTCCCTTTGTAAGCTAATAGTTTTCTTTCCCTCTTCTTTTCAGCTTCATGATTTTCCATATTTTACCTTCTACATCACCTATTCTTTCCTCTCTTCTTCAGTCCTCATTGTGACTATATCCAGTCAGTTTTGCATCTCAGTTACAGAATTTTTTAATTTTTTATTTCAGCCTGACTAGGTCAAAGTCTTTGATCTCTGCAGCAGGGATTTCTCTGGTGTCGTCTATGTTTCTTTCAAGCCCAGCTAGGAGTCTTATGCCTGTTGTTCTAAATTCTTGTTCAGATACATTGCTTACATCGATTTTGAGCAAGTCCGTGGCCACGATTTCTTCTTGACCTTTCTTTTGGGGAGAATTCCTGCATCTTGTCATTTTGCCTAAATTTCTGTCTTTTGCATGATTTCAAAGCTTGGTATGTTTCCTGCACCCAAGAGTATTACTATATTAAATAGGAGTCATACACTGTCTAGGGCCTGGCACTCCAGGAAGTGTTTCTGGTGTGTGCTGTGGGCACTCTGCTGTTACCTTCTGGCTGCCTTTTCCCACTGGTCAGTCCTCTGCAGAGCTCCTCCTGGTTTGCAGTGGGGAGTTTTGGGAACTTTAACTCAGTGTGCTTTCAGCTGTTTGTTAAAATAAGCCTGGAAAAAAAGAAAAAAGAAAAGAAAAGCCTGATTCAAAAGGAGAGAGAGAGAGAGAGAGAGAGAGAGAAGGAAAAGTAATGAAAAACAGTAAAAATAAAAAGACAATCAAAAAACTATAAGCCTGATTCCAAAGGGGAAAAAAGGGAAAAAAGAAATAAAAAGAAACAAAAAAGAAGACTGATCCAAAAATACAAAAAAGAGAAATGAAAAACAAAAACAAAACAAAAACAAACAAAAAAAAAACCAACCTATCAAACAAAAAAACTATGAGCCTGATTCCAAAAGAAGAAGAAAGAAAAAAAAAAAGTAAGCTTGGTTCTATTTCCACCAGAACTGCAGGTGACACTTTGAGGTACTTTATTTTCAGTGTACTCGGTGCATGTGGGATGCTGCCCCTGTACTGGCCTTCTGGAGGATCGGTCTGCTGTGTTGACTCAGTCTTGCTCCAGTAAATAAGCAGTAGCCAGGCACAAAGGGGTGGGGTTTGGTGCTAGTGGTCTGTCTCCATTGGGGGCTGCTATGTTGCTCTCTGAAGTCCCACCGCGTTGGTGTTGGGGCGGGGGTGGGGGGAGTTGCACCACCCCAACCTCTCACCCCCAGACCCGGGATCGCACACCTCCTCCGCTGTTCAGGCAGCCCTCGCTGAATAGCAAGAGTAGTCGGCACAATTCTCCTGTGTGATTTGGTTTTGTCTGGTTTTGTTTTGTTTTTGTTTTTGTTTTTTGGGGGGTTTTTTTTGTTTGTTTTTTTGTTTTTTTGTTTTTTTTTTTACTTTGACACACAGCTGGGATTCAAAATTCAACATCTTAAAAAAACCTGGCACCACGCAGACCCGCCCCCCTCCTCCAGAGTAGAGCTGTGTCTGAAATCCTGTGTCCCAGGAAAACAGTCCCACGCCTGCACAGTGCGTGGAATTTATGGGGTAGCACCGCTAAAAAGCAGCAGCAAGGTTTATGCCTCTGCATGCACTTCTGTCCTCTGACAATGAGTAGCCTTTTGCTGGCACCCACAGGGTCTTCTGTCCTTGGAGAGCCAATATACCTCTTCCAAAAGCTTTCCAGGAAGGGGAATGCTCTCCCCCAGTGCACCCTGAGATCACTACACCATGCTATGTCCTCTGGGGCCAGCTTCCTCCTTCTCCCCAGAAGGGTACACCGCAGGTCCACCTCTGGAGAAAGTCACACACTTCCAAAACCTCAGAGTCTGAGCTCCAAATGCTGTTTGCAAAAATAAATCTGCAACACTCAGTCCTTTTTGCTCTGCAGTCCGTGGTCCAGAGAGTTTTTCCTCTTCTGCAAACCCGATGTTACATTCTCTCAACCCTTCTTTCTCTCTCCCTTTTGTATCTCTATGGAAAGGGTTCCCTCCCCTCCATGGCACCACCATTTTTCTCTCCCCCAATTCACTTTTCACGCCTCGCATCTGCACCCACACTGCCTACCTCCAACCATGGAGATCCTTCTGCCAGTCCACAGATCAATTTCCTGGGTGATGTAACCTCAATACAGTGGTGTTTAGGCGAGGAGGAAAGCCCAGGGTCACCATGTAAATGTCTCTCTCATTCACTTTTTAAAATTGGAAGTGAGCTGCTCTCTGTTACTCTCTGAAAGAAAGAAAGAAAGAAAGAAAGAGGAAGAGAAAGAGGAAGAGAAAGGAAAGGAAAGGAAAGGAAAGGAAAGGAAAGGAAAGGTTTAAAATAAAGAAATAAATAGGAAGTGAAATCATCGCCTGATGATTTGTCACTGTAAAGTCACCAACTCAAAATGTCTTACTCCATAATTCATTTTATAGCAAGAGGATTCACTAAGTCTTGTCCAGTGTTTTTCAAAGGGAACTTATTCAAACCTAGTGAGAGGCATTTTCTCAGCAATTAGGTATCTACATTTTATCATTAATTTGATGATATTAAATACATGACTTAGAAAATCACTGGAAATCTGTTGAGATGTGCACTGGAACAGGACTCATGATTCCCAAGGGCTGGTTCCCACGTTTTACCACAGGGACTCTCTAGCCCTCCAAATGCATAAAATGAAAGCATTTTGTTACATGCGTACTAAGTTTGCGTCTGCTTCACCCTGTAGTCATTTGGCATATTTGAACTTCAGTTTCTTAACCATAAAGTGAAAATTAGAATAAAACCAAATGAATTCTGGAGCACCCAGGTGGCTCAGCAGTTGAGCATCCAACTTTGGCTCAGGTCATGATCTTATAGTTCATGAGTTCAAGCCCCACATTGGCCTCACTGCTGTCCGTGCAGAGCCTGCTTCGGATCCTCTGTACCCCTCTCTCTCTGCCCCTCCCAGCTTGCACATTCTCTCAAAAATAAAATAAACATTTTTAAAACATGGATCCTAAGTTGACTTCCAAAAATATTACTAGAATTACATTTTCATTCAGGGGTATTATTATTTTTGTTGTGGTGGTCTTCTTTCTTTTTTTTTAAATTTTAGTTAGCTAACATACAGTGTAATATTGGCTTCAGGAGTCGAATTCAGTGTTATCCAGGGCTATCATGAATGCATAGCAATCTACAAGTTCCTAAAGATATGACAGAACGTCAGAGGTTAAGAATAGAATCAGAAAAAGTCACCTCTTGGAACTGACACTAAAATAAGACAAAACAGATACAATTCATCATCAGTCTAGTAACTTATATTATGAGGTAGTTTTCCTATGTGGTGTTCCCAGGGTTATCAGTAACACAACTAATGCATCGAAAGATGTGATCTCATCTGACAGTTGGAGAAAATTATATATCACCACAAGTTTGAACTATCTGGTGGTTAGAAAAAGTTCAGAATCATTGTGCTTACAGTACCATCCAAGGAAGAGGATGCTCCAATGATGAAAGCCAGCGACAGATATGTAGAAAGATAAATTTGGGTTCCACTAACATTTATTGAACACCAGTACACCATCCATTATGATTAGATCTTTCATGTGTGAGCTCATTTAGTCCTCACAAAACTCTATGGGATAATATTATCCCAATATTACAGTATCCCAGTATCCCAGGGACTGGCCCAAATCACCTACCTAGAGTTTGACACCTCTGACCTCAAATCCCAATGTTTCTGCACTCTATTATGTTTAGTCTTCAGTGAATGGAACAAAGCAAGTTTTTTTTCTAACTACCCTAGACATGGAGAAAAGTAATGGATTTCCCTTTGTCCTAAGTTCCTGCTTATAAACAACTTAATATGTTCTTCGGTTTGGAGAAATTGCAAATGATACTCCCTGTGCACCTATTTGTATTTTTCAAACTTCTGCCTCTATGGTTTCATATTATTTTGTCCACTTAGATTACACGATTTGAAAATTTGTAGTTTTGGGTGACCAAAGAAGTTACATTAAGTAATGTGTGCTCTGTTAGAAAATCTAAGTTTTACCCAAAGAGCCAAAAACAGCAAGTGCTCACAGTAATCTTAGGAGGTCATATAAATTACTAATATAGCTACGATGCTAATATGCAATTAATTTAAATAAGCAGTTAGACACTTATGTTTACTGCTACTGGGCCCTTAATTTTGGCTACCACATTGTATCTTGTCAAAGTTGGTCAAATAATGGATGGGTGTATTCAAATCAGAAAGTGACAGGTGCCTCTACTAATGGTATATGCTACAGCAACCATGCGTCAAAATGCCTAGGACTTCAACATCAGAATGCCTCAGCAACACAGAATCACTTGCAACTTTGACCAAAAGAAATGAAACTCACTATGCTTATTAACATCTTACCTTAAATCCAGAACACAAAAGACAAGTGAGATTTGCAGAAATACCTGCTACGGCTTATGAGCCCTTTTTAGGTAATTTTAGACACCTACACATCAAGTAGAAAACCAGTATGCTAGCAAACTTTCTGTTTAAGGTTAATACATTGGTATCCTGTTCAAAAGTCATTATCCTGGTTTATAGGTCAGTTGTGTGCATTTAATTAGCACCTGTTAGTTCTTTACGGTATACGTTGATGGTTTAATTTGACAGGCTCTCTCTAAATAATTCTCTGTGAGCAGTGATAGCAATGTTTTAATATATTCATATAAAAACCATTTTTCAATATTCTATGACTCAGCATTCTTCCAGTTATTTATGCTGAAAAGTAGAATCCCTGAAAATAATGGAAAACTATCCAGTTGCCCAACAATGAGGAATTGTTTAAAATATAGTACATTGTTCAACAAATAATTAAGGGCTGCTATGTGCTAGGTGATAAAGACTGAGTAGTGAACAAGACATATGGTCATTACATTTATAGAGTTGGAAAGATGTATGCTCCAGCCACTGTTACTGCATAACAAGCTACTCCAGTATTTTGTGGCTTAAAATAGCAACTCTTTTATTATGCTTACAGATTCTGTGAGTGAGAATTTTGGACAGAGCATGAAGAAACGGTGTAACCCTTCTCCACAATGTCTGGGGCTTCAGCTGGGAAGACTTGAAAGCTAGAGGTGATGACTCTACCACAGGAGGATGGAATTGCCTAGGGCTCCCTCATTCACGTGCCTGGGCCGGAATGAATCAAACACTAGGACAGTCAACCAGAGCACCTACATGTAGCTTCTCCATGTGATTTGGCTTCCCCCCAGCATGGCGGCCTCAGAATAATCAGACCTCTTACGTATCATCTCAGGGCTCCAAGCCTGAGTGTTCCAGCAAGTGACGTCACTTTTCATGACTATACCTTGGAAGTCCTACTGTAATCTGTGAGCCAAAGCAGGCATAGACCTACCAGTATTCAAGAAAAGAGGAATTAGAGTCTCCTTTGATGTGAGGAATAGCAAAGTCTCATTGTGGAAAAACAGGTGAGATGGGAGGAAAATACAATGTGCTACAAGGTAGTAGTATGCTACTATTAATAGTTCTGAAATTATTTTAATGATGGATAACATTTGTTGAGTACTTTTTCTGAGTTCCAGGGACTATTTATTCTAAGACTTTAAATACATGGACTCACTTAACCTTCAAAGTAGTCCTGGGAGGTAATATTATCATTGCTTTCTAACAAATCAAGAATCACTACACAGAGAAATTATATAACGGGGAAGTTTGCACTTGTGGTGGGGGAGTTTGGATTTGAACCCACACAGTCTGGTTCCCTCATTTGTAATGGTTATTAGTAGCCACAATAATCCTAAGAAATAATATTATAGGTTATTTTTCTAGCTGTTTCTCTTTGCTTATTGATATTTCTAAAATGGGAGGAGGCTTTCCTGTAGGTTTCTACAGGCAGTGTTTCCCAAAGTGGATAGATCTGAAGAATCATCTGACATAACTGTTAAAAAGACAGATTTGGATCCCCACTCCAGACCTGCTGACTTAGGTCTTCAGGGAAGTGGCCTAGGCAATTGTATTTTTGTAAACACTTATAAAAGCAAAGTTAGGAATAACTACTACATGGTATATTAATAGTTGGAGTTCTCGCAAATTTGTTTGACTTTTCTTTTTCCTTCTCTTTGCTGCAGCTGTCAGGAACCACTCAAAAGAAACCACTCAACCGTATAACGAGTGATTTTATGTAATGAGGAAGTACTTGCCTCTTCAAGGCTGGTAAACATTTGATAGCTGAACGAGTTCCTGGCAGCCTTAAAACATAATTTAGCATCTTACAGTTGTAGTAACTTCAGTAGTGTTTTCAGATGAGGCAGGATACATGGGGGGTGGGAGACGGTGGGGTGGGGGTGGTATCTTTTGGAAAAGACAATGTAGCAGAACAGGGAGGCAAATATCAGCGAACTCTACAGGCCAAAGGAAGCAAATACTCACTATGAATTTACTACTCAAAAAAAAAAAATAACTTTAAATAGGACCTAATATCCAGAGTTATGATGAAAAAAATCAATTAGAAATGTGAATTGGCTGTGCGATTTCATTTTCTAAACATTTTATAACATTTTTTAATATTAAAATGTAAAATCTGTAACATTTTTATTCGGGCTGGGAAAAAATGTGAAAGGAATTCAACGCCCCCCCTCAAGGATATCATTTATCTTAAAATTGTCTTATTTGGAGGGGCGCCTGGGTGGCGCAGTCGGTTAAGCGTCCGACGTCAGCCAGGTCACGATCTCGCGGTCCGTGAGTTCGAGCTCCGTGTCAGGCTCTGGGCTGATGGCTCGGAGCCTGGAGCCTGTTTCTGATTCTGTGTCTCCCTCTCTCTCTGCCCCTCCCCCGTTCATGCTCTGTCTCTCTCTGTCCCAAAAATAAATTAAAAAAACGTTGAAAAAAAATTTTTTTTTAAATTGTCTTATTTGGAAGAAGCATTTGGATATCCATCACTAAGTATATTCAATTCAATATAATCTAAATAACATCTCATCCGGGAGAATTTGCTATATGCCAAGGACTGTGCATCACCTCATTCAGTCCTTACAACCCTCATATGAGCGTTCTTCATCGTCTTACAGGTGAGGGCACTGACTATAGTCATTTGCCCAAAACTTCACAGCTAAGGCATTTCAGAACTCAAGTATAAACCCAGCACAGCATTAAAAAACTGAATGATACAAAGTGATCTTCATACTAGTAAAGGCCACGTACTCATTATGTTCTTCACATTCATATACATAATATTTAATAGCCAAGGAATTTAAGGTCAAAATGTATCGTATTCAGGTAGGTAGATATTCTGCCTATGCACAAGCGATTTAGAGACACTATTAAAAAAATTACTAAAAATCATACAACATCATCAAAAAGACAAGAGATAAATGCTGGAAAATGTAGAGAAAAGGGAACCCTTGTGCACTGTCAATGGGGTTGTATGTTGGTGCGGCCACCGTAGAAAACAGTGTGGGGTGTCCTCAAAAAAAAATTAAAACTAAGTGCAGGGTTGGGGGCGGGGGTGGGCTCAGTCAGTTAAGCATCCAGCTCTTGACTTCAGATCAGGTCATGATCTCACAGTTCATGGGTTTGAGCCCCACATTGGGCTCTACACTGGTAGTGCAGAACCTCCTTAGGATTGTCTCTCTCCCCGTCTCTCTCTGCCCCTGCCCCACTCATGTGTGTGCTCTCTCTCTCTCTCTGTCACTCTCTCTTGCAAAATAAATAAAAAGTAAAAAAATAAAATAAAATAAAACTAGAAATACCATATGCTCCAGCAATTCCACTTCCGGGAATATATCCAAAGGAAAGGAAAACATTAACGCAAAAATGTATCTGCACCGCCATGTTCGCATAGGCTCTATGAACATAGTAGTGCAGATACACACACACACACACACACACACACACACACACAGAATGGAATACTACTCAGCCATAAAAAACCAAGGCAATCCTATCACTTGTGACAACATGGATAAACTCTGAAGGCATTATGCTAAGTGAAATAAGTCAAACAGAGAAAGACAAATACTGTATAATCTCACTTATATGTGGAACATAAAAAAAAAATCATAGAAAAAGAAATCAGACTTGTGGCTAACAGAGCCAGAAGGTGGGGAGAGAGGGAATTGGAGGAAAGTGGTCAAAAAACATAAACTTTCAGACATAAGATAAATAAGCACTAGAGATGTAATGTAAAACATGATGACTATAGCTAACACTGCTGTACTATATATAGGGAAATTCTTAAGGAGTAAATCCTAAGAGTTATCATTGCAAGGAAATTTTTTTTCCTTTTTTTTTCTTTTCTTTTTATTGTATCTATATGAGAAGACTGATGCTAGCTAAACCTATTGTGGTAATTTCACAATATATGTAAACCAAACCATGTTCTATGACTTAAACTATCAAAGAGAAGAAGTTGCTATTTTATCAAGAAAGTAGGCATAGTCTTAATATCAGGCAATGATTATAAGATTTACCATTAAATTAGGGAAATGAGGATTTCATCCAAAGAGAGCTAAGATTTAACCTACAAGATCATTCTAAAGCATAAGCTTCAAAAACAATGTTATAACAAGGCTTCGATACATTTAGAATCCAAAATCTTTAAAAAGTTACTTGGGGATCATTAAAATATTTGCTTGAGTTCTCTTTCCTCTCCATCTCCAACCACTTATACAAAGATCAGATGTTTAAATTGCCTCTTTGCCTTTACTGTGCATTCCCATATTATTCTTAGACTACATTTTCAAGTAGATTGATCATCAAATTCCCAAATTTGGAAAAACGAACCACCAGCTTAGTCTAAATCCTGAGCAACCAAATGCTGTAGGTTGAAGATTTCCAAAGTTTCATCTGTTCATACTTCCTGAGATCGCACCATGGGGCTCCTGCAGTGAAAGTGCTAGAACAGACCCTGAACTTGAAGGCCACTTTCCCTACATTTTGAAGCAAATTCTCTTGAGTGTTCGTTTCCTCAACTTTGAATTGATGATATTCCCTGCCCCACTCAGCAGTCGTGCAACCCAGTGAATATGAAACAACACACACTGTGAACTGGAGAGGACTCTATGGAGGTAGGAGATTATTACTGGACTACAGAAACAAAATCCTCTCTTTCCCCAGAAAAGCCCAGGAAACCCAAGCTGGTTTACTCATTTTTCTTCATCAGTCTATTAAGAAGGCATCGCTACTCAAGATGCCGTGCACACGGCCTGTCCTGCCAACATTTTTAAGTCTGCAGAACAAATATAAATGGATACGTGGAGGGATTCCTGGCCCCAATCCTATATAAATACAAATGCATTTTATTCATGATGATTTATATATAACCAAAACATCCCACACATTTCCTTATAAGAAGGGTTAATTGTAGGTGATTAAAGATACACAAATGATCAAGTCGTCTACATCACTCTACTCTGGGGTTGAAGAGAGCTCCACAAAGTCACATTTGGCAATGTTGATTTAACACCTCATAAAAAATTCAGCTCTTTAGAAGAGCACTCTGGTCTTCAGGCTGGGGACATAGTGAGAAGAGTTTTGTCATTTAGCCAACTTTTTTGAAATCTAAAAGCTTGTCCAGAGCATGATACAACAGACTTTTAAATGTTCAAAGTGAGCTGTGAGTACTCTGTCAGTGCACCAAGATGACTAGTGACTTTTGTCAGCAAAATACGTTTTCGTTCCATAGTTTTTATATGTTTTACAGGAGAACGGGGTCATGTTTTCAATTGCCGGGTTTCCTTAAATAAAACTTTTCAAATGTGCCTACCCGAAAGTAGAAAAATAATTTTAGGATGTCTTCGCTCTATTGGCAATCTTATTTTTTCAAAACAGTTTTCTATTATTAAGTTAGACAACTCTGAAACATCATTTCTGTCCAGAGAGACTCTAGAACACGGTATTACGTTAAGAACTTATACCCTCCACTTTGGATTACACACTTTGGCAAGCCAGAAAACTGAGAGTTTCATTATGTTAATAAGTAAATAAAACCCACATTGAACATAGTTGGTAATCTGTTAATGTCTTCAAAATTAATTTCCTTCAGTACACTTCCCAAGACTACATGAACCGAAAAGCAGCTGAAATGTTTGTTCCGTTAAATCTTATATCTGGCTCTCGAGGAATTAGAGCAATAGTAAATAAATCAAAGTAACTGAATATTTTCCATTAGAAACCTGATTTCCTTTAAAGAAATATTTTTGCATTTCCTAATCCTTGGAACCAAAGACCGAATTTTATCCTAGCCTCTAACACCACAAGAACCTATTCCTCCTGCTCACCAAACAGCCCATCTGGTGACCTGCAGACCAACAGATCTGGTGGGGAGGACTTAGTAAGGAGGTGCCCTAGTCAGCATGGCCAGAGGATCATGGATTAACAGAAATCTTGAAGGTTATGGTTGCCTAGAGACAAGGTTGATGCTTTAATACTGTCATAAATACTTCAAATTCTTCCCTTTCCCTCTCTTCTTTCTCTCTTAACTCTTGGATATATCCTTAGTTGCTGCAAACATAAAGAGCTCTAGTCCTAGCTCTATGAATCATTAACCGCATAGGGTTACGTACGTTAACTTCCCTGATTCTTAGACGCTTTGTCTGTAAACAGAGAGACGTAGGTCTTCCCACCTCTGACATCCATAGCTATCTCAAGGAGCTCCAAATTCAAGAACTACTCACCCGAGATCTTCTAAATGGTGCTTTGTTAAGACCATCCTTCCCCAAAATATATTCATGTCATAAAGTATTAAATATTCAGGAATCTCCACTGGAATAAGAAAATCATGGGAACCAAATAAGAATTTAAAATGTTGATGATTGACTCATAAAGATGACCTCTCCTTGATTACCTTAAGAACCACACTCTCAATTCTACTAATCCCAATAACTGGGAGAAAAAAAAAGTTACCAATGTCTTAGGTGGAGCCATATAAAATTGCCAGTATTTAACCAATTTGATGTACAATAATGATTTTAATAATGCAAAACCCCAAACGTAAGAATATTCAGATTAAATAGCAAATTTTGAGCTAATAAATTAGACTTCCCCTACTAAGTAAATTAAGTTTCTAAATGGTTTTTAAACAAAAAATAGTATTAAAAAGACATTTTCAATGTTGTGACATGCTTCTTTCATTTCTGGTTCTAGTAAGAGCAACAGCGACAATTTTGAGTGGTTCTTTTTTGATAGAATTTCCTGTATTTTACTATCATGATACGAAATCACGGGGAGATTCTTAAATTTCAGGTAGGTCACATTCCACAGAACAGGCAGACTTTCACAACACTCAAACTACCCCCACCAAAAGGGAGAGGCAGATCACACGTTGAACAATAAATATCGTTAAAAAAAGAAAAAGAAAAAAACTTCTCTGCTAATGGCAAAACAGGTTAAGGAAACACTGCTTATGTAATTAAGTATTTATTTGGTGCTCAGAAAGAGGCAATTTGCTGTGTACAGGCAAATAACTCCAACATGTTTGCCAATTTCATTCTCTGTGCTAATAGCACACTGTTCTCCCACTTCTGCATTCACAGAACACATTGTGCGTGCTTCCTTCCATTGTAACACTTGTCACACAATAACTTGCTTCCTTCTGTCCCCTCTCTTGAGTTGGAGGGCAGCTATTTTGTAGCCTTTGCCCAATGCCTGACACATAGTAGGTGCTCAGTAATTGTTGAAAAGTCTCAGTTATTACCATAGAAATAGAATTGGAAAACACGGATTTCAAAAAGCTTTTAGAAACAGACACAAGACTTGGAAAGCCCTTGAAAGTAGGGAATACGGGACAGGGAAAAGCCAAGGATAAGTCAGGTTTCCAGTTTGGTAAGGCATAAGTTTGAGGATAGTTTGGAGGCAGGGACACAGTTTGGACAAATTAAGTTTGAAATATTGGTAGGCCAACCAGAAGAAAAATAACTAGCAAGGAGATGGAAAAATAGGTCTGGTGCTTGGAAGAGAAGTCAAGACTGCACAGATTAGATTTTTGGCATCTCCCAAGCAGCAGTCACTGTTGAGTGCATGGATAGAAATGAGATCACCCGGGAGGAAAGCAGAGGACGAGAAGAGGAGAGGGCTAAGGACAAGAACTTAAGGCAATGCATGTGCTGAGTGAGTGAACCAGACCGGAGAGGGAGGAGAAACTCAGAAGGCATAGAAGGACATAGCATAATGAATGTGAAGGCTGACTTGGGGAGCGAGATCAAACAAGATGAAGAAGGCAGGCAACACAAAAGAATCAAGTGAAAACAGAGTTAACTTACAAGAGACGACTCACAATGTTTAAAGGACTTATTTCAGTAGAATAGAGCAAGCAGGTATATTGCACTTGAATAAGAAATGAACATGAGTTTCAGAAGTCAAGCTTAAAAGTAAGGACATTTGGATGTGAACAGACCAACAAGACGCTTTCTTCCATAAGGGAAACTTGCATTTGTTTGTGAGGTTAATGAGAAGAAGATAACAGAGGACGATGAAGTCTTTCACTTTGATTTTGAATGTCTAGGTCAATTTTTCACAGTATCTTATATGGTGCTTTATTGAATGGATAAAAAAGACAGCTTTTAATTCAGAAGAATTTTTAAAACATGCTTAAGAACATTTATAAAGAAACACTCAAGTGTAGGTTGTCTTAGTTTAAGGTATGATGAGTGTTGAAAGGACAAAAATTTCATAGACTAAGTTTAGTTCATTGGTGAAGTTTTTGGTCTAGCAATAATCAATTATGTAGCTATCATTCACCAGTGAACTGGGAGTTAGTCCTTTGATAGCTCTTGTCTATTTTATTTACTTTATTAATGTTTATTTATTTTGAGAGAGAGATAGAGAGAGAGAGAGAGAGAGAGAGAGAGAGAGAGAGAGAGAGAAAACCTCAAGCAGGCTCCACGCTATCAGCACTAGCCGACAATGGGCTCAGGGCTCCACCCCAGGAACCGTGAGATCATGACCTGAGCAGAAATCAAGAGTCAGACACTTAACCAACTGAGCCACCCCGGCACGCCTTGTCTGTTTTGGAGCTAATCGGCAAGCTAGGGGATTTCCTCTCTAGACAGTGCCTGTGTTGAGGGTAGTGGTTAATACAGGAGCTCTGGAATCAACAACCTGCCTGTGTGACCTTGGGGCAAATTGATTAAGGCCTCTTTGCTTCAATTTCCTTGTGAATAGAATAGGGCTATTAAAAAGTACCTATTTCAAAGGACTATTATGAAGACTGAATAAGTTAATACCTATAAAAAATGTTAGAACACTAGTGGAGAGGTAGAAAATGCTCAATAAAAATTAGCTATTGTTTTCCATACATTTCGATACACACACAGAAATTTGATTTTTATAATAATCCTCTTGGTTTCCACTCTCTCCTATTTGTACAAGCCACCTTAATGAAAATGATATTTGTTGACAGAGGTGACACTACTGAATTAATTCAACACAGTTCATGGACTTTAAATTATTCTTCCAGGGGCAATAAAGAATTTTCTGTGAGCCCCATCCTCTCTCAAGTGGTCCTCCTTTTGAACATGGCCATTGTTGGGAAATCAAGAAGCTAGGCAGTGTTAGCCTTCAAAACAACCGGGGCCATGTGGGAACTGAACCTTGGCCTCATTAGCGCCATATTTCCAACCAGCTCAGTTAACTAAGCCGGGCATGCAGCACCTTGCAGGTTTTGAACTCTCTGAAAAATGCCAATTCGTCAAATCACTGCAAAAGGGTGTTAAGAACTACGGAAGGTAAGCATTATTTCCACCAGTCCAGGAATTAGACCAAGGCAAGTCCTGAGAAACCTAGTCCTGACTTAAAACTTTATCTTGGGTTTATACTGGCGCATGGTTTAGTATTCAGTAAATGCCCTCTGGGTTGACTGATCGCTGAAGCTGAATTCCTAAGCATGTATAATAAAAATAGTAACCTGCCTAAAGATCAAAATAACAGTAAGTAGAAGGTATGTCAGTATTTTATATGACTTTGCCTGACCAGTTAAGAACCAGGTGCTCAGAGCTTTAACTATTACTCTATATACGGTTCAGGACAGGTTTTTATATATGCTTCCCCGAAGGTAAAGCACTTAGCCTTCTGAGTTCAACTTTATAGCCCCTTTCTGCTTTCACCTTAATGGATAACATCCGTCCACAAATTTGTAACGTCAGTGAGTTCTAATAACGACTGGTGAGAATTCCGTTCCTATTCGAAGGTTAAGACATTTTAAACTTCATTTCAGAGTGTGGTTTAATTTAAAAGTTAATCAACCTCAACCTTAGAGATTTAACAAAAACGTTAAAAAAAAAAAAATAGCCCTGAGATCAACCTGTGTTCTTCTAAAGACTCTCAGGGAAAGTGAAGAGGTTGATCTCTTTATTGGATCCAGCACGGAAAGGCGGCCCCTCAGCCGACCTGCAGGTGTGAACCTCCAGCAGCCGCATCAGGGAGGAAAGTTTCTCAGGCAGCCTCCTGCATGGCTTGTGAAGGAATAAAGACCAAAATCCTGAACGTTTTGGTCTTCCTGACACCAATAGATCAACCCTTTCAGTAAACACTAGATTTCCCTACGGTTCCAGGTCAGGCTTTTTTTCCTGCTTTGACTCCTGAACAAAGACGCTGGTGAATGATTTCCAAGTATTTCACTAAAGGTCTACAAATCTCAGGCTCTCTTGACCAATCAGATTCTTCCATATTTGTCCCAGCCATAAATTATTTATTGACAGCACCTGGAGGTATAGAGCGTCACTGAAAAAGGCGGCATTTCTCACTTGGATCTAACGTAGGGAAAAAATCCCGATATAGATACAGATGTAGATGTAGAGATAGATATAGATATACATATATACAAATATATAATATAAATATAATATATATAAATCAATATTATATATATATATAATTTTTAGGAAGTAGGTGCAAAGGGAAAGCACTGGGCCTTTACCAAAATAATTTAGGTATTCAACAGACTTGAAATCAACCAGCTACTACTCTGTAGTGAGAGAGCAGATATGAAGAGCTCCTTCCTCTTGGGTAGTGGTCACACTATGTGGAATGTAGCTGTCAGTCACAGAGCTGAATGACCTTCAGCTTTTTCTCTTTTTGTTCCTGAACTACAATATTTGGTGGGGCCATTTAATCTCATCTTGTGTTTCAGCGGGTATGTTTTGATTCGAATACGGGACCTGAGACTTGCAAAGATGTTTTTCCAAGGAAATATTTTAGGATTAACAACTCCTCCCCCAATTTTATTCATAAAAGGGCTAACGTGTGTCATCTTTCGTGGGTTATTTTTTAATTCAGAAAATTATCTTTTTTCCTCTGCTCTTATTGTCTAACAAATACTTTCTCATCCTTGCTCATTTTGGCTAATTTTTATACCTTTACGGCTTTGCTCCTTTTGAAACACTGATTACCTACTTTGTGCCAAGCCATGTGCCAGAGCTGGGAAATCAAATATTTCCTGCCATGCTCTCTGCCTCCATAAAACTCATTTCCTACTTCTGAGATAATGTGTTGCCTCTGTTATTTATAACCTGGGTTTCTCCGCTTGCTCTCTTTATCCCTTTGGAAGCTCCCATAGATTCTCCATTAGGTATGTGTTTCAGAATTTGTTCCTGCCTGCCACAATTTCTTTGACCCTCACACAATTTTAGGACGGGTATCCAATGTCTGTATTGCACCACATCTTCCTCTTGGAGAACCATTTCTCCCCAGATCATTAGATTTGGGCATCAACATCTTTTTCCAATCCTTTACATTTCTTGGGAATTTTATAAAGGCCATCTTTATGCCAATGTTCCAGAACACTTCAGCTTCCATTTTTGAGTACTCATGCCTGCCTTTTTCTGGATAAAAACCTTTACTCTTCTCCCCCACTTCCCATGCTGTCTGTAAGTCTTTCCGTTACTAATTGTCCTTCACTTCTAGATGCAAGAAATTGACACAAGAAAACTTAAACTTTGATACAGGTGCTCACCCATGCCCATCACAAAATTCGAGGATCAGAGAGATCAATTTCAATTACTTTGAAAGCAAAGTAAGTTTTTACAAAAACTACCAGCTTGAGATTTCTCAAAACCAAATGTGTATTTAGTTCACACATCCAATACCATAAGCATACATCCACCCAAACAAAAACAAACCATGCTGCAGAGAACTTTTGGAAAACTCAAGAGTTTCCATTATTTGAATGACCAGGCCCCACTACCAAGAGGCACTTAAGTTCAATCCACTGCCAAGTCACATCAATACCAAGTCAAGGCAGAGGTACCTGCTCATCCAGGAGGTCTTCCCATTACCCCTTCCTTGGGAGCACCCGGATCAGACCCAAGTTCCCTGAAATCCAAAGGATACACTAGGGAGTCTCTCAATTCTGACCCTTTGGGAATATAAGGTATATTTTGGTGTGTCAGAGCTATCTGCTAAACTAGAATACCCCCCCCCTTAGAGCTGAGATTGCTTTCTGAACACTCCAGAGCCTGCCTTCTGGAGTATCACCTGTTGGTATGGGTGACAGGTGCCTGCCCCTCTCCCTCCATCACCCACTCCATATCCCACCTTGCTCTCAATCCCTAAGTTCTCTCAGAGATGGTGAGCTTGACTAATACCAAGTGAATCCAAGGAATTCAAACAAAAAACAAAACAGCACTGAAAGTGTCATAAATTTTCTATTGTGAGCTGGTTAGCAATTCAAAATGTTAACACTGGAAGATATATTTAGATGTGTTTACCTAAAATGTACACATATATTAATGATCTCCCACATAGAATCCCATTGTTCCTGCATATTTTATGGGAGCCATAAAACGCATACCTACTCCATACCATTCATTCTTCATGCTGACTTTTTCTGTTCCCTGGCATCCACCTAAACTGAAATGCCAAAATTCCACATAAAACACTTACTAAAAGGCCATGCGTAAGGCCACACAAATCACATTGATGGTTTCCTGATAGTTCGTCGATCTCTCGTAAGTTCAGCTATTCCAGCATAACGCTAGGTTCAGAATATACCTGTAACACGTAGTCATTAATTAATTACAAAGCTCTCCCAGAATTGTACATCTAAAAATTAAGAGGTTTCATTAAGCAAAAGTTAGGCATTTAGGAGTTTAACAGATATGTGCTTTCTCTTTAGGAAACTGAGAGCCGCTGGCATTCCATTAACTATATCTACACGCATCTTTAATTTTCAGAAGTTTCTCAGCCAATGGTCATATGACTAGAAAACAAAGAGCATCTGACCAATGACTGCTCATGCATTTAATAGACATCGGGTTTCAACCTTCCCCCAAATTCCCTGTTTAATTGTGTATTACTGATGGTGGAAATGACCTCCATAAATTACTTGAGGCTTGACTAATTGAAATATATGACTGGGGTATCATATCTGTAATGTATTTGATTCAAGAAGGGTAGCTGTGTTTTGTATCAAACTGGATTTGGCAGGGCACCTAGGGCTTACAAATCTCTGGTGTCAGACTTGTGCTAAAGCGCCATTTGTTTAGGGAAGATTTGAAGAACATGAGTGAGTAGGAAAGAGTAGGTCCAGATGTTCTGCTTAAACCCAGGTGTGGCTCAGTTAGCCTGTTTTGTGATGAGGGATTTTCCAGAGCACAGGAAGCAGCACCTGTATGAGATTACACACAGATTTAAACTCTTTACCAAGTTGACTGCCTTCTGTCTGATCTCTTCCTAATTGTAGTGACTTACACAGATCTCAGATGGAAATGGCCAAACGTACAGACTTTGTTTGCTACTACACACGTTGGAAAATAAGGGCTCCGCTGCAATTTGCTCTCCTTAAATAAGGGAGATCTACTGCCAATGTAAGGGAGTCAAATTTGAGAGAACTGAAAAGACTGAAGCTCCCCAAATCTACAATTAACCCAGGCCTTTTTGTTGTGATTATATCCTTTCCCTCGAAAAGAAGAGAAGAGAAGAGAAGAGAAGAGAAGAGAAGAGAAGAGAAGAGAAGAGAAGAGAAGAGAAGAGAAGAGAAGAGAAGAGAAAAGAAAAGAAAAGAAAAGAAAAGAAAAGAAAAGAAAAGAAAAGAAAAGAAAAGAAACTTCCTATACAAATCCAATACCAAACCAGGGAAAAACTGGGGGTGGGGGCGGGTATTAGGAGTGGATTTCTAAGCATCCATGATGCTGTGTTGGTATTCAACAGGTTTTGGCTGTAAATTGGTTTGGTATGTGTAGATGACTTTTGGCTGCCTTATTAAAGGAAAATTCTTCCAGTAAAAATACACAGCACTCTTTTTTATATAGTAAACAGATGTCAGCCTTTCATTGTAAAGTATGTTTGATTCACTAAGATGTCAAATATTACTTTAACAGACAGTTCCTGTCTACAAAGAATACTTAACGTTTGTAAGATAAAATAGTGATTCAAAAGACTTTTTAACAGCTGATGAGGCACCATCGAAACAAATGTCTTTAAAAATCTGCTCTTACGCTTTCATTTAAAGATGACCTCTATGAATTGAAATTTCTCCCATGCATGATTTTACAGTCAGTGATAAAAACGTCACAGTTACAGCTGCTTACCCAAAATTCTGCCCTCCCTTAAGTCTGTTGTGCTTTAGTTACCTGCTGCTTCCTCTTTTTTTTTTTTTACTACAATTCTCTCTCTAGAGCTATGTTCTGAGGCCAAAAGTATGTGCCAAGGACTGCAGGAGAAATAGTCTTTTCATTATCCAACATCTTACCATTAGATGTTCTTTGATAGTGTACGTGTCCATGCACCTTATGAAGAAATCCTCCCACCTCGGTGTCATTTGCTTCATACCAAAAGTGTTGTTAACTCGAGTGGCATAATACAAACCTGGATGGTTTCACGGACTTGGAAGCATCTTGGCAGTATGCTCCCCCAAAAGTGAACCGCTCTGCAAGTTGTCACTTCCCTCTAACAGCATCAAACTCCTCTGCCCATATTTGTGAATCACTCCTCAGTTTGCAAAGTGAGTCACATGCTATTTTGTCCTCCTGCCATCCAAAGCCAGCAGCTCCTATGACCGAGGAAGGAGCTGAGCCTGAGCCAGAGGAGAGACCAGCCTGCAACTGACAAGCAGTGGCCCAGGTCTCAAATCCAGGGTCTTTGAATGTAGAGAAATGCCAACATTTTTCTTAGTCCCTGAACAGGCGTTTTCTTGAACCATTCCATATGTTAAAAATTACACGTGTAATATATTTAAACATTTGCTGTATCTTACAGTTGTTGAGCATAATCCTTCTTCAAGGTAGCCTGTGTAGGGAGGTTGATTGTAGTGGATTGAACGGTGGCCCCAAAAAAGATATGTTCATGTCCTGACCCCTGGAGACTGTGAATATGACCTTATTTGGAAGAAGGGTCCTTGCAGACAAAATTAAATTAAGGACCTCGAAATGAGATTACCCTGTATTATCCAAGTGGGCCTTAAATCCAATGACAAGTGTCTTTATGAAAGATAGACATATACACGCATACACACAGAGGAAGACCACGGGAAGACAAGGTATATATTGGAGTCACGCAGCCATAAGCCAGGAATGCCTGGAGCCATCAGAAGCTGGAAAAGGCAAGAAAGGATTCTTCCTGGAGCCTTTAGAGGGAGCATGACCCTCGTAACATTTTCATTTCAGACTTCCAGCCCCCAGAACTATGAGAGAATAAATTTCTGTTGATGACAGCCACCGAGTTCGTGGCACTTTGATTTTATAGTATGTTCTCATTTTTAAAATGCAAACTAGGGGCTCCCAGGTGGCTCAGTTGGTTGAGTGTCCGACTCTTGCTTTCTGCTCACGTCATGATCCCGGGATCGTGGGATGAGTCCATGTTGGGGCCCATGCTGAGCATGGAATCTGCTTAAGATTCTCTGTTTCTCCCTCTGCCCCTCTCCCCCACTCATGATCACTTGCTCTCTCTCTCTCTCTCTCTCTCTCTGTAATGAAAAATATGTGAACTAAATTAAATGCTTTTTGAGTTATTTCAGCCAAGAAGATATTTAGGCTTCCTTTTGAGAAAGGTTCTAGATGAACCTCAAGGTGAAAAGATATTTTTCTCATTATGCCTGGAACATTGACATGGCTTGTGCTGCTAACAGACTCATGAAAACTCCAGAGTCACAGATAAAGAGCATCTCACCCCCCCCACCTCCATCCTTCTCCCAAATGGGAGAGCGATACTGAATGTGAACCAAGACTAGAATAAAATTGGTTCATTGTATTTTTTTAAGTAAGGTCGACACCCAGCGTGGGGCTTGACCTCACGACCCTGAGATCGAGAGTCCTATGCTCTAACAGCTAAGCCAGCCAGGCACCCTGGTTCATTGTATCAACACACAGAGTTTCAGTGGCATGAGTTTGGTAAGACTGTATAGGGTAGACATCTTTTTCTCCTGTTAAGTTTTTCAAACTCCTTGGGTTTTTGCCCTCACCATTGGTCCAAACTTAGATTCAGTATAGTGGCTAAACACTCAGGTTCTGAATGTTGACTGCTTGAGCTCTAACCATGGGTAAGTCACTTGGTTTCTCTGTGTCTCCCTTGTTTCACCTGAACCATTGGACAGAACGGTATTTACCTCAAAGAGGAGTTTTGTGAGGACTACATGAGAAAACACCCATTAAAGGCTTAGGGGGATGCCCGGCACACCATAAAAACTCAGTAAGAGTTAGTTGTTGATACAGGATCTAAAGGGCTGAACTAAGGTAAGAGCTAAATAGGTCATTCAGCCTGTTTTTAGGGTAAACCTTAAGTCACAGATACAAAAGCAGTGTTTGTGATTCACCCGGGTGCATCTCGGCCAATCGTGGCTGGAATTTGAACAAAACAGCTTAGAGCCAAGGCCTTACGGCAGTAAACAGTGTGCTCTTCCTTGGAATGTCCCCCCTCCCCTTCCTTGGGACCCTGTATTAGCAGGACATAGCTGACAAAGGATTAGACGATTCTAGCCATTTCATTCTTTCTGCCTAGCCTCCTGCCCAGGCTTTTTCCCTCCCTCCCTGTCCAACTTCCCGTCTCTCTCTTTATCTGTCGTTCTATCCATCTCTTTATCTTTGCTTCTTCATGTGACTCACTGTAGAACTTGCACTAAAGCTATAAAGTCCTTGAGGGCAGAACTGAAGCCTTAACAAATCAGCTGAAGCCCCGCACACAGCGCCCCCGCACAGCGCCCCCGCACAGGGAGGGCAACAGCACCACAAATCCTTAATTCAATTTCTTACTGCTAGTTAAGGATATTTTTGTTTTCTTTGTACAACAGTAACCAATGTAAAAGGAGAACAAGGTCACCCCCAAAGTGGAGGGGCAAGTACATATGGAACCACAACCCAAATTTTATACGAAGTCCTCACCGAAAGGCTTTGAGATGTGAAAAATATACTGCTACCCAGCTGTGAAATGTGTAAAAGAATTGTATCTGATCAAATTTAGTCCAAATTACATGTTTCCATCAAGGCGTTGGCAAACTTAGTTCTCCCCATACTGCTGGTGACGTGTTTAAAACACCCATGATGAGACAGGCCGACCAAGTCGGTCTTAGCTCCCTCTTTCTCTGCCTTCCAGAACAACAGAAACAAAACAAACAATATACATTTGTTCTCAAAATGGACACGACAGCAGTGTTAGCTGATGCCACTGCCATAAGTTTACGCGATGAAATTCGGTCTTTTTTTTTTTTTAATTTTTTTTTAATGTTTATTTATTTTTGAGACAGAGAGAGACAGAGCATGAATGGGGGAGGGGGCAGAGAGAGAGGGAGACACAGAATCTGAAACGGGCTCCAGGCTCTGAGCTGTCAGCACAGAGCCCAACGCGGGGCTCGAACTCACGGACCGTGAGATCATGACCTGAGCCAAAGTCGGCCGCTTAAGCTACTGAGCCACCCAGGCGCCCCGAAATTCGGTCTTTATATCAACCAAGTAGTTCAACTTCACTACATATCATATTGTGAAAAATTCACTTTTAGTTTTATCTAAACTCCCCCAAACACAATCTGGATGTATGAGTAGAATGCAATAATCAAGACTTTCTCTTCTCAGGGCTTTTATGATTTTTTTTGTCTTTTTTTTTATTATACCAGTAATAAAAATCAACAGTGTTTGAACGGAGAGTAAATTAAAGCTGAAGCATGAGAGAGGCCTTGTAGACAACCATGGAGTAGGGTCTGTTACTGTGCGTTTATAAGCAATTGTCAAGCTCCCATCGTTTCTAAGGGAAATGGTAGTGCAAAAATTATGCCCTTGCTCTCGGGGACTGAAAATCACATAAACTGTCTCCTATAAATCATATTTTGCTCGTCTAAGTGGATCAGACGAGGCAGAAGGAGAGGGGGCTCTCCAGAGCAAGGAGCTTTGATCATTTTGATCAAACACAGACCACCTATCAGCCTTCCAAGTGCCACCATGCGTCATACACATTTTCAATATTGTGTCATAATAGCTACCAGTCATTGTAGTTGAGATAAAAAAGCGATTGTAATTAAACATATGATTGGATCCAGACATTTTAATCATGCCCTCTCTCTATTTTGCAAAGCAGGCCTGCTGCCTTTTCAGCAGTCCCCTGGAACCGCCCTAGGATGACAATTTGCATGCTAACTGAAGTCATGTACCGTGTAGATTACGCGAGGACATCTGTTGCTGATTGTGTGGGTCCTCTGCTTTTCAGACTCCAGTATGAAAATACAGAAAGTAAAAGGCAAATGACGGAGCCTGGGGCAAGAGAGCAGACCAATTGTTCGATCTCTCTCTCTCTCTCTCTCTCTCTCTCTCTCTCTCTCTCTCTCACGATGCCTCTAGAGGACACTGTCACAGAAACTAAAACTGTCCCCCATTTGCAGCTGCCCCCCCACCCTTACAATAAAATCAGTGTCCATGAAACGATGCTGTTTTCCAGCTGCTTCTTGTCTTAGTCTTATTCACGTTGGCCAGAAAAAGACCCCACTCCCAGCTCGAAGGTCTCCAAACACAAGAGAGTAGGCAAGGGGAAGGGATGTCCTGACCCTGGAATGCGGGCGGGAGAAAGGGACGGTGCCCAGAACATCCTATGTGGCACAGAGAAGCTGACCAATCGGCTTGGCAAATACCCTTCCCGCCCAGTAAAGGCCGGGCAAGGTAAAGTATCCAAGGGCAAAGGAATTGTATCGCGTAAACACGGAACGGGTCATTACAGACAAGGCTTTCTCAAGAGGGTCCATGTTACCACACCCTGAGGAGGTAGCATTGCTCAGGTGCACAAGCCGGGTCACTTCCTCGGCTTTATTCAGGGCAAAGGCTAGGTATAGAACTGAAATTCAAAAAAGATGTCTTTTTTTTTAATAATTGTTTTTAGGGGCACCTGGGTGGCTCAGTCATTTGAGTGTCCATCTTCGGCTCAGGTCATGATCTCGCAGTTCGTGGGTTCAAGCCCTGCCTCAGATTCTGTGCTGACAGCTTGGAGCCTGGAGCCTGCTTCAGATTCTGTGTCTCCCTCTCTCTCTGCCCCTCCCTTTCTTGTTCATTCTCTCTCTCTCTCTCTCTCTCTCTCTCTCTCTCTCAAAAATAAATAAACGTTCCAAAAATTTTTTTAATATTTTTTTTTAGTTTATTGATTTATTTTTTGAGAGAGAAAGAGAGCAAGCAGGGGAGGGGCAGAGAAAGGGAGAGAGAAAATCCCAAGCAGGCTACACACCGTCACTGCAGAGCCCGATGTGGGGGTTGAACCCACAAACCGTGAGATAATGACCTGAGCCGAAATCAAGAGTAGGACGCTTAACCAACTGAGCCACTCAGGCGCCCCAGAAAATATGTCTTATCGGCTGTCATGTGCCTGGCACCATTATGGATGTTTTCACCTACATTTTTCTCCAATCCTCCCAATACCCAGAGGTGGAGAATTATCCCCCTTTGGAAATGAAGAAGCTACAATTCAGAAAAACTCGATAACTTGCTAAGGTTACCCAGCTAGGTTACAGACCAGGGCTGATTCAACTCCAGGTCTTTTCCCTGTGAATGCCGGATGCTTTTCATTATGCCACGGTGCTCCCCGCTAGCTCGGGCTGCACGATCCCCTTTTCTACCCTCCGCACTGCACATAATTTATAACTCGGAGAAAACCTATCCCTTTTGTCTTTTGAGGGATGTACTTAGCTCTTGCCTCAACAGAAGACAGGCAAAATATCTGCTTCATTGTTCAAATAAGTCCAAGTTGAGAACTCACCTTTCCAGGGAACTTCCAGCTGTGTGGATGCCAGAGCGGAACATTTGGACCACAAGGGTTGCCTGAGTGAGCCAGGGTCACCATGAGAGTAAACGTGACTACTGTCCCCCTCACTCTCTGCCCCCTCCATTCAGCTCCCCGTTTAAATCCAAGTTCAAGTACTATTTTCTGAGCACTGACTATATGTCAGGCATACACACTTATATTAATTTGCTTTGCAGCCTTGCAAAGCTTGCAAAGCTTGCAAAGCTTGCTTTGCAGCTCCCTCATGGGATAGGTGACTCAGACCCACTAGCACACGTAAGCCTGAGGAAGTGAGCCTCGGGGTCAGGATGCGGATAGCTGTTGCTGACTGACATGAGCTCAGACTTGGTCTTGACTACAGGCCATTGCCTGCCCCCGCACCTGTCCCCACCACCCCACACCTGTTTCCCATTCTGCTCACCAGAACCGCATCTCTCATACTGTTGACTAGCTCAGAGTCTTATCCACCTGCCATCCTCTCCCCCTCAACATGGAAGCTCCCTTAGCCCGTCCCCGAACTCCACATGCAACTCCTTGGTCTCCCGACAGCAAGGGTTTGTGAACTTTCTCGTGCTTAAAAATCACCCGAAGAGCTTGTTCGGTATTCTATGCCCATTCCCAGATACTCCGATTCAGTAGGTCAGGGTGGGACCTGAGACTCTGCTCTGCTGACAGGCTCACAAGCGATGTCGGTGCTGCTGGTTTGGAGGCCACCCTTTGAGAACCACCGCCAGCCTGATTTCTAGGTTCCCGGCTCCTCTCCCACGAGTGGAGACCCTTCTCCTCACCGGCAGGCAAAGAGCTGAGTCATTCGGGGCCCGTCAGCCTTGCCCTCGGGACTGCCCCAGGACTGCCAGCAGTGTTCTGGATGTATTCTGACCCTCTGAACTGGCTTCCTCTCTACTCTAGAAAGGAACGTGGAGTCGCCCTACTGAAGAGCATGTTCCCAGGGTGGCATGGTAGAAGTTCTAAGGACCTTACGGTCAGACTTCCACTACTGGAGGTAGCCTTGAGGAAATTACATGACCCCTGTCTGCCTCTGCTTCATCACTCTCGAAACTGGCATTAAAAGATTTGCCTCGTGAGATGGTCAAGACCAAAGGAAAGAGCCCAGCAATATTCCTCATGCCATGCCCAGTCCAGAATAGATGGCCAGCACAAATCCATTCTCTTGCCCCTTCTTCCTTCTCTTGGGCTGGGTACAGGTCAGTGTCTGACCCCACGTGCTGCATGGGCGGTTGAATGCAGTCGCAAACACTGCCAAGACAGTGAAGAAAGACGGCAAACGCGTAACGGCCGTGTTCAAGGCGTTCTTCAGGAACTTCGAGTGTGCCTTCCTCCCTCCCATTTGCTTTATCACTCGTGCGTGGAGGAAGGGGAATTTGATTCTGCCACACCATGTGCTGGACATTTTTAGCGGGAGACAGGAGGCAAGACCCTTACCACGAGGTGAGCTGGAGAGGCCAGAGCTTTGCCCTTTGTCCTTAGGCCGCCCTGCTGAGGACAGGTCAGGACCTCAAGCCGAGGGGGTGCCTCAGCTTAGCCCGTAAAAATGAGCACTGAACCCAAGACTTCTTTAGGCCTTTTAATTTTGTTCTTTTAAAATAGCCTATTCTCTGGGGCGCCTGGGTGGCTCAGTCGGTCAAGCATCCGACTTCAGCTCAGGTCATGATCTCACAGTCTGTGGGTTCGAGCCCCCCATCGGGCTCTGTGCTGACAGCTCGGAGCCTGGAGCCTGCTTCCGATTCTGTGTCTCCCTCTCTCTCTGCCTCTCCCCTGCTCATGCTCTATCTCTGCCGCAAAAATAAATAAAAACATTTAAAAAAAATAAAAAGAAATAAATAAAATAGCCTATTCTCTTAAATTTTGTAAATACTTATATGTGTTAGTACATTTTTTAAATCTTTTAATTTCTGCTTTGTACTGTTTTGTGAAATATTTATTTTCTCTGTTTTCTTTGTCTTAGTTTTTACCATATGGACTAATCTCACTGCCTTTTTATTTCTATACGGTCTGCTTATTTTAATTTCATGTATTTCATGGGCAGTTTTTCTTACAATTTTTATTACATATACAACATAAGGTAATATCAGAGAAATCGCATATTACAAATAAGCAAAATGAATAATTTTAAAAAACTATACCCCTACTCGCCCAAAGATCATCACATACTACACCTATATATACATTGCCAGACGATTTTCCTGGCACAATATTCTAAATTTCATCTTAGTTTGTCTACCTTTATCCTTCTTAACTGTGTATATTTTTATTTTGTTATTTTTCCAATTCTCTGGTTTCGCTGTCTCACCTCTGACCTCTTTGGTTTTCCTTAACCTGACATATTGTTACCCCTCTAATAGTTTTCCCATACTATTTATGTTTATCCCAGCTTTTAAATACAGTCCTTGTTATTATTTTAATTTTTTCACTAACTTTGCTTATTTTTGTTTAGAGAGTTTTCATTTCAATTCTTTTCATTCTGAGTCTATGAATGTCCCACAGAAAGGCTCCCCAAACAGAAATGATTGAGGACTCACAGCACAAGAGTCCTTCAAGCTCTTCATAAGAGATCATACTCTCCCCCCTCCTCACTGCTGAATCACTATAAATCATTAAAATTTATTTGAAAAAGTAAGGAAAGCCATAGGTTGAATTCCAACCCAGGATTATGATAATTTTACCCAGGCAGACAACATGGTTGGGTAGGACTTCCATCCACCACATCTCCTCCAGCCCCACATAATGGAAGTGATATGACCCAACCACAATAGCAGATATCATCACAGAAAGAGCTGACTGCTTCACAAAAGGATGCAGAGGAGAGAGGTGGAGGTTCCTTGCACGGAGGACTCTTAGGGTAAAGCCTCTCTGATTTGAACAAGGACCCTGATGCTATTGAACTCTCCAACAATACTCCATGAACAGATCCATTATTACCGGCTCCTCAACCAAGACTTTGGAATCCTCCATCCACTCGTCTCCAAGCAACTATCAACAATATGAGCTATCATTTATTTAAGCAGAATTCCCAGAGAACCCTCTTGGTGTATGAGTCTCCCCAACTCCACCCCTTTATTAAGAAGACCAAAGATAGGTTAATGTGGGCACGAATGTCCCTTGTAGGGTTTAGAGCCTACAACAATGACTCCTTCATGGTTTGTTGTTGTTGTTGTTGCCGTTGTTGTTTTTAATATAAATCTGTTTTCTACCCCAAAATCCTTCGAGATACAGAGAAGCAGACCATTTTCTTACCTTAGAGCTAGACGCCATTTTGGATTGGCTTGGGTCCCTACAAAATAATCTGATTAATCTAGTCTGATTCCCCTGATTTAATATTTATTTCCCTTTCTATATGTGTAGGCCAGTTAGAGGCCTATCCAAGAAAGAAATTCACTCTTTTAGATGTAATTGTCTCAATGACATCCCCATCTACCAACCAGATATCTACCATAGTGCCCTCCCCCACCCTTTGTCCTGCTAAGGGTTTGAGTTCCTGAGACATCCCTCATAAATGTCAGTCTCTACGCTCCCCATTTTGCATTAACTATCCTTAGCCATTGCATTCTTCACTTAGCCACCTAATTCTTTCTCCCCTCTAGGTTTAATTATTTGGTCTGAAAGGCCTAGAAACTCTCATATCAAAAGAACATATCCATTCCATACTTTTATCTGCCTAAATTAGACTGCTCATTTCAGTCAAATCATGCAACTAACAACACCCAAACTCACTATATTCTCTGAAGAGCCCCCTCTTATAAACAACATTCTTCCTGAGTGTGGATTGCGGCTGAATAAAATCCTAAATGTAAAGATCCAAAACCGACACCTTTTCATCTGGAGGTTAGGAAGGACACCGTCTTGGCAGTTGTAAGAAGAAAATATCCGCACAACACTGAGGATGGACTGGCTTTCCAATCTCAGACCCTGATAGACCTCAGATACTGAACTTCTAGACTGGGGGAAGGAGAACCTCTTCCTTCT
This sequence comes from Prionailurus bengalensis, assembly GCF_016509475.1. Classification (NCBI taxonomy): domain Eukaryota; kingdom Metazoa; phylum Chordata; class Mammalia; order Carnivora; family Felidae; genus Prionailurus; species Prionailurus bengalensis. The sequence goes on along the minus strand of NC_057353.1, from coordinate 20,995,634 downwards.
CACCTTGACTTTTTCTCTAATAAGATGTACAGAATATGCCTGGATGTTCATCCTCGATTGGAAGCCAAGAATTCCCCGCTTGTTTACTGAAAACGCCCCACAGTTTCCACTCCTAGATGTGGATAAGAATTTTATTTTATTTTTTTGCAGTTCATGAAGTTGTAAATAACGCCACTTACTTCAGAAATCATCTAGGTCAGTCCTTCTGTTTTACAGATGAAGAAGGCCCAGAAAATGAAATGAATTTCCCAAAACCACAGGGGTAAGAGCAGAATAAAGTCAAGAATCCAGGCCTTGGTGTTTTCAGGCCGGAGATTTTTCCCAGCTGCAGATACAATTCTTCCCGCCCAGCCAGCCTTCACCACCTGCCCACCCAGACAGAGCGCCAGGAACTGCCTGCATCTCACTAAATGCAGCCCATCAGTTCCCTGCCAACTTACTTGGATCCAGCTTCACAACTGCTCACTCGGTTCAAGCCGGGACGTCTTCTGTGGCAGAGCTAGAAATCGCCACCTACGTCCTATTAAAGAAAGGGGACAGCACAGAAGTAAGATTCTCGCAAACTGTTGCACTCATTTCTACCAGCGCCTGGTAAGGAACTGCTTACGAGTCTATCTCCCAACTAAACTGTAAGTCTTTCAAAGGCAGCACCTCTGTCTTCTTGCACAATTATTTGTCTTTCCGTTTTAGTCAAAAAGACTGTTTCCACCCCAAACCAAACATTATTAAAATAATGTCCTTTGGGGCGCCTGGGTGGCTCTGTCAGTTAAGCGTCCGACTTTGGCTCAGGTCATGATCTCACAGTTTGTGGGTTCAAGCCCAGCATTGGGCTTCGTGCTGACAGCTTGGGACTTGCTTGGGATTCTCTCTCTCTTTCTTTCTCTCTCTCTAAATAAGCAAAACTTTAAGGAAGTAAATAAATAAAATAATGTCCTTTATGCCACATATTTTCTCTCTATGGAGGCAAATGAATTGCTAATAAGTTCCCTGTGTGTGGCCACATGATCTGTTCTTGTTAACTGGGATACCGAAGTCCATTGGCCATTGCGTCTCAGAGTGGCAGCACATTCCCAGCCCTCTTAGGGATTATACAGAAATCACTCAATATCTGATTATATGCCCTTGCCTCCAACAACTCTCCTACAACTCTCTTCCTAGTATGAAAAGGATGTTCATGTTTGATAGCATGGTCCTTCACGGGCCAACACTACTGGCCTGATTTCCTACCCACCCTTTCCTGCACCTTCCCCTCCCCAAAGGTCAAGTGCATTTATGCTGTGTTTCCTTTGCAGTGTATTGTTTTCTCTACCCGTGATGACCTTCCTCATCTTCATCCAGTGAACCCATCAGACTTCAAAATCATGTTATGTATCTTCTCCCCCGTACATACATCATGCTCCCTTCTCTGAGTTTCCGTAAAGTTTTGTAATGTTATTTGTTTACAAGTTTGATCTCTGAAGAAACACCTCTGACATTCATTGTTGGGAAGGTCGGAGGCCTAATAACCTAGTTATTGTACCAAGTCTGTGGGTCCTCAGAAATGCAAATCACCCACTTTAGGTGCAGTTGATAACTTTGTTCTCTGTTGCTACATCTTCCATTTAGACACAGGGGACATATGTACTCATTTACTCAACCAGGATGTATCAAGTGCCCACCATGTGCTCCTGGGCTGGGGATAGAGCAGTAAGTGAAGGGCCCCCAGCCTGATAGAGAAAATTACAAAGAGCCTTTCTTTACAGTCCCCTTAGCAAAACATCAGCAGGGGTTAGTTAGGTCTTAACCCCACTACTTTATCAGAGAATTTGCGGGAAAGTGACCAACAAACACGCTGAAAAAAAGACCCAAAACCAATCTGAGCCAGGAAAATACTATCCTCTCATCCTCTATCTGCCCCACTCAGTTAAACGGCATGTATCGCGGTTACAGCTAAAGGAGGAATTGTTGAAAAATTGCTCACGGTCTCACAAGATTTTTTTTTCCCTCCTCTTTCCTTTGTGAGCAGTTGCCTTTGAAGCTTCCTGCTGCGAGACCTTTATGTTATACAGGAGAGTATCAGGCCAATGACTTCTAAAGCCCAGATGAAAACGCCAAGCATTTTATAGAGTTTCTGAGCATTGATTCCCTGAATGACCCCAAAATAAGCCCTGTGCGAAAGATACCGCATTCAAAACACGGCAATGCTTTTTCGAAGCACCAGACAGGACTTGAGCGTGATGCGCTCGCTAACTTGAAAATTGCTAAAAAGGTTTGCTTTGAAGGACGTCGCCAAGCACGGCACATGGGTGCCAAATGTCATCCCCTACAGCTGACAGAACTGGTGCCAAAGGGAGACCCGCGCCCCACGACGCCCTCCGCTTGGGACAGATTAACGCCGTCCTCAATGGAGAGTTCATCTCCTGCTGCCCAGGGAGGAGCAGCGTCATTGCCCCAAGTGCAAAGAAGTGTCCGTGTGAAATGGCACCCGAGTGGTGCGGCAAGCAAATCAGACCGCTCGCTGGAGCTTTGTTCTAGTTTCTACTTTCCTGCCTGCGTCTTCCTGCGGAGGCGCTCAGGACCTGGAATTGCACATCCTCATTTATGTCTCGGAGCATGAGCTCAACATCTCCACTTAGGGGCTCCTTCCATGGTTACAAAGCTTCACCCGATTGCCTCTATAAAGGCCAGCACGTTTTTTTATTGCAGTTACAATAATATCAATAGGAAAGAGTAAAAGGGAGACCGTATAAAACAGAAGTTGCCTATTCGGTGCAAATCCTTCACATTTTATCTTATTTTATTTATTTTTTAACGTTTATTTATTTTTGAGAGAGGGAGAGACAGAGTACGAGTGGAGGAGGGGCAGAGAGAGAGGGAGGCACAGAAACCGAAGCAGGCTCCAGGCTCTGAGCTGTCAGCACACAGCCCAACATGGGGCTAAAACTCATGAACTGCGAGATCATGACCTGAGCTGAAGTCGGACGCTTAACCGACTGAGCCACCCAGGCGCCCCTATTTTATTTTTAATGTTTATTTATTTTTGAGAGAAAAAGAGAGTGCAAAAGGGGGAGGTGCAGAGAGGGGTGGGGACGGAGGATCCAAAGCGGGCTCCAGGCTGACAGCAGAGAGGCTGATGCAAGGCTCAAACTCGTGAACCATTGTGAGATCAAGACCTGAGCCAAAGTCCAATGCTCAACAGACTGAGCCACCCAGGCGCCCCTCCCTCACCTTTCATTCCAGACCATTTCACATAAATTTACTTGAAGATACAACAAACAGAATTAGAAAGCTAATTTTGTATGCTGTCACTAGGAAGACAGAATATACTGAAAGCCAAAATAAATAAATACAATTTGAATTATGTTTTAAAAAGCCAAAATCTTACCAGAACTTTAGCCCTTATTTAGACATTAAATTAAGTTAAAATCAGTTAAAACAAACTCCTACCAAGTATAATGGGCCCACTCCTTGTGATCTGTAAACTATTGTCCAACCACACTCTTCCGGGCATTGGCATAGCAGCGTGACTCCTGGCACAGCCTATCAGGACATGATAAAATTTACTAAAATGACAAGGAATTCCTTATGGGGTATCCCAGTGAGCTGAAAAACGTAGTGGCCTCATGATATACAGTATTCGGTTAGAGAATCTGATTTGGTGTCATCATATCTATGTTTTCTTCAACATTTGAAATGCTCTGCTAAATGTTTACACATTTATATTTGACATCTGGACATGGAAACCCAAACTGAGAGCAACTTAAAAAAACTTTTTTTTAATGTTTGACTGGGGGAGAGAGAGAGAGAGACAGAGCACGAGCGGGTGAGGGGCAGAGAGAGAGAGGGAGACACAGAATCCCAAGCAGGCTCCAGGCTCCGAGCTGTCAGCACAGAGCCCGACACGGGGCTTGAACCCATGAGCTATGAGATCATGACGTGAGCTAAACTTGGACACTTAACTGGCTGAGCCACTCAGGCGCCCCTAACACCAACTTTTTGAAATTGGTCTCGTATATTTTCCGAACACCAGTTAAAAAACTGCTGAGGGTTTGCTCATGTTAGGAACGCTTGAAACCACAGAACAAGATACATGGTTAATTTTTTAAGTTTATCTAGGACGCCCTGCCTCTTTTGTAACATTAACAACAACCATAATACCACACATTTGCTTACCCCTTTACAATTCACAAAGTGGTTTTACATGCACCCTACTCTCCACAGGGCTGTCGGTGCCACCAAGGCAGGACCAAGTTGCCTTATTCGGGGCTGTACCCTTCATGCCTGGTGCAGTTAAATGCTAACTAACTTTATTTTTATATAATGAGCAATTTCATTCAAGTAAGCATACCAAGTATAAGTATCCTTATTCTAGAGATCGGAGAAGTTAAATGATATGTACACAGAAGCAAAGTAAGTGGTCAGGCTGATATCAGAGCCAGACCCTGTGGTCCCAAGCCCGTTTTTTTTTTTTTAATTTTTTTTTTCAACGTTTATTTATTTTTGGGACAGAGAGAGACAGAGCATGAACGGGGGAGGGGCAGAGAGAGAGGGAGACACAGAATCGGAAACAGGCTCCAGGCTCCGAGCCGTCAGCCCAGAGCCCGACGCGGGGCTCGAACTCATGGACCGCGAGATCGTGACCTGCCAAGCCCGTTTTTTTAAAAATGTTTTATTTATTTATTTTGAGAGAGAGAGAGAGAGAGAGAGAGAGAGAGAACATGAGTGGGGGATGGACAGAGAGAGAGGGAGAGAGAAAATCCCAAGCAGGCTCCACACTCAGTGCAAAGCCTGACGTGGGGCTCAGTTCCAGCACCTTGAGATCATGACCTGAGCCGAACTCAAGAGTCAGACGCTTAACCGACTGAGCCACCCGGGCGCCCCCACAAGCCCGTCTCTCTTGCCACTGACAACAGCACGTCATGCGTATTTTTTAAGTAGTTGTCAATCCACAAACTGTCAGGTTTCTTATGGTGTCACTCGATCCATGTGATGACCTCATGAGAAGAGTATGGGGCACAGCTCTCCCCTTTTGTTGATGTGAAAAAATGAGACTCAGCAGGGGTCCCAGTCACCCCGCCACTAAGCGGCAGAGGTGGAACCGCAGTTGAGATCCTCAGAATCTGTGTCCAGGGCCCTTCTCTCCGCGATTGCTCGTCACTTACTCTTCCCAACCCCTCAAGAGGTAGCTGTCTCATTCCTGCATTTAATTGCTCTACGTCTGCCCAGGGCAGGCAGTGCGCAGGGCTCCTTGCACAGACACCGGGCTGACCGCACAGCCCCCGGCTCCTGAGGACTCCTCTTCCCGCGGCAGGTTCAGACATGCGCACACCTGCCCACATGCTAAACCCCATCTGGATACACGCAGAGATCGGGCCACAAGGAAGGCAGAAAGTTCAAGTCCAGCAAGAAACGAAGGCATCTAGGGCCGCAAAGTACAATCCTGATTCTGACCCCAATTTACTTTTTAATCATGAACGAAACATCAACTTTTGATTTGTTAGCCTATATAAAAAAGGGGGAAAAATATACAAGAGGGTGCATTTTATGTAATCCAGTGGATTTTTTTTAGAATATCTCCTTTCCAGCTTAACTTTATTTTTTGAAGTTTATTTATTTTGAAAGAGAGAGCGAGAGAGAGAGAGAGAGAGAGAGAGACCCAAGCAAGCTCTGCACTGTGAGCACAGACCCCAACGCAGGGCTCAAACTCCCAAACCGTGAGCTCATGACCTGAGCTGAAGTCAGACGCTTAACCAACTGAGCCACCCAGGCACCCTCCAGCTTAAATTTAAGTAAATTAAAAATTCTTCAATTTCTTGACAGATGTCCCCTAGATTTATTGTGGTGATTGTGTTTTTTTGCCATGTAGACGAACCCTGAATCATTATGCTGTATACCTGAAACGAATATAATGTTATATGTCAATTACACTTCAATTTAAAAAGTTATTTTCCTACCTTTAGTCAGGCCTGTGTCCTTGTGATACAGGCCACTTCATCTACCCCTCAGTAACGGAACCCTCAGCGTGTTCAGAGGCAACGTGCCCAGTTCCCGTGTGCCTCCCATTTGTCGAAGTGGTGGGTCTCTGCATTAGAATCACCTTGGTGCTTTTAAAAAACACTTAATGCCTTGTCCCTGCCCAGCTCAATTGTATTGAAAACTCTGCCCATTTCTTTTTCTCAACAGCATGAGAGAGACAGCTAGGGTTTAATTCATTTAATAATGATAAATAATTTCATCTCTATAACTTTCTTCTAGTGAATGAAGGCATTCCAAGTTTCCCTATCTAGAGTCAATTAACAACTGTCTATAGAGAAGTTCTACCTTAATGTGAAATAACCTAACAGTTCTTCACAACTTCTTTTTTTTTTTGCATTCAGAACAGCTAGAACTTTAATGGGTTCTCAGCTGAAGACAGTTCACTTCTCAGCTGAAGACAGTTTTCCGAGGGGTTCAGGCTGGCAGTGTTTGCTACCCCTCTGGATAGTGAGGGACAGGGTGAACAGGGTAAGGAAGGGGTGTAGTACCTTTTTAGGTGGATAAACTGTGCACAAAATTCAGTGAACACTAAAAATAAAATCAACATCACCTTTTTTCTTGGAAGAGAGTTAGTAAAAAAAAAGAATGAAAGATAAACTGGTTCACTTTAGTAGATGATGATGTTTAATGAGAGAAAATTAAAATGCCATGTTCTGGGGAAAACTGAAATGCTTGTTAGCAGCTACCAATATAAGCTACTGCAGTGACATGTATATATTTTGTAAAAGACATAACAGGAAGTGAGTGCAGTGGCTATTTTTAAGACCATGTTTTGGGGGGTGGTTTACAGTGCCACTCCCTAAAACAAAGGAGCGCTGGAGTTTGAAACTGACCTCATCGTTCACGACATTACTTTGACAGTTTCAATGGACTGAATTTGTAAATGACATGAAACAGCTACTACAAGAACAAAATTGTCTGATTCCTGTTACTTTGTGGTTGCTCTGTGTCTCAGTGACGAAGACATTTTCTAGAAGTCACTGAGAATCATGTATGAACACATTAAGTTGTTTTCCACCATGAAAAACAGATCAAAAGGACTCCCCGAAGCCATGTCTGTCCTTTATTTCTGCTAGTATAATTACTAATCTGCTTGGTAGAATACTGGTATTTTACTTTTTTCTAGGTTCAGGATTATATTACTTTTCTTATCCTCCTGCCTAAAATGCCAGCAGTAGACTGGAATAGCTCAGTGACTTTAGTCATCATAAAAATTTTAAATTAAGAGTGACATACACCTCTCATGGTATGGTAGAAACAAGAAAAGGACTGGGAGCTGGCTCATTTATGTATGAGCTAGAGCAAGTTGCAAACAACCTTACTGGGCTGCAGTATCTGTAAATAATGAAATAAAAGAAACAGTGATCTTTGGGGAAAATCTTTAAAATTAAAAAAAAAGTTTCTCACTCTGACACTATTGAATGTAGTCTATTTTATCAGAATTATATTGTTGTGGGGTGTCTGGGTGGGGCTCAGCCGGTTGAGCATCCAACTTTGGCTCAGGTCATGATCTCGAGGTTTGTGAGTTTGAGCCCCACGTCAGGCTCTATGCTGGCAGCTCAGAGCCTGGAGCCTGCTTCAAATTCTGTGTCTCCCTCTCATTCTCTCTCTCTCTCTCTCTCTCTCTCTCTCTCTCTCTCTCTCTCTCTTTCAAAAATAAAATTAAAAAAAAAACTTACAAAAAGAATTATATCGTTGTATCAGTATTCTTCATTTTCGTGAGTACTCCCTAACCCTTGGGAACTCCCATAGGACTCCCATAGGACTAACTATGAGAAAAAGAACTCTTTTGGAGTCTGAAGTCTAGAGTGCTTCTGTAATGCTACGTCACTGGAGATACAGCGTCTCGGATTTGGTGACTGTTGTTTAATCCAACATTTTTTTTAATTGAAAATAACTTAGTTATAAATAATGTAGACTCTTAACAGGGATTTAATGATGATGGGAGGGGTGGAATTATTGCTCACTAAATGAATTAAAACATATTTCCTAAATTCCACTTTGAGCAACAATCCCAACCAATCCCCATCCAAAGGTGCACACATCCAAAGGTTCCAACTGCAGAATGCTGTGACATTGTATTGTACTGTATTTGTTTCTGATGTGGGAGACAATCCATTTTGTCTTCTCATTTAAATCATTGTATAGAGAAGCAGCACACAATATGGAATGATAAAAACTATCAGGAAATTAAAATATACTCAACTAATAAAAAAATAGATATCAAACTTTCAGGTCCTAATAATTTTTCTTGAACTTGCAACAAAGCACACATGAGTGATGGATAACCCATATACTTCATATCTTAATTTCACATCTGAAGCGGAGAAACCCAGTCTATTGCTACAACTTGAACAAATATTCCTTAATGTCTTCCCAGGAGAATACACAAAGAGACATTCTAGCCATGACATGATTTTTATAACACCCCCACTAGTTTTAGGATGAACTATTAGAAGATACAAAATCAAGAAAAATAATTCATTCAAACGATTTTTTACAGGACTTCCATGTTTCTAGAAGGGGTTTTCTACATACTTGACATATTTCGGTGAACAACAAAAAGAGACAAAAAAATGTGCCTCCATGCTATTTAAGAGAAACAATAAGAACAGTTTAAGAAGTAAATTATGCAGTATATAAGATTGTGATTAGTGCTGTGGAAAAAATAGGGCAGAGTAAGAGGTTTGGGAGTGAGAGGATGGGGAGGCAGGTTCCAATGTAAATAGGATTATCAGGATAGTCTCGAATAAGATGGTAAAGATTTGAGCACAGACTTGAAGGAGGCAAGGTCATTGCAAAACATATACTTATGGAAAGAGTGTTCCACACAACAAGAAAGGCTCGTTGGTATAAGGAACACAGAGGCCAACATTTAGGGAAGCCCAAAGTCAAAGAGGACATCAAAGTAAGTATGTGAAGCCTCTGTCACCTGAAGCTAAAAAAATAAAAATTAAATATAGCCCAGCTCCTAACTAGGTTAACATAAAGCCTTACCCTACAGGTCTGTTTACCTCACCTCCTGTTGCAAAATGAAATGCCATAAATAACACAAACTGTAAATGAAGAATGACTTTGATGGGCTCATCAGTAAAATAGATACAGTAGAGGGAAGAACAAATGAGATCCTTTAAGAAAATAGTGGAAATAGTTCACTGGAAGTGCTATTCACAAGAGCCAAAAGGCCGAAACAACACAAATGTCTACAACAGATCAATGGGTAAACAAAATGTGGCATATACCTAGAAGAAAATATTACTCAGCTTCAAAAAGGAGTGGAGTGCTGATACATTCTGTAACCAAATGAATCTCAAAAGTATGCTAAGTGAAAGAAGCCAGACATAAAAGGTCACAACGTTTCTGATTCCATTTATATAAAATACCTAGAATAGATAGGTCCAAAGAGACATAAATTAAATTAGTAGTTAGCAAAAGCTTATAGGAGAGGGAAGTGGGGAGTAACTGCTTACTGAATAAGTAGTTTTCTTTTGAGGTGATTAAAATATTTGGGAACTAGATATAGATGGTGTTACACTATACTGTGAACATACTAAAAGCCACTGAATCATGCCTTTTAAAATGGTTACATTTATGTTTGTGAATTTCACCTAAATAAAGATGTATCACTAGACATTTCCCAAACTAAAATATAAAGACAAAAACAAAATGAAAAAGAAAAGTAGAGAACATATAAGAACTGAGAGACAATTTCAGTTTTATATATATATATATATATATATATATAAATAATATTATATATATATATATACACAATTGGATACAATTGGAATACCAGAAGGAGAAGATAGAATGTAACAGAACGTGTAAAATAATAATGGCTAATAATTTTCCAAAATTAATGACAGACACCAAACAACAGATACAGAAAACTCATATAACACCAAGCAAGTTAAATGTCAAAACTCTACCCTCAATACATCTTATTCAAACTGCATACAACCAAAGACAAAGATAAAATCTTGTAAGAAGCCACAGGTTAAAAAACACCAACAACAAATATGTTACATACGAAAGAATAAGGATAAGAATTACACCAGAAACCATGCAAGTAAAAACAGAGCAAGTAAAATAGTTAAAGTGTTTTTTTTTAAGTCACCAGCCTAGAATTCTATACCCAGAAAAAGTATCCATCAACATTGAAGGAGAAATAAAGACTTTCTCAGATAAGTAAAACCTGAAGGACTTCCTCGGTGGGAGACCTGACCTATAAGAAATGTTAAAAGAATTTCTCAAGGAGAAGAAAATGATATAGGTCAGAAAGTTGGGTCAATGTAAAGAAAGGAAGGGTACTGTGGAAAGATAAATGAAGTTAAAATAAAATCTAATTTTCTTCTTAATTTTTCTAAAACATAACTGTTTAAAGTAATAATGATAGCAATGTTTTGGGTAATTATAGCATATGGATAAGTGAAATGAATGATAGCACTGTCATAGAGATGGGAAGGAGAAACTGAGAATACTTTTTATAAGTTAGCTGTACTACATGTGAAGTGTATAATGTTACTTGGACTTAGATCAATTAAAAATAATAATTAAAAATATACAAAATTATTCACCTAAGGTTGTTGAAATATAATTCAATAAAAGAAGGGCAAGATAGAAGTAAACTATATAAGATCTTGTCAAAGAAAAATCAGGTGTATTCTTCATTGCTCCTGAGGGCATAAATGGTACAAATAATTAAGAGCTACAGAAAAGTAAATTCAAATTAATAAAAAGATAAATGTTCTAGTCATTATTGCTGTCCAATTATGGAATCGACTGCCTAGAAGGTAGTGATCCCCCCCAACAGTAGAATTTCTCAAGCACAGGCTAGAAGATTACCAGAAAGTATATTGTATACTGAATCTTGCATTGGACCAGTGAAGGAGAGGTAGGAAAAAAATGGTCTTAAAAATCATTTGGGGGGCGCCTGGGTGGCGCAGTCGGTTAAGCGTCCGACTTCAGCCAGGTCACGATCTCGCGGTCCGTGAGTTCGAGCCCCGCGTCGGGCTCTGGGCTGATGGCTCAGAGCCTGGAGCCTGTTTCCGATTCTGTGTCTCCCTCTCTCTCTGCCCCTCCCCCGTTCATGCTCTGTCTCTCTCTGTCCCAAAAATAAAAAAATAAAAATAAAAAAAAAATCACTTGGAACTTTAGAATTCTATGATTATACCTTTCGTTTAAGGGGGAAAAAATTGCATCCTAGACAAATCTTATGAAACTTGGAGTTCTTCACCATCGGTACAGTAAAGACGGCAATGAAGCAACTGAATTTTAAATACATTTTAACATGTTTAGGGTTTGGATTCCTTGGCTGCAGTCATCTAAAGAGGACTCTGGCCAACGTGGGATATTTGGGAAAGAAAATTAGAGAAATCACAGACTTGAACGAAGGCTAGAGAACCAGCTTTGGCAACAACATTCCTCGAGGGAGCTCCATACAGGTAGGAAATGGGAACAGACTCACCACCAAAAGAGAAAAGTCAATCTCCCCCTGCAGTGATGAACATACTCCAACTATTACTTATTTTCAGCCTTCTCGAGACCCAAAACCTCCAATAAAAAGGGTTTGTTGGCTTAGTTCATGGACACACTGGCTGTGAGGGGGAGGAGAAGGACAGCCTGGACTCCAGGCTTTGTGACCTTTATTGGGAGGTGGACACTAGCTCTCTCTAGCTCAGTCAGAGTCACTCAGGAAAACAGAAGCCACACCAGGTATTTTAACAGAGATTTTAATATAGGCAATCGGAGGACTGAAAAATCAAATAAAAATGCTCTTTGAAGAAGAAACACAGAGGTAATAACTGCAGGAAGCATTTACCATCCCAGGGCTGCCAGAACAAAGGGAAGACAATGGGTTGTCAGAATCTAAAAGCTTGGAAAAACTCTGCACTGCTGAAATCCAACCTCTAAGAAAGATGGTGGAGCCCAGCTGCTGCCGGTCTCTTAAGAGCTCAAAGGAAAGGTTTGCACATCTAGACTTGGACTCCTGAGGAGGCGGTGCTCCGCCAGGCTCGTGCTGGTATGCTTAAGCCTAGTTCAAGAGGTGTTGCAAGAAGCCGGACACTAGAATGAACAGCAGCTGCAGGGAGGAAACACCATCACTGGGGCACTGAAGACAGGAACAGCAAGTAAGCCGGAAGGAGCAAGTCCTTTCTCCCTCCTCCTGCCTCCTAGTCTCCACCTAGTGCCCTCCATAAATAGGGAGTCAGCTAGCAAAGGACACACGGTAACTTGCATAATCCCAGCGCCAATGTCACAAGCCAGGTATAGCAGAATGAATGAGAGCCAGTAGACAATTGCTTAATGATTGGTACGTCATTCCACCCAGACCATCATTGAAGTAATCATCCAGAGGAAATTGGGTTGCTTGGAAAAAAGCAAGGTGTTTTGGTTGCTGGGCAGCCAAACATGGAAACATAGGAACTCCAGAAGACTAGGAGTAGGCACCTCCTAGGTATCTAATAAAAGACGGCTACCTTTCAGTTTCTAAAAAGGTGGCAAAACTATCCTGACTTTTTTTATGTAAGAGGTTGGCTCAGTAATGGCTTTGGGGGGAAAGTTTAAAAATGATACAATGCTTTATCCACTCAGGTTGGCTCCAGGTATATGGAACACAGAGATCAAAGAGCAAGCATACATTTGCAGAATTAAATGCTAGGAGAGAACATTCCTAAGTAACTGGTGATGGGCATTTTGCAGAGCACATGAGAATAAAGCAAAACCTCCTTAGAAATAGTCATTGGAGGGGCACCTGGGTGGCTCAGTCGGTTGAGCAACCAACTTCGCTCAGGTCATGATCTCGTGGTCTGTGAGTTTGAGTCCCGCGTCGGGCTCTGTGCTGACAGCTCAGAGCCTGGAGCCTGCTTGGGATTCTGTGTCTCCCTCTTTCTCTTTGCCCCTCCCCCACTCATGCTCTGTCTCTCTCTCTCTGTCAAAAATAAATAAACATTAAAAAATTAAAAAAAAAAAAGAAAGAAATAGTCATTGGAGGGGCACCTGGGTGGCTCAGTTGGTTGAGCGTCCAACTTCGGCTCAGGTCATGATCTCACAGTTCGTGAGTTCAAGCCCCGGGTGGGGCTCTGTGCCGACAGCTCAGAGCCTGGAGCCTGCTTTGGATTCTATAAAATAACTCCCACTCTCTCTGCCCCTCCCCTGCTCATGCTCTGTCTCTCCTTGTCTCAAAAATAAATAAAAACATTAAGAAAATTTAAAAAAAAATAGTCATTGGAATTCTGTACTTAAAAAAATTGTCTTTGAGGCAATTATAGACTAAGGTACCAAGAGTCTTCTGCAATTAATGTTAGAGGCTCTGATAAAGGACACAGCAAATGCAGAACACACAGGGACATGAGAACTTGGGGCACATGGAAAAGTTGAAAATGATGGAGACAACCACATCTAATGAGGACAAAAGTAATTCCTTTACATCAGGGTAAGCATTCTACCAATCACGATAGAAGAAGAATCATAAGTATCAAATTCAAAAAATAAATAAATAAAAATGGAAAGTACACATATTAACCTAAAAAAAAGTGAAAATCAAGACTCCATAGTATATTACTGGCAGTGGTTAATATTTGTTTAAATTAAGTATGTTGCAGTGGCTCCCAAGCTAGTGTTGGACAGATGTGGTTTTAGGAGATGCACATAGCTCTAAGATGTACTCCATGGAAGAAAAGTATCCTGCTTCAAGATTCACATTCACATATTGAAGGGCTTGAGAACCTTGCTGTAAAGAGAAATGCTTACCTCTAACCCGGTGTATCCTCAGTTTATTTAAACCAAGAAGCCTGGTTTCAATAAGCATCTCCCTGAATGGGTTTTTTTTTCAGAACAGAGTTCCCAATCCTTTGCTATATATTGTTTGTTAAAAGCATGTAATTCCCCATTTCCTAGAAGAAACTCATTTTGTTTCATCCATTGTTGTCTTAGTAAAATCAAACTGCAAAACTCCTCTAGATGTCATTTCATAAAAATGCCCAGATCTGATCGTTCAAACTCTTACTTGCAGGAGAAATTCTGGTGCTACAGACAGGCCAGTTAAGTAACAGTCCCCTTAGCATGCTGCCTTATTGGGCCCTTGGCACTTCCGATGGGACCCACTCACCCCACATGGAATATTTCCCTTCACTGAGACACGATACAAGTGCTCATAGGCAGCTTTACTGTTCCTATGGGTAGATTGTACTCTTCCTTCCCCAAATTCCAAAATTAGTGATGAGTAGGGGGAAAAAAACAGGAAAAAATAAGGATTTACTAAATCATATTTTCTTATCTCCCAACCCAAATATAATTTGGCTGAAATAAAAAAAATGGACTTCTTCCAAGGAGATGAAATACCTATTGGCATATTATGAAATTCAATAAGCACACCTCTCAGTGATGGCAATTTTAACATATTCCAAGGTAACTGTATTTCACCTGGTTGTTCAAGGAAAGAGGGGTCTCTCTCCACACCTATTTTGAAAGCAAACTATACATTACTCCAAGTTTCTGCAGGTTCCCAGATGGTGCTTTGTAAATGCATAAAATGTTTGTTCTCTCTGCCTCCCTCCTTTCCTCTCTTCTTCCCTTCCTGTCTCTCTCTCTCTTCCCAAACTTGCTCTTGGCTATTATCACACTCTGTTAAAGGTTTGGAAAGCAAAAGTGCAATTTCGGTCAAAATGGAATGTGGTTTCATAGAACTGAACTAAAGTGGCGACGTTTTAGGAAATATTAAATGGCAGAATAACATTTCAGAAATTTTGAAAGCCCAAATTAGTTAAGAATGACAAATATAATTCTGCTTTTATGGAATGCAGGCAAGCCACAGTTCATTCCAAAAAGGTATAAATTCTTTCTCTTTTGTAAGATTTTATTAAAATAAATGCATTCCAGTTCCCTACTTTAATTTCCAGATGCTGCCTCAAGTCTCCGACATCATTGGAAGGCTGATCACCCTGTTTTCATGTGATGGGAAAAGCACTACGTGATGTGAGAATTTATGTCAGAGATAAGACCTCTGCTATAAGAAATGTGTAAAGGAGAGTTGTTAAAATTAGAATAACTAGCATTAATACAGCAATTTACAGTTTAGAAAATATTTTCAGTGACATCATTTCACTTGGTTATCCAAATAACCCATAACAGAAGTTAAGCAGGTACTATTATTATTTTCTCTGTTTTGCACTGCAAGGCATAGACACTGGGAGAGGTTATATGGCTTGTCCTGGAACACGCGGGGATAAGAGACAAGGATGACCTAACTCCAGGGCATCTAACTCCAGATCCTGTGTTCTTTGCTCATTCATTTTGCTGTCCCACCTGGGGGTCTGCTAAGGCTCAGATTTACAACCAACTACTATCAACAGCTCAGCAAGTGAAGTCTTAGCTAGACACTTAGAAAAAGGAGTCATGACACTTTTAAGACTAAAGAATCATAAAATAGCATTTCTATGCTGAAAATTTTTTGTAAAGAATTTTATCATATTGGGGCGCCTGGGTGGCGCAGTCGGTTAAGCATCTGACTTCAGCCAGGTCACGATCTCGCGGTCCGGGATTTCGAGCCCCGCGTCAGGCTCTGGGCTGATGGCTCAGAGCCTGGAGCCTGTTTCCGATTCTGTGTCTCCCTCTCTCTCTGCCCCTCCCCCGTTCATGCTCTGTCTCTCTCTGTCCCAAAAATAAAAATAAACGTTGAAAAAAAAATTTTTTTTTAAAAAGAATTTTATCATATTAAGAGATATTAAACACATTCAAGATACTCCTTGCATAACAAACTGCTAAGTTAAATACAATTCATTAAGTTAATTTATCTTTTTTAAAGTTTATTGATTTATTTTCAGAGAGAGAGGAAAGAGCTCAGGAGAGGGGGGGGAGAGAGAGAGAGAGAGAGAGAGAGAGAGAGAGAGAGAGAGAGAGAATCCCAAGTAAGCTCCACACTGTCAGTGAGGGCTCTACACAGGGCTCTATCCCACAAGCCGTGAGATCATGACTTGAGCTGAAATCAAGAGTCGAATGCTTAACCAAATGAGCCACCCCAAGTTAATTTACCTTTAAAAAGAGCAAACAGGGGCACCTGGGTGGCGCAGTCGGTTAAGCGTCCGACTTCAGCCAGGTCACGATCTCGCGGTCCGTGAGTTTGAGCCCCGCGTCAGGCTCTGGGCTGATGGCTCAGAGCCTGAAGCCTGTTTCCGATTCTGTGTCTCCCTCTCTCTCTGCCCCTCCCCCGTTCATGCTCTGTCTCTCTCTGTCCCAAAAATAAATAAACGTTGGAAAAAAAAAGAGCAAACAATATAAATCATATCTCAGTAAGATGGTTTTCAAAAAGAGCAAACATTAATGGTAGATTCGTTTATATATATAAATATATCATATAATCGATGTAAATAATTTGGAGAGTTTCATGCTTTGTTTCTCACACTCTGCTCCAGCTCTCAATAAAATGCTAGTTTCCATATAAAATCTAAATTCAGTTAGATTGCTCAAGAATATGCATCAATCATTTGCCATTTTCAACACTACTGATTTGAGGTTTTAACAATTGTCAATGGCGGAAAGTCACCCAAGCATGCAACAAAGTGGTTCCAACACTTGTAATCTATAAATTTGCTAAAGCTTATAGATACTACTTAATTTCTTCAGCTACAAAACCCCATGAAACACTGGGGCAAGCTTGAATCGTTAGGAGAGAGAAAGGGAGAATAGATGGTGTTCTTTAATTATCTCCGCCTATTTAAGAACACGCAATTCATTTATTTGACAAATATATCTTGTGTTGACTGTTAAAGATGCTAGTGAAAAGAGTTAAGTGATAGAAATAATGCAAAGACATGTTTACTGCTCATGTGTTATACGTGGCGCTAAAAATATGTGAGTTAAACTATTCCTTTCTCTGTGGGGATGGCAGTTTGGCAAAAGACAAAATAACTCACATAAAAGATGTAGAAATTACTTAAGCCAAGTTTAAAACTCAGTTCAGGCGGCAAAATTTAGAGATCATTACCTCTAAAATAGAAACTACATGTAAATCGTGGCCAGAGCAGGTGTTGAAATCCAGCCCAAGACAGACACTTTCTAGATTTGTACCTGAAATTCAACAAATCAGTATCCAACATAGCCTGTAATCTATAAGGCTAGACCAAGTACACTAAGGTTGTGGGCAACAAACTAGGATGAGAAAGAAAACACCTCGATGTAATAAAAGTCATATATAAAAAGACCACAGCTTACATCATACTCAATGGCGAAAGACTGCAAGCTTTGTCCTTTAAGATCAGAACAAGGCAAGGATACTATTGCTACTGCTGTTCAACATAGTGCTGGAAACCCTATTCAGAACAAGTAGAGAAGAGAAAGAAGTTGGAAAAGAAGTAAAACTCTCTCTCTTCACAGAAGACACGATTTTACAAGTGGAAAATGCTTAAAACCCTACCAGAAAATTGTTAGAAATAAGAAATGATTTTAGTAAAGTTTCAGAATATAAAGAGCAACACAGAAAAATCAGTTGTCTATCTAAAACACTAAAAATGATCAATCCAGAAAGGAAATTAAGAAAACAACCTCATTTGCTATAGCATTAACACACACACACACACACACACACACACACACACACACACACACTTAAGAATAAACCTAACCAGGGATTCCTGGGTGGCTCAGTTGGTTAAATGTCCGACTTCAGCTCAGGTCATGATCTCATGGTTCGTGGGTTCAAGCCCCACATAGGGTTCTATATTAACAGCTCAGAGCCTGGAGCCTGCTTTGGATTCTGTGTCTCCCTCTGTCTTTCTCTCTCTCTGCTCCTCCCCCAGCTTGTGCGCCCTCTTTCTCTTTCTCTCTCTCTCTCTCTCTCTCTCTCTCTCCTCCTCCCTCCCTCCCTCCCTCAAAAATAAATAAATAAACTTTAAAAAATAGAATAAACCTAACCAGGGGTGGCTGGGTGACTCAGTTGGTTAAGCGACCAACTCTTGACTTCGGCTCAGGTCATGATCATGCAGGTCATGAATTCAAGCCCCCAATCAGATTCTGCACTGACAGCCTGCCTGGGATCCTCTGTCTTCTCTCTCTCTGCCCCTCCCTGGCTCATGCTCTCTCTCTCTCAAAAAAAAAAAAAATACAACTTTATTTTAAAAAATAATAAACTTAACCAATGAGGTAAAAATCTAAAGACTACAGAATATTTGCACTATTTCTTGCTACTTTAAAAAAAATCAAAGAATATACAAATAAATGCACTCATGGATTAGAAGCCTTAGTATTGTTAAAATATTCGTATTACCCAAAGCGATGTACAAACTCAGTGCAATCCCTATCAAAATTCCAATGGCATTTTTTTTGGAAGTAAAAAAAAAAAAAATCCTAAAATTCACATGGAATTTCAAGGGATCTCAAAAAGCCAGAACAACCTTGAAAAAGAACAAAGCTAAAGGCCTCACACTTCTTGATTTCAAAACAAGAGTCAGATATGAAGGAAACCAGTGTTTAATTCCACAGAAGCATCTTTCTCGTCCTCATCACATACAACAGGCTCTGTGCCCACGCAATGACTCCAGCACCATATATAAAGATGCTGTTCAATATTGGCCAACCCAAGGGTAATTAACATGCTTTCTTTGAAAGGATGTTATTGTTTCTTGTTGTTTGTTTATTTCTTACCGTGCATGGAGGAATTTTAGAATTTTCCTGGTTTGTGATAGTCAGGGATAATTTTCTTAAAGAACAGAGCTCTTCTCAAGAAAATGGAAGTTTATTAAAAGAGTACAGTAAATACTACAGAAATCCATGATAGGGGCTCATTGCCCAGCAGGGTCTCACAGGAGGTGGGCGAGAATTAAGGCTCCCTTCTCTATGCCTCCTTTGCATGCTATAGGTTGGTGGTCTAGAATTTAGACTCCATCTGGGACTGCCTGAAGTTAAATCTATCTCTTATTAACTGAGTTTCTTCAATTTCATCATCTATCAGAGGCACTAATGAAGTGAAGTGTTTAAAAAAATACCCAGAATGGAGTAATCTCAGTATTTTGAATAGTTTCTTTATCTATAGTGTATTTTTCTCTACTTATTAACTAGCTTCTACTTGACCCAACAAGATGGCTGCCCTCTCTGCCCACTTTCTATTCAAAAGTTTGCTGTCTGCAAACCTCTGTCTCCCAGTTTGAATTATTGAGAGACAAAAGTTGAATCACTGCCAGCTAGGTCCTACAACATGCCAAGATGCCCCTTGGAATAGACAGGTCGAGGAACAAAGCATGTCTAGTACACAGAAATTCCATTTTGCCTCCCCTTACATATATGAGACCTATACCATTTCACTAGACAGAGTGAAAAAGTTTTCAGCAGAGCATAACTCCAATTCCATTATATACAGTGGGAAACAGGATTTATAATGCACTTCCTAGTGCTCCTCAAAGTTGGTGTTTCTGTTGCTATTTTATGGATGAGGAAACGAAGGCAAAGAAAGATGGAGATGTCTGTGCTTCAATGAGAGTAAATTGCAGAACAAGCACTTCATTTTATTTCTGTTAACTCCAAAATCACTATTTTCTCCTTACTGTCTCCCTATTAATTACTTAACATGAGTTCACTTTTCCATAAATTTTGCAAATTCTGCTGTGACCTGAATTATTATTTGGTCTGTAATGTATTTTGTTTGCTACTTGATATAAAGAATTTCTCCCATAGTCGCTACTTTCCCTCTCTAATTTTTTGATTGCCTATCCACTAGACTTCAATATTAATATTACTATAATATTAGCATCAGCTTAACAAAATATCTATTTGGGAAGAAGAATTATAGATTATTTTCGTTGTTTTTTTATTTTTTTTAACGTTTTATTTATTTTTGAGACAGGGAGAGACAGAGCATGAATGGGGGAGGGTCAGAGAGAGAGGGAGACACAGAATCCGAAACAGGCTCCAGGCTCTGAGCTGTCAGCCCAGAGCCCGACGCGGGGCTCGAACTCACGGACCACGAGATCATGACCTGAGCCGAAGTTGGCCGCTCAACCGACTGAGCCACCCAGGCGCCCCAATTTTCGTTGTTTTTATTTCCTTTTTTACATGATATTTGTGCATGCTGTCTCCCATGTTCTCAGCAAAGGCATAAAATGACTGCTTTAAAAAAAGGGGGGGGGGCTGGCATTCTTACCAGATTCATCCTTGGTATTATATCTTTCAATTCTCTACAGAGAAGCAATTTGGACAGAAAAAATGGAGGGGTGTGAGAGAGAGAGAAAAAGAGACACTTAGTTCCCTCACATAATTCATTCTTAGAGGTTCTCGTCGCTTCTTGAAAATATAGCTCTCAGAATTGTGAGAATTATTTGTTCAAACACAATGTACAAGGATTGTCCATTTCAGCCTTGTTCGTGATAATAGAAAGTTAGATGCAATCTAAAGCCCATTCTGGGGACACCACTCAAGTGTTACTTGCTTAATCAGATCCCCGCAAAAGCTATCCAATCTGAGCACTAATGAAAGCAACCTCAGCTCCAGCTCATAGCAGTCCTAGAATTTTAAACTCCAAGAGTTCAAAAATAACACTTTCAAGAGTGTCTAAATAACACTCTTCACTTTATAACTGAGGAAACTTGGGCCAGGTAATATTAAGAGATTTGCTCAAGTCCACCTAGTTAGGAATCAGATAAAATAGAAGTCCTCTGATTCACTGGAAACACAAGTAGTTGGGTGGTAAATAGAAAAGGCTAATTAAAATATATAATCATAATAAAATAATTACATCTATACTATTTTTTCTTAAAATATCTAAATCTCTGCAAATTCACATCTTTTTTGCCATTGTGGGGCCAAGGGTTTCTCTGAGAATGGGCCCACTTATTGGAGTTCCAAATCTTCCCTCTCGTATAACCACATCTATAATGCATTTATACTTTGCCTGTGATTTGCCACTGCAATTTCTTCAAGTGAACACTGAATGAATCTTGCAAAGCGATCTAAGGCAGAATCCTTCTATATCACCTATTTTCAGTGTTTTTATAATTGTCTCATGTCTAATTCAACAGCAATTTCTTTCAGCAAACCCTTTTATTGAGCTTTTTGAAAGCATTCAACTTGGTCCCCGTGGTTCCATTTCATTGGCTTACATAATGTTCACTTAAATAGCATAATAACAATAACACTACAACTGGCATGTAGCGACTTCAGATAAACTAATGTGGCTCCAGGTAAACACACAACTCACCTAAAGGAAGTTGACGTCCCCGGTGTACCGGGAAGAAGCATGCTACCAATAGCTAGCTTTCAGTGTATCGGACGCAACAGTGAGTATTATTTATTTGTGAAGGTAATGGCAAGCTTCCACTAATCCAGAGACTCAAGTAAGTAGAGATTGTCCAAGAGAGCTTCTGCTGTAGTTGAACTTAAGTAAGTTTTTTCAACTCAAGAGTCCCTCCACCGTATTCAAATTAATCTCTAGCCAAGTATGTGATAATAAATCCAATGATATCTTTAAAGACTCCACGTCTTAAAGGCAGATGTCTACATTTTCGTATCCAGTGACATTTGCAGAAGGAGGTTGAAGGAAAAGAGAGAGCAACACTGGAACGTGCCATTAACAGCTCAGTGTATGCAGTAATTATCATTCTCTTTTTAATCTTTCTATATGAGAACTGAATGCTAATGAGAATGAATCAAAACGTTGTATCTTATCAGTCAGGGCTTCCGGGATAGATGGAAAAATGAAAGATAGGTGATGATAAATTTTAAGGAATTGGCTCATGTGATTGTGGAGGCTGGCAAATTCAAAATCTCTACACTAGTCCGGCAGGCTACCAGGCTGGGAACTTCAGGCAGGACTTCTATGTTACAGGTGAGAGCAGAAGACAGAATTCCTTCTTTGGGGATGGGGGGAGAGGCGAGAGGGGCTTCTAAAGCCTTCATCTGATGAGACCCACCCATGTTATTGAGGCTAATGTCCTTTACTTCAAGTCAACTGAGTGTAAATGTTAACACCATCTACAAAACACACTTATAGCAACAACTACTATTTGGCCAAACAACTATTTGGCCATAGCACTATAACCTAGCTAAGCTGACACATAAAAATAAGCACCACTATTTCCTATAGGGCAGAGCACATAGGATGATTTAAAGCAAAACTGGAATCATTGACTAAGATTTTCAGTCATTTCCATTTTCCATAGAGGCAAACATTTTCTAAACAATCTCTTTTATTCTATTTCAGGCCTCTGTGCTTCTTACCCAATTGGCTTATAGATGGAGGCAGTTTATGCTTTAATAATACATATGCTATACCTTGATTAAAACAAAAAGTTGCCCTTGGAAAGAGGTCTCATTGGTGCTATATCAGAGGAAGGTGGGATGCTTTCTCTACAATCATCTCAGAAGCTCTAGCAAACCAGAGAAGGCCCACCAAGAATCTATTTAAAGATCTATTGCACTCTCCAGCAGAAATAGGAAAGAAAATTTAGGAGCTTGGTAACTAGAGGAAACAGCTATCTCTAAGGAAGAAGGGAAGCGGATGCTAGGCATGGAAAAGTTCTTTAGCCAAAACTTGAGAGAAATTAGCACACGTTCCTCAAGAGAGAAGATTTTAACAAAATTTTAAAAATTAGCTTACTCTGAGGCACCTGGGTGGCTCAGTCAGTTAAGCGTTTGACTCTTGATTTGGGCTCAGGTCCCGATCTCACGGTTTCTGGGACTGAGCCCCACATCAGGCTCCATGCTGTGGCTCTCCCTCTCTCCCTGCCCCTCCGCCACTTGCGTGTGTGTGTACACACGCGCACCTGTGTGCCGTCTCTAACTAAATAAATAAATAAATGTTAGCTTACTCTTTGGAGAATCTAAGAAAATAATTGTGACACAAGTGACAATAGAGCCTTCACTCATTTCAGTGAGTATGACATCCATAGCCCTCTGGATGAGAAGAATTCGGCTGGTCTTTAGCTCCCTGGTTCTTGGGAGGTAACCTCTAAATCCTTAGACTTTACCAAGTGATGGGAATGTTTTTGTTATTTATGGTTAGCCCCAAGGACTATACCTGAGTTCTGGGGGCCTGGTCATGCCAGAAAAACCAACCGTATATACACAATGAAATCCCAGTGGAAATTCTGGGCATCTCAAGCTCAGGTGAGTTTCCTGGCTGGCGATCCACATTAATTTGCCAGGAAGATGGCACACATTGAAGAAACAGAAGTTTCATGCTTGGGACCACCCCAGAACTCACACTATACATCCCTTTATTTGGCTGGTCCTGATACATGCCCTCTGTGATAAAATTATAATCATAATTATCACAGTTTCTTAAATTCTAGGAGTCTTTCTGGTGAACTATCAAATCTGACAGGGGTAGTGGGAACCCCCATATTTGTAGCCAGTTGGCCAGAAGTACAGATGGTCTAGAAAGCCCCAGGTTTGTGGCTGGTGTCAGAAGTGAGAGCAATCTTGTTGGAAAGCGCCCTTAACCTGTGAAATCTGAGCTGAGTCTGGGTAGTTAGCATCAGAATTGCATTACACTCTCAAAGTAGAGATCACCAGAACACTACCAGGCAAGTGAGAGAGCTGAAGGCATAGGCAACTTTTAGGAATTTCAGAACTCAGGAAATACACTTCACACCATATTCAACATACTCAAGTGTTCTCATATCCCCCAATCAAATATCATTTTTCTTTGAGAAGCCAAAAGTCTTTTTATACTCTTGTTTTTCAAACAATTCTATAATTTTTTAAAAATTATCTATCAACAGCTCATTTATGATTAATTACACCTCAGCAATCATTGTGATACTTGGGAAATCTTGAGAAGAGAGAAAAATCCCACTTATAAATTATTTTCACATGGAGTAAAGCTGTTAACGGATTTTAAATTTAGCATTTAAGGAAGTTGACACGATGTTACATTTTACAGACCTTTCACTAAACTTGTTATTAATTTCTTATTTGACACCAATTAATATATTCTTCAGTTCTCAACTTCGTCATAGGCTCTTAAGCCCGTGGTAAGTCCCACATTATACTTCAGGTGACTAATGTATAAAATGGCTCTGCCTGGCATCCCAGTGATTCTGTGGGGGGATTTGAAATGATTGGGTGAGGAGAGAAAGGGGAAAGCAATTGGCTTCAAAGGACTGAGAGAGAGAGAGCTCACAGGACAAAGAAGACCGCAGAGATGACCAGATCTCACCGGAAGATGGCAAGATTTCAGAGGCGATGACGGTGACAGCAGGCAAATGCCCCCCGTCCCCCTTGATCTGTAGGCAGCCAAGATGCCTACCTTTGAAGCCACATGAGGGTTTGAACGATTGCCATAGCAGTAGCAACAATGACAGACCAAAGATCAGCCACCCTCCCATTTCTCTGGGCACCAACCACATAAGCCTTCCAAATTCTTGGCATGTCCAGGAAAGAGAAGGGAGCCCCCAGAATGACTGAGTTTCAATGCCCTAGCATGGCAGGGCAGGACAGCCACTTAGAACACAGAGGCAGTTTCAGATATGGAAAGATTAACGTGGTATTTCTTACACAACAAAGGTTATAGCATAAGCTTCGCTTTTCCTGGAGATAAAGGTATCCTCACTTTGTTCCCAACATGATTATTATCCGGGCCTTGGATGGCCTTCACCCTAGCCATGTGGCCTAGTGGGCAGGGATTACATTCACGTCCACTTAAGTATCAAGTAGTCCATTCATTCATGAAAATATATATATAAAGCACCTACTATGTGCAGAGAACTATGTGCTCGTGCTTGGGGGAAATTTAACGGGCATAATGCCAGCCAGCATGGCATCTACCCAGAAGCACAACCATTAAATAAGAAATTACAATAGTACGTGACAATGAAGTGATGATACAGGAAGTCAGAGGGTCAGGAGGAGACCTTGAAGAGCAATCACAGGAAGTGGTCAAGATCAAAAGAATGAACGAGAAGTAGCCAAGCCAAAAGGAAGAAGGAAGACTAGTCCAGAAAAGAGGGAAGAATTCTACTTACCAAGTCTTGAAGGACCAGTCGCCAAACACTTCAGGATCATCTACTTCAGCTACACAATCAGCGCAGGAACCCTCTCCATAGTAGACGGATACACCGCGGTCCACACTTTGCTGAACTGAAGAAATGTGGCCCCTGCCTGACTCACAACGAGGGCATTCACCACTTCACACTTGAGGACTTAAACTAGAAGAGGTGACGGTGGCTGTTGGATATAGCAACAGTGGATGACAGATAAGTGAAAGCTAATAGCCTGACACGGGGGCTGTCATGCAGACATAGAATTGTACTGACACAAAGAACGGTAAGTCTTAATAATGATATCACATACGTAGAAATACTCCCTTAGAAAATGTTCTCTTATAAATAATGAAAACATAGGGACACCTTGGTGGCTCAGTTGGTTAAGCGTCCTACTTCTGTTCAGGTCATGATCTCTTGGTCCATGGGTTTGAGCCTCATGTTGGGCTCTGTGCTGACAGCTCGGAGCCTGGAGCCTGTTTCGGATTCTGTGTCTCCCTCTCTGTCTTTCTGCCCCTCCTCTCTCTCTCTCTCTCTTTCTCTCTCTCTCTCAAAAATAAACATTAAAAATTTTTTAATTAAAAAAATAATTAAAACATAAAAGTCCAGATACCACAATTGCATACAAAATTCACATTTAAAATATCTTACTCCTAGTAGTACTAGGTTATAAGAGAGCCATATTATATATAACCATAAAAAATATGAAAAGGGAGAAAGGAGAATTTGGGAAAATAGCTTTCATCAAAATAAATGAACTTACAAAAGCCAGTGGATATGTGGCCCTCTTTCATGGTCCCCAGTCTCATCTCACAGTCAAATCCCAAAGATGCCAAAAAGACAGTAGGCACCGTATCTGTCCCATCTTAATTCAGCCCACGTGGTTCTGGTCTGCCTTTTCTAATGAGTTCATCTTGAAGAGGGAAAATCGTTTCAATCTACATTTAGTAAACTTTGTCATCAGTATGGCTATCTTATTGACATGATTTTGCTGACCTGTCATTCCTGCTCCTATCACACTATTAAAAAAAAATAAAAAGTTTTTTAAGTGGGCATAAATTACTAGCTTTACTTACAATGAGCTGAGCTGGGTTTATGCTTTTTTCACTTAGCTAATACTTATTTTAGAAGCTTAATTTTATGAGTTTATCTTACACATTTTCACCACTTAACTCTTCTTATTGGAAGTTAAACTCTGGCCTGCCAAAAGGAATATGGTCATAAACTGGTACTCAATGCCAAAAGCAAGCAGCCTTATGAAATTGTACCCTTAAGTCCTAGCTTTACATGTTTTTAATCTTGAACTCTGGCTATTAAAGTATGTGTAACGTGGGAGTACCTTTCCCTCTGACATATTGGGGAAACACCAGTCCCTGATTCTCCACTGGGAAAGAAAGAATGAGAGAAATAAAAAACAAGAGATGTCCTTCACTTCGTGTGCTTCTGGGGCTATCGACGTGTGTGGCTTTACCAGAACAGGACTCAAGCACGGTGAATCGCGCACACAGGAAGTTGGTCCCTTAGACTGCAGACTACAGCCCGACTTGGTTATTAAACCAGTCTCTTGTTAAGGCTTGGCCTTTCCACGATGTAGAGGTCTCAGTGCGGTGACCCCAAACAAGCCTCAGTGTCCCCTTCTCGAATAAACCGTTGCCTGGCATTCATGGCTCTGCCAGGATTATTTTGAACTTCAAGTCATCCTAATAGCATTTCTTCCACCTAATAGTTCACACGCCCTCGCACGCCGTCGGCGCACCCGTCCACACCAAGCTTCCAAACCCGGCAGCTTCACCCATAACTCCCGTAGTATTAGAGAGGACACTTATTGATTCATGCCTGCCCGTTCCCACTTCCTGACTTGAGTCTCCACCAAATTATACTTTCCACAGCACCCTCTCTGTTCTTCCCAGCAACAGCAGCGGAATGAAAGAGCCTCTCTTGCCAAATGAAAACAGCGGAGTCACAGGCAGGGCTCCTATTGGTCGGGCGTGGGTCTCTCTGTCTGGGGACCGTGGCCAGATGGCTGCAGAACTCCGGTGGGCAAGTCTAGGTCACGTGTCTACGTCTAGAGAAACCCAAATGCATGCAGCAAAAATGTGCTGTTACCCAAAAGGAAAATCTGGATGGTATTTGTGGAAGGGGACATAGATGCTGGACCCGCAACCACAAATATTGTCTACAATAGCTCCTAAGCTATTTATATCCCAAGATAGAAATAAAATTACATTTACTTTAACATATCTTTTGAAACCACATATTTATTTGTTAAAGGTCATATAAATAAATAAGAAAAAGTAATAGGGGTGCCAGGGTGGCTCAGTCAGTTAAGCACCAGACTTTGGCTCAGGTCATGATCTCTCATTTTGTGGGTTCCAGCCCTGCGTCGGGCTCTGTGCCCAAAGCTCAGAGCCTGGAGCCTGCTTGGGATTCTGTGTCTCCCTCTCTCTCTGCCCCTCCGCCGCTTGTGCTCTGTCTCTCTCTTTCTCAAAAATAAGTAAATAAACAAACATTTTTTTAAAAAAGAAAAAGATGGGATGCCTGGGTGGTTCAGTCAGTTAAGCTCAGACTTCAGCTCAGGTCATGATCTCGTGGTTCTTGGGTTCGAGCCCCGTGTTGGGCTCAGTGCTGACCGCTCAGAGCCTGGAGCCTATTTCAGATTCTGTGTCTCCCTCTCTCTCTCTGCCCCTTCCCTGCTCGCACGTTGTCTCTCTCTGTCTCAAAAATAAACAAACATTAAAAATTTTTTAAAGAAAGAAAAAGATAAATAACCTAATAGAAAAATGGGCAAAGTACACAAACATGGAGTAGATGCTGAAAAAGACAAATATTGGAAGAGCTGATCAACCGTGCTCATGAGAAAATCAAAATGACAAAGAGATAATGATCTTCACTTATCAACAGTATAAATCACAAGATGCCATTTTTTTAATCTTGAAAATGCTTATGGTTGAAAGATACTTGGTACATGCAAAGATACAGAAAAGTCCTTTAGGAGAAGTGTTATGTTGGTATACATTGGTGGAGAAATATCTAGCAAAGAACTATCAAAACTAAAATGCATGACTCAGCAACCCTATGCTAGGAATTTACTTACTGGTACTCTCCAAGATGCAGAAATTCTCCAAGACGTAAGTACAGAATTATTCACTAAAGCATAATGAAATTGCAAACGAAACAACTAAAACTGAAAACAACCCTGTGTCCATCAATAACTAACAGGACAAATTAAATATGATACATCTGTTTAGTGGAACACTAGGAAAACATGGAAGAGAATTCAGTAGCTCTATACGCAGAAAAGCTTCCAGATATGAAAGTGAAGAAAAACATGTACAGGACAGTATGCCTTGTATGAACTCTTATGCGTGAACAGAAAAAAGGTCTATCAATATAGGTGGAAATATACACACTTTTCTGAAAATAATCAAACATTTAAGAGGGATTACCTTGCAAAAAGAAAAAAAACAGTTTCTCATGTTCCCTAGGTATACACTTCTCTACAAGCTGATGTTTCCAACCTTACAAATGTGTTATTTTGTTTTTTAAAACATCAACAGGGATTGAGTGGGAAGGAAACAATTTTTCTGTTTTCTTCTTTGTGCTTTTCTGATTCATTGAGAGACTAATGTGTGTTACACATTTCAAAGTGTATACTTAAAAGAGGACTAACTTGACAGTATATTGGCATGCAGTGACGGTAGATGAGAAAATAAAACAGAATACACACAACATAACAATTGGGAGTTTACTGTGTAATAGGCAATACACTAAGCACCTTACATATATAGGTAGGTATATGATATTATTTAAGCCTCATTAGGAGGATTGGGATTCTGAGATGAGTACTTTCATTATCCCCATTTTATAATGAAAATAATGAGGCTGAGGGAAGCTCAGTAAATTGCCCACGGCTCCTCTTGGGTAGAGCGAGATTGAAAGCCAGCCACTGTGAGTCTAGCCCTGGTGTACTTCTGAGGCGTCATTTCCAATGCAAATGGAAAGAGGGCCACAGAAACTGTCTTTCCATGGGGCTAGACTGTGGAAGAATATGCGTTGCCCTCTATGTTACTAAGTCTTTAAATTAACTGGTAACATCCCTTTTAAGTTCCCCGCCGTAACCGAAGTTATGGAATTCAGGTGGTACTAAAGCCTGCCTTCCCCAGGATGGAGGAAATCAGAAAGGAGATTAAATACACAATATTCTGTTAAAAGTCGTGATACGCTCCTCAAATAGAAGGTATTGTTAGTATAGAATAAGCCTCCCAAAGGACTGCGGGCTGACAGAGTTACTAATTGCGCTTCTGAGCGGGGGGACGGCCTTCACACTGGAGCACAAGGCTAGTTTTCGCAGCCTTCACCTGGGGAGCTCACTGGGCTTCGGCTCCTTATTTGAGCCTTGAGCCCAGACTATGAGGTAATGGTCTGATTCTCATTTTGAAACACATAAAACCCAAGGAGGTTAACTAATTTCCCTAAGGTCACACAGAAGTCACTGGTGCAGTTGGAATTGAAACAGAAGTTTCTTAATTCCGAGCCACTGTAAGGCTCTCAAGGCAGAGCGCTTGTTGAGTAACTGCACAATGACACGAGGGCACTTTACGATTCCACGGAGAGGAGTCCCCAGACGCAAAATACTTCATTTTAAAATTGAAAACTCTCAACTTCCAAAAGACGGATGTCGTCTCCAGCCGCCAAGTTCAGCATCTCAAAGAATCTCTCGGGAAAGCCTCCTAAATATTCTACATAGTACACTTGGCCCTGGGAACTTACCTG
Organism: Prionailurus bengalensis; assembly: GCF_016509475.1. Lineage (NCBI taxonomy): Eukaryota > Metazoa > Chordata > Mammalia > Carnivora > Felidae > Prionailurus > Prionailurus bengalensis. Next base: position 20,965,878 of record NC_057353.1, on the reverse strand, counting down.
AAAGGCTGGCCCCGCAAACGTGTAAGGATCCGTGTACAAGGTTTCTCCCGGAAAGCACCTGCGCGTGCATGAACGTAAAGGACTAGTATACAATTGCGTAGAGCTGTAGGAGGAGCCTCAGGACCCTCCCTGAATTGAAATGAACCTGAGGGTAAAGCCTACAAAAGTCCGCTCAAGGTTAGCAGTTCTTTCTTAAAGGGTCACTAACCTCAGACCCCCAAATAATAAGACGATTTTACAAATCATTAAAATAAGTGTTTTGATGGGAAATAATGCAAAGGAGTTTAGCACAGGTCCACCGTAGACAATCTGCATCAAACAAAGATAATGTTGGCTAAAAACCAGACATCAGCAGGGTAACCTTCGGCCAACACACAGGTGGAATGGGAAGGAAGGAACTGTTCACACCTGCGTAGCTACTCGGTGGGTAGACTAACCCTTCCCATCCCTAACCCCAGCTCTCCTGGAAGACCAAAGAAAGAACTAGGAGGCGTCTCTCCCTTTGGTGCAAACACATACCCCAGGCCACACTAGCTGGGATGAAGTTAAGAGCTCTGAGTTGTCCTCGTATAATCCAAACGTGGCCAGGAAGCCTGCGCGGCTCTCACTCAGGACTGTGTTTGCAAGAGGAAAACTCCCCCCTCGCTCCAAAAGCACAGATGGTTCTATGGATTTTTCCCAAGGTTGTGGATACACAGAGGATGATCTCACACTTTGGTCTTTAAACCTCTATCTCTTTCCCCAGATTTCCACTTTCACAGCCGTGGCTCCAACTCTTCCCCCAAAGAAAGGCCTCTGGGCAAGCTCTCCTTCACTCCTCTGGGCTCTTTCTCAGCTTCTTCGCCTGCCTTGGTTCTTCCTCTTTGCATTCCCACCCCACTGCATCACAGAACTTCCCCACTCGTCGCTGCGATCCAGTAAGTCAGCCAGCAAAGGGGAGCAGGCAGAGCCAGGGCCTGGAGGGAGGAGGGGGGGCCGGGATCCAAGTCAGCGAGAGAGCAGACCCTCCTGAGCTGGAAAGACTGGAGGCCGAGGTAGGACTCACCCTGGTCAGCATGTAAATCTGCCCACGGAGGTAGCGCTTCTGCCTCCCGTCCCCAGCTTCCCGGCATGGAAATAATAATAATGTAATGGACTCGAAACAATAATAGCATAAATTAAATTAGTTGATATGAATAAAGTGCTGAGTGCAGAGCTTAACATTTAGTGAGTGCCCAGTGAGTGCCTGCTGTGATCATTGTTCTCCCACACCCTGAACCTCCTCCGTCCCTGTATCAAAGTCCAATGTAGTTGACGGGAGGAAAATGCTAAAAAGCATGAGTTGGCTGCAGTGGTTCTCAGGCTGTGGCCAAGGACTAATCTTATTTTCAGTTTCCAATCTGTCCTGGTCCTTCTGCACACGTCTAGAATGCAGCGCCTGCCCACAGGCAACTTGCTGTGTGAACTTGACAGGTTAAACCCCGTTAACGAGATGCGCTCACCAATCATGAGTTCATCACATGTGGATGTCACAGCAATATCGTGTTGTTAAGAATGTTTCTAAACACTTGTTCTCAATTTCTGTCACGGACTAGTAACGAGAGTTCTCAGACCACACTCAGCGTGGCGGGTGGTGATTAGCCGGGGCCCGTGAGCTGAGCTCCATCAGGCTGAACTCCTCTGAGCTCCAGCAATCTGAAAGTGTACTTAGCCTTAGAGAAAACGGACACGCCTCTTCCCACGTATCCAAGGAACCAGAGGTATGCTTACAGTCCCAAACTCCACGACCCTGTCTCCAACTCAGGCCTTCGGCTGAACAATCTGTGAGGCGGTCAGGATCCCTCCTATGCTCCTTCCGGTGGCTAGTCCCTGTATCTTTCCACTCTTTCTCCCCAGCCCAACCTGGCACAGAGATGCACAAAAGAAAAACCTACTTGCACGGGATAACCATTTGACAAACTAATTCATGCTACCATGTTAGAGATTTGATGGGGGAGGGGAGGGGCTTAAGAAGGCATTTGAGTTACAAAATAGTAATAAGGGGAGGATAATCGTCTCTATAAAGAAACATTAGACAGTTGCAAGTTTTGGTGAGAATGTGAAGGAACTGGAACCTTCATACACTGCTAGTGGGAACATAAAATAGTATAGCTCTTCAGAAAACGGCCTGGCGTTTCTTCAAAACGTTAAACAGAGAGTTTCCGTAGGACCTAGAAATTCTATTTTGAAGTATCTACCCAAGAGAAATAAAAACATCAGTACACACACACACACACACACACACACACATACACACACACACACACACACACACACACACACAAAGCCTGTACATGAATGTTTACAGCACCATTATTCACAACAGCCAAAAAGTAGAAACGACCCAAATGTCCATTCAAAGGCGAATGGAAAAATAAAATGTGGTGTAGTCATAAAATGGAATACTATTCAGCAATAAAAAGAACTGAGGTACTGATCCATGCCACAAAATGAATGAAACTTGAAAACACGCAAAGCGAAAAATGACAGGCAGAAAAGGCCACGTATCGTATGATCCCATTTATATAAAATGTGCAGCAGAGGTAAGTCCACAGAGATTGAAAGAGGATTAGTGGTTGCCTACAGCCGGGGGAAACGAGGAGCGACTACTACCAGGCATGGGCTTTTTGTTTTTGGAAAGACAAAAATTACCAAAATTAAATTGTGATGGGGCGCCTGGGGGGCTCAGGCAGTTGAATGTCTGACTTCAGCTCAGGTCATGATCTCACAGTTTGTAGGTTCGAGCACCACATCAGGCTCTGTGCCGACAGCTCAGAGCCTGGAGCCCGCTTCCGATTCTGTGCCTCCCTCTCTCTCTGCCCCTCCCCTGCTTGTGCTCTGTGTCTCTCTGTCTCAGAAATAAATAAATAAACATTAAGAAAAATTAAATTGGGATGGAAAACAATTGAATTGTGATGATGATTCCATAACCCTGTGAATACAGTAGAAAACACTGAACTGTATACTTTAAATGAATAAATTATGTTTGTTAATGATATCTTAAGAAAGCTTTTCAGAGTAAGGATATTAGCACTTAATTATATATGTTATTATACATGATGAGATGTTTCAGTTCAGCAATAGTTTGGGGAGAACTACTTCCAGAAGCACCACACCACATAGGGATAATCCATATGCAGACTATACATAAAAAAAAAAATTTAATGTTTATTTGTTTTGAGAGAGAGAGAAAGTGTGTGTGTGTGTGTGTGTGTGTGTGTGTGTGCACAAGCAGGGGAAGGAGGAAAGAGAGAGGAGAGAGAGAATCCCAAGCAGGCTCCACACTGTCAGCACAGACCCTGATGTTGGGCTTGATCCCTCGAATCATGAGATCATGACCTAAGCCAAAATCAAGAGTCGGTCACTTAACTGACTGGGCCCCCCAAACCCCCTTACGTAAAAATTTTAAACTGCATCGACAAAAAGACTGGAGCAACCCCCTTACAATATGAAGAGCAAGCATTGCCTTCGTTCTGTGGAAGTAATTATTTTTTTCCTCAAACCAATTCTTCTTTATTTAAAATGTTTTCCTGTATTTTTGGTGTTTCATTTTATAATAAGAAAAAAACACGACCCCAAAACGTATAGGGAGGTGCTCTTTTTTCAATATTTTTTACAATTTTTTTTTTAGTTTATTCATTTGTTTTGAGAGACACAAAGAGAGCGAGCGGGGTAGGGACAGAGAGAGAGGGCGAGAGAATCCCAAGCAGGCTCCGCACTGTCAGCATTGAGCCTGATGAGGGGCTCGAACCCACAAACCATGAGATCATGGCCTGAGCTGAAAACAAGAGTCCAAAGCTTAACCTACCGAGTCACCCAGGCGCCCCTGGAAAGTGCTCTGTATATATAACCCAAATCGATCCATATGTGGTGACCCATGTTGACATGAAAATCTAGCCCTTGGGAAGTGTTGAAGACACATTGCCTTTAGCAGACAGGGATTGTGTTATCTTCCCTTCCGGAGGTGCTCATGAGGGTGGGCACTGGGAAGCCCTACAGAGAGAAAAGAAACACCCCGTGATGTTCCAGAGACCCCTGTACTGGAGCCAGGACGTGGCTGCCATTTACTCTTCTGAGACAGCTTGTACTGACATTTGGGTTTATAATTCTAGGTCCTCTTAACCTGCCAAGGGAGAGACTTGGAGGGAGCATTCATTTGGGATCCATTTGGGGGTGGCCTTTTAAGTATCTGCCCTGGCAAAGGGAGATTCTGCTGCAGGTTTGCGTTTGTTTGCTTTTTCATGGCACTCCTCTCCCTTCCAAACTTACTTTTCTCATCTTCCTTGAATATAGTGTCCTCAAACAAATAACGAATTGCAGGTACACATAACTGCTTAGCTATTTACAGAGCATTTGCAATGTAAATACAATGAGCTCAAGAGTATTCTTGTGTAAAGTGCTAACAAATATTTGTTCTGCTGAGGAGAGCCCCAGCCCTCCCAGCCTGGGATGGCTCTGGGGCCGGCCAAGAACAGCCTTGGTGCAGGCCCCAGGCCACTAGCTCTGTGCTCCCCTCACACTTTGGCAGCCAAGGCAGCTGACCTCCTAACTCAGTGAAATTAAAAAAACACTTAGTCACAAATGGATGTTTAAACAGTCTCATTCCTTGGCTTATCTCAGAGTCTGTGTTTCTGAAACAGAACTTAGTTTGGGAATAAAATTGTACTTTCCTTCCTGCGCTTGCCAGGTCAGAGTGGCCCATACCTGAAGCTGTCACTGTTTGCCGAGCCCTCCAGACCCTCTCCCGAACCCACAGTGTTGGAGACATCCCGGGGGGGGGGGGGGTGGCGGTAAAGGTGCCACTGAAAGCCACAAAGAAATCTCATGACGAAAACTCATGACAGAGTTACTTTCCTGAATGACATCAGTCTGGGTGCAGAGAGAAGAGAAGGGGTGGAAAAGAAAGTGAAGGGAGAGCTTTTCCACAAGGGAAATCCCAAAGTTCTAGAACCCTTTAATGGCTTCCCATTGCTCGAAAGATAAAGCTCACGTTTGTCCTCGAAGGCTGTGGGACCAGTCCGCCATACTTCTCCATCTTGCTCACTTCCCCCTGCTCTCTGTAATCCAGCCGTGCTCACCATATCCCCTCCCAGAACCAGGTCTTTGCTGTCTTCTGCCTCCACCTCACTCTCCTTCCCGTCTCTGCTAGATAATACTGTGCCATCCCTCAGGGTTCAGGCCAGGAGTCAAGTCAGTTCCTCAGGAAATGCTTCCCTGACATCCTGCCCAGTTCAAATCCCCTGAGCATAGGCGCTCTGGGTGTCCTGCACCTCCCCTGTCTACACTTGTCAAGGTTACAGTTTTTGCAGCCATATTGGTGTTTGATTGTTTCTCTCCCTTGACAAAACAGTAAGCCTGTAAGATCAAGAGTCGGAAATATTTTGACTCTTAGGGCTTCAACAATGTCTCGGGCATAATAGGCATTTAGTAAGTATTGAATGAACGAGAGAATGAATGAAGCCAGGCCTTAACTCAAGTCTTTCCCCTCGAAAGCACGTTTCCTTTTTTTTTTTTAATTTTTTTTTAATGTTTATTTATTTTTGAGAGAGACACAGACAGAATGCAAGTGGGTTAGGGGCAGAGAGAGAGAGGGAGACACAGAATCCAAAGCAGGCTCCAGGCTCCGAGCTGGCAGCAAGAGCCTGATGCGGGGCTCGAACCCACAAGCTGCGAGATCATGACCTGAGCCGAAGTCAGACGCTCAACTGACTGAGCCACCCAGGTGCCCCAGAAAGCACGTTTTCTTAAAATAACATTTACTGGATGGAGCACCTGGGTGGCTCAGTCGGTTGAACATCCGACTTTGGCTCAGGCCATGGTCTCCCAGTCTGTGAGTTCAAGCCCCATGTGGGGCTCTGTGCTGACGGCTCGGAGCCTGGAGCCTGCTTCAGATTCTGTGCCTCCTTCTCTCTCTGCTCCTCCCCCACTCGTATCTATATTTCTCACACACATACAAAAGTAAATAAACATTTTTTAAACACTTAAAAGAACATTTACCGGAAAGGGAAAAGCCTAATCACATAAAAAGGTAGGAAAAGAACACTCAAGGTAGAGACTACCAAGTACAAAGACTCAATGTTCCAGAAAGAGAAAGGCAGCTGGGAGGTAGAGTGAGCGAAGGAGGTGTGATCACAGGCCATAGAGCCTTTCCTCTTCCCATCTCTCTGAGACCGATGACCTCCCAACCCTATTGGAGTATATTTACAAATACACTGGTGTGACCCTGACATTGCCCCCACCTCATCTCCACCACATCCCCCAACACTCCTCCCCCCCGCCACACACACACACACACACACACACACACACACACGCACACACACGCACACACACACACACAGAAAGAGAGAGAGAGAGAGCTGGCCACTGCCCTAAAATAAATTCTAAAAGAGGGGAAAACATCCTCATTTCACTTTGCAGAGGTGTTTTTAACTTTAATACCTCACCTATCTAGAACTTCAAAGTTTCTCTGTACCTGCAATGAAGGGGGGGGGGCGCGGGAAGCGGACTAACAGAGAAAGCATCAATAAGAAAAACGGTGCATTTGGCAATGGTGCAAAAGCATGCTGCCTGAGGCTACTACTCAGGAAAATACACTAAAAAGAGATCCCAGAAAAGCCTTCAACTACGAGGGGAAAAGGTACAAGTTCTATTTTTTCAAATTTGTTAATGTTCAAGGGAAAATTGTTTTTAATTTAAATATGATGGAGACATCCCAGCCCAAGCATGTTTCTGGGGCATGCTAGCAGCTGTTGCTCAATTCAGAGAATAGATGGTCAATATTCCATATCCTTTTGCTTCATTTAAATAGCCAGGCGCAGCAAAAACCTCAATTTCAAGCTCATGGATTTTCCCATTTGCTGCTCTAAGAGCCCATAAACATATGTATCTTTGGAAAACTATCATGTGTTTTCAACTTCCTGAAGAATTCTTGTAAAATATAACCGAACCACATTACCCTTTGTCCTGAGCTTTTATTCCACTAATGGACAAATTGGGAGGAGGCTGAGAACAAATGTGCTATTAATTACCCAGATGGCTTTTTAATAGAACCTTGGATTATTCTTCAGCCTCTAAACATTGTCCAGAAATTTCTTAATAACACTGGTGTGCAGGGCATTCCTTCCAGAAGAATAAAGATCTCATTGACTGGCAGGCTGGCTCAGTTATGTCAGGTTGGTTTAGGAGACGGTAGACAAAGGGTGGGTATTGTATAGACCAGAGACATGTCTCGGCTGCCCAGTCTCCTGAGCAATGACAGATTTTCTAATTCACTGCAGATTCTCACAAAACTGGGTGGTCAGCTTTGGAGAGGACCAACAGTGGGCCTATTGATTCTGGGTGGGAGCAACAGAATTCTGAATTAACCTGAATTGATTCAATACAACAGAGAGTCTTGGTATCGGATTAAAATTAGGATTAATACATTAAATGTTAGGTCAGAATGTTAAGTCCCAGTGCTGAAAGACCTACACGCAGTAAGTCGAAGCTAATGCAGGCAGGTATTTTAGGCAGGAGATAATCTGTACTTTTAAACTCTAGGAATACGTCACCCAAAATTCACTGGCCCAGATGAAGCCTTTTATGAAACTATGTGTTGTGTTATGGTTTGGGCTGCTTAGATCATAAACAGTCATTTTAAATGTGTGCCTCTTAAGTTCATCATGTGTGTGTGCATGCGTGTGTGTGTGTGTGTGTGTGTGTGTGTGTGTGTGTAGAGAGAAAGAAGCTTTCATCTGACATAGTAATGGCTGAGAGACAGCCTGGCTCATTATTTGTTCCCGCTTTTGTAAAATTATCTTGCCAGGGGCAAACTCTGCTGCTTCCAGCTTTCCAAGTAGACAGCAATTAACTTTCGCTGTGCTCTTTAGCAGACACATGCTCCTATTAAATCATGAAGGATGCAAACTACCATTTTGAATATGTTTTCCCAACTACTAGATGAACGTATTTATATTTAGGAAAATAAGATGAGAACTAAATACCTTACAGTTTCCTGGAGTAATTATTTTAATATAAAAATTTTAAACCCTCTGATTTTCAACCCATATTTAAAAAGTATCCAAATAGCTATGTCTAAAGAAAAGAATATGAGGGGCACCTGGCTGGCTGTGTTGGTGGAGCGTGTGACTCCTGATCTTGGGGTCATGAGTTTGAGCCCCGCGTTAGGTGTAGAAATTACTTAAATGAATAAATAAATAAAATCTTTAAAGAAAGAAAAGAAAAGAAAAGAATATGAACATCTGTTGCAAAATAGTCAGGATACAACCAAGGAAAAGAGTTCGCAAATAAGCTGCGGTAAAAGTAAAATATTGGCAAGCAATGAAACGGTGACATTTCTGGGGGGAGTGTATTTTCTTAAATGTTTAGCATCACTTGGATATTTTACTGCATACTTCGTCTTGCCTAAAAGAATGAAGTGATAAAAGATTGAAATGGTCTGTCGCAATTATCCAACACGTTACAGGGTACTTTTTTTCATTTAAAAAAATGAGATGCTTGTACTTAAATCTTGATAATTTACAAAATACACCTATCGGTCTTCCTCTTTCTTTTGACCTTTCTCTATTCTCCTTGTCATGCAATCACCCCCGCCCCCAAGGGTCATGCAATCACCCTTTATTAAGGGTGATAATAAGGGTGATTTATTATCACCCTTAATAAATTTGAAAAGACTGTTGTATCTCTCTGTGTACTGCAAGTTAGTTACATTATCATTTAAAAGCATTTGCAACCATAATGGTACGTTCATTTTGCCCTCACCTCGGAAGGATTGGCTTTCGTGTCTTCAGACGGACCCAATCATAAGTAACTTCTTATTTATAGTTTCAGTTTGGGGTTTAACCTGCCAGGGGCTCTTTGCCAAGTCTTACTAACCGAAATACAGTTTTCATTTCCATTTTCCATTTTGATCCAAGTTTGTTTTCCCAAAGCTGCCTCTTGCCTAGATTTCTAGCACCTGCACACTGACCCCTGGTGGCAGAAACTAGGCCCCGCAAAGCCTCTTGCGCGGTAATTGCACTCCTCGGATGCAAAGTTCTCTTCCTGAACCACTCCATATTAAAACCCATCGTCCTGTATCTCATTCTCAGAGAGAATTACCTAGCAGGCTAGGTAATTCAGTTAACTAATCCAAAATAAGCTGTGAGTGTGGATTTCCATCCCTTCCCCGGTGCCGCAAAGTTTTATGGCAAAGGAGTTTCTCATACCCAGCTGGACAAAGGAGAAACTCTGGAGCAAGGGACCTTCCCAGGCAAATCATATCACAGAGGTCTTCCATCCAACCTACTCACAAGATTGGCTTGAGCCAGTGACACTTCCTCGACTCACGTAATAAGAAGAACAAGAGGCTCAGTTTAATCCTGATATCTTGGTTTACAAGCTGTGTGGTCTTAGACAAGCTACTTAACCTTCCTGAGTTCTCAATCCGCCTATTTGTAAAACCAGGATAGTGATGTTTTACCCTGAAGGATTGTTGAAAGGAATATGGATGCAGACTAACTGGAACGTAAGTCCTCGAATAAACGTTTGGCATTCTTATTTCCAAGGAAAAGATGAGGGCCCTCGTATCTGTAGGATCGTATGTTTTTGTTTCAAAAACCGCGTTCGGGACATGAAAAGAGTAAATGACATGGAGAGAGAACAGGACAAAAATATTTGAGGTCGGAATCGTCTCTGAGAAATCTGGGCCCTATAGGCAACACGTCTGTAGGGCAAAACAGCAGGTCGGTTTTTCGGTTGGAGTAAGTCCATGTGCTGGTGGGTGTAGCTTCCAGAAGAGTGCTGGTTAACACCAAATCAGATTTCCATAGAAGCCCAGAGAACAGGCGACCCAGACAAATGGACAAGTGTTCAGGAGATGTTTGTTTACACAGACATCTTCTAACACTAAATAAGACAATAAGAATGCGCACTCCTGCTCAGCATCCAAAAAAGCTAGAATGGGGTTAGGTAGTGTCTAGACGCCTTTGATCAAAAATCAGGGATTAGTGGTTACTGAATTTACTAACACAATTTTCCTTCCTTTTCTCCAATTATTTCTATTTTCAGCCTTCACTTTTAGGATTTAGTTACAGCATCTTGCACTGCTTAGTCAGCAGACATGTGCCATTTGGGGGATGCCATGATCCCCTTTTTCAAAATTAAATTTTGAAGCCTGAAGTGTCAAGTTTCATTTCTCATTTAGTGTAATTCTATGAGACTTTACTCAGCATTAAAAGACAAAGTCAGTACCCAGCGATCATCACGTGTTTTCGGGCTTTAAGCATACTGACTCATGCTTGCTATTATTCTTTTCCCCATGCACTATCTACAAACCTTTATCAATTAGGTAAACACTCAGAACAAGACACAGAGAAATATAAGCTAACTTCCCTAATGGACACACAGTTTAGCTAAAGAGAGCCAATCTATGCAAATTAGCACTGGTAAAGTATTAGGGTATAAATTATACCAAAACCTCACTAGAACACTTTTTAATCGTTAGGTATTCCTTAAGAAAATAATCGGTACCTGAGGCCATGCTGGCAGGTACTTTATCTTACTGCATTGTTTGGCTTGCCTAATGTTGTATTCCCTACAGGTCAGGATTTAATAACAGACCATCATCCATCGTAGGTGGCCCTGCATTTGCGATTTTCTGCAGTATCAGAGCACCTCTTTCATTACAAGACAGGCTCAACTGTAAGACGGCCCCAAAGACATAGACCCAGGGGGCAATTTTACAGAGAGATTTCTGTGTAGATGCTTGTATGCCAGGGGGGTGGAAGATAAAGAGAGAACCTAATCCCTTTCTTGTGAAGCTCATGGTAAGTGAACATTCCAACTGTGTCTTCTCTCCTCAAACCCTTCCTTACTTGCTGCAGCTAACTGGTCACCCCTTCCCAGAGAGGGGGCTCCTAGGCAGAGGTTTAACTGCTGCTGGGAGAAAGGAAATTCTTCATTCAACCCTAGCTGCTATAGGGTGTAAACTGAGACTCATGGGGAACAGATACTATAGAAAAGATGAGGGATAGTATTCACAGAAATGATCCATAGCGGTGGTGAATTTTCCCTGCCTAGAGTAAGAACTACAAGTTCAGATGAGACCAACCCCATATTCTCATCTGCTCTCCTATCTGGGTAGTTTTCCTCACATGACTTTATATTCATCACATTCTGGAGATTTCGAGCTTTTTGGGTTTTTTGACTCAGAGCTCCCCGTGTTTGGCAAAACTCTTTGTCCTGAAGAAAAACCCAGTTGTTTTTCTCTTAGGCTAGACGATTATATATATCGTACACAGCTAACAGAGATATCATTTGCTTCTAAAGATGAATTTTTTCTCCTTTTTAACACTTCTGAAATGGCTCCTTCCCCAGGTGAAAATCTGGTTTTGGTGCAGTTCTCTAAGAGGCAGTACAAATCTTTTTGGGGGAAATGATTCTCTCAGGCTCTGAGAAGTACAAGGTTGTCTGATACATGCATGGAAGATAAATTTGAACATTCTGCACAAAGACGCATAGAAACATGTTAGTTTTATGAATTATTGGAAGTCTAGACAATTATGAAACATTTCTATTTATTCTTTTCAGGAAATACTCAGATATGCAAGCCTGAATTCTTAAAATTACTTAGGTGTACTACTTAATAAGAAATTGAAGCATAATATAACTTTACCAAAAATATTTTTCCTATTATGGATGGGAAAAGATAAAAAGCTGAAGATGGCATTCACTGTAATGACCAAATTATCAATTTTAAAATTAGATTTTAATTTAAAATTGCACATTTCCTGGGGCGCCTGGGTGGCCCAGTCGGTTGAGCGTCCGACTTCAGCTCAGGTCATGATCTCATACTCCGTGAGTTTGAGCCCTGCGTTGGGCTCTGTGCTGACAGCTCAGAGCCTGGAGCCTGATTCGGATTCTGTGTCTCCCTCTCTCTCTGCCCCTCCGCTGCTCATGCTCTGTCTCTCTCTGCCTCAAAAATAAATAAAAACATTAAAAAAAATTTTTTTTAATTCCACAATTCCTGATCCCTGAAAATTTTCATAAATCCTCATTTCGAAATATGGTACCCAAGTCTCCAAGCTCCAGTCCAGGATTTTACTTAGAACTTCTTTTCCCAAAGTCTGTTCATCATATGGGAAAGAAAAGAAGAAACCAGATTTTGGTAAAGAAAGACCTATTACATTTCATTGCCATTTAAAAGAAAAAATATTTTGGCAGTGGGCAATGGTGCTTAAAACTTAAACAGTTGAATTTGGTATTATTTAGCATTTAGCCAGATATTTACTTTTTTAAAAACCTGCTTCAAAAAAAATTGTCCCAGTTTTCCCTTAATTTTTGAACCAAAATGTATTTCAAAGAAAATGAAATCCATCTGCTCCTAGTTTATCCCCCCTAATTCCTCAACATTTTGTTTTGGAAGATCATCTGGCAGTTAAAAAGCCCTAATTAATCTCGAGGTTTTGTCATTTAATTATTGTATTTGACTAACAACTGTGAAATCACGAATTTGGAAAACTGCGTATTTATTACAATCCTGAGCCCCTTAGATCTTAAAGAAGTGCTTTAACGAATAAATGAACGAATGAATGACAAGTAGGGGACAACTCAAAAACAACCAGATATTACTTAAATAAGTTTTAAATTCTATTAGTAAATAACAACTGAAAATTTTACCCATGCTGTACACGTTAAATTTATATAGTTGTGTATGTATCAATTGTGTCTCAATAAAACTGGGGGGAAAAGAGAAAAAGAAAATTTTATCCTGGTACCAGAGACTTTCCTTCCTTCAAGTATTAATTTGGCCAATATAAATACAATTTTCATATATTTTTTAGACTCTATTATAAATTCTCATGTGCTCTATATACACCATTTTTTTGATGTAAATCTCTCCAAACTTTGAAAGAATGCACACGTTTACTAAAAGTATGGAAAAGATTAACAAAATGAAACTTCTCATTTAAGATGGGAATACACCAGTAAAAGTAGATAAGACTTATGAGCTGGCCACAGAATGTGATTCTAGAACCGCCAACAGTTAATAACATAAGAGCTCATGTGCTAGGCACTGTGTTCTGTGTACCATATACATCTTTTCATTTAATCCTCATGAAAACCCTAGGAGGTCATGCTTTTATCCCCGTTTTGTAGAATTGCAAACTGAAGTTCAGAAAAGTTGAATCAGTGATCCCAGGTCACACAGTTGGTGAGGTGAGCCCCAGTTTCAACCTTGGGACTATGTGTGTTCAAAGCTGGTACTCCTAAGCATTCCTAAATTAAACTGCAGTAGGGGAGGCCTTTAATATTATTAATATAAATAAGCAGTCACTTCTCCCTTAAAGGATTTTCCCAACTCACCCTGCTCCTCGGACAATTGCTCCTGCCTTTGCCTGTGGGCTGTTTTTTGGTTACCAAGGAAGGTAAGTAAGAGATTAATGTCAAGGCTCCCGTAAAACATAATGCTATAAAGGTACCTCTAATCTGAATCTACATATTATCCAGAGAGATCATAGAAAAGCTCCTGGGGAACCACAAAAGTCAAATATAGTTATCAGCTGTGATCGCTTTTTAACTAGCTGCAAGGTAGAAGTGTTTCTAGGATACAAGGAAGGGTCTTGTGTCTCTATTACCCTAGGACTAGACTGATCCCCCTGGTAGAGCGAGAGATTGCTGAAGACACTTTCTTAACTTACACGGAGACTGGGCAGAGTCATAAATGAAAATATAACTGTTCAATAAGCACATTGCCCAAATGGAAAAGATAAAACCCTTTTTAGTGGCAGAAATCATGATTTGAGAGCACCAGGTGTATGGTTCCTTATCTAGGTGGAAGTTAGAGGCTTTGGAAGAGAGTATCACTTCTTTCTCAGCCAGTAGTACGTGGATTGTTATTTCCAGTCCACAACTTGTACAATTTTATTTCTCCAGGTTTGCCCTTCTAGGAAAAGCAAGGTAAATATCTAATAATCATGAGATGAAAGTAGCTCATGAAACAAAAGTGTCTACTCTTTTTGCAGTTAGGCAACTTATCAAAGGGAGATTCATACCGCTAAGTCCACAGAGATGGAGAACACTAACTTTCATCAGTGGGGCCTTATGACTTACCTAAGAAGAGTGTAGAAGATTTCAAACCATTATCAGAGCCACTTCCACACCTAGTTTTAAGATCTGAGATCATATCTAAGGAAACCATTCGTTCGCTGGGTTTCTTAGAAGTAACCCACTCAGCAGATCGGATTAGCCACAGTTTCCAACCCAGATTTCACTTTTGTTTCCTTACAGAAATTCATTCCCCTCTTCAGATGCTCTGTCCCTATTGGCTTGCTCTGGAGTGATTATAAGCTGCTACGGTTTTTCTCTTAAGATTTGTTGAAATAGCCAAATTATGGAAAGAGCCTAAATGTCCATCAACTGATGAATGGATAAAGAAGATGTGGTTCATATATACAATGGAATACTACTTGGCAAGGAGAAAGAATGAAATCTGGCCATTTGCAGCAACGTGGATGAAACTGGAGGGTATTATGCTAAGTGAAATAAGCCAGGCAGAGAAAGACAGATACCATATGTTTTCACTCATATGTGGATCTTGAGAAAAGTAACAGAAGACCGTGGACGAGGGGAAGGGGAAAAAAAACAAAGTTACAGAGAGGGAGGGAGGCAAACCATAAGAGACTCTTACGGGCTGAGAATAAACCAAGGGTAGATGGGGGGTGGGGGAGAGGGGAAAGTGAGTGATGGGCATTTAGGAGGGCACCTGTTGGGATGAGCACTGGGTGTTGTATGGAAACCAATTTGACAATAAATTAGATTTAAAAAAAAATTTGTTGAGATGATAAGCCTGCTCAGAACCAGATTCACTAGCTTGAGTCAGGCCATGTCATACCTCAAAACTAACCCTCATCTTCTCCTCTCTAGATATCCTGCATATCTTTAAATACAGCTCAAGTGTCCCTTTTACCATTGAAGCTTCCTCTGATAATCCTCATGGAAAATGTTTGCTTCTTCCTCTGTAGCACTCATGTGGCATAATCACACATTTCCTGAAACAGGTAATAGTCTTTTTCCAGGGAAGGAACTAATATACAAGCAAATCAGTCGAAATCCCCCCCCAAATTGCACCAAATTCACCAAACCAGCATGGTGCCTTCCACACAGTATCTGCTCAGTAAGTCAGAATCTAAGTTCTCTACACTCTGTGGACAGCTCGTGATGCTAGGGTTACTAGGCTTATGTGGATACCCTTTAAAATGCAACCCGAATGTCTAAATAAACAGTGCAATCTCAGGGAGCCCAGCTGCTGAAAGCTAACCCAGAGGATTTGGGAGGACTCCGGGAAACTAGGTTAAAATTAGTCTTCTCCCCCCCATTAAAATGTCCCATGGAGTGTTGTACATTGTTTTTCTTTCACACAAACAAAATTATCTTTACAAAGGAGATTTATATGTACAACCTTAGGTATTTTTCATCCCTAAACCAAAGTCTTCAAGACCTACTGAAATTGGGCTTTTTCTAAGTATAGTTAACTCCAGATCCTGGGCTTGTCTTTACGTTTGACTGGGCAACATTTTAAAATTAAAAAATAATAAAGCCGGTGGTTGTTCAAAAAGTGAAACATGGAGGGGCGCCTGGGTGGCTTAGTCGGCTAAGCATTCGGCTTCGGCTCGGGTCATGATCTCACGGCTGGTGAGTTCGAGCCCCGCATCAGGCTCTGTATGGACAGCCCAGAGCCTGGAGCCTGCTTCGGATTCTGTGTCTCCTTCTCTCACTCTGCCCCTCCTCTGCTCATGCTCTGTGTCTCTCACTCTCTCTCAAGAATAAATAAACGTCAAAAAAAATTTTTTTAAGTGAAACATAGGATTACCAAAAAAGTCAGCAATTCCACTCCTAGGTATATACCCAAGATAACCGAAAACACGTACACAAATACTAATACACAAATGTCCATGACATTGCTGTTTTCAGTAACCAAAAGGCCAAACAACCCAGTCTCCATCAATGGTTGAATGAATAAATAAAATGTGTTTTATACCTACAATGGAATATTACTCGGCCATAAAAAAGAGTGAAGCACGGATACATGCTGAAAAGCATTATGTTACGTGAAAGAAGCCCCACATAAAAGGTCACATATTGTATATGTGTATTTCCTATCCACTGATAGGAAACGTCCAGAACTGGTATGTTGTACGGATTTCACTTCGATACAAAAAATAATAGCAAAGCTTGTCTGACACCTATAGCTCCTCTAGTCCAAGATCCCACAGAAGCAGAGAGAAGGGCAACCTAACTCAGGCACGGGAAACTTCTTGGAGAGGCTGACAGCTAAGCCAAGAACTGAAAGACAAGTAGGATTTAAATTAAGCGGGAAGACTGATGTGGGTAGGGCAAGAAAAGGGAAGAGAAAAAGATCCCAGGAAGGCGTGTGTATAGCGCTGATATAAATTATTTCCCCTCACCCATAAAATCAAATTAACAAATGTGTATTAATTATTTATTATTGTGGGAACCATGAAAGGTGCTGGGAGAAACATAGGCCAAAAAAAAAAAAGACATGGTCTTACAAGAGAAATAAAACGAGCATTTATTGAGTGCCTTCCAAATGATGGATATTTTACATATATTTTCACAATTCTTTTTTTAATTTTTTAATGTGTATTTAATTTTAAAAGAGACAGAGAGACAGAGTGTGAGCGGGGGAGGGGCAGAGAGAAAGGGGGACACAGAATCTGAAGCAGGCTCCAGGCTCCGAGCTGTCAGCACAGAGCCCAATGCGGGGCTCAAACCCACAAACCATGAAATCGTGACCTGAGCTGAAGTCGGATGCTCAACTGACTGAGCCACTCAGGCGCCCCACAATTAATTCTTTAAACATACCAAAGAGGTGAGAATAACGAACCCCACAGAGTTAAGTAACTTGCTCAATATTGCACAGCTTGCAAATGGAAGAGACGAGGTTCAAATCTAAGTCTGTCTGACTCCAGAGCCTACATTTTTGCCAAGACAGGAGGCTGTCAATCATAAAGGACATCATTATAGATGCTGAAAGTTGAGGAACTTATTGAGGCATCAGTGAAGAGAGGTCATAAAGTAGAACACAATGCTCCTCGTCAGTGACAAAGGCCATGGAAAACCCTGGGACCAGACCTCGAGAGGAACAGAAGTCCCAGATCCCAGATCCCAGGGTCAGAAGTAGAGGTGAGGAGAAAAGGGCCTGCACATCACCTGCTCCTGAAACCCTACCCCAATCCCTATTATATTAAGCTGATAGAGCCTCCTCTCTGCGCCCTGAACCTACCCCATCAGAGCACTCCACAAATTCAATGTTTGGTTTTGAATCTTTATTTGCACCCCAGGTCCATCATTTACTAGCTGTGGGTACACCACAGAAAGGTGTGTGACTCCCTGTGCCCGGGTGCACACAAAGGAAAAACTAGAATAATATTGGTAATAATTCTGGATCAAATGAATTCATACCTACAAAGTACTTAAGGGTCTACAAAACAGCAAGTGCTTAATAAATGTTGTTGTTGCTGTTGATGTCGCTGTGTTACTGTTTCCCTTATCAGGAATTCTCAGCTTCTTAAAACCATGGGCATATCTTTTTTTTTTTTTCTTTTTTATATCCAGCCTCTAGCACCAAGCCTTAGAAAGGTTTCAGTCAGGGCAGTAGTGGACCCACTGCTCTGTTGATTAGTGGAATTTTCAGGACCCAGGCTGTGACATCCTCTAAATTCTCACACTTTTGTTGTAAACCCCTTGACAACTGTAAAATAGAGATTGTCAGTCGTCAAATATTTAGTGAACACCTACTATCTGGCAGGCCCGGCACTGAGGATACAGGGTTCTCTAAATTGCCAGAACTAAAATCATTCAGTTGAGACAGAGGGAAAAAATAAGAATGCACACACTTACACAGTCTCTAGGGAAATACCTGTGCAGTGTCAAAGTTTTGGCTATCATTACAAAGAAAACATTGCTACTCATGTACAAAACAAACTATGATCCATTAACTCAGCACAGAAGTCCTTTTTGGCTCCAAAAAAGCTGGCACCCAAACAAGTTTTGTAGTCACACTGCCAAAAAATACCTGGCTGATACATTTTAACATCCTTCCTTGTTTTCTTTCAGACATATTTCAGTAATAGCCTGTCTGCAGGTACAAGATGCTTACAGGAAGTGATTAATCTTTCATGAGACTATTCTACTATTCCTCAATGCAATACGATAAGAGCTTGAAGGGACAGGCACCCTCGTGTCAGTGCATGCTTCAAGGAAAGGAAGTTTTCATGGGAGATAAATCTGATCACATGATAGCAGCCGATGATAAAATCTCTTTTTTAAAAGAAAGCAACCTAACAGGACAAAACCACTCTGGGAAGGAAAAAAAACAATAAAAAGCCCACCTCTAAACCTAAAACTTCTTTTTTTCTGGTAGGAGGCCAGATGGGATCCTTGGACATCATGAAACGCTACAGCTGGAAGCTGAACGGTTCATCTATACCCCCAGCCCCCCACATGTAGATACTGGAGATGAGAAAGGCTCTTGTTTGCTGTCTGAAGCAGGTGTGGTTGGACTAAATGGGGAGAAGATGTCCAGCTGGAAGAACCCATCAACCAGCTGCCCAGGGCAGTCTGCTTAGATAAATACCACCTGTTACTAAACACCCAGAGAAAAATTAGTCATATCCCAGGAACCTGCTGATTCTCTCTATTATGCTGAAGCTTTTGTGTCTTCTGACATCCCAAATCCCATGTGTCTTAGAGCGATAGTCATTTTCACTGTGCTTAATTTGATTCTAGACAATGGCAGAGGCTTTTGAAGCATTAGGTTAAAGTATTTCCTGGGGGCTGGGAGCAAATACATGAGAGAATAATAAATAACATAGAAGAAGAGGGCAGTGCCTCCAAAAAGTACCTTTTAACTCAACAACAATCTCAGCGCCCTACAGAGTCTGTCTCCTTTGATGGACAGAGCACGGCCTCATATTTTATATGCTGTTCCCTCTCCCTCATTGCTCCCAGCTGGACCAGCCCTCTCTTGAGCACTATGGTCAAATACACACACGCACGCACATACACACTTAGACACACACATAGACACACACTCACTCCTTTACTCATGCTGTTCCCATACCTGTAATGTCTTCTCCTGAACTTTCCAAAACCCACTCTTCAAGGCCCAAATGAAATCCTGCTTCTCCTGGAGTGTTCCCTAAAAATTTTAGTTCAAAATGATTGTCTCTTACCCACTATAGCACTGAACGTCCATGTGGTACATTTTGCACTAGAACTTGTTGCTTTCTCCTCTTGTCCCAAGTAGACCTCATCCCCAACAAGATTCTGCGAGTGTAAAACCCACCCCCTGGAGGCCTACCCCTCATCCAATACAAAGTTAGGCATACAGCAACCCCATAAATGTACTCTCAACTGAAATAACACTGACCTCAAAAGTTATTTTAGGATGACAGGCAAAATGCTAGGTCTAAATAAGAGATCCCATGTGAAAAGGCTTTTGCTGATTTTCACCTTCAAGCTACCAAAAGTCAATGTGCTGAAAGCCCTGGGCATGTAGCCAAAAGGCTTGGGACTGAATCTTGATTTTCCTAGTTATTAACTTTAGGACATTAATTAACTATGGTATTAATTAATTACTAACACTAATGATATCAGTTCCCTCATCCGTAAAATGGAACTCACAACGTCTAAATCAGGGTTACTATTATTGGAAAGCTCCAATGAAGCAACTTATGACTACTGCGGTTATAGGCATTGGCAAAACCACGCATTTGTGGTTCTTCAGTAAACTGCACAATTCCTTCGACATCCAACTGATCAGAACAAAATGACTTATTCTTCTAGACTGACATTTTAGGCTTCACAAACTTGGCTGATTATCAGAACCATCCGGGGACCTTGTTAAACTTGGTTGCTGTATCTCGGTTTTGGAGATTCTAATTCAGGAGGCCTGGGTGGGCTCGAGTGAATGTAACAATTAGCCAGGTTTAGAACTACTGGATGGAAGCATTTTTGTCCGTATTTGTTTTTCTCAGTATCTGACTAATGAAAAGTTATTGGGATTATGAGCTTTTAGAAATATATCTTAAACTGTGAGAAACCCATTGATAGTGCGATTCAACTTAAAAATAGGTTTTACCTCCTAAGCTTTTTGTGTAATTAAAATTTATATAGGCGCATACACACACACATATGCAGGAGGTTAATGTGGAGTGTGTGTATGTGTGTGTGTGTGTGTGTGTGTGTGTGAATTTCCTGAAGGTATGTGCTGTAATTACCCAGTATTCCGGAACCTCTCATATATCAATTTATCTCTGTAATCTGATCATTTGCTAGAGTCAGGGTATGTCCCATTTCTATCCCTCCACAAAGTTCACTCGTCTTTGTAAAATAATTACTCCAACTAAGAAATAAGACAAAAAGTGAAAGAAAAGTAACATACCAAGAAAAAAGACAAAATCCTAGGCACGTGACATTTACTTTTTAAAAAAGCAATTTGGGGCACTTTCCTACCTGAAAATCTGCCAGCATCATGCAGCCTTGAGCAGAGAATACAGGCACTCCTAAGAAAGCCCTCCATCCAAGGCATTTAGTGCCTCAGCTGGGCAGAGGTCAAGGCAATCAACAGTAGTTTAGACTCAAAGAAGAAAACCAGCTCAATTAATGTGACAGACACAGGAAGAGTCATCCCATTTAGAAGCAACAAAACTTTGAGAAGAATTTGGTTGCTGAGAGTTAGCTAATACGTGCAGATACCTGCGACTCCCATCCTTTTCAAATGTATCTGGTAAATCCACCAGATTTACAAGCATTGTACTGCACACAAGTTCCCCATAGAGAGTCCACAAAAATCAACGCAGTCTCTTTCTAAAAATATTGCCAGACATGGCTTCTGGCACAGAGGAAACAGAGCATCCCTTTGCCTGCCACCCCCCCCCCCCCGCCCCGTGTAAGGAAAGCCACCAACTCTCACAGGAGCAGATTGTTTCAACTTAATTGAATGAAGTAAACTTGGGGAAATACCTGACATTGCCAACTTGACCTCTGCTAAGCCTTTTGAACTTCAATCACTGTCCTCCAACACAAAGCTTTCTATTAGGCTTTCAGCTATTTCCCCCCCGGGTTACACAGGTAGCTTATCTTCAGGCTTGCATGGTTTCAGTTCTCATTTCTGACCTGATTGTGAAGCAAGTATTATTTCCGTGCTGGGTTTTATGACTAAGCCTGCAGAGGTATTTGCTGGTTTGATTGAGTAAAGAGCATCTCATTTCAGTTTCTTATCCACCAAGATCCAATAACTTATTTGAAAGAAAAAAAAAGTTTTAATTTATGAGAATGCAAAGGGAGAGACTCAAATTAGCACTAGTCAGAAACTGTCCAGCATCATAATCTTTGGTGTTTTGTATAGATTTCAAAGTTAAAAATATAATTTGTAACGTGGGTTCATAAAGATGAAGATTGTTCCCCATAACAAAGTGCAGATGGTAAGTACAAAAAAATGCCTGAATTTCTGGAACAAGCAGAAATACTTATTTCTTGTCTCACTCCCCCACAGAAGTAGCAAACATTCAGGTTAATGTCTGAAACATTTTGAAGTAATTACCAATCCTGGCAAATAAGATGTATTTTTTAATGTTTATCTATTTTTGAGAAAGAGAGAGAGAGAGTGGGAGAGGGGCAAAGAGAGAGGGAGACACAGAATCTGAAGCAGGCTTCAGGCTCTGAGGTGTCAGCACAGATCAAGACTTGGGGCTCGAACTCATCAACCACAAGATGATGACCTGAGCCAGAGGTGGACACCTAACTGACTGAGCCACCCAGGGGCCCCTAAAATGTATTTTTAATCTGACATTAAAGATGTGAATAGTAGTTCTTTTAAGTGGTGTTTAGTCCTACCTAAGCGTCTGATTCTAGAGTACATGTACCTTTTAGAATTATACCAGAAAAAATTTAAATGTATGAAACACTCAAAATCATCCAGTTCTTTATTGCAAAGTAAAACAAAATGCAATTTGCCCTTAGCAGATTGTCAGTGATACAAAAGACTGCTAACAGCTGGCTCCATGGGGAAAATATACAAATACAAATTTACAAATACAAATCGTGGGGAAAATAGACAAATTTTGTGGAAAGTAATTTGCTTGTCAATATCTACTGAAATTCAAAATGTGCATACTTGGCAAGGCTATTCATTGAAAAATTGTTTACATCAGCAAAAAGAAGAAAAAACCTAATAGAGGAAAAACATAAAAAATAAATAGGGGAATGGTTCCACAGTAACAATACACAGACATTGAAATGTTAAAAAAAATCCTGCATGAAGTGACCTAGAAAAATATCTATACTATTGTAAATAAAACTGATTCTAGATAAGTATATTTAATAATATTATAATTTAGGGTATCTGATGTATACAGGCATATAAAGTATAAACCTAGGAAAAAAAAGGAAGAATACACATCAAATAGCTGGCCAATAGTTTTTAACCCTGAGAGGAGAAAAATGTACAGCTGGAAGGGGTCTTTAGCGCCTTTATTTAATAAAATCCAAACTTAGATGACAGGTGAATTCTATTTATTTTGATCTTTCAGCATATTTCAAAATATTTTTAAACTATAAAAGTGTTTGGAAACCAGAAACTTTTATTTAAGTAAATATTAAAAGAAGTAAATACTTATTCTCATCTGCAGAAATAAAACATCTGTGAAATAATTAACCTCTTAATTTAGGCAGAATTACATTTGTTAAATTGAGTTACATCAACTTGGATTCTTTTTCTTTGCCATCTCTTATCATGATATCCAGCCAGTCTAAATATAATAACATGGATATTTTATTTCTTTCTGTATATTTGAAATGTAAGTTGGTTGAAGGAATACACACATTGCTTGTGTTATAAATTTACATGGTAATTGCCAAGAGTTGCCTCGAGAAACTCTATTATGTTGTTTGGTCCAATGAATGGAAATGATCTTCTTTTAAATAAAACTGTGAAGGGGGGTGCCCAGGCGGCTCAGTCGGTTGAGTGTCTGACTTTGGCTCAGGTCATGATCTCTCAGTTAGTGAGTTTGAGCCCCGTGTCGGGCTCTGTGCTGACAGCTCAGAGCTTGGAGCCTGCTTTGGATTCTGTGTCTCCCCCTCTCTCTCTGCCCCTCCCCTGCTCATGCTCTGTCTCTCTCATTCGAAAATGAATAAACTTAAAAAAATTTTTTTTAAACTGTGGAGGACTATGGGATGGAATATTATAACATTCCCAGTAAATGTTTTGATTATGAGTTGTTTCATTTTGCTTCATAAAAATAAAACATACTTATGGGCTCACATCCTACTGAAAGAAAATAGATTATCACACAACAGGTTTTTGTTCGTATTTGCCAAAGTTACACACCTTATTTCTAAAGCTGCCCAAATTTCTTATCAAACCAAAAATGTGAACACTAGCCAAGCAAACAAGTCTCCATAGCCTCATAAGTGTCATAGAGGGATGTTAGTATTGGCAAGAAAAGTGCATGAAATCTCTTTCTTCTGCCACAAGTGCGTGGAATTTCCTGGCATTCCATTTCATCAGAATATCAGTTTAACAGTTGAGTTCGGCAATGCCCAAGCAGGCAAGAGTCTTAGGAGTCCATATGTATTATAACATCCACACAAGTGAGGTAACAGATAACTCTACCATAGTTTTTTGCATAACAGAAAAATTTGCAAATTGGTATGTTTACCAAATTTTCGTTCTCTTTTCCCCTTCACTTTTTTGAATACTACTACTTTACGTGGCCTTGCGAAATCTGTGTAACTTTTCTGAGTCTTGGTTTCTCATCTGCATGATCTTCACCATAAAGGTTTACTGTGAGAATCAAGTGAATATGTTGCTTACGACAGTACATAGCTTAAAATAACTTCTCAAAAAATAGTAGTTTCTTGTTGTAATCCATATATATGAAAGGTAGCAATACCAGAATCAAGAGTAGTACTCTACTCCACTATATATATAGGGCAATACACCTCAATCTCTAGAGAGTAAAAAAATCAAATCCAAACTTTCAAAATGAAGATTTGGGAAGCCCACCCACCAAGAATTCCAATTTATTCCTTCTGGGATCAGGCATGGGAATAGGAAATCTTCATTCCTCACGAGCATCCCAAGTGACTGACGAGGAGCAGGAATTCAGGAGGAGCAACAGAAAGCCTTCAAGGAAGGAGAGGAATAGAATCCATGGCCCCTCTTAAAATAAGTTCAGTCTTTAGGAATATTAACTGCTTTCTCCTGACCCTGAGACCAAGAAATCTTTTCCTAAATCTTATTTACATTTATGTCATGCCAGAAAAAAAAAAAAGAAAGAAAAGAATCAGAATGGTTCCCCTACTTCATCTCTATCAATTCTGTGTTTTCTCCCAACTTTAATGGTACATTCCTCTATGCCTTATATGCCCTTTCTGCTCCATTAGGTTTTGTTCCTTTGGATTCCCATTAATGTTGCTTCCTTTTGACATTATTGGTGTAGGATTGGAAGATTAAGATAATTACTGAAGACCTGCACATTTAATTCCTACGTATTGATCCCCTAAATCTAAAAGTTTTCACAGCTCCATCAGAACCTGGGAATTTCACATCAGCCCCTATGTCCTCCATATCAAACAACAGAGGAATCTCTCACTTGCCCACTTCCCCCCACATCATCCCTCCTCGGGTCTACCTCTCCTGCTGAACAGTGGGCCTAATGAATATCTTGCCCTCAGACAGAAGGCGGACCCACACTGCACGGGGCCTAAAGCCTATCCTATGGGGGGTGGGGAGGGGGCACTCTTAAAGAATACAAAAAGAAATCTTACTTTGCACACACACACACACACACACACACATCATGTGAATTCAAGGCCAGATCCCTTCTCAGATCCTTAGAAGTTGTAATAGACTATTTTGTGCCCTATCCTCTCAAACCGTATATTGAAGCCCTAACCCCAATGCGACTGTATTTGGAGATAGGACCCTTTAAGGGATAATTAAGGTATAATGAGGTCATAATACCTTATGTATGTACCAGATACAATACAACTAGTGTCCTTATAAGAATAGACAGAGAAACCAGGGATGTGCATGCACAGAGAAAAGGCCATGTGAGGACACAGAGAAATGGTGGCCATTTACGAGCCAAGGACAGAGGCCTCAGGAGAAACCAGCCCTGCTGATACCTTGGTCTCGGATTTCTAACCTCCTAATTTGTAAGAAAATGAATTGCCGCAGTTTAAGCCATCCAGTCTGTGGAATCCTGTTATGGCAGCCCGAGTGTACTACTACACAAGTGGTCCGTGCAGTTGGGAGACCTGAAGCTAAGGTGCCATTAGCTTTTTGCCATATCTTCCTGTCCTACCAGGCAAACTGAATTTCACGTCACCATTACAGCAATTCCAACCCTGACTCCAGACCAGTGGTTCTCAGTTTGCTGAATACACTCATTCTTAAAAATCCAGTTCAAATATTATGCTCTTCTCTAATCTCTGTAAGTTATGTATATCTTTCCCTCCCCCATACCATATCCCACAGGTGTCTGCACCTCTTTTGCTGGCCTTATTTGATTCTGTCTTATACTGTCATCAGTCATTATACTTATTATACTATGATATGCATGTTATCATTCATATGCATTAATATTTATGTTAATTTGTAATTATAATCGTCATTTTAATTAGTTGTTTAAAAAATTTAAATTCTCTGTGGGAAGAGATTATGTCTAATTCCATGCCTAGCACAATATTTGCACACAGGAAGCCATGAACAAATGTTTATTAAATTGACTGATACTTATAAAAAGCCATGAGGTCTTTAGTGAACAGAACATGACAGTTAATTATCTATGTACTTAGCTGCCTACAGAGAATATACATAAAATCAAATTTTACAATTAAAAAGGTCTTAGAGATCATTTATTGCCAGTTTCTTACTTTACCATTCCACCAAGCATCACTCAGTGAGTTAATTATCAGATCCATGACTGAACCAGAGGTCTCACAAATTGTAGACCTCATCCCACCAAACAACCTGGACAGTCATCCAGACTTACCAAAAAATCGCAGACGCACAGACACATCCAGGTATTTTAGAATCACCTAAAGAACACTGGGCTGCCACAGAGCACCCTTCCGATTATGATTCGCCTTCCATCGCAGGTCCTCCTAGAAGTATAGAATGCACGGATTTCACCAACATGCGCATTGCAGTTTAGATGACCGTTTTACTTCTCATTGTAGGTAAATAAGTTAACATTCTGGTTTTTTAACTTAAACTTGAAGCAGATTGAAAACTTCTTGGAAACGGTTCAACTGCTGTGGATATTTATTTAAACTCGAGAAAAAGACTTTCTCTCACTCGTAACTCAAATACAGACAGCAAAGACTACTGCTCAGAGCAAGTAACATACATCCGGCCAAACTTGGAAGCAACTGGCTCAGGTCAAACTGAACACCTGATTTAGCCTTTGTGTTTAAACTCTTCACTTCTTCACCAGAGAGGTGAAAAAGACTCTGACGGCGATGCTACTTGGGACATGAACTACAACATTCCAAACCATGCACCAACCAACGCTCAGTTCCTCCCATGCTGGTCTCTGAATAGAAGCAGTGACGACAGCCATTAGATAGACACTGCTAACAATGAAGTGCTGACTCGGGAGGATTTACATCCCATTACCAATCCCTTGGGCCACGCCATGGACTTTTAACTAGACATTTTATCATGTTGGTTGCCGTTCTCTGAATTTTCTCTAATTTGTCTCTTTTCAACATGTGGTATCCCAAACTAAAAGCAGTTGAAATATGTTCAGGCAGGATGAGTGCCAAGTTGCTGGAAATAATTTTTTTCTTTTTTTTTTCCTGGTTTGGAACATAATGCTTCCATTAACACACACTGATATCACTTTGAAAGGATTTGAGGGATCTTTCTTTTTTTAACAAATCATGCCGTTTTGTTGACCTTAATAGCTCTCAAAATATGCTCAATGAGTGGCAACCTATGGCTCAAATGCCAAAGTGGTAGATAATTTTGAGAGAGATAAATGAAGGTGGGCTTCAGGAGCCATTAAGTCCTTCCATCGGCCTCCTTCCTCCTGGCCCTCCTCAGCTGGTTCGCCGTCATCCTTCCCCACAATTCCATCAGCCCATCTCATCTGTATATCACCTAATCATCACTAGAGCGTTAAAAGCGAAAGTCTTAGTAGACACGGGTTCATACGCTCTCGCTCCACCCCACCTACAACTTCCAGCCGCTAACTCTTAGGCTTCTACATTTTTAAAGTGATTCTAGGAAATAGAAAAGAATTCAAAACCAAAGCAATGAAGTTACTCTATCTAGTATGAGATCATGTCTTATTTGGGAGTTGGGTTCTAAAGTTAGTGTGAAATACAAAAATCAAGCCTGGTCAAAATTACCCACCCGCTGGAAATCTTGGGGTGCCTGGGTGGACTCAGTCACTTAAGCATCCCACTTTGACTCCAGTCATGATCTCATGATTCATGAGTTCTAGCCCCGCATCAGGCTCTCTGCTGTCAGCTCAGAGCCCACTTAGGATCCTGTCTCCCTCTCTCTGCCCCTCCCCTGCTTGTGTTCTCTCTCTCATGCTCTCTCTCTCTCTCTCCCTCTCTCTCTCTCTCTCTCTCAAAAATAAACACTAAAATTACCATTGGAAATCTTAAGAAGGTGACTGTGTAGACAGAATGCTAAAGGTGGCCTCCTGAATTCCCATCCTGATTATTCAACACTAACCTAAGTTAGTGTTTAAGTCAGTGTTTATTCAACACTAACCTAAGTACCATTGTGAAGACATTTTGCAGATGCAAAGTCCTTGGTCAGTTCACCTTAAAATATAATAGGTGGCAGATTAACTGGGTGGGCCTGACCCAATTGAGTGAGCCCTTTGAAACCAGAGTGTTTTCACAGGCCGGTAGCAGGAGAAATCAGAGAGATTCAAAACACTGAAAGAAATCAACAAGCCACTTTCTGGTTTGCAGTTGGAATGTGCCATGTGGGAGGACCACGGATTGGCCACTAGCCGCTGAGAGTGACCTCTGGCCAACAGCCAGCCAGGAACAAGGACGTTAGACCTATAACCATGAGAAACTAAATGAGCCTACAAGCAGATTTTTCCCAAATCTCCAGATAAAAGCCCAGCCCAGCCAATACCTTCATTTCAGTCTTTCAAGATTCTAACCAGAGAAATCAAAGTATCTCAGACTTCTGACCTAAAGAATTGTGAGGTAATTATAAATGGGTATGTAAACCTCTAAGTTTGTGGTAACTCTGCTGTGCCGAAACAGAAAACTAATGCCATTCAATATGGTAGCATGAGGCTATTTCATTTAAATTAATTTGTATTAGTTTAAATTTCTCTGTCACACGAGCCACATGTCAAGTACTCCCTAGCCACGTGTGACTACTTGCTACCATACTGGACACTACTAACTATAGAACTTTTCCATCATCACAAAAATTTTACAGGACAGTACTCCTCTGGAAGAACCAATTCGCTTACAGCTTTGGCCCACGTGGCTATTTTGTTGGTTGAGCAGCAATTAAGATTGGTTGAAATAAACAGTTTCCCTCCATGTCACACTCAGGGACCTCTCTGAAGTGGATTAGATGAGGCATATATATTTATTGAACTACATTCTGATGAAAACTCTCATTCTTTTGTTCAAGAGAATTGAACGAAAGGACCATGTGGTAGGTATATATATATGTGTGTGTGTATGTGTGTGTGTGTGTGTGTGTGTGTGTGTGTGTGTGTTTAATACTGTAATCACACTTAGCCCAATGAGATGCTCACACCATGGAGAAACAAAAGGGAACTAAGACTGATCGAGAGAAATGATTTCTGCCTTCCATTTCCTGCCGGCACCCAGTTGCACAATCAGTTGGTAAAATGGTAGGGTAGATCTATGGTATTCTCTCCACCCTATCTCTCTGAGCTCCTGTAGTTGGACTTGTTTTAGTAAAATGTGCATATGATTACACTGTACCCTTCCTACTCCTTCTTTGCACAAAGCTGGCGATCACATGTCTGGGCCATCTGGGAGACAAGAACAAGCTGGGACTGACTTTGGAGTCTGACCAGCTTGGCAGGAGGAATACTTTGGCCATTTAAGACCAAATCCAGGGAGGTCTGACCCTGGCTAATGGCGTGGGGATAATGTTGAGATACAAACAATGGAAGAGCACACAGGCTTTGAGGTGGCAGTGATTATAGATATCAATTAAGTATCAATAATAATCCACAAAATTGTTTTTCTAAAAGATGATAAGATTTTCATCAGTGTCATAGCAGGCATTTTTGTCATTTGCACGTAGTTCATGAACCAAAACCAAAAAAAACCTCACATTTTAAGCCGTTTTAAACATTTTGCAACAGATAACTTCGTCCCGTGGTATGTGCTTAAGAATGTCCCCAAGGCTATGGGAAGACTACACATTGGAAGGCCAAAATGTCCTAATAAAAACCTGGAAATCAGATGTTTCTTTAAGCCCTGGCAGAAAAGAAAACTACAGGAATTAGACAAAAGGCCAAATCTAGACTCAAGTCATTCCAGGAAGATGGAAGGCAAAACCACATACCACGGCCTTGGGAAGACGGGGAAATAGGAAAACTAGGCACAACACACACAGTCAGAGGGCTCTATACCTACACGCAGTGCCAAACAGACCACAAACATATATTAATGGTCAGAAAGTCTATAGCTTCAGGCTCAAATGGGCCCTGGTGCTCAGTTTAGTCTTACTGAGATAAGTAGGGGATATCAGACCATTTCGAGACCATTCTCTTTATAAAAGAATGGAGTCAGTTTCGTATGTACTATCAGATCCAGCGCCCATTGGCCCATGACCTCAGGCAGGAGGAATAGATCGGCTCAAGCTGACACAGGGATGGTAAGCATGTGGATAGGGCCAAGGAAGGAAGGGTGAGCCCATGGCTCTCCACTCCTGGTTTTGTTACTGAGCACCCAAAGAGGTTCTTTACCTAGAAAAAGTGGGTTCATCCTCTCCCTTCAGTTAACTCCTATCTTGTAGCACTCCCAGCTGTTAGGAACTTCTCACCCTGGACTGGGCACTTATCTGTGTCCCATCTTGTTTTCAGCTTACTGTCAAACAATCTCAACTCAGGACATTATAGCTTTTACATCCAGTCCGTTGCACATACGTATGCAATATATATATGAAAGTGAAACCCTGGCAGTTCGTATAACTTTTGTAAACCCACACACTTAACGGCACGATTAACTGTCAAAGCCATTTATGCCACGCATAACCAGGCATGCCAGGTCTCCCGACTCCTGGTCCAGTGGTCTGGTCATGCTGCCTTCCAGCAACTGTTCTAAAATTTTCCAAAGCATTTTCAAAGGTGCTATTCCCATCATCTTCACACATTGGTGGGGCAGTCATTCATCACGATACCACAGAGAAGAAAATTGAACTTCAAATAGTAAGTCACTTGTGTGTATTTTGTCTCTGTGGTTACTAAAAATTCAGATTGGTTGAAATAAACAGTTTCCCTCCATGTCACACTCTTTGAAGTGAATTAGATGAAGCATATGTATTTATTAAACTACATTCTGACGAAAATTCTCATCCTTTCTGTCCCAGTAGATGTTTTGTGAAAGAAGTGTTTAATGGTTCAATCTGTTTAGGGAAAGTTAGGTTAAAAAGGGGGATAAACGGAGGCGCCTGGGTGGCTCAGTCGGTCAAGCGTCTGACTTCGGCTCAGGTCATGATCTCATGGGGGTCAAGCCCCACATCGGGCTCTGTGCTGACAGCTCGGAGCCTGGGTCCTGCTTCGGTTTCTGTGTCTCCCTCTGTCTCTGCCCCTCCTCTGTTCACGCTCTGTCTCTCTCTGTCTTTCAAAAATAAATAAATGTAAAAAAAAAAATTTTTTTTAAGGGGGATAAGTGTAAAAATGGGGCGGGGGATAAATGTGTTTGAAATTCCCCTAGTCTTTAATAGCTAAGTGAGCAAAGTTTGATTATAAGGTATATGGAATATTTTTCCAGTGAAACAACCATTGCCATCTTGAAAACATTAGTGTCCCATAGAACACAGTATGGGAAACACTGTCATAAAGTTTAGAAACATCAGTCCTATGATGTGTATTTATAATGTACGAGAAAGTGCTCTGCAAATCAGTCTATGAAACTGGTGCCTGCCCCCATCTACTCACCCATTTCAGGAATTCTTACCACTTTTTTTCACTTAGTTTACTAGATACCTTTCTGTATTTGTTCCTTCCTGTATTCCTGTGCCTGCCCCATCCCAGTTTTTTCCTACAGAGCCAATAGCAAATTTCTTTATTATGATAGCAGCCTCCTCTGCATTTCTTTTGTACATTGCTTTTCATTCTCTCCTCTCTTAGCTTCCCCCAGTAGGCCTTGTTTATTCCCTTTTCTTAAACAACACTTAATATTCATTAAGTGTTCATCATGTACTCACTACAGGCATAAGCCTGGCTTTAATTCTGGTAGTTTGTCCTATTATCCCAACTATGTCTCTTTTTTTAATGTTTAAAGTTTGTCATATCAAGAGAAAGGATTAATTTCATAAAGACATTATACTTGTAAACACTAATAGCCACAAAACCAAAAGCTTCCGCTGTTTATTTCCAGATTCATCATTTGCTTCAATCATGTTGGATGTATTCTGACTTCCACTTGTATCGATGTGGAAAAAATCATCTCTCCTACCTTGACCACTGCCTCGCCTACTTCATCCTTTCATTCATATATCCATCCATCCGTTCTATATTCAGCACATACTTATTGAAGATTTCTAAATGCTATCGAGGGCCCATTTAGTCAGGCCTTGAGGATATCAAGTTTAACAAGACATGGTTCCTATTCTTGAGGAGCGTACAGTCTAGCCATAGGAGATAGGCATATAAACAGATGGCCATGTACATCCTCATGAGTGCCATAAAAAGTATGGAAAGAATCCTGCTGGAAGACCCAAGAACCTTATGATGTTGAGTGACCTTCACAGGGAAGGCAACTGAAAGTACAAGAGATACAGAATGTTTTTTGAATGTGACAATATGATACGTTATTGGTTCAACAAGCAGACAGCATTATTTTAATGACTATCTCTGAGAGCTGATTTGGACAGGAAACCTGAAGTTAACTATTCACACTCCTAGCCTGGGATCCCAAATCTATATTCATCTTCTTTTATCCTGCAACAGTGAGTAATGTGCTTTAGAGCCAGTAATGAAAGAGTGGTCTTATTTGTTGGGACAATATTATTTTGGGTACTGTTTGGTGAGGTACAAAGGGAATTTGGGGAAATGTAACTCCTGATATGGAGATATTTCATTCTTTTGTCCCTCTTTTTGTCCTGGATCTTCAAAGTAAACTTTTGTGAATTTCATGAGTCCCTACAGAAGACATCCTTGAGGGAACCGTCGTGTAGGGAAACTTTTCCATAGTCTGAAAAATAGGCCAGTGTATAGACATGTGCATAGGAGTTTGCCAAGCAGAGAAAGGAAAGAAGCAGAGGCAGAGCATGAACAAAGGCCCAGAAAAGTGATGGTTTCAGCATGTTTGGGAATTGTTGAGTTCACTCAGGAAGCTCCAATGCTATGGAGGGAGATGAGGCCAGAACATGAAGGAACTTATAAACAAGTTTGGATTTAAATTTTTCCCCTATGGATAATAGGGAGGCCAGAGGAGGATTACAACAAGAGGCTCACATGGCCCAATTTGCATCTTAAGCAGTAAATCTAGTGGTATTCTATAAAATATACTGTGCTCACAACAGCCAGGTAAGGGGAAACAGGACAAGAAGATGTTAAGAATGGTCTTGGGAGGATGGGATTGAGGCAAGATGAAATTCTGAACTAAGGACATTAGAAATGAAGAAGAGGGGCACCTGGGTGGCTCAGTCAGTTGAGCATCCGGCTCTTGATTTCTGCTCAGGTCATAGTCTCACAGTTCGTGAGTTTGAGTCCCACATTGGGCTCTGTGCTAACAAAAGCACGGAGCCTGCTTGGGATCCTCTCTCCCTCTCTCCTTGCCCCTCCATGCTTGCGCTCTATCTCAAAAATACATAAACTTTTAAAAGAAGAAAAAAGAAATGAAGAAGAGAGGCCAGTTCATAAAATTATTCCTGAAGAAAATTAGTGTCATATTGGAGCCATGGTGTACCAGCTTGCCATAGTCAATTGTCACATAGTCAGAGATTCTGTGAGCAGGTTGGTTTTTTGTTGTTGTTTTGTTTTTACTTAGTTTGATAGGGGGTGAGGAGAAGAGAGAAAGGGAGAGAGGGAATGCCAACCAAGCTCTGTGCTGTCAGTGCAGAACCCTACAGAGGGCTTGATCCCACGAACAATGAGATCATGACCTGAGCCAAAATCAACAGTCAGACACTTAACCAATTGAGCCACCGAGGTGCCCCTGTGAGCTGGTTGTTAAACCACTGGTAGCTTGGTATCTGAAACAGAAAGTGACAGATATTAGCACACACTATAAATCAGGGCTTTTTATTTTTTGAGAGTCAGTTGACCAGCATACCGCTAGATGGAATTGACAGGATTTGGTGACTAGATACAAGGAGCTGGAGGGAGATATCAGGTTTTTTGGACCTTGCAACTTTTCCAATTTAGAGGATCCTCCTTAAAAAATATAGAACTATGAATTCAAAATTAGGTATAAATAATGGACAGTAGGAGTATTCCTGGAAGCCAGCAATAACTTATATATACACGGAAGTGACGGCAAACCGCATAAAAATATCCCACTAAACCCAAACTAAATGTGTCCCCAACGCAGCTTCCCCTTAGCCAGACACGAAAAGTGCCCACAACCACTCCAACACCACATCACATGATGGGAAGTATGTCAGAAGAAAAGTCAAAGTGGAAAGAAACAGCAGTCCTAACCCACTGTGGTTAAAATGTCTTACTTTTGCACATTTTGCAAAAATATGTAACCATGTGAACCCCTTGCGAGGGCATCTCTCAGAACCTGGGAAAGAGCCCGTGCAATTGCAAGAATGTGAAGCTTGAGCTTCCTCAGCTTCGCGGTAAATTTGGCTCTGAGAGTGAGAGAGGTATTCTCGGCAACGGGAAGACTAGGGGACCAAGGGAATGGCTCATTGAGTTACTTATACTTCCATCTAGTTCCACTACGGATTCAAGATGGCTGGCTGGATGGTGACACTGTTATCTGAAGAAGAGGTGAGGGTTGACTATCCCTGTGAGATCACAGAGCTTTCTCCATTATTCCTATTGGAAGCAAACGTTGTTCATATGTCACCGTTAACTGTTAACAAGAACTAACCTTAACTGATAACCTTGTCAGGCCTTGACATCCCAGAGCCGTTTTTAAAAGCACACCATGCGGGCTCCCCTCTGTGGGCCCTTATAGAGAGCGGCCTGCTCTTTGGCAGTGATGCTCCTGGAGGACGTCACCATGAGGAAAGGTGAAATGTTTCCAGCACAAGCCAGAATAATCCATTCCAGACACATGTGTAATGCAGGGGAAACAGGTGCAAACAATTGAACCAGCTGTCAACAAGCTACAGGGATCGCTTTTGATGTCTTAATCGTTAGTTGATCCATGGGCCACGTTGGCAGCGTCACTGTCATGGCTGCCTGCACATCTGTAAACCTTTTTGAGTCTCTTCAGATGTCCATGCGAGTCCGTGAAAAAGCCTGACATCACGGGAGACTTAAATTGAGCATGATTGCTGCTGTTTCCGTTTTCCTGCCATAGAAGCAGACTTGACAAATGCCAATAATTGCTAATTCTTCACTACTGTTTGTCAAGAGCAGAGAGAGATCCTGCTGTCTCTGAGAGCATCCTGTCATTGGCGGTTTGAGGGATGGCATATCCTTCCTCTATCAGAGAAGCTATTTGCCTAGGAGCCAAGTTAGGGAGTTTTATGATGTGTTTACCCCCGCCTCTTTATCATATCAACAAAGATAATACCCCATGATCAGCTGGGAAAAGATTTTAAATGAATGAATGTTTACATTGATAAATGTCTTCTTTCTCCTTTCTGTTCGAGAAAAAAAATGTCATCACTATGATTAGCTCAGTAGGTCAGTATTCCCAATAAGGAGACTGGAAATCAGTGACATTATCTGTAGTGACCCGTTAGCTAAGAGATTTACATAAAAAGGTTTATATAAAAATGCTTTATATAAATATATGTAAGTATATATTATATACAAATAATAAAATATTTTGTATAAAAGTTTATATAAAGAGATTTATATAAAAATCTTTTCATAGAAGCTACTATTACTAATTGAACACATTAGAAAAGAAACTATTTTGTTTTATTTGATTCTTTGATTTCTGTTTGGTATTTAAAATGATATTTTTCTTGTTAACATTTTTAGAATGTTAGTTTAGAGGGTATAACATATTTTAACGGAAACTTAGGGGGTGCCTGGGCGGCTCAGTGGGTTAAGCTAAGTTGGACTTCGGCTCAGGTCATGATCTCACCATTCGTGGGTTCGTCAGACTCCCGCACTGACAGCTGGAAGCCTGCTTGGGATTCTCTATCTCCCTCTCTCCCTCTCTCTGCCCCTCCCCTACTTGCACTCTCTCTCAAAATAAATTTTAAAAAAAAACCCTCAATAATGGAAACTTAGATCTGAGTGGAAATTCAGCCGTTCCTATTCAATTGGTGACCTTAGGCAAGCATTAGTTTACACATCTATAAAAATAGGAATAGTAATAGTATCTGGAACTTTTATGAAGACAGTGAAAACATATTTAAAGGACTTGGCCAATGCCTGATGCATAGTAGTGGGTCAATAAATGGTAGTTAAGGAAAGCATGTAGAAAATGCTTATGTCACTTACTCTGGAAAGAGAAGTTAAAATATTTTTTCTTGCTTGCTTAATTTCGAAATAATGGAAACAGTTACTCGAAAATGTAGACAGGTTACTAGGAAAACATCACAATCATATCCTAACAATTTGAGATAGGTAAGTGCAAAAAAAAATGTCCTTAAGTGACGGCCTCTCATGCATTCTTTTCCCTGAATTATTTTCATTTGAAAACTAGTGAACTCATTTAATTCCACATCATTATTTTTGGTGTTTTACCAAAAAAGAAGATGTCATACTTCACATCCACTCTCCAAGAAAAACCTTTAGCTGTTCGAGTTTAACAACCTTCATTTTTGTGCAAATGCCAAAAAAAAAAAAAAGTTCTGGTAAGTAAAGTGTTGTTTAATTTTTAGGTTATTTTTCATGTTTGAATCTAAAAATCTTGATAAAAGTTAATATAGAAACATAATTTACTGTCAGTAGACTTTTTATGGTGGAAATTATCTTCAAAAAGTTCTCCTGAAGACCTTCTAGAATGTTGTACCCATGATGTGGATAATGATAAGCGTTTATAAATCTTCAACATCTCTCAAGTGAATCTTAGTGTCTGTACGGCATTGTAACAATTCTGAAAGCCATAGGCAAAACCGTAAAGAAAGAGAAGTTAAATTATCTCAACACTTTCAATATTTTAATGTTCCTCTTCCCAATCTTGGTGTCCCTTGCCTATGTTTCAGGTGCTGTCGTGATCATTTTGCATACTGTGTTCACATTGCGTACGGTGGGTTCCCTGCCCTCATGGAGCAGGCAGCCCCGTGAAGACAATGATCAAATATTCACAAGAATAAAGGTACACTCAGTAATTCCTGTGATATAGCAAGGAAATAAGAAAAGAGAATACTTACCTTGGAAGTAAAGGGTAAAATGAAGAGAATTAACTGGGGTATATGCAAGCCACTCCCCCAGTTTCTAAAGGACTACTCTGGAGTATCCTAAAGCATATCAGTGATACCCCACTGGATACTCCATCCAGGCGTAACATTCAATATCACTTCTTCTTCCTTTTTTTCCCCACCTTCCCCTATTCAAACCATTCACTGCTACAGATGTTTTGCCCTTGGCAGACAAAAAGAACTATTATTCATTGAGCGAATGCAAAAACATTCACCCTAACATATAAATGACCAATAATAGGGAGAGAAACTATCATTTATTGAGCTTCTATTGTGTACCTGGAACTCTGCAGAATGCATTCACATGTTAGCTCAATTAATCTTCCCAAAAAACTTCTATTAGAAACATATTATTATTTTCTTTTTCATCAGATAGAGAAACTCAGGCTCAGAGGAGTTAGGTATCCCACTCAAATTAAGACACATTATAAACAGCAGAGCTGAAATATAAGTGTCTGACTCTAGCCCAAGTCCTTGTTACTGTACCAGCCATGCTTCGTGTAAAGATCTCATGATCCGCATGCTAGCTCTCAGATACTTCTAGTTTTATTATAACCAAATGACTAAATCTGAGACCAATATCACTCCTTTTACAGGAGCTCTCTAAGACCTTTTGGCTCAGCCTGAGGCCAACTGAGTTGTCCCCCAGTTGCATTAACTAT
The DNA here is from genome assembly GCF_016509475.1 of Prionailurus bengalensis. Taxonomy (NCBI): domain Eukaryota; kingdom Metazoa; phylum Chordata; class Mammalia; order Carnivora; family Felidae; genus Prionailurus; species Prionailurus bengalensis. Next base: position 20,928,426 of record NC_057353.1, on the reverse strand, counting down.
CTTATATGCCAGTCCAAGAACTAGATATTATCTATTCCTTAATCTCTGACTTGGTTTCCAGATCCAGCTCTTTGTATCTGAGGGCTTTACTTCCTCCAAGTCTTTCCAAGGATAGGAGCCCTCCTTCTTATGTATAGTCCCTCACCTATGTTCTCACCCTCTGTGCATCTTCCCTAATACAGTCTATCTGCCACCTGCACCCATCTTTGTTGATTGACTTCTGCATTGGTCTCTCCCAGTCTGGGAACTCTATCTTCTCTCTCTCAGTCATTTCTTGTCCAACCTGCATAGCTGCTTGGTAGGGACAAACAATGACTAAATCCAAAGGAAAAAAAATCCCAAAGATAAAATGTCAAGCAATTTAGCAGACATGTAGAAGATTCTGAAGCAAGAAAACCTTCCCACTGTCCCTCAAGCTTACCATACAGATGACTGCTGGTTCTACCTACGTGTAAGGCAAGATCTCCACGTAACTCCCTATACTACAATTAATAACTAATATGTTCGGAGCACTTACTATGTACCTGGCTTGGCCAAGTATGTTGCATGGATTATTTCATATAACCCTCATCTTAACCCTTGAGGTAGCTACTACTATTATCCCCATGGAAGGCGGTGAGTGAGGAAAGAAACTTACAGACAGATACGTAACTTGCTCAATATCACAACACTTAGGAATACATAAAGCTAGTATTTGAATCCAAGCAATCTGGCTTAAATGCCTACATGCTTAACTGCTATACTTTGAAAGATTATGATAATCCATGTTTATAAGATGCTAACATTTAGCAAAAATCGATAGGTTCAACCATGCCATTTATTCTTTTTTTTTTTAATTTTTTTTTCAACGTTTTATTTATTTTTGAGACAGAGAGAGACAGAGCATGAATGGGGGAGGGGCAGAGAGAGAGGGAGACACAGAATCGGAAACAGGCTCCAGGCTCTGAGCCATCAGCCCAGAGCCTGACGCGGGGCTCGAACTCACGGACCCCGAGATCATGACCTGGCTGAAGTCGGACGCTTAACCGACTGCGCCACCCAGGCGCCCCTCATTTTTTGAATAAATATTTGTAAAACCAGGAATTATAATATTCTAGGAACTAGACACAGAAGTGAACAAGATAGATAAGGGATCTGGCCTCCTTTTTTTTTTAATAGTTTAATGTTTATTTATTTTTGAGAGAGAGAGACAGACAGAGTGTGAGTGGACAAGGGGTAGAGAGAGAAGGAGACACAGAATCCAAAGCAGGCTCCAGGCTCTGAGCTGTCAGCAGAGAGCTTGATGGCGGGGCTGGAACTCATGAACCAGGAGATCATGACCTGAGCCAAGGTAGGACGCTTAACCGACTGAGCCACCCAGGCACCCTGGGATCTGACCTCCTATAGCTGATATTCTACTGGGGTAAGCTAGATCATAAGCAAATTTTAAAAATTGGGTAATTTTGAATAATAAAAAGTGAGATAAGGGAAATGTGATTAAAGGAGGAAAGCTACTTTTGGTAGAATGATCAGGGAAAGTCTTTCAGAAGAGGTGTTACTTGTACTGAAAGGTGACATTGACCCAGCCAATGGTCTAGTGAGGCATTCTAGTTGAAGGACTATGAGGAAAAGGCCCTGGGGCAGGAGGAGATGGGGTCAAGGAACAGGCAGACATGAAGTGAAGACAAGAAGAATAGAAGGCAATGCCAAAATAAGCCCAGCTAGCTCATGCAAAGCTGTGTTGACCACATTAAAGAATTTGGGTTTATTCTAAGTGTAATGAAAATCAATCAAAGATTTTTATGCAAGGGATCTTAAAGATCGCTCTGGTTTCTTTGTAAAAGCGGATTGACTGGAAAAACAATTTTAAAGGATCGAATTATATCTCAACTCAAAAAAATTAATAAAAGACAGGTTGGGGATAGGAAAGGATCGAAGTAGGGGAAAAAGTCAGGAGTCTTCTGCAGTCGTCCAGGCAAATGATAACAATGGCTTGGACTAGAATATTGAACATAATATGTAAAGAAATAGGTAGAGAGACATTTGAAGGTAGGGCTTCAAACACATCTGGATGGATTGGATGTGGGGAAAGAGGGAAAGGGAGTAATCAAGGATGGAGTCAAGGGTAAAAACAATGTAATGCACCGCATCCCACAATAAACTAAGTTTGTGGGGCACCTGGGTGGCTCAGCCGGTTTAGCACCAACTTCGATTCAGGTCATGATCTCATGGCTCGTGGGTTCAAGCCCCGTGTCAGGTTCTGTGCTGACAGACCAGAGCCTGGAGCCTGCTTCAGATTCTGTCTCTCTCTCTCTCTCTCTCTCTCTCTCTCTCTGTCCCTCCTCTACCTGGACTCTGTCTCTCAAAAATAAATAAACACTAAAAAATTTTTTTAATTAGAAAAATTTAAAAAAAAACCCTGGTTGTTTACATCTGTCTCATTTCTCATTGATTCTAATCAACCAAATCAGTCAACAGTCATGAACACGTTTTTTGGCATTACAGTGTAATACCTCTATGAATGATATGAAGATACGAAACTACAAAGGAAAAAATTAAAGCACGTTGCTGTTTCATGTTGGATTCTCTGGAAGCAGGTACTGATGAGGAGTTTGGAGGGCTAGATATTTACTAAGGATCCACACCATGGGAAAAAAAGAGGAGGAAGCAGGATTGGGCAGGTGGAGAATTTGAACTGCGATGTAAAGACGACCAATTCTCGACCAACCTGGTAAGGAGCCCTGGAGTGAGGGCTATGCATCAGAAATAAGCCCCACCTCTCAGTCATTGGATGTGAGGAGGCTGGGAAGGTTGTGACTTATAGCAAGGCAGCCCTCAGTAGTTGAGGCAGACTCTTCACAAGCTGATGCCTGAATGCGGCCCACTGATGGCACTCTCCACAGTTCAGCAGCAGATCCTTCCTTAAAGGGGGCCTTAAGTGGCATATCCACCATAATTCTGCTTTATGTCTTGTATACCTAACAAATTTTCCAAGACAAATACTTGGTGACATTACAAATACTTGGTGACATTACAGACCATGTATCAGATAACAGGTTCTCATTATTAGTTCAGAAAATATGTTTAGGGTACATATACTTCAAGAGGAGAGGGAAAGCCAATTCAGTTTCTATTTATCTTCCTGTGTGGGTTGCCCTATAGCAGCTCTGTTGTGCAGAATGATACGATTTCAGGACTGTATCTGAAGTATATTTTTCATTGTCGCCTGTTGCTGAAGTGGGTTAGGGCCGCGTGGCCAGGCTGTCATTAATTAACCTCTCAGTCCAGCTCAGAAAGTAGACAGCTTGAAAGAGCACCACTCCCACCTTTAAAACAAGAAAGAAGATGGACAAATTGAAAATCAATTACTTTTCTTTAACCCTTCTGAGAACTGAGGTCGCAGAACAATTAATCCCAAAGTAAGAGAGACTGGCACCTGCGGGGAGAAACAGAAGCTGAGCATTTGCTTATCCAGAGCAGAGGCAAGCAAACATCATATACGCCAGTGTATTAGTCACCTTGGGCTTCCATAACAGAATACCACAGATCAACTGGCTTAAACAGCAGAAATTTGTTTTCTCATAGTTCTGGAAGCTAGAAATCCAACCTCAAGGTACCAGCATGGCTGGGTTCTTACATACAGCTGCCTTCTTGCTCTATCCTTATATGGTTGGTGGGGAGAGATATCTATAGTCTTCCACGGTCATTTCTGGAGAGGGGAACAGCAGCTCCTGTCAAAACATCCAGACCTATCTCTCTGATTTCCCCTATGGAACAAAACCCTTAAACATCAGGGATAAGAGCATAAAAACTGGCTGGAGAGCACTGGTAGAAACCCGCTGCATCTAAGAGACAGAAACAAGGTGGGGGTGGGGACAAAGAAGCTCTACCCTTGGGGTGGAGAAAGGATTCAGTCAAATATTACATCTACAGAAGGTGCAGAACACGTGGGAAGGCCACACTGTTAAAACCTAGGTTCTCAGTGCCTGCCTAAAACTGAGGCTGAAAAACAAAAAACAAAAAACAAAAACCTGAGGCTTAATGAGAACATCAGAGAATGCTCTACTCTCTCTTCCCACGCATCCTAGTAAAAATAACAGTGAAATAGAGGTGAGAGTGCTTCAGAAAGAAAGACTCTCTAGGAAATAGTGCAATAGAAGACACAAAGCCAAGCAAAGAGACCAACATAACCTTGATAATCAAAACTGAATTTTTCAAGGAAATAAAGTCTATGGTCCAATCTCTTTCATGAACAAACCTAAATATATATATATGCAAATACATATATGCATGCATATGCAAACTGAAGGCAGTGTTGTATACATAGAATATTATATCATAACACAATTGGCTACATTTCAGGAATTCAAAGATAGCTTAACATTTGAAAATCAATCGGGGCACCTGGGTGGCTCAGTCAGTTAAGCATCTGACTTCGGCTCAGTCATGATCTCAGTTTGTAGCCCCCGTCGGGCTCTGTGCTGACAGCTCAGAGCCTGGAGCCTGGGTCAGATTCTGTCTCCCTCTCTCTCTCTGCCCCTCCCCCACTCACACTCTGTCTCTCTTTCTCTCAAAAAATAAACATTAAAAAAAAAATGTTTAAAGACAATGTACTTTTGCACATTAAGATAACAAAAGAAGGAGGAAAAATATATAATCCTCTTAATAGATGAAGAATAGAAAATCTGGTAAAATCCAAAACCTCTCAGAAAATTAAAGTTAGAATAAAATTACCTTAATCTGATAAAGTATATCTACCACAAAAATTTGTAACAAATATCATCTTTAACGTTTAGAAATGTTAGAAACCTCCAAGATCTACATCTAAATAAGAAGGCCCTCCAGCAACATTTTTATTTAACAATATATTTAAATCTTAGCCAAAGCAAATAAGACAAGATAATAAAATAAAAGTTATAATATGGGGAAGGATAAAAAAAAACTCTCCTTATTTACAAATGACATTATTGTATAAATAAAAACTCCCAAAGAAGTTATAGATTAATGGTTATAATTAAGCGGATTTAGTAAGACTCCTGGATATTAGGGCAACACACACACACACACACACACACACACACACTGAACAGCACATCAATATATCCGCAGTAAACAATTAGAAAATAAAAATATTTATTAATACTAATAACATCAGCATCAAAAGCATCAAATACCTAGGAAGAAGTTTCATGAAAGATCCACAAATTCTGCACAGAAAACTGCAGAACGTCATTTAAGGAAATTAAGAAACACCTAAATAGGCATGAACTTCTGGGAAAATGGTGGAGTAGGAGGATCCTAAGCCCACCCCATCCCACAGACACACCTAGATCACAGCCACATTAGTGCAACCAACCCAGAAAATACCCAAAGACTAGCAGAACAGATTTCCACAGTTAATTGTAGAGAGGAAGCCACATAGCAGAGGGTAGGAGGGGTAGAGATGTGGTCAGAACCAAACTCCTGGCGAGACTAATTACAAACGGGAAGGACACCACAAGCACAAAGAAGGGAGAAAAGCAGACCCTAAGCCAGGCACCCCAGACATAGGGGACCTGCACTGGGAAGATGAGGGCCTTAACATTTGGCTTCGAAAATAAGTGGATCTTAATTTCAGAAGGCTTTACGATCAGCAGGGCTTAAATCTGGGTACTTTAAAACAGCAGGCTTGGCTCTGGAAGTGCCAGAGAGTGACAGGAAATGGGGTCCCTGCCCTTAACAAGCCAGCATAACAAATAACCTTGCTGGAGATATAGACAAAAACAGCAGTTTAAAAAGCACAGTCGGGGCGCCTGGGTGGCTCAGTCAGTTAAGCCTCGGACTTGGGCTCAGGTCATGATCTTGCAGTTCATGGGTTTGAGCCCCACATCGGGCTCTGTGCTGACAGCCTCAGAGCCTAGCTCAGAGCCTAGAACCTGCTTCAGATTCTGTGTTGCCCTCTCTCTTTGCCCCTCCCCCACTTGCGCTCTGTCTCTGTCTCTCAAAATAAACATCAAAAAAAGTTTTAAAGCACCTACAGTATATGAGTAGAATATTTTTTCATTAACTTCAGAACATGTGTTGGAGGGGCAGGGATCTTTAGGAAACTTCTCCAAAAATGAAAGTGCTATTAGCAGGTACCATATCTCTTCCCTACCCCCAGACTACCCCAACCTGGATGGTGGGACACTTGTAGGCACCAGTGTGAACACCTCTAACTACCTTGCTAACACTGCATGCCCGGCATTCACACTCTCCTGCAGATCCAACCCACCCCACTCAGCAGGAGGGAGTCCTTCCCAAGGGGCTCCTGCCATGTCACATCCTGCAAGTAGCCCCAGCAGGGATCGGCATTACTCCAAAGAAACTCTTGCCCTGGGAGAGGGGAAGATAACCACCACACCAGTTCCACTGCAGCCCCAAAAGACAGACTGAGGGCAGACATATGATCTGACTGCTGGCCCTGCCCACCAACAAAAATTTCTCAGGGTGCATCACAGGGAGAGCATCCTGCAGTTTGGTGTGACCAGATCCCCAGCAAACAGGCTGAGGGCAGGCATCTGATCTGACTGCTGACACTACCCATCTATAAGCCCACGGCAGCCCCAAACTGACCCCTTAACAGCACATTGACCAAACCCTGCCTGGTGCACCCACAGCAGGCAAAGTGGGCCATGGCAGCCGATTGGACTGAAGGTCAATGAGGCTCAGCCACAACACTAAGGCACACACAAACCATACAGGAGACACCCCTGAAGTGCCCGGTTCTAGTGAACAGGGGCCATTGCACTACAAGGCACCACAGGATTTCATGTTCATAAGGCCACTATTTTCAAGATCAGGAGATGTAGCTGATGTTTGTAATAAGTATAAATAAACAAAGAGTGTTACACAAAATGAGGAGACAAAGAAAGGAATATGTCCCAAATGAAAGAACAGCACTAAACCACAACAAAAAAAAATCAAATGAAATGGAGATAAGCAATATGTCTGATAAAGAATTCAAAGTAATGGTCATAAAAACACTTACCAGACTTAAGAAAAGAATGGAGGATGGAAGGACAAATATTGTTAAAATATCAATACTACCCAAAGCAATCTACATATTCAATGCAATCCCAATCAAAATAACACCAGCATTCTTCACAGAGCTACAACAAACAATCCTAAAATTTGTATGACAGCACAAATGACCTTGAATAGCCAAAGCAATCCTGAAAAAGAAAACCAAAGCTGGAGGTTTTACTATGCTGAACTTCAAGCTGTATTCCAAAGCTGTAATCATCAAGACAATATGGTACTGGCATAAGAACAGACACTCAGATCAATGGAACAGAATAGAGAACCCAGAAATGGACCCACAAAAGTATGGCCAACTAGGGGCACCTGGGTGGCGCAGTCAGTTAAGCGTCCGACTTCAGCCAGGTCACGATCTTGCGGTCCATGAGTTCGAGCCCCGCATCAGGCTCTGGGCTGATGGCTCAGAGCCTGGAGCCTGTTTCCGATTCTGTGTCTCCCTCTCTCTCTGCCCCTCCCCCGTTCATGCTCTGTCTCTCTCTGTCTCAAAAATAAATAAACGTTGAAAAAAAAAAAAGTATGGCCAACTAATCTTTGACAAAGCAGGAAAGAATATCCAATGGAATAAAGACAGTCTCTTCAGCAAGTGGTGCTGGGAAAACTGGACAGCGACATGCAGAAGAATGAACCCAGACCACTTTCTTACACCATACACAAAAATAAACTCAAAATGGATGAAAGACCTAAACGTAATACAGGAAATCATCAAAATCCTAGAGGAGAAAGCAGGCAAAAACCTCTTTCATCTTGGCCACAGCAACTTCTAACTCAACACATCTCCAGAGGCAAGGGAAGCAAAAGCAAAAATGGGGACCTCATCAAGATAAAAAGTTTCTGCACAGCAAAGGAAACAATCAACAAAACTAAAAGGCAACTGACAGAATAGAAGAAGATATGTGCAAGTGACTTATCAGATAAAGGGCTAGTATCCAAAATCTATAAAGAACTTATCAAACTCAACACCCAAAAAACAAATAATCCAGTGAAGAAATGGGCAAAAGACATGAATAGACACTTTTCTAAAGAAGACATCCAGATGGCTAACAGACACATGAAAAAATGTTCAACATCACTCATCATTAGAAAAAGACAAATCAAAACCACAATGAGATACTACCTCACACCTGTCAGAATGGCTAACATTAACAACTCAGGCAATGACAGATGTTGGCAAGGATGCAGAGAAAGAGGAACCCTTTTGTGCTGCTGCTGAGAAGGCAAACTGGTGCAGCCACTCCGGAAAAAGGAGATTCCTCAAAAAATTAAAAATAGAAATACCCTACGACCCAGCAATTGCACAACTAGGTATTTATGCAAAGGATATCCAGGTATGCTCTTTCAAAGGGGCACATGCACCCCAATGTTTATAGAAGCGCTATCAACAATAGCCAAAGTATGGAAAGAGGCCAAATGTCCATGGATGGATGGATGGATAAAGAAGATGTGGTATATATATATATATATATATACAATGGAGTATTACTCAGCAATCAAAAAGAATGAAATTTTGCCACTTGCAACAATGTGGATGGAACTAGAGTGTATTATGCTAAACAAAATTGGTTAGTCAGAGAAAGACAAATATCATATGATTTCACTTTTATGTGGAATTTAAGATACAAAACAGATGAAGATAAGGGAATGGAAGCAAAACTGATATCAAAACAGGGAGGGGGACAAAACATAAGAGACTCTTGAAATACAGAAAACAAACTGAGGGTTGCTGGAGGGATTGTGGGTGGGTGAATGAGCTCAATGGACAAGGGGCATTAAGGAGCCACTTGGTATGAGCACTGGGTATTATATGTAGGGGATGAATCAAGGGTTCTACTCCAGAAGTTATTATTGCACTGTATGCTAACTAACTTGGATGTAAATTAAAAAAAAAAATGAATGAATGAATGAATGAATGAATTTTTTTAAAAAAAGAAATGTAGAATTGTACATTTAGCCACATATATTTTTAATGACCAAATGTTATGGTTATGAAGTTAGTGACAGTAAAAGTTAACTGATTAAAGATGGAAAATAAAGGTGAAATGAAAATGAAAAAAAATTAAAATGAACATAAAAGCTATTTGGGGCACCTGGTGGCTTAGTCGGTCAAGTGTCCGACATCAGCTTGGGTCATGATCTCACGGTCCATGGGTTCGAGTCCCACATTGGACTCTGTGCTCACAGCTCAGAGCTTCGGATTCTGGGTGTGTCTCTCCCCCACTTGTGCCCTCTCTCTTTCTCTCAATAAATAAACATTAAAAATTTTAAAGAGGGGCTTCTGGGAAGATGGCAGCATAGGAGGACGCTGGGCTCACCGCGTCCTGCGGATCACTTAGATTCCACCCACACCTGCCTAAATAACCCAGGAAATCACCAGAGACTAGCAGAATGGATTCTCTGCAGCCAAGCGTAGACAAGAGGTCCACAGAAGAGGGTAGGAAGGGCAGAAAGGCGGTGCGTGCTACACGGACTGGCGGGAGGGAGCCAGGGTGGAGGGGCAGCCTGCCGGCAAAGCAGAGCCCCCGAGTCTGGCTTGCAAAAACGGAGGGGCCGGAGGGAGTGTGTTTAGATAGCAAGCAGGACTTAACAACTGGAAGGTTATAAGTTAACAGCTCTGCTCGGAGAACGGGCAGGCTGGAGGACAACGGGAGGGAGAGTTGTTGAGCCCTGGACAACAGAGCACAGATTGGCCAGGAACAAAGGCACTCGCCAGCGCCATCTCCCTCACCCATCCCCCAGCCAAAATCCCAAAGGGAACGGTTCCTGCCAGGGAACCTACTTGCAACTTGCAAACACCCAACGCTGTACTTCTGCGGATCCATCCCTCAAGCGGGTCTGACTCCCTCCCTGTGCCACAGGGCCCCTCCCGAAGCAGATCACGGAAGGAAAAGCAAGCTGAGCCTGCCCCTCCCGCCCCTGTGCAACTTACTGATCCACCCCAGCTAATACACCAGATCCCCAGCACCACAAGCCTGGCAGTGTGCAAGTAGCCCAGAAGGGCCATGCCACTCCACAGTGAATCCCACCCCTAGGAGAGGGGAAGAGAAGGTACACACCAGTCTGAGTGTAGCCCCAGCGGTGGGCTGGGGGCAGATATCAGGTCTGACTGCGGCCCCACCCACCAACGCAGGTTATTCAAGACAGCACAGGGGAAGTGCCCCAAAGTCCCGCACCACTCCAGGCACTATCCAAAATGACAAAACAGAAGAATTCCCCTCAAAAAAACCTCCAGAAATAACGACAGCTAACGAACTGATCAAAAACGATTTAAACAATATAACAGAAATTGAATTTAGAATAATAGTCACAAAATTAATCGCTGGGCTTGAAAACAGTATAAAGGACAGCAGAGAATCTCTTGCTACAGAGATCAAGGGACTAAGGAACACTCAGGAGGAGCTAAAAAATGCTACTAATGAACTGCAGAATAAAATGAAGATGACCACAGCTCGGGTTGAAGAGGCAGAGGAGAGAATAGGTAACTAGAAGATAAAATTATGGAAAAAGAAGAAGCTGAGAAAAAGAGAGATAAAAAAATCTAGGAGGATGAGGGGAAAATTAGAGAACTAAGTGATGTACTAAAGAGAAATAATCTACGCATAATCTGTATTCCAGAGAAGGAAGAGAGAGGGAAAGGTGCTGAAGGTGTACTTGAACAAATCATAGCTGAGAACTTCCCTGATCTGGGGAAGGAAAAAGGCATTGAAATCCAAGAGGCACAGAGAACTCCCTTCAGTCATAACTTGAATCGATCTTCTGCACGACATATCATAGTGAAACTGGCAAACTACAAGGATAAAGAGAAAATTCTGAAAGTAGCCACGAATAAACGTGCTCTAACATATAAAGGGAGACCTATAAGACTCGTGACGGATCTCTCTACTGAAACTTGGCAGGCCAGAAAGGAATGGCAGGAAATCTTCAATGTGATGAACAGAAAAAATATGCAGCCGAGAATCCTCTATCCAGCAAGTCTGTCATTTAGAATAGAAGGAGAGATAAAGGTCTTCCCAAACAAACAAAAACTGAAGGAATTCGTCACCACTAAACCAGCCCTACCAGAGATCCTAAGGGGGATCCTGTGAGACAAAGTACCAGAGACATCGCTACAAGCATGAAACCTACAGACATCACAATGACTCTAAACCCATATCTTTCTATAACACTGAACATACATGGACTAAATGCACCAACCAAAAGACATAGGGTATCAGAATGGATAAATAAAAAAACAAGACCCAACTATTTGCTGTCTACAAGAGACTCATTTTAGGGGCGCCTGGGTGGCTCAGTCGGTTGAGCATCCGACTTCAGCTCAGGTCACTATCTCACAGTCCGTGAGTCCGAGCCTCGCGTCGGGCTCTGTGCTGACAGCTCAGAGCCTGGAGCCTGTTTCAGATTCTGTGTCTCCCTCTTTCTCTGACCCTCCCCTGTTCATGCTCTGTCTCTCTCTGTCTCAAAAATAAATAAACGTTAACAAAATTAAAAAAAAAAAGAGAGACTCATTTTAGACCTGAGGACACCTTCAGATTGAAAGTGAGGGGATGGAGAACTATTTATCATGCTACTGGAAGTCAAAAGAAAGCTGGAGTAGCCATACTTATACCAGACAAACCAGACTTTAAATTAAAGGCTGTAACAAGAGATGAAGAAGGGCATTATATAATAATCACAGGGCCTATCCATCAGGAAGAGCTAACAATTATAAATGTCTATGCGCCGAATACTGGAGCCCCCAAATATATAAAACAATTACTCACAAACATAAGCAACCTTATTGATAAGAATGTGGTAATTGCAGGGGACTTTAACACTCCACTTACAGAAATGGACAGATCATCTAGACGCATGATCACTAAAGAAACAAGGGCCCTGAATGATACATTGGATCAGATGGACTTGACAGATATATTTAGAACTCTGCATCCCAAAGCAACAGAATATACTTTCTTCTCGAGTGCACATGGAACCTTCTCTAAGATAGATCACATACTGGGTCACAAAACAGCCCTTCATAAGTATACAAGAATTGAGATCATACCATGCATACTTTCAGACCACAATGCTATGAAACTTGAAATCAACCACAGGAAAAAGTCTGGAAAACCTCCAAAAGCATGGAGGCTAAATAACACCCTAGTAAAGAATGAATGGGTCAACCAGGCAATTAGAGAAGAAATTAAAAAATATATGGAAACAAACGAAAATGAAAATACAACAATCCAAACACTTTGGGATGCAGCGAAGGCAGTCCTGAGAGGAAAATACATTGCAATCCAGGCCTATCTCAAGAAACAAGAAAAATCCCAAATACAAAATCTAACAGCACACCTAAAGGAAATAGAAGCAGAGCAGCAAAGACACCCCAAACCCAACAGAAGAAGAGAAATAATAAAGATCAGAGCAGAAATAAACAATATAGAATCTGAAAAAACTGTAGAGCCGATTAATGAAACCAAGAGTTGGTTGTTTGAAAAAATAAACAAAATTGATAAACCTCTAGCCAGGCTTCTCAAAAAGAAAAGGGAGATGACCCAAATAGATAAAATCATGAATGAAAATGGAATTATTACAACCAATCCCTCAGAGATACAAGCAATTATCAGGGAATACTATGAAAAATTATATGCCAACAAACTGGACAACCTGGAAGAAATGGACAAATTCCTAAACACCCACACGCTTCCAAAACTCAATCAGGAGGAAACAGAAAGCTTTAACAGACCCATAACCAGCGAAGAAATTGAATTAATTATCAAAAATCTCCCAACAAATAAGAGTCCAGGACCAGATGGCTTCCCTGGGGAATTCTACCAGACATTTAAAGCAGAGATAATACCTATCCTTCTCAAGCTATTCCAAAAAATAGAAAGGGAAGGAAAACTTCCAGACCCATTCTATGAAGCCAGTATTACTTTGATTCCTAAACCAGACAGAGACCCAGTAAAAAAAGAGAACTACAGGCCAATATCCCTGATGAATATGGATGCAAAAATTCTCAATAAGATACTAGCAAATCGAATTCAACAGCTTATAAAAAGAATTATTCACCATGATCAAGTGGGATTCATTCCTGGGATGCAGGGCTGGTTCAACATTCTCAAATCAATCAATGTGATACATCACATTAATAAAAGAAAAGATAAGAACCATATGATCCTGTCAATCGATGCAGAAAAAGCATTTGACAAAATCCAGCACCCTTTCTTAATAAAAACCCTCGAGAAAGTCGAGATAGAAGGAACATACTTACACATCATAAAAGCCATTTATGAAAAGCCCACAGCTAACATCATCCTCAATGGGGAAAAACTGAGACCTTTTCCCCTGAGATCAGGAACACGGCAGGGATGTCCACTTTCACTGCTGTTGTTTAACATAGTGTTGGAAGTGCTAGCATCAGCAATCAGACAACAAAAGGAAATCAAAGGCATCAAAATTGGCAAAGATGAAGTCAAGCTTTCACTTTTTGCAGATGACATGATAGTATACATGGAAAATCCAATAGACTCCACCAAAAGTCTGTTAGAACTGATACATGAATTCAGCAAAGTTGCAGGATACAAAATCAATGTACAGAAATCAGTTGCATTCTTATACACTAATAATGAAGCAACAGAAAGACAAATAAAGAAACTGATCCCATTCACAATTGCACCAAGAAGCATAAAATACCTAGGAATAAATCTAACCAAAGATGTACAAGATCTGTATGCTGAAAACTATAGAAAGCTTATGAAGGAAATTGAAGAAGATATAAAGAAATGGAAAAACACTCCGTGCTCATGGGTTGGAAGAATAAATAGTGTTAAAATGTCAATACTACCCAAAGCTATCTACACATTCAATGCAATCCCAATCAAAATTGCACCAGCATTCTTCTCGAAACTAGAACAAGCAATCCTAAAATTCATATGGAACCACAAAAGGCCCCAAATAGCCAAAGGAATTTTGAAGAAGAAGACCAAAGCAGGAGACATCACAATCCCAGACTTTAGCCTCTACTACAAAGCTGTAACCATCAAGACAGCATGGTATTGGCACAAAAAGAGACACCTAGATCAATGGAATAGAATAGAAACCCCAGAACTAGACCCACAAAAGTATGGCCAACTAATCTTTGACAAAGCAGAAAAGAATATCCAATGGAAAAAAAACAGTCTCTTTAACAAATGGTGCTGGGAGAACTGGACAGCAACATGCAGAAGGTTGAAACTAGACCACTTTCTCACACCATTCCCAAAAGTAAACTCAAAATGGATAAAGGACCTGAATGTGAGACAGGAAACCATCAAAACCCTAGAGGAGAAAGCAGGAAAAGACCTCTCTGACCTCAGCCACAGCAATTTCTTACTTGACACATCCCCAAAGGCAAGGGAATTAAAAGCAAAAATGAACTACTGGGACTTCATAAGATAAAAAGCTTCTGCACAACAAAGGAAACAACCAACAAAACTAAAAGGCAACCAACGGAATGGGAAAAGATACTTGCAAACGACATATCAGACAAAGGGCTAGTATCCAAAACCTACAAAGAGCTCACCTAACTCCACACCCGAAAAACAAATAACCCAGTGAAGAAATGGGCAGAAAGCATGAATAGACACTTCTCTAAAGAAGACATCCGGATGGCCAACAGGCACATGAAAAGATGCTCAACATCGCTCCTCATCAGGGAAAGACAAATCAAAACCACACTCAGATATCACCTCATGCCAGTCAGAGTGGCCAAAATGAACAAATCAGGAGACTATAGATGCTGGCCAGGATGTGGAGAAATGGGAACCCTCTTGCACTGTTGGTGGGAATGCAAACTGGTACAGCCACTCTGGAAAACAGTGTGGAGTTTCCTCAAAAAATTAAAAATAGACCTACCCTATGACCCAGCAGTAGCACTGGTAGGAATTGACCCCAGGGATACAGGAGTACTGATGCATAGGGGCATTTGTACCCCAATGTTTATAGCAGCACTCTCAACAATAGCCAAATTGTGGAAAGAGCCTAAATGTCCATCAACTGATGAATGGATAAAGAAATTGTGGTTTATATACACAATGGAGTATTACGTGGCAATGATAAAGAATGAAATATGGCCCTTTGTAGCAACATGGATGGAACTGGAGAGTGTGATGCTAAGTGAAATAAGCCATACAGAGAAAGACAGATACCATATGTTTTCAGTCTTATGTGGATCCTGAGAAACTTAACAGGAACCCATGGGGGAGGGGAAGGAAAAAAAAAAGAGGTTAGAGTGGGAGAGAGAGCCAAAGCATAAGAGACTGTTAAAAACTGAGAACAAACTGAGGGTTGATGGGGGGTGGGAGGTAGGGGAGGGTGGGTGATGGATATTGAGGAGGGCACCTTTGGGGATGAGCACTGGATGTTGTATGGAAACCAATTTGACAATAAATTTCATATATTAAAAATATATATATAGCAGGTTTAAAAAAAATTTTTTTAAAGAACAAATAGTGACAACTCAATAACTGAAATTAAAAACACACTAGAGTGTATCAATAGTAGATTAGAGGAACCAGAAGATCTGGAAGACAGAGTAAGGGAAAGCAAACAACCTGAACCAAAAAAAGAAAAAAGATGATAAGAAATGAAAATCGGTTGAGGGAACTCAGTGGCATTATCAAGAATAATAACACACAGTATAAAGACCCCAAAAGAAAAGAAAAAAAGAGGGGCAGAAATTTATTTTAAAAATAACTGTTGAAAACTTCCCTAATTCAGAGAAAAAAACATTCAGATCCAGGATGCACAGAGAGCCTAAATCAACCCAAAGAGGTCCACACCAAGCCACATAATAATTGAAATGGCAAAGTGTAGTGATAGAATTTTTAAAGCAGCAAGAGAAAAAAAAGTTACATACAAGGGAAGCCTCATAAAGCTATCAGCTAATTTTTCAGTAGAAACTTTGCAAGCCAGAAGGGAGTGGCTAAACCACCCTTACAAAAAAATTAAAGGGCACTCTGAATGCAAAGAAAAGGCTGTAATCAGGATAAAGAAAATTATTTCAAAGGAAGAAATTTCACAGGTAAATGCAAACATAATAAAAGTAGTATATATAAAACTAGCATGGGGGTTAAAGGAAAAAAAAGGTAAAATCAATTACATCTATAAAAGTCAATCAAGGGGTTCACAAAATTAAAGGATGTAAAAGTATAGCATCATATACATAAAATGTGGTGGGGGACCAAAAATATAATGCTTTTAGAATGGGTATGAAACTAGAAATATATCCAAGAAAAAGTCTGAAAAGAAAACAAATACCATGTACTAAGTGATGAATAGGTCAACCAAAGAATCAAAGATGAGATAAAAAAAATAGAGACAAATGAAAATTCAAACACAATGGTCAAAAAACTTTGGGATCCAGCAAAGCTATTCTAAGAAAGAAGATTATAACAATACAGGCCTACCTCAAAAAGAAAGAAAAATCCCAAATGAACAATTTAACTCTACACCTAAAGGAGCTAGAAAAAGAAAAACAAACAAAGCCCAAAGCCAGGAGAAGAAAGGAAATAATAGAGATTAGAGAAGAAATAAATGAAATTGAGACTAAAAAACAAAAAAACTGATCAGTGAAACCAGAAGCTGCTTCTTTGAAAAGATCAACAAAATTGACAAACCTTTAGCCAGATTCATTAAGAAAAAAAGAGAGTACTAAAATAAATAAAATCAGAAATGAAGAAGAAAAGATAACAACTAACACCACAGAAATGCAAAGCATTATAAGAGAATATTATGAAAAATTTATATGCAAATTGGACAACCTAGAAGAATTGGATAAATTCCTGGAAACATATAACCTTCCGAAATTGAAACAGGAAGGAATAGAAAATGGGGCACATCAATTACTAGGTATGAAAATGAATCAAAATGAGTCAAAATTTCCCAACAAACAAAACTCTAGGATTAGATAGCTTGACAAGTGAATTCTACCAAACACTTAAAGAAGAGTTAATATCTATTCTCAAACTATTCCAAAAAACAGAAAAAGAAGGAAAACTTCCAAATTCATTCTCAGGCCAGCATTACCCTGATACCAAAACCAGATAAAGCCAGATAAAGACTCTACTAAGAAAGAGAACTACAGGTCAATATCCCTGATGAAGAGGAATGCAAAAATTCTCAATAAAATACTAGCAAACCAAATGCAACAATACATTAAAAAAAAAAAAAAGATACATTCACCACAATCAAGTGGGATTTATTCCTGGGTTGAAAAGGTGGTTCAATATTCACAAACCAATCAATGTGATATTCCACATTAATAAAAGAAAGTATAATCACCATGTGATCATTTCCTTTTTTTAAATATTTTATTTTATTTTATTTTATTTTATTTTATTTTATTTTATTTTATTTTAGAGAGAGAGAGAGAGGGCACAAGCAGGGGAAGGGCAGAGAGACAGAGGGAGACACAGAATCTGAGGCAGGCTCCAGGCTCAAAGCTGTCAGCGCAGAGTACAATACGGGGCTTGATCCCACAAACCGTGAGATCATGACCTGAGCCAAAGTCGAAGGCTTAACCAACTGAGCCACCCAGGTACCCCTGATTATTTCAATAGATGCAGAAAAAGCATTTAACAAAATACAATATCCATTCATAATAAAAACGCTCAACAAAGTAGGTTTAGAGGGAATATACCTCAACATAATAAAGGCCATATATGAAAAACCCACAGCTAATATCCTCAGTGGAGAAAAACAGAGATTTTCCTCTATGATCAGGAACAAAAGAGGGATGTTCACTCTCACCACTGTTATTTAACATAGTACTGGAAGTCCTAGCTACAGCAGTCAGACAAGAAAAGGAAATAAAAGGCATCAAAATGGGCAAGGAAAAAGTAAAACTTTCACTGTTTGCAGATGACATAATATTCTATATAGAAAATCCAAAAGACTTCACCAAAAAACTGCCAGAATGGATACACAAGTTCAGTAAAATCATAGGATACAAAATCAATGTACAGAAATCTGTGATATTTCTATACACCAACAATGAAGCAGCAGAACGAAAACTCAAGGAATCAATCCCATTTACCACTACAACAAGAACAATAAGATATCTAAAACTTAACCTAAGCAAAGATGTACAATACCTATACTCTTAAAACTATAGAATGCTGATGAAAGAAATTAAAGAGGACACAAAGCAGTGGAAAAACATTCCATGCTCATGGATTGGAAGACCAAATATTGTTAAAATATCTATACTACCCAAAGCAATCTACATTTAATGCAATCCCTATTAAAATACCACCAGAATTTTTCATAGAGCTAGAACAAATAACCCTAAAACTTGTATGGAACCACAAAAGACCCTGAATAGCCAAAGCAAACTTGAAGAAGGAAAGCAGCTGGAGGCACAACATTTCTGGGTTTCAAGTTATATTACAAAGCTGTAGTGACCAAAACAGTATGGTATAGGCATAAAAATAGACACATTGATCAATGGAACAGAAGAGAAAACCCAGAAATGAACCCATAACTATATGGTTAATTCAACAAAGCAGGAAAGAATATACAATGGAAAAGACAGTCCGACAGTCACCTCAACAAAACAGAAAACCATCAAAATCCTAGAGGAGAACACAGGCAGTAACCTCTTTGACATTGGCCATAGCAACTTCCTTCTAGACATGTCTCCTGAGGCAAGGAAAACAAAACCAAAAATAAACTATTGGAACTACATCAAAATAAACAGCTTCTGCACAATGAAGGAAACAACAAAACTAAAGACAACCCATGGAATGGGAGAAGACATATCTGCTAAAGGGTTAGTATCCAAAATATATAAAGAACTTATCAAACTCAACACCAAAAAAATGAATAATCCAGTTAAGAAATGGCTGAAGACATGAATAGACATTTTTCCAAAGAAGACATACAGATGGCCAACAGACACATGAAAACATGCTCAACATCACTGATCAACAAGGAAATACAAATCAAAACTACAATGAGATATCACCTCACACCTGGCAGAATAGCTAAAATTTAAAAAAAAAATGCAAGAAACAACAAGTGTTGATTAAGATATGGAGAAAAAGGAACGCTTTTGCACCATTGGTGGGAATGCAAACTGGTGCAGCCACTCAGGAAAACAGTATAGAGTTTCCTCAAAAAGTTAATAAGAGAACTACCTTACAATCAAGCAATTACACTACTAAGTATTAACCTAAAAAAACAAATATACTAACTTAAAGGGATATATGCACCCAGATGTTTACAGCAGCATTATGTACAGTAGCCAAATTATAGAAGCATATAACAGAATATATATGTATATGTGTGTGTGTATATATATATATATATAAAATGGAATATATATATATACATATATATACATATATATATATAATGGAATATTAGTCAACAATAAAAAAGAATGAAATCTTGCCATTTGCAATGATATGAATGGAGCCAGAGAGTATTATGCTAAGCAAAATAAGTCAGTCAGAGAAAGGCAAATACCATATGATTTCACTCATATGTGTAATTTAAGAAACAAATCAAATGAGCAAAAGGAGGGGCCAGGGGAGAGAGAAAAGAGGCAAACCGAGAAACAGACTCTTAACTACAGAGAACGAACTGATGGCTACCAGAGGGGAGGTGGGTCGTGGGATGGATTAAATAGGTGATGGGGATTAAGAAATGCTTTTGTCATTATGAATACCGGGTGTTGTACAGAATTGTTGACTCACTATATTGTACACCTGAAGCTAATATTTTACTGTATGTTAACTAACTGGAATTTAAATAAAAACTATAAAAAAGAAGAATGAGGATGATTTCTATGAACTGATATAAAGTGATTTCCAGGAGGTATTGTTAAATTAAAAAAAAAATACACCAATGTAATTAAGGTTACTAATCAGTTAACCTTAATAAAGTGAGATTATCCTGGATTAACCAGCTAGCCACAATATAATCATATGAGCCCTTTAAAACAAAAGAGGAAGGCAGCAAATCAGAAGAGAAGGTCAGTGAATTTATCGTAGTTGCTGGTTTTGAAAATGAAAAAAGAGAGCCACAAACCAAAGAATACGGGTGGCTTCCCGAAGCTGAGAATAGCCTCTGGCTGACAGCTAGCAAGGCAACAGTCTCCTCAGTCCTACAACCACATAGAATTGAATTCTTCCAACAATTTTCAGGAGCCTGAAGACTGATTCTTCCTGAGAGTCACCAGATAAGAGCCCAGGCAAGCTGACAGTTTTAGTTCAGCCTTGTGAGACTAAACAGAGAGGCCAACTGAGCCACCCAGACTTCTGACCTACAGAACTGTGAGATAATAAACTTGTGTTGTTTTAAGTTACTAAATTTGTGGTCATTTATCATGGCAGCAATAGAAAACTAACAGAGGCTCATTTCCTATTCGACCACCAGTTTGCAGGGACTCTCTGAATAAATTATTTCACATTTCTGCTTTAGTTTGCTATCAAGTTCTAACTAATAAGTGGGCTTGCAAATAAACGAATCAAGTAAAAGGAACTACTTGAAAGAACTTAATTTTTTTAAGAATTGAGAATCATCTTAAAAATAATCTAACTGAATCTCCTTTTTTTGCAGACTGGAAAACCGGGTTCCATATTCCTAATCAACAGAAAAGCTGCTATTTGGGGCCAGGTTCATAACTACCAGCCTAGTGTTCATTTGACCACATAATGTAACTGTAGCACTCACAGATGGCCTTCAACTGTACTAAAGAGCCGTCCAGCATGGTGTGGAGAAGGGTTGCCACTGGCAATAAGAAACTAGAAACTCCTTGGCTTACTGACTTAGTAGTTAGGTGAACCCTGAGGACATCCTTCGTTGCCTCAGGGCCTCAGCTCTCTTATCTGTATGAGGGGAAAAAATATTCCCTGCCCTGCTTTCTTTACAGGGTTCAGATCAATAAGCGTTTCTTGAGCACCTACTACACATTAAGTATTCATTAAGTGCTATGACATAAAGATAAAATTGGCTTCCTGATCTGAAATAATTCACTTATAAACAGATTATTTCAATGTTATGTGATACATGTTGTGCAAAAGTCAAACAAATGGGCCATGGGAATTCTGGGGAGGGTCATCAAATCCAGACATGTAACCCAGACATGAAGACAGAGGAAATGAAGAACACTCCCATATCTTGAAGAACAAGTAGATATGTGCCAGCAGAAAAGGGCTTTCCAGGCTGGGGGACCAGCATGAGCCCAAATGTACCAACAAGAAATTGCACAGTGCAAACCGCAAGTAGCCCTTTTTGCCGAGAACCAAGGGTGTGAGGAGACACGTTCATAGGCAAAAACTAGATAATAAAAACCATTGTATGACTCGCTAGAGAGTATGAACTTTGTCCTCTAGGCAACAGAAGCCATTGGAAAGTTGGAAGTGAGAGGTAAAAAAAAAAATGTAGCAATGAAGAAGATGGATTTGTTGGAATGTAGACTGGAAACATAGGCACAGGGTATCACCATAGTGCAGGTGCGAGGTAACAAAGACCTGAAGCAGGAAAATGGTGGTGGTTCTCTCAGAAGAGAACAATCCAACGAATCTTCAGAATTCGTAACCCTGCCGTGGCCATAGAATCCCTTGATCCCAGAGGGACCTTCTGAATCAGAGTCCCCAGGAGCAAGGCCAGGCACTTTTCCAAAAGTCACAGATGATTCTGATGAGCACCTCGGTTTCTGAGCTGTTCTAGAGCAGGGATTAACCAACTACAGCTATGCACCAAATCTGACCCACTGGCTGTTCTGGATAGCCCATGGGCTAAGAATGGTTTTTACATTTTTAAACGGTTGGAAAAAAATCAAAAAGAATATTGCATGATACACGAAAATTACATGACATTCAAATATCAGGATCCATAAATAAAGTTTTATCAAAACGCTCTTTGTTTATACATTGTCAATGACTGCTTTTGTACTATAATGATAGAAGTGAGTAGTAGCAGCAAGGACCACAAATCCTAAAGGTCCAAAGCCTAAACTATTTGCCATCTAGTCCCTTAAAGGAAAAGTTGCTAAGTCCTTATCTCGAGCAATCATTCTTACTCTTTGCTGTACCTTGGAATCATCTTCATTTCCCAAGTCAGATCTCTGGGGGTGCAATCCAGGCATCAGTATTTTTTTAAGTGTCCTAGCAAGCTTTAAGCTGTACAACCAGTATTGAAAACTGCTGACTTAGAGGGTTATAGTGATAGAGATTAGTGATTGTTTAGATGTGATTGGTGAAGGAAAGGAATATTATATGGATTTAAAAACACCTTCTTTAAGATTGTTGTTATTATGAACTCTTTGAAGGCAAAGAATGAAGTCTCCTTTCCACATCCCCAGTACCTAGTACTGAATCTGAGGCATAAAGGTATTCAGTAAGAGTTTACTGTGGGAATGTATGAACTAAGTACTCCTCATTGAAGCAGTCTCCCTCCAAGGTACTTGGGACATAGCTTATGTTCATTTCAGTGCCACAGGAAACTTTTGAAAAACAGACCTTATCTACTTGCACAAAAAATGTAGGTTTCATTTCAGCTGGACCTCCAGACATTAGTAATGTTACAAAAATTATGAGAAAATTATGAAGAAGATTAGAAGACAATTGCCATTAAAAGTCAAATTTTAGTTACTTAGTTTTCTGAAATAATAATCTCCTTTTCACTCTGGCAGAAATTATTGTATAACTTTCTGTTTTTAGCCTTTAAGCTATTTCAAAATAGTCAAATAAGATGAGGTTATATCAAAAAAATTTTTTTTAGTCAAGGGTCTTTGCAAAACTTAACAAAGCAAAGAATAAATATGATGGGATATTTTTAATAAATGATAGAGATCAAAACAGACTAAAGTTAGAGGTCATGTTTGACTATAAGAAAAAGGAACAACCATTCACAAATTTGTTATTCTGGTGTCTAAAGTAGGTCTAGATATCAATCACAGACAGTTAACTATTTCTATACTATACAAGAATTGAGACTAATTAGATTATTCCCCCTCCCAACTCTGCTATACTTATCAAGATTTTCCACCATTCTTCAACATACATATGCTGTTTTGGAGACAGGAAGAGAAAGAGAGAGAGAGTAAAAGAAAGAGAAGGGGAGGGAGGGAGGAATCCTACATACATGGGTACATCACTTTATAGAAAGTCCTTAGTCATGGCAATGGATATGACTTCAGTCCACACTGCCATAAAGGCATGTCTGACTTTTGAAAAGGCAGTATAAAATAGGAAGTGCAATCTATTCTGTCCCTAGTAGCTATTTTTAACTGCACCAATTTTTATACGAAACAGCATAATAACAGTGTTTTGATCAAAGACCTAAGGTGACTGGCTTCTCGAGAAAACATTTGAGTTCACAGAGATTGGCCAGCGATGAAACAGTCCACAGAGCTTCAACTAGAGTCTCAGGCAGGCAGACCATAGTGGCTTTCATGGGAAGTGGTGGCTGAAACAGGGTAGTGTGTTTCACATTTCCATTTGTAAATATTGTACCTGATCCTGGCGATGGCAAACAAATCTGTAAGACAGATTACAGAGCATTGGTTGCTGAGGCTGGAAATAGGGAAAGGGATGACAGCTAAGGAGCAGCACAAGGACATTTGTGGGGGGTGACAGAACTACATCTTGATGGTGGTGCTAGTTGCACAAACTACACATTTGTCAAAACTCATAGAACTGTGCACCAAGAAGAGTGCATTTTGCTGTATGTAATTTATTAATATATATGTGTGTGTGTGTGTGTGTATAGTTAATTGTATATATATAGAGAGAGAGAGAGAGAAAGAGAGAGAGAGAGAGTTAAGTGTGTGTGTGTGTATGTATAGTTAATTGTATATATAGAGAGAGAGAGAGAGAAAGAAAGAGAGAGAGAGAGAGTTAAGTGTGTGTGTGTGTGTATAGTTAATTGTATATATATATAGAGAGAGAGAGAGAGAAAGAGAGAGAGAGAGAGTTAAGTGTGTGTGTGTGTGTGTGTGTGTGTATATATATAGAGTTAATTGTTTTTAGAATAAACTGAGTTGACATACAGAACTGACAAGGTGATAAGACTTGGTTAGATCAGTAGTTACTTTCTAATATTACATAAAAAATAATCCATGTTATGTTCTAATTGTTAAGTAGAAGCTCTAACTGCTTAAGGAAATGTACGATTTTTTATTAAATGTACAAACAAAAGCCAAATAGGACCCTTAGAAGAAGTAAAATTAAGAAAACTTGACGTAGAGACTATAAATTGTTGCTGTTATAAGTTAGGTAAAATAAAAATAAAGTATATAAAGGGAAGCACGTTTTGAGAACAATTTTGATGGGAAAAAGTAACCAAACAAAAAAAATCTTTGTTATAAAAAGTCAGCTAAAAAATGCAGTTCTGAGAGG
The DNA here is from genome assembly GCF_016509475.1 of Prionailurus bengalensis. Classification (NCBI taxonomy): domain Eukaryota; kingdom Metazoa; phylum Chordata; class Mammalia; order Carnivora; family Felidae; genus Prionailurus; species Prionailurus bengalensis. The sequence goes on along the minus strand of NC_057353.1, from coordinate 20,904,025 downwards.
CTGAGACTCCAGTTTCAGTTGAGAATGTTTAATGCCAAGTCTAAGGATAAATAAACCCATCTACTGTATGTAAATTTTAAAATAAGAAATGCTAAATACTGTATACACATAAATCTAATTATCTTAGAAAACCTTTCATACATTCATCAGAGAAAGGGACATATCATTTATATAGACATCACTGTGGAAAAGCATTTTCGTTAAAAGGAACACATTTATTCTCCCCATTTCTCTTACGCCCACATTTCAGAATAAACACAGAAAGGCCAGACAACTCATTCTCTACTTCTTTCCTCAACTCACCATTCAAGCTGAAGGTAGATAATTTTTGTAGATAAGTGTTTAATTTTCAGCCAATGGCTTGTGTGGCCAATATTCACTATAGCCATCAAGTAAAATCAGAAAATGAAAAGGTCAGCAAGTGAAAAGAGCAGTGTGGCCTTGAGGATACAACCCTCCAATTCTCCTTCCTCCGGCCCCAGAGCCAAAAGGGCTACACGCGTGCATGGAAGCTCATGTGATGCTTTTTTTTTTTCCATTTTGCTTTGTCAGCCCTCATAGGATGTGCTATAAAGTTTAATAATATGCTCAAGTCTGAGAATCACATGATCGAATTCTTCCTATTCCAGAAGAAGACTTAGACCTGTCAGACAGGTATTTAAACTATACTTAAGGATACACGAGCCAAGTATGCTAACATGTTGGGGTTTCTTTTTAATATACCACTTTTGGGGGCGCCTGGGTGGTGCAGTCGGTTAAGCGTCCGACTTCAGCCAGGTCACGATCTCGCAGTCTGTGGGTTCGAGCCCCGCGTCGGGCTCTGGGCTGATGGCTCAGAGCTTGGAGCCTGTTTCCGATTCTGTGTCTCCCTCTCTCTCTGCCCCTCCCCCGTTCATGCTCTGTCTCTCTCTGTCCCAAAAATAAATAAACGTCGAAAAAAAAATTTTTTTTTAAAAATTAATACACCATTTTTGCATTGGCTGCCAAGGGTGAAGAATGTAGACTAAATAAAATCATAAATTTCCGACATGTGGAAGATCTGAGTGATTTTATTTAAAACCTGGGTCGAGAGGAGGGTGGGGAGGAATTGACCCTTCTAGCTAAAAAGTTATCAGAAAAAGGAACACAGTGGTCAATAAGTTATGAAAGAATGCTCAGCCTTGACCATTGTGAAAAGAAACGTAAATCAAAACAAGAGACCTTTTAAGGGGCTCCGGGGCGGCTCAGTCGGTTAAGTGTCCAACTTTGTCTCAGGTCATGATCTGACAGTTCAGGAGTTTGAGCCCTGTATGGGGCTCTGTGCTGACAGCTCAGAGCCTGGAACTTGCTTCACATTCTGTTTCCCTCTCTCTTTGCCTCTCTCTCTCTCTCTCTCTCTCTCTCTCTCCCTCAAAAATAAATCAACATTAAAAAAAAAAAAAAAGATAGCTTTTTCACTTATCAAACCGCAAACATTTTTAAGTCTCCAGTCAAGCACGGGTGTGGAGAAATGGGCATTCTTGGGCACTATTTGTGGAGGTGTGCGCACATATCCTTCAAACTATGATTCCCTAGCTAGCAATTTAGCCTGCAGATGTACTCACAAAAATATTCCAACGCACATGTATAAAATGTTGTCTCAGCATTGTCAGTAGCAAAAGATAAACAACTTATTAAATAAACTATGATATAGTCACAAAATGGAGTACTCTGCCACTTTAAAATGAACAAAGCAAATCTGTACGTGTTGATATAGAAGCATCTGCAAGATGTCAATTTTTATTTATTTTTTTTTTTAATTTTTTTTTCCAACGTTTATTTTTGGGACAGAGAGAGACAGAGCATGAATGGGGGAGGGGCAGAGAGAGAGAGGGAGACACAGAATCGGAAACAGGCTCCAGGCTCTGAGCCATCAGCCCAGAGCCCGACGCGGGGCTCAAACCCACGGACCGCGAGATCGTGACCTGGCTGAAGTCGGACGCTTAACCGATTGTGCCACCCAGGCGCCCCAAGATGTCAATTTGTAAAAACCAAAGGCGACAATTCCAGCCAAAATGGAATTAACTCTTCTACTGCCCTCTCTCCCCCTATTGTAACTAACAACTCTTTACAAATAAAAAAGCAACTACAAAGGAACTGTGGAGAATTAATAATTGGAGCCAAATCGCACAGGGGACTCTTGACTTCGACTCAGGTCATGATCCCATGGTTTGGGAGTTGGAGCCCTGCATCGGGCCAGCGCTAACAGCGCAGGGCCTGCTTGGGATTTTGTCTCCCTCTCTCTCTGCCCCTCCCCCACATTTCCCTCTCTCTCTCTCAAAATAGATAAAAATAAACTATAAAAAACAGTTTTTTCAAAAAAAAGAACGATCTATTTATAATAGGGCTGAGTTTTGCCATTTTATTTCCTCCTTTATCATCCAGCTTTGACCCAAGGGTGACCCCAATGCAAAACTGAACAGTGGATACAGGCAGCAAAACCTCTGATAAAAGCTGTCTTTCTGGGGAGAGGATTGGGGAAAGGGATCACAATAAGTAGAAGAGTATAGGAGACACCCACTGATTCTCTTTTGTTGTTCTTTTCTTTTAAGCCATTGAAGTCCCCAAAGGAGACAAGAAAGAGTTTGATGCAGAAAGAAATATTTTAAGAAATTTGTTGAAAGTCATGACTTTAGAAAGTCAGGACATTCAACAAATCCTAAACAGCAGAAACCCAAAGAAAGGCACGCACAGACATATATCAACCGAATAACTGGACGACAAAGATAAAATTTCAAAATCTTGAAAGCAGCCACAGAAAAATGCCGTGTTACGCACAGGAGAACAAAACTTTGACTGCAGAATCCTCCTCAAAAAGCACGGACGCCGGAAGAGAATGGGACATCTGTCAGGCAGTGAAGGAAAAGAACTGTTGAGCTCTACATACAGTAAAGCTATCCTTCATGACAAAATAAGGACACTCTCATCTAGAGAAAAAAATTAGATAAGTAACAAATTTAAAAGGATAAAAATCTCAGAAAGTGTGCTCGTGGGCCATAATTAATTAGATATTACACTAGATCTCAAAACAGAAATATACCTAGAAAATCCCCAGTTTGTAAAATGTAGACAGTACATTCTAACTAAGCCATGGGTCAAAGGGGAAGTCACAGAGGAAAGTAGAAAATACTTTGACTTGGGGCGCCTGGGTGGCTCAGTCGGTTGAGCGTCCGACTTCGGCTCAGGTCATGATCTCACTGTCCGTGAGTTCGAGCCCCGCGTCAGGCTCTGGGCTGACAGCTCAGAGCCTGGAGCCTGTTTCAGATTCTGTGTCTCCCTCTCTCTCTGCCCCTCCCCCGTTCATGCTCTGTCTCTCTCTGTCTCAAAAATAAATAAACGTTAAAAAAAAAAAAGAAAATATTTTGACTGGATGAAAACGAAAATATAAGGTACCAAAATTTGCAGCATGCAGCTACAAGACTTCTTAGAGGGAAATGTATAGCATTAAATGCCTATGTTAGAAAAAGAAAGATCTCAATAATGAAAGAAAGTGGAAAAGGAAAAAGCAAAGTAAACCTAAATAGAGGCAAGGAAAAGACAAATCTGAGAACAGAAATCAATAAAATTTTAATAAGAAATTTGATGAAACCGAAACCTGGTTCTTTGAAAAGGTCAATAATATTTGTAAACCTCAAGATAGGCTGACAAAGAAAAAAGAGAAGACATAAATCAGTGGCAGGAATAAGATATCCCACAGACTTTAAAAGGATAATAAGCAGGGGTGCCTGAGTGGCTCAGTTGGTTAGGCGGCTGACTTCATCTCAGGTCATGATCTCACAGTGCGTGAGTTCCAGCGTGAGTTAGAGGCCCACATGGGGCTCTGTGCTGACAGCTCAGAGCCTGGAGCCTGCTGCGGATTCTGTGTCTCCGTCTCTCTCTGTTCCTCCCCCACTTTCATTCTGTCTGTCTCTCTCTCTCAAAAATAAATAAAGATTTTTAAAAAAATAAAAGGATAACAAGCAAATACAACAAGCAACTCTATGCCCGTTAATTCAACAACTTAGATCAAATGGGCCGGTGCTTTGAAAGACAGAAATTAACGAGGTGCCTGAGTGGCTCAGTTGGTTAAGCGTCTGACTTCAGCTCAGGTCATCATCTTGCGGTTCATGAGTTTGAGCCCCATGTCAGGCTCTGTGCTGACAGCTCAGAGCCTGGATCCTGCTTTGATTTTTGTCTCCCTCTCTCTCTGCCCCTCCCCCAGTCTCTCTCTGTCTCTCAAAAATGAATAATGTTGAAAAAAATTTTTTAAAGAGACAGAAATCAACAAAACTCACTAAAAACGAAAGAAATAACCTGAATATTCCTTTATCTATTAAAGAAATTGGAAACCTTCCTACAAAGAAAACTCCAGGCCCAGATGGTTTCACTGGAGATTTCTACTAAACATTTCTAGGAAAAAATAATATCAATTTTATGCTATGTCTCCCAGAAAATGAGTTGAGACAATACTTCCCAACTTATTTTATGAGCCAGCATCACACTGATACCAAAACCAGAAATAAGACATTATAAGAAACTACACACCAATATCCTTATGACCATAAATGTCTAAATCCTCAACAAAACTCCAGCAAATTGTATTCAGCAACATATAAAAATATAACACATATGAGCAACCTGGAGTTTACCCAAGGAATATAAAAACTGGTTCAATAATTACAAATCAATGTAACTCACCATTAAAATTTTATCTTATTTTATTTTTAATGTTTATTTATTTATTTTGAGAGAAAGAGAGTATGTGTGTGTTTGCTTGAGAAGGGAAGGGGCGGAGAGAGGGGGAGAGAGAAAATCCCAAGGAGGCACTGACAGTGCAGAGCCTGATGTAGGGCTTGATCTCACAAACTGCGAGATTACGACCTGAGCTGAAATCAAGAGTCAGACACATAACAACCTCAGCCACCCAGGCACCCTTTTTTTCAAATCATAGATAATCTCAATTAATGAAAAAAGGAAGCCTTTCACAGAAGTCAACATCCATTCATGATAAAAACTCTCTGCAAAGTAGGAACAGAAGAGAACATCCTCAACCTGATAAAGGGCATCTACAAAAAAGTCTAGAGTGAATATAATACTTACCCAAATCTTAATCCAAATTAAGCCTTAATCATATCGTCTGTAAGATGAGGATATAAATATTTCCCTCCACTTATGAAAGTGAAAGTTGTTAGCATAATGCCTAGCACATTAAAGTTGGTGAAAATAATAATTATTATAGATGCACTAATAATTATTACATATGCAATAATAATAAAATTTGTATTCGTCACATATCACTACTGCATTACTGGTTGGAATGTTGCATAGTCCAGATCTCAGAATGTCTCCAGCATTAACACACCACACACACACACACACACACACACACACACACACACAGCCTACATTGTAAAAAGCACAAGATGACTTTTAAAAAATCAAACAAAAAGGAAATAAAACTGGAAAAGGGAAATAATACCCTATGATTGATCACTCTTTATGGTAATGAGCATTAGTAGTCACTTTCTAAAATCTGACTCCATTGAAAAATAAAATGGAAAACTGAAATGGATTTGAGAAGAAACCTGCTGAAATAGTTTGAGACTCACAAAATCAGTTTCCTAGTGAAGGTGTTACACTTGTGGCTTTTCTTAAATCACAGTTCTCATGAAAGTTCCAACCAGTCTTCTGGAATTTGTGTCAGTTATGGATTTATTTCATTTAAAAAATTTTTTTAATGTATAGATGTATTTATTTTTGAGAGACAGAGAGAAAGAGCATGAGTGGGGGGAGGGACAGAAAGAGAAGGAGACACAGAATCCGAAGCAGGCGCCAGGCTCCGAGCTGTCAGCACAGAGCCCTACACTGGGCTCGAACTCAAAAGCCATGAGATCATGACCTGAGCCAAAGTCGGACGCCTGACCAACTGAGCCACCCAGAAGCCCCTGGATTTATTTCTTGTAGGGAGTTGAAATAGTAGGATTGTCCAGATTACTTCAAAGAGGAAACTTTTATTGATATAAACTAAGGAGCATTTTTCATGCTGGAGAGATTAAACAAGAGCCAAATCTGTGTGAGAATCAAGGGAGAAAAACGATACCTGTCCACACACCCACTTGCTAAGAATAAATCTTCTAATAAACAAAAGTAAACTTTCTGAAGTTCCTACTTCTTGCATCCAAGACTCTAATTCTAAAACTTCAGGTAGTATGAATGCTTCGGATACTTGATGCTTTATTTCAAAATATGGAATTCACGCCACCCAATACCACCTTTCTATTGTGTGGTAATTATTTCTGTGTTATATATTTTTGGGTATTTGTGTGCCTATTATACTCTATTTACGTCCTCCTGAGTTTTTCTCACCCTACATTTATGGTTTACTGATATACTAGGAATCTAGCTCAGTTTCTACCACCCTCAAAAGGAGTTTTTCTGTTGAAATTAAATAATGGTTTGGGGTTTTTTTATTTATTTATTTACATCTTGAGTACCTCACACTATGACAAGGACTAGTTTAACTAAAGAGTTTTAGTCTTTGGGACTGCAGAAACTCATACAGAAATAAATTACTGAAGGGGGGACAGCAATATAATGAAACTGAATTGAATAATTCCAAATATATTCTTTAATGGAGTATACTGATCTTGTATCCTCATGGAAAGTTAAACTTAAAAGTTTCGTACTGTTCTGATTGTTATCATGTATAGATTCCTTTATGACTCCATTGGCAGATGTTACTATTTTAAACACTCAGAAATCCATGAGGTTACATAGAATCATCCAGTTGGATGCAAAATTTAATTTTATAGAGCAGGATACATATTTTGTGTCCTCTTTACAAAGAACATTTAAAACTGCATCTCCTCAAAGAAAAAGCATCATGAAGTTGTATAAATTATATTAAAAATCATTCGAAATGAAATGAATATAATCACACAACTTCATGATGCTTTTTCTTTGAGGAGACACAGTTTTAAATGTTCTTTGTAAGGAGGACACAAAATATGTATCCTGTTCTATAAAAGTTGATTTTATATCAATATCAAGGGATTTTGCTGACATAAGAATACATGTCTTCGCACCAAGGCAGGCCATATGGCCAAAAAGCACAGAGCAGTTTTTCTTCTATAAATGGAAACATTCTCCACTTAAGGATTTCACAGCTCTGAAAATCCCTGGTTGTAAACCATGGTCTCATAAAAAAAAACTAATGAGCAAACCCAAATGTGTAAGATAGAGAAAAATTGGTGCACTGGGGTAAGAGAGAGGCAGCTGTCTGTAGACCCCACTGCTGTGATATAAGGCAAAGAACAGATAGGATCTTTCTAGATACTACATATTGCTAAAAATAATGTAATGGACATCTGTATTCATGCCCTTTCCTTCTAGTAGCAGAAGTCTGATATTCCTCATTCTCAGCTCATGTGGTTTGGGTGAGACTGACACTCACCAGCTCCAAGAATGGGCATGTGACTCAAGACAGACCAACCAGAGCCAATGAAACTCAATTCTTATACTTGAATTGTTCCCAAAATAGAACATAAATCTAGAACTATTGACAGCTAGTTTATCACCATTGGGGAAGAACTTGCTCCATAAAATGTTGCCAACACAGAGAAGCAGAGCCAAGAGAGAAAGACAACCTTACTGACATCATTTGGATCCCTGGATCAGACCGTGTAGGTAAAGGTCTTGGCTTTTCAGATATGGAGTCAATCCTTTTTTTTTTCTTCTTCTTCTTTTTTCTTAAGCCAGTTATCAAACAAAAGAAAGTCCTCTCTAAAGGATTAGTCTAAAATACACTAATGGTTCACACTTTTAAATACTTGAGGAGAGTCAGTACTACAGTCACATAGCTCATATTCCAGTCTTAAAAGATGCTTTTGTTTGCAATGGGAAGAGTCTCTAGCAAGCACCATACTTTTGTGTTATTATTTATTTCTTAATTTGTGTATATTTCTACTTACTACAGATATTTCAGAGTATTCAAAGGCTTTCCTGTATTCATAGGAATCCCTGGTAAAGAATAAGCTTCTTCATAAATAAAGAGAAATGTACATATTAACAGAAATATCAGGATAGCCTATTTTTAACTTTCATAAGTTATTCACATATTAATAAGGAAGAAATTAAATGAAAAAACATGAGACTAGTTATCTTTTTATCCTCATCACCTAGCTTAGTACTGGGAAATTAATATTGGCTAAATGAATAAATGTATGGACAAATAAAGAGATGAAAAAATGAATTTTTTAAATTAATGAAAACTCATTACCCAACATCCGACTCTTGTATTTTACCCATATAACACTATTTTTGTTGATTCAGTTTCTCTACAAGTAAAGTGTAAGTATAAATGACAACTTGGAATCACTGTATGTTATTAGCACAAATCTGGGAAATCCACTAACACTTTTACAAATAGTCCACGCTTGTAGCTGGAGAAAATACCATGCTTTCAGAAGATTTTGCAATTGACACACTTCTCATTGCCAGTAAAGAAAGGCTTGCCCGTATTTTTCTTTTCTTTTCTTTTCTTTTCTTTTCTTTTCATCTTACGGCTTTTAGCAAAGAAAAGTGAATGATAAAATCCTATGGTCTAAGTTCCACTTGTTACATTTTAGCAAATATGAGCTTCTAATTTATTCTGATCTTTCACAGGCTAGGCAAATATATAATAACCACATAGTTGTAGAAATAGAACTTTCCCAGATTATTCTATAGTCATTATCAACCTCCACAATAAACTGATGGTATAAATGTTAATATCAACTTTTAAAAAATTAATAAACTGAGAATCAAGATGCATGAATGACCTTCACGTGGAAAATTACCAGGCCTAGAGCACAAAAGCACCTGGCCTCCACATTTAATGAGACCACACAATGGCGGGTCTCACAAACACAAGAAGAAATGCAAAAGTCCCACTAATATAACAAGCTTTTAGAAATTCTCTTCCTTCTATTTGCCAGCCTAGGGGAACTCGGTTAACCTCCTTGATACTTGATTTATTTGTTTTTTTTTCCCCATCTGTAAAACAAAAATAATAAAACCTACACTACAAAGGTGCTGTGAGGTTAAAAATAATGCATTTTTTAAAAGCTTCATACTTAGGATGAGTCCCATAAATGGCTACTGTTATTATTTATTTAAATATCACACTTCCGTTTAGCAGGGAGCTGTTCTATTGTTGGAATGCAATATTTCTTTCCATTATTCCATTGGTCTGAGACAAGGAAATGGTCCAACCACTCTTTAAATGAATCTTTCTAATAGATTGTGCTCCCGAGCTCAGTGGAAATTCCTCAAGCTAGCTTAACTGGCTCATCCTCTAATTGCCTGACCACAGCTCTCCACATTAATATCCAAATATGTAACTCTCCAGTGAAAACACCACTGCATCCATAATCACTTCCATCCCCCAGCCCCACGTTCTGGCCTTTCACATTAACCTCTCCACTTTTATTCTCAAGAAGGTACAGCAGGAAGTAACTGAGCATTTTGTAGGCACAGTGCATAGTGGAAAGGGCATGGGCACCAGAGACAGAGTGGGTCACAATGGCAGCTCCTCCGCCGAGGAATTTCAACCCAGACAGGTGAACTTAGGCAGGTGTCTTAGTCTCTTGAGTCTCAGTTTTCCTTCTTTATAAAATGGAGATGATAATGTACAGTTTACAATGTTATCAAGATTAATGAGGCTTTACATGCAAGGCACAAAGGAAACTCTCAGGGAAACAGAAACTACTGTTATTTTGAAAAGTGTTTTATTTGTCCCTTCTAAGGCTAAATTGTTGAATCTTATAACTTGACCAAATCAAACTATTTTATAAAGTAAATCAGCAATAGGGTCTTATTTTTTCAGCACAGACAACCTCAATACTCTCTTTCACCCTGCATATTTAAAAATACCCGGGGGTACTTGGGTTGTTCAATCGGTTGAGCATCCAACTTCGGTTCAGGTCATGCTCTCACGGTTCGTGGGTTTGAGCCCCACATTGGGCTCTGTGCTGACAGCTCAGAGCCTGGAGCCTGCTTTGGTTTCTGTCTCCCTCTCTCTCTTCTGTTTCTCCCCCACTCGCTTGCTCTGTTTTTCTCTCTCAAAAAATGAATAAACATTTTTAAAAATTTTTAAAGCATCCTAATCGGATTAATTTTTAGAAAAAAATTAATGAGCATTGGGTAAAGGTATATAGACATCTCACTTTCAGAAGCACAAGTCAGGTTTCAATATGAAGAATGCATAGGGATTTTTTTTTCTTCTATTATCCCTTTCAATTGAGATCATGAGTACTCTGGCTATTGCAGATATATTAATTTTACTAACCATCACTACTCTGCTCTACCTCTTTAAACTGATTCAAATGGGATGAATATTTTCCAGAAAAACTGCAGTGACTCACCTGGGCTTGCCCTTTCTAAAAAGCAGAAAAATAAAATAATTCAGTAGTTGTAATTTCTATTTTTTAGTTTGAGACTGTGAAATTCAGTCTTGCACTGGAACTATATGCTCTAGCTTTATAATATTAAGAAGTAATTATGAACATCATTAGATTTTAAAAGATCTATTAGGATGTAGAAATCTTGAGTGGGACAGAATTTCAGGGTTGATCCCAGCTTCAGAAGGCATCTGATTTCCCTTTTTCCTTCAAAAAAAAAAAAATGTTGAGAAGGACTTTTGATCAGTACATATAAAAGATTCTTTCTGTTGTCTGTCCAAAAGACAAATTCTTCCTTGGGGAAAATGCTTCACTCCTTTAAGTAAATTCTCTCTACCAGCAAAGAAACTGTCAAAAGCACTACTCTCTCCCCACCCCTTTCCAGGTAATCAGTTTCAAAACCTGGGCAAATATGAAAAGAAAGGCACTTTGATACAGAACAACTGTCTCCTGGAAGAAGTAAACAGAGGAAGATGTCAAGCTGCCCCACTTTCTAATTAGAATGATTCACAGAAAATATCATGTTTTCTTGCCTGAATGAAGGCCACTTTAGGCCAAAAGGGTTGAAGTAAGCCTGGTAGGATAGTTTTCAATGAATTTCTGTGGAAAGTTTTTTGATAACACATGGTGCTGCGGTTAAAACTTTAGGATCTGGAAAGGTTATTCTGGAGATCATCCACCCCGGGTAATGTGGTATCTGGAGACCCGATAAGGTTAATCCAAATTATCCGGGAGATTACCCCTGAGACAGCAAATGGTTCCATAAACATCACCATTGCTATCCCAAGCGGAGAGATGATATGCTTCACTTTTGTTAGCATTTTCAAGGAGACTAAACCTGAAAATGTCAGTGAAATGAAGGCTTGAGTTTATAGGCAAAGCTGTCACTGGACCTCTGAATTATGAGGCTAGACTTTCAGTAGCTGCCAAGTTATAGGTCAAGCACTTCTAGGTCAACTTTCACCTCTTTCACAAAACCCACGATGAAATTTCAAAGGCTTTCATGTGAAGTTTTATTAACTTAGGTTAGTTTGAAAGAAAAAGGTAGGCAGGGCAAAATGTGAAATCTCATTATCTTTGTCCATTGTTTTCTGCCCTTTTTGCTGCAATGCTTGTAGGATCGCACACGGATAATCAATTAGTCCGGGCACACAGTGGGAAGGTAGACGAAAAGGCTAAAAGGATTCTTAAAACATTTAGGACATCTGGCACACAATATTCAAGAACTAAAAAGTTTAACTTCTTTTTCCTTTTACATTTTAATACTTTTAACCCCCAAGCTTTTTAAAACTAAGTTGAAATGCTTTTGATTTTTTTCAGAATTAGCATACATGTTATAAAATTATGGGGGGATACAAATTTACAGGTCATAAACTAAAACCCGTTATTACCTGGCACATAGCAGGTGCTCAGTAAATGTTTGTTGGCAAATTCTGTTTAATTTCTGCATTAACAACAAAGCCAGAGTGTTAGCCTGTGCTAATACTGACATGTGCAAATTTTGTTATTTCCATATCAAGTGGTTGTTTATACATGCAAATAGTTGTTTGGAAAATGAAAAGTTTAAAATATATCCAGATATGCAAACATGAAAAGACAGTTTCATGAGGAGGAAAAACAAAAAAGAATCACTATATTGGTGTCATTTAGGGAATCTTATTTACCTTTCAGTCAGGTTACCTAATTCTAGCACTAATATGGAGATGGCATTCTATGAAGTCCTAACTTGTGGTTATTCTCTGTATTTCATTCGAAACAAAGACTAAACCAAGCCACTTGTGTCTTTCCAGCTCCACTGCCATCACCCGCCGTATGCCTCCAGCATCTATTATCAGGACTACTGCCAACATTCTCTTAAATTTTTTTTTTCAACGTTTATTTATTTTTGGGACAGAGAGAGACACAGAGCATGAACGGGGGAGGGGCAGAGAGAGAGGGAGACACAGAATCGGAAACAGGTTCCAGGCTCCGAGCCGTCAGCCCAGAGCCTGACGCGGGGCTCGAACTCACGCACCGCGAGATCGTGACCTGGCTGAAGTCGGACGCTTAACCGACTGCGCCACCCAGGCGCCCCGCCAACATTCTCTTAATTGACCTCTCCAAATTCTCACGGGCCCCTCTAAATCTGGTCAATTTACATTAAGAGTGTTTTTTCTTAATATGTATGCCTTGACTGCATCACTTACTCTTGCATGCAATATTTCACTAGTTCCTTATTCACAACCTATCTGAGAGACCACGTGGCCTCACATTCATGAAAAGCCACACATTTAAAGTTTGGCCCTACCTCCAAGTGAGGATATATATATACAGTCACGGAGACACAGTGCCAGGATTGAGAGAAGATGCTCATCATACAACTTAAGTTTTTTTTTTAATGTTTGTCTATTTTTGAGAGAGAGAAAGCATGTGTGCATGAGCAGGGAAGGGGCAGAGAGAACGGGAGAGAAGATCTGAATCAGGCTCTGTGCTGATAGCAGGGAGCTGAATGCGGGGCTCAAACCCATGAACTGTGAGATGGTGACCTAAGCCAAAGTCAGATGCTTAAACGACTGAGCCACTCAAACAGCCCTCGTTATACAACTTTAAATTGGTGTTTTATTACCAACCCATACCACCTGCTATATTACTTTAAACTGATCTTTTGTAAATTCTGTAATTTTCTTATGAATAGCATGCTTATATGGAATTGTATTTGTTTATATTTTCAGAATATTAAAATTAAAGCCTTAATTATTAGTGCTTTTTTTTTTGGCATTTCTTCATTTTTTTTTTCATATACCAGAATCCATGGCCTAAGCTTCTCTCAACATCTGAGGGGTCCTTTCCCAGAGAACTTGGGACAACACGGGTACTTAATATGGCCCACAAAGCCCTAATTGCTCTGGACTCCTACCTAACTATATGATCTCATCACTGAGGCTACACTACACCCCTCCTTGCCTCTGAACTCTGGCTATTCTCACCTTCTTTCCCCTCTTGAGACAATCCATGCTCCCTCCTCCCACAAACTTTTGCATACAAATGCTCCTGTCTGCAATAATCTCCTTCCTTAACTCCCTGATGGCCCTGCAAGGTTATTCTCTGCTCATCCTTTCGACCTCAGCTCAAGCGCCCCTGCCTCAAGAAGCCTCCTTTGGCCTCTCCTAATATATACTCTCTCAATACCATGTTCTTACCCCAGGTATAATTATTCTTTTATTTACATGATGCTTAGATTACTATCTATCTTCCCACCTGATGTAAGTTATAAGAGAAGAAATATCTTTTCACCAGAAGCAGGAGGGGGCAGCGATGCATGTGTGTGCACATACTTTCTCTTCACCCAGTACAGCTGGCTGACATTTATTAGAAGCTTAAAAGAGGAGCGTCTGGGTGGTTCAGTTGATTAAGTGCTGGACTCTTGATTTCAGCTCAGGTCACAATCTCATGGTTTACGACATTGAGCCCCCCATGGGACTCTGTGATGACAGCGTGGGGCCTGCTTGGGATTCTTTCTCCCTCTCTCTCTACCCCTCCCTCTCCCTGTTTCTCTCTCTCAAAATGAATAAAGAAATTAAAAAAAAAAAAAGAAACTTAAAAGGTATTTGGTTTTTTTGTGTGTTTTTTAAGGATATTTGTTTAATGAATGAATTTTCTTTATCATTCCACACTGCCTCTTTAAAAATGTGATCAGATTAATTATAATCTATGTTTAATTATAATTATATATTATAATCTAGGTTTAATTTTTTTAATGTTAATTTACTTTTGAAGGAGAAAGAGATGGAGTTGGGGGGGTGGGGTGCAGAGAGAGAGGGAGACACAGAATCTGAGGCAGGCTCCAGGCTCTGAGCTGTCAGCACAGAGCCAGACATGGGGCTCAAACCCACAAACCGCGAGATCATGACCTGAGCCAAAGTCAGACGCCCAACCAACTGAGTCACCCAGGCACCCCTACAATCTACGTTTTAGAGGGCAATATATCCAAAGTCTAATCTGTACTGGCCCAATTTATCTAAAACAAACAACTTTTAAAAAAATAGGTATGATACCAAAATACTGTGATACCCATTCAAAAAAGCATCTCTTTTGCTACAAATTTGCAGTTATTAAATAAATAGGTCATAGGAATACAATGTACAGTATGGTATTATAGTGAACAATACTGTACTATATATTTGAGCGTTGCTTAAATTATAAATCTTAAGAGTTCCCAACACAAGAAAAAATTGTAACTATGTGTGGTGATGAATGTTAACTAGACATAAGATGGTGATCATTTTGCTATATAAACAAATATCAAACCATTATGTGGTATGCCTGAAATTAATGTAATATGTCAATTATATCTAGATTTAGTTAATTAATTAAACAAACTTTACAGTAGCCTCAGGAGATAACACTACTTAGTTCCATTTTATAGTTAAGGAAAACAGGGATCAAGGTATTTGAGGCACGTTCACCAGGTCACAGAGCCAAGTCCAGAGCCCAAACAAAAGAACTATGCTCTGTGGTCTTCTGAAGTTCTAGATTCTACAAAGCCCCCAGAATTTAGGTAACATATTTATCCACAAGCAGGATAAAATGGGTAGAAACAAAGCAGAGTTGTAGGGATGAGGGGCCTAAATTAACTAATTTCCAAGAGAATGCCTAATGTAGCAGGAGGAAATTTAATCACTAGTTCATGTAGAAAAGAAAATATTGCAAATAAAGTTTAGAGAAGGTTTGGGAGGGCAGCTTTTAAAGAAATTAGAGATATGACAATAAAAACTCAAATAACTAGTATTTGTATAAGAAAGGACTTGGGAATACAAATAATAATCACAATAGCAATAATCCTGATAGTGTTTACTAAGCATCAGACACTATTCTAAAGACTTTACATTTATCAACTCATTTAATTCTCAAAATCACTCTGAAAAACACACATTATTACTATTCATATTTTATAGATGAGGAAACTAAGGAACAAAGTTTAATTAACTTAACCATAGTCATACAAAAAGTAACTTGGGCAATTTAAGACAACCTATGCTATACTTACCTTTAGGATATTCATAGTGGGAGGCTGCATTTATCTGTTTAATAGGTGTATGTGTGATTTCATATGCCAAGTTCAGGTTAGAGGTAATCATTTTCATTGTGCTTTTTAAAAATAGTCTCTTAAGTCTGTATATTTCTTTTTTGAAGAAGGGATTATGTTAATTTTCTGTGAAAGTGCGCTTTAGTATGAAACTTAAAAGGAACTAGTAAAGAAGAAATAGGAAACTATGGGCATGCATTCTATTTTAGTGATCATTAAAATCCCTGTTATCTATTTTAATCTATAATTTCATAGGTCTCCATTCTTTTTTTCTTCCTTCTCTCCTTCTTCAGTATGAAATTCATCAGGCAGACCTCATTAGGACTCAAATGGCATCCAAGTTGTGGAGAAAATGCAACCTGAGCAGCCTAACAGTGGCACCTCTTAAAGATGGTATTTAAACCATGTGGTGAGAGAAGCCTGGCTACAGCTGGTAATGACAGCTCACGTGAAGATGATGTTGGAGTAGGGCAGCAGGCACAGTCTGACAAGGTCAGCAGTTGGTTATATAAAAGGATTGAGCAAATGAGTAAATATATTGGTGATAATGAGAACCAGGTTTCCCAATGATTGGGAAGAACCCCATGGTATTGGAGTCATTAATATGAATTTATAGTCTCAGAATACATAAATATAGATGTAAAAGGATGTGTGTATTTGTGTGTATTTCTTAGTTCTGGCCTGGGAACAGCAACACCCCATTTGCAATGAGCACACCCAGCACCCTGAACTTGGTTTCTAAATACCACTTTGCAGTTAAAGGAACTAGGACTTCTTGAGGGAATGGCTGAATCCAGGGCTGGGCAAGGAAAGTACAAGATGAGACTAAAACATTTTTTGGCCTCAAATGCTAAAAGAATGGTAAAGATATGTCAAAAGGACACAGAAGCTAGCTTGAAGGGGCAACTGAAGGCCAAGTCTGGGTCATCAAAATAATAATGATAATAACAGACTATAAACCATTGAATAAAATAGGAATCAGTGCATCTATACTGATGTAAGTAAATAAACAAATGAGTGGAAAGAAAAGAAAGCTCTGCTTATAGTATAACAACAGCTAACAAATGTAGGAGAAATGACAGAATTAGAAACAACACCACTTAGAAACCATCATACTGATAATTAATTCAAGCATGAACAATAGATGCTAAAACTTGAGTGTGAAAGTGAGGTGAAGATCAGGTATTTATACAGTTTCAAAGAATTTCCACAAAAAACACTTACTTAATGACAAAGAAAAAAAAGCAACTTCACAGTGGAGACTCCTATGGCAATCAAGTGATCAGAATTTACACTACCACTGAGGGGACGAATCAACATCATGTGCCATCTGATTGGAATGCCGCATCATTCTGTAAAATTTTTCCCAAAACTGCATAACCTGATCATCAGGAAACATTTCAAAAATTGACAGACATTCTACAAAGTGACCGATCTATGACCTTAAATTTGAAAACAATATGAAACTCAAAGGAAGACTGAGGGACCGTTCCAAATTGAAAGAACCTAAGGAGATATGACAATTGGTTGCAGGGTGTGATCCTGCGTGGATCCTTACACTATGCAGGATATCAGTCGGGCAATGGTAAAACTTGAATGCAGGCTCTAAGTGAAGAATATACAGGAGATTTATGTGCTGTTTCTGCAATTTTTCTGTAAGTTTGATATTATTGCCAAATAAATTGTTTCTTAAAATCTCAAATAGTTGATAATGTTGAATATGACATAGCATAAGACTAAATTGCAATTTGTACATTAACCAGAGGGTTCATGGATGTCTGATAAAGTACTTAAGTAGGCAGAAATATTTATTTTTAATTATATCCATACTAAAAGCTGAGAAATCACCCACTCCATCCTTTATACAGTTGGAAACTGAGGCTGCGAAAATAAGGAAAAATTGAATGTTATGATTTTATCAGATTTACAGAATATTATTCAGAGATAATGTTTTCTTTTAAAAATCTGAGGTTTTTCTCTCATGCTTTAAAATTATCAAAGCAAGGGGGAGGGGGGTTGCCTTGGTGACTCAGTCAGTTAAGTGTCTGACTTTGGCTCAGGTCATGATCTCATGATTTGGGAGTTCGGGTCCCAGGTCGGGCTCTGTGCTGACAGCTTGGAGCCTGGAGACTGCATTGGATTCTGTGTCTCCCTCTCTCTCTCTGCGCCTCCCCTGCTCATGCTCTGTCTCTCTGTCTCTCTCTCAAAAATAAATAAACATTGGGGCACCTGGGTGGCTCAGTTGGTTAAGCATCCAAATTAGGCTCAGGGCGTGGTCTCACAGTTGGTGGGCTCGAGCCCCGATGGGGCTCTGTGCTGACAGCTCAGAGCCTGCAACCTCCTTCAGATTCTGTGTCTCCCTCCCTCTCCCTGCCCCTCCCCTGCTGGCACTCTGTCTCTCTCTGTCTCTCAAAAATAAATAAAATGTTAAAATTTTTTTAATAAATAAATAAACATTTAAAATATTAAATAAATAAATAAATCGAAATATTAAAGAAAAGGGTTCCTGGGTGGCTCAGTCAGTTAAATGTCTGACTCATGACTTTGGCTCAGGTCATGATCTCACGGTTTATGAGTTCAAAGTTGGCATCCGACTCCACAATGACAGTGCGGAGCCTGCTTAGGATTCTCTCTCTCTGCTCCTCCCTTACTTGCTCACACTCTCTCTCTCTCTCACTCTCTCAAAATAAATAAATAATTTTTTTAAAAAATAAAATAAATATTAAAGCAAAAGCCTACTATTCACAGTGCAAATAATGCCTCAAGTAATTTCCATAAAGGATAGACCGAATGATACACATTTTTCAGCTACTGACCCACCCAGAACTCTGCAAATTTACAAACAATTTACCCACATACAAGGCATTTATTAATCTTTCATTAGAAATTACTATTCTTTTAACACCTTTTCCCCAAATTTCCTTGAGACTGAAAGAGCATATAGATCAACTTTAAAATAGATTTGAGAAAGAAACGATTTCCACAGATACTGTAGTAAACATTGTGAATTTCTCCTTAACTTCCATTCCAGTCCAAAGGATTACTGTTAGGCAAGCATATTAACCCCTATCCCCTTGCCAGTAGTTGGTTCAAGGATGCAGAGGCCTCTAAAGGGGTTTGGGGCACAGAAGTGAATCTTCTCTCCTGGATGATGCTGAACTGCTAGAAGCCATGTTATGATCATAAGACGGAGCCTAAGGATGGAGCAAAAGCTATGAGTAACAAAGTAGAGCTATAGAAGAACCTCAGTGTCCAGTAACATTGTTTAGCCACTAAATTAACCAACCCTGCAAATTGTTTTACCTTAGGATTTTCTATTATAGAAGATAACAAGTATCCTTACTATTTAAATTAGTTTGTTAAGGCGGCTGAGGAGGGTGCTCAGTTGGTTAGGCGTCCAACTCTTGGTTTCGGCTCAAGTCACGATCTCACAGTTTTGTGAGTTCGAGCCCCACGTCCAGCACTGCCTTGACAATGCAGAGCCTGCTTGGGATTCTCTCTCCTCTCTCTGCCCCTCCCCCACTCGTGCTATCTCTGTCTCTCTCAAAAATAAATAACTAAACTTTTAAAAAAAGAAATAAGTCATTTAAATTAATTTGAGATAGGTTTTCTGTTGCAACCAGAAGTTAATACATACACGTCAATAAAAAAAAAGCGTAAGATCAGAGAAAATCGCCTACAAAATGAATAAATCTTAAAATGTGCTTTAAAATAAAAGAAAATATCAGCCATAGTTTTAAATTACTTAACACAGTTTCCATGTCTCAACCAGTTTCTGGAAGGGTACAGTCCAGTGCAGGTGGATATCGTAAGCAAGAGTATAGAGGTCCGTAGAAGATAAAGGAGGGACATGAGGAGAGCTAAACCAGTCAACCAAATTCAAAACGACAGCCTTTTTGTTGTGGGGAAATCTTCAAGGTTCTTATTGATATAAAACATCAACATATTCTGCTTTAAGGTTTGCTCACAAGTTACGGTAATTCAATGCTTAGCATCCCAAAACATGGGTTCGTCAAGTGCAGGAGATCACAGAGGTGAGGACAGCAAATAGCCCCATCAAGGTCACTGTGGAGAGCAGTTAACATAAGTTGCTTGTTAAAAACGTGTGCTCCTAATACCAAATCCAGGCATCACGTTCAAAGCACCTACCCTAGTAGCCATGTTTGACCTTTAGGATGGCCGGCCACAAAATGCTGAGTGGAAGAATTGTCAGATGGAATGGAGAGATGAGATAATAGCTCAGAGATAATGTTAAATGGGTTCCTACCCAACCAAAGCTATCAGGTTTCTCTGAAATGGCATGTGACTTCACTGAGGTATCAGTTTACTTAGGTACTTGCCATGTGTCTGCAAGGAGATTCCATGTAGGGGGATTGCCATCTGCTGGTGGCTCTCTACTTAGGGACAGATGCCCTTGAAATTTAGGGACTGTGCCTTACGCCAGAGCACACAGAATCACGCAGCAAGTAGTAGTTTCTTTTTCACTGTTAAAATTAGACTGTCTTCTCTGTTGATTAGACAGATAGAAAATTCCCCTGAGGAACTTGAACAAGATATCTCAAAAACCAGAAGAGGAAAAAAAAGGGAACAAATGCATTTTTGTCCAAGTGCTACACTGAAATCCTGCAGATAAAATTGTCGTATTTAAGCAAATAGTAACAAATTTTTACCAAATGGATGGTGATTCCTATGCATGGAAAAATAGCAATGTAGCACATTGATTTATCTGAGAACATACCTAAGACTAAGTCTTAAAACCTCCTAAGAGACCTAATCTCCCAGGGAATATATTTTCCATGTGGCATATAAAAAGAAAAGAGAAACACTAGCTTCCAAGCACATAGCTGCAGAACCAACCTTCAAAACAGAGGCTAAAATTCCCTTTTTTTTTTTTAGTGAAATTCCTTGGAAACATACTGTTTTATATTGTAAATACAGTCATGCAGGCAAAACTCAGTCCTTCAGGATAACAAACATGGATTTTAGAATTATGAAGTTTCCCTTACTCTCTGTCCAGTATATCCCCAAGTCATAGAAGTATAAAAAATATGGAATTAGGTCGTCGTATTTCACCTACATATTATTCTTCAAAGCAACACTTTTCTCTTGAACAATATTGCAGGACCACTATATCAGGAAACAGCCCCTCAGAACACACCAGGTTATGCTGTTTTCTTTAATGTTCAGCAACAACACAAAAAATCAAAATAAAAGGATAAGCAGCCTTGAAGCAGAAAGAAATCCTGTCACAGGCTACAACATGGATAAACCTTGAGGATGTTGTGGTAAGCGAAATAAGCCAATGACAAAAAGACAAATCCTGCATGATTCCACTTATATGAAACATCTGAAGCAGTCAAATGCATAAAGACAGAAAGTAAAAAGGTGGTTGCAAAGGACTTGGAGGGAAGGGGGATTGGTGTTTAATGGATATAGACTTTCAGTTTTGCAAGATGAAAAAGTTCCGGAGGTCTGCTTCACGACAATGTGAATATAATTAGCCCTACTGAATTATACCCTTAAAATGGTTAAGACAGTAAGTTTTATATGTTTTATTTGATCACAATTTTAAAAAGATAAGCAAAAATATTGGAGGCTGAAAACATGAGCTATAAGTGAAGGGTAAAGGATTTGCCATCACAGTATTTAGTCTAGCAAAACCGAGCATATGCGGTTGCTTAATCACTTGGATTTGAAAAGAGCAAACCCTTGACCTGTTTTCTCTACCTCTGCAGAGGACAGAATGAAGAAACAAAACAAAACCACAGAGCAGCTGCAGGATGTAGTAGAAAGAAGAACCAAATTTCGAGTAAGAAATTCCGCTCTGCTAATTGTGTGACCTTGGACAGATTAAGTATCAGAAAAAGAACATCATAACTTTGAGGTAACATGGACTTTGGGGAAAGATGTGACTGCTTTTGATGTTCAGTTTTGCTTCGTTTTTGTTCAATGAATTTATGAGTTTGGGCCAGTCCCAGAGCCTCGGCTTTCACATTCGTAATTTTGGGGTGAGGGTACCTATCTGACAGGGTAGTCACGAGGCTATGAAATTGAACTAACAGTGATAAAAATGCACTAAGAATGCCTGGCACATAGTAGGTGTTCAGTAAGTGTCCATTCCCTGAGTCTTTTTCAGCCTGTTTTCTTTTCTGTAAAAGTGAGGGCAATGATATGTACCTAGCAAAATAACATCCTAAATACCTGATATATGCTCTTTCTTTGCCTTCTCTGAGCCTCAACCTGGCCATCTATAAAAAGGTGCAATAATACTTACTACATAAAGAGAGACAATAAATATAAAATTGTTCTGCACTGAATATGGCACTGAGTAAGTACTCAACAAATCTGTGTTATCATCATTATTATTCTTATTTAGAAATATATTCAAAAATCAGCTCTCAAAAAATTTGATCTATAATCATGCCTGCGTGTAGATCAGCTGGTCTTTTCAGCACCCTTGAAGTCTTCTCTAAAGGAACAAATATTTTTGTCACAAACTGTTAACATCCAATGACTGAACTTTTGTCTCAGCAGTGATATTCAAAATTTCAAGCCCTGACGAGGAAGGGGATTTTCAGTAACAGTGAAGGATCATGAACATGTAAACAAGAGATAGTGGTTAAAAACCTCAAGATATCTCATTCAACATCAATTGATTATTATTTTCACCACTTCTACATTAGCTGCTTCTAATTAGCTCAGTGTTGGAACAGAAACAGAAAGGGAGAATGTACATCCTCCATGGCCTGGAGATCCTAAGAGAACACTGCTTCTCTCTCAATTTATATATAGGATCCACTGAAATCCAAGGGTAACAATAATCCAGTAGGTGTTGTTGTTGCCTCCAAACCAGAACTGAGACCAGCACAACCAGGATTTGACTAATTGTGAAGTTTGCTAAGTTTGTTTCTCTTGCTCCCTTCCTTCCTTTTCAGTCCCTCAACCCATACCTCTTACCCTTTAAGTCCTTTTGCCAGGGCTGAGGCTCAGTGACCTGCCTCCAGAGCAGCCTTCTATTTTATATCCCACCTTCTAGAAGATTCATGTCCTCTGTCCCATCCCTTCAGCTTTCTGCTCTGTACACTAATAATCTGACAGACAAATCCACAATGCTATGACAGCATGTGTTTACAGGATTTCCTGCTTCAAGTTTCTCATTTAAATCCTGACGAAGCCTTGTTGGGAACTACGTCTTAACCCCAAATAGCTGTCATAAGTCATTTATTCATCAGACATTTACTGAGTACTTACTATTTTCCATGCAGTGAGCTTGGTACTAACATTATGCACATAAGTGAGAGACATATTTGATTCAAGAAGCCCACAGTCCAGTACAGGAAGCAAGTGTGTGTGCAAATAATTGCAATACAATTAAATGAGAGGTATTGGAAGTATGTACAGGAGGCTATAATAGCAGGTAGTTGGGGGATAGAGGAGTCAAATAAACTGTTCCAGAGTACATAGCTGTGAGTGGTAGAACTGGGATTTGAGGGGCGCCTGGGTGGCTCAGTCGGTGAATCATCCGACTTCGACTCAGGTCATGGTCTTGTAGTTAGTGAGTTCCAGCCCTGACTGGGGCTCTGTGCTGAGAGCTCAGAGCCTGGAGCCTGCTCCGGATTCTGTGTCTCCCTCTCTTTCTGTCCCTGTCCCGCTTGCGCTCTGTCTCTGTCTCTCTCAAAAATACATAAATATTTAAAAACTTAAAAAAAAAACAACTGAGATTTGAACCCAGGTATTCAGGCTCCAGAGCCTGTGGTCTTAACCACCATGTAGTAGTGGGAACAGTCTCTATTGAACCTATTATTTTGAAAGAAGAATTACAAAATAATGTAGAAAATGTACCTGATCAACTTCATAAGACAAAACCTAAAAATAATACATTAAACCAGTAGGAGAAAAAAACATGACACACATTAGAAGATCAACTAGCCTTCACAACTGTATCCCTCCCCACTGCCTAACACAGTGCCTGACATATAGTAAACAGCCAACAAGTAGTTAGTCTTTAAAATATGAAATAATATTTATAAAACTAAATGTACATTTACCTATAACCTAGAAATTCCACACCTAGATATTTACCCAAGAGATACCTATGTCCAGAAGAAATACTGGTACAAAGATGTTTATAGCAACTTTTTTTGTAATAACTAAGACCTGGAAACAACCCACCTAGCCACCAACATTTGGCTTATGATGGATTTTAAAAACCGTGGTGTATTTATTTAGTAATGGAATAATAGTCAGAAATAAGAAGAACAGACTACCAATACAGGCGACAACACTGATGAATCTCAAAAATAGTATGCTGAGTATAAGAGACCATCACAAAAAGTAAATAGAGTACTTCTATTTATGTGAAGTTCTGTAACAGGCAAACTAATCTGATATGAAGGGAAAAAAAGAACAGTGGTTACCTTTGGGAGGGGCCAGGGATTGACAGGAAAGGAACTTGAGGGAAACTTCTAGTGTGATGGTAATGCTCTATACTTAAGGGGAGTTTAGGTGACACAGGTGTATTCGTGTGTCAAAATTCTGCAAAGGTTCAGTTAAGATTTCTGTATTTTTGCATGAAAATTTTACCTTTAAAAACCTAAACACATATTGAACTCTACTTGTATATTATACATACTGAAGTGGCTAAGGGGAAGCATACTAATGTCTACAATTTACTTTGCAATGTACCAAAAAATAAGATGGATAGATAATGATAAGACAAATAGAGCAAAATGTTAATGGTACAATCTGTGTAGGGAGTATATGGGTATTCACTATAAAATTCTCTCAACTTTTTTGTATGTTTAAAATTTTCCAGGGTGCCTGGTTGGCTCAGTCAGTTGAGTGCCCCATTCTTGATTCCAGCTCATGCTGGAATTCATGCCCCACTCTTGAATTCCAGGTCATGACCCCAGGGTCGTGGGATCAAGCCCCTCATCAGGCTCCTCAATCAGTGTGGAGTTTGCTTAGGATTTAATACAGGAATCTTCTCTACGACCTCCCAAAACAAGCAGATTGCGACAGCCTCAGTTGACAAATATACGGTGCATGGGAGCTTGCTACACCCCAAGGTAGACTGTTGTATCTTTGAACATGGCTAAAAGCAGTTAACTTACATTTAGACTATACTTAAGCAGAGCAGGTGAGAGGGAGAGCATGATTTTGTGTAAGAAGTACAGTCCAAGGAACTAGAAACCTGGGATTTAGTGTGATATCCCTCTTCCCAGGTCCTTACCCTGTTAGGTACTTGTTTGCCTAGCAAGTCTATAGATTAGCCTATATTAACCTACCCAGCCTATAGATTTTTATGTCATTCATTCATTCATTCATTCATTCAATAAATAATTACTGAGTCCACATTATATATCTTAAAACCTTAATACCTGAGTGCTTTAAGGCAAAGAGGTAAACTGGATGATGCTGAGATCCCTGTCCATTCTAAAACCTAATGGTTCCGGATGAAAAACTAACGAATTAGCTAATTGGTCTATTCCATGTATCTAACCAATTGAAAAAGAAGAAGAAATTTACTTTTTTCTTAGTGGAGGGGTTATATTTGAATTATATGTAACTCTCTTGTTTCTTTTCCCTTTGAAAATAAAGACGAGCTTACACATTTAAAATTTCCTCTATAAATGTCATTTTTGAGAAAGATCATTTTCTAAGATACGGCCTCTTTTCTAAAAGATTATCTTTGAGCTGCCACTCCCAATCAGAAGCCAGCCTCTTCCTTATTAGATCATAGCTCCTCCTTGTGGTTGACAGATGTAAGACCCTTAAATTCCAACCACAGAAACAGTTTTTTAAAAATTGAATATGATCATACTAGGATTAACTATGAGGTGAAAAACACCGGTATGATTTTGTTTTTATTCCATTTCCCTAGATGCTCACTCATTCATCTTTTTAACCAATCCAGCTCAATGAGTGTTACTTGAGAGACAATCCAGAGTATGATTTTCAGTCTCAGGATCTTTCTTCAATCTGTGGTGGTTTAAAGTAACATACATCTTTTAGCTGCTCAAATCTAGTTCTAAACAATAAATTCACTGCTTTTTCTTTTATCTATGCTAAATCCACACTATAGCATGGTAAATTATAGACTGCTTCATTGGGTAACAGGTCCTATCCTACTCCACATAATTCTTATCAATGGCTTAAATAATATGTAGAAGGACTTTGTATCAAATTTGTGAATAACACAAAGATGGAAGGGGAGTTAAAACACCAGGTGACCAATTAATCCAAAAATAGTTTGACAAGCTGAAAAATGAGATGAAACTAACAAGAGAGACTTTTAAATGAAAACACAACCTCAAAAGCTTAAACATGAAATATAATTGGAACAAAATATAAATTGAAATGAATGAAAATGAAAAAATAAATTTTTTTCAGAAAATGAATTGCAATGGGATGAGAAAATCATAGATTAGCAGCAGCATATGGAAAAATTAATCAAAAGTGTGAGTTGTTTATTCAAAAGGTAATATTAATTTGGACAACATTAAAATAAATAGAAACAGCCTAAATGTCTGTCAGGAGAGAAAGGATAAATATTGGTATAGTTACTACAATAGAATCTGATGTAACGATGAAAATAAATGGACAAAATCTTCATATAGCAACATAGTTGAATCTTACAAACATAACAGTAAGTTGGGATAGAATATACATATTATATACATACACATATATGTATATATGTGTGTATGTATATATGTGTGTATGTGTATATACATACACATATATGTGTATGTATATAATATATATGTGTATATATATCTAAAGGTTCAAAAACTTTTAATGCAAAATGATGTCATATATTGCTTAGGAATACATAAGTTTATAATTTAAAAAGAGAGAAATCCACGGTTACTTTGGGTGAGTGCATTTGAGGGAGTTTCAACTATAACTAGTTAATAAACCATATGCTTAATCTGGTGGTGGGTCTATGGATACCCATTGCATTATTCTTTATATCTCTTTGTATGTCTTAAGTCTCATGTTGATATTTCTTATATCTTAGATTTCATTTAGAGAAAGAAGGTAATTAAAAATCCTCTGTATTACACTAATTAAACCATATATTGACTTTTATGTTATTTTCAGGGATACTAAGTGTTTAAAAAGAAAAATTAAGTACAGTGAGAGGGAAAGGCGCTATGAAGGTATTCAAATCCATGTCATAGTAGAAATAGTTTTTAAAAACTTATTTTTCAAATTTTTCAACTATAGTTGATACATAATGTCACATTAGTTTCAAGCATTCAACATAGTGATAAAACAAGTTTATACATTATGCTACGTTCACAAGTGTAGCTATGGTTTGTCCCCATACATCACTGTGACAATATCATTGACTATATTCCTTACACTGTGCCTTTTATTCCCAACACTTATTCATTCCATAACTGGAAGTCTGTATCTCCCATTCCCTTTCACCCATTTTGTCCAACCCCTCAGGTCTCTTCTCTCTGGCAGCTATCAGTTTGTTCCCTGTATTTATAGGTCTGATTCTGCTTTTTGTTTGTTTATTCATTTGTGCTTTGGTTTTTCTGAGTTTTTTAGATTCCACTTATGAGTTAAATCATTTGGCTTTTGTCTTTCTCAGTTTGGCTTATTTCATTTTGCATAACACCCTCTAGATCTATCCATGCTGTCTCAGATGGCACAATTTCATCCTTTTTTATGGTTGCATAATATTCGTGTGTGTGTGTGTGTGTGTGTGTGTGTGTGTGTGTAGACATACACCACATCTTCCTTATCCATTCATCTGTTGACAGACACTTAGGTAGCCTCCACATCTTAGCTATTGTAAATAACGCAGCAATAAACAAGTGTTCATATTTCTTTTTGAATTAGTGTTTTCATTGTCTTTGGGTAAATACCTAATAGTGGAATTATTGGATCACATGGTATTTCTATTTTTAATTTTTTGAGGAAACTCCATAATGTTTTCCACAGTGACTGTACCAATTTACATTCCCACCAACAGGGCAAGAGGGCTCCTTTTTCTCCATATCCTCATCAACATTTGTTTTTCTTGTGGGGTTTTTGTGTGTGTGTGTTTTATTTTACCCCTTCTGGCAGGTGTAAGATGATACCTCATTGTGGTTTTTATTTGCATTTCCCTGACAATTAGCGATGGTGAGCATCTTTTCATGCGTCTGTTGGCCATCTATATGCCTTCTTTGGAAAAATGTCTATTTAGGTCCTCTACATTTTTTTTTACTCAGATTGATTTTTGCTGTTGAATTGTATAGTTCTCTTATATATTTTGGATACAGACACTTTATCAGATATATCATTTGCAAATATCTTTTTCCATTCAGTAGATTGCCTTTTTGTTTTGTTGGTGGTTTTCTTTGCTGCGCAAAAGCCTTTTTATTTTAACAGAGTCCCAATAATTTTTATTTGTTTGTTTGTTTCCCCTGCCTTAGGAGACATATCTAGAAAAATGTTTTACAACCAATGTCAAAGAAATTACTGCCTGTGTTCTCTTCCAGGATTTTTAAGGTTTCAGATCTCACATTTAGTGTTTAATCTATTTTTACTCTATTTTTGTGTATGGTATTAGAAAGTGGTCCAGCTTCACTCTTTTTCCCAGCATATTCTTGCCTCCTTTAATTGACCATATAATCATGGGTTTATTTCTGGGGTCTCTGTTCTGTTCCGTTGATCTAAATTGCTATTTTTGTGCCAGTACTGCACTGGCACAAAATTTTTTTATTTTTTGGTTTTTTATTTATTTATTACTACAGCTTTATAGTGTATCTTGAAATCTGGAATTGTAATACCTCCAGCTCTATTTTTCTTTCTCAAGATTTCTTTGGCTCCTTAAGGTCTTTTGTGGTTACACACAAATTTTAGCAGTATTTGTTCTAGTTTTGTGAAAAATTCTGTTGATAAAGATTGCATTGGGTAATATGGATGTTTTAACAGTATGAATTCTTCCAATCCATGAACATGGACTATCTTTCCATTTATTTGTGTCATCTGCAATTTCCTTTATCAGTGTTTTATGGTTTTCAGTGGACAGGTCTTTCATCTCTTTTGTTAAGTTTATTCTCAGGTATTTTATTACATTTGGTACCACTGTAAATGGAGTTGCTTTTTTAATTTCTCTTCTACTACTTTGCTATTAGTGTATAGAAATGCTACTGATTTCTTGGTACTAATTTGGTATCTTGAAAATTTACTGAATTCATTTATTACTTCTGGTAGTTTTTTGGTGGAGTCTTTAGGGTTTTCTATGTATAGTATCATGTCATCTGCAAATAGTAACAAAGATTGTTGTATTTTTTTAAACATAAAAGGGCCTAGCTCAAATATTAAGGTAGGCTCTAGACATATTATTCTATAAATTTTTTTAACATTTATTCATTTTTGAGAGGGAGATGGAGCATGGGTGAGGGAGGGGCAGAGAGAGAGGGAGAGACATAGAATCCGAAGTAGGTTCCAGCTCTGAGCTGTCATCACAGAGCCCAATGCAGGGCTTGAACTCATGGACTGAGTGATTATGACCCAAGCTGAAGGTGGACATTTAACCAATTGAGCCACCCAGATGCCCAGGCTCTAGACATATTTTAACAACTCCTCCTGATTCTATTGCACAGCCAGAGTTGAGAACACTGAGCTAGACGTTGGAGGCTCTACCTTTTATAAGATACTTCACATTTCTTATGATTTTTTTGCAATCTAACACATCTCAAAACAGAGTACCATCTACATACATTTTATCTTTTATTTCTGATACTTAAAAAGGCTTTGAAAAATAGTATGTCCTTTATTATGTTAAATTCAAAAATTAATGAGGATCTGACATAAATCTCAAAACTAATAAATAGACAATAAGTTCCATGCAGGTCTAGATGTCTGTCTCAGTCATTGCTGTGACACTATCACTTGTTCATTCACCTGAATTTCATGAAAATTATAGAAATCAATTACTATAAATTATAATTTTGAGAAATACATCGGACTCAAATTGGTAAAATTCTAAACTTTCTCTCCACCATCTCTACATGGAGGTAAACTCAATATTTAGAGGTGGGAAGGAACCCTCTACTGATTAGCTAAACCTCTTCCCTGAATCTATAAAAGCTTCAGGGAAATAATACAAAAGTGCTTGAAGGAAGACCCAACTAACCAATGAGAGATTTTTTTATTCAGCTTTTAACTTTAATTCCAGTATACTTAATGTGCAGTGTTATATTAGTTTCAGGTGTACAATATAGCGATTCAACAATTGTATACATTATCCAGTGTTCATCATTATAAAGCCACTCCTAATCCCCATCACCTATTATATCCATCCCTCCATCAACCTCCTGTATGGTGACCATCATTTTGTTCTCTATAGTTAAGAGTCTGTTTCATGGTTTGTCTCTCTCTCTCTTTTATTTTTCCTTCATTCATTTGAGTTATTTCTTAAATTCCAAATATGAGTGAAATTATACAGTATTTGTCTTTGTCTGACTGCCTTTGTTGCTTAGCATCATATTCTCTAGCTCTATCCATGTTGTTGCAAATGAGAAGATTTCATCCTTTTTATAGCTGAGTAATATTCCATTGTATATATGTATATATATATGTATGTGTGTGTATATATATATATATGTATATATATATATACACCACATCTTCTTTATCCAGCAAGAAACTTTTTATACATTACTGGAAAAGAATTAGTATGGTTCTGAGATTAGAATGGGTTTTATTCACTCCTCATTCATTCCTTTATTTCATAAATATGTATTGAATAAGCTCTGAGTGTCCACCCATGAGCCAGGCACTGGGGATGCAGTAGTAAAAAGACATTGCTTTCCCCTCATGGGGCTTACATTCTGGTAGAGGATATGGATAATAACCAAATAATAACAAAGCATGGTAGGTACTATTAAGGCTTTGTGTAGCAGTTCTACCTTACCCATTCTGTGATCTTGAGCAAGTTATTAACCTCTCTAAATTACATTTATAAAACAGAGAAAAGGTGTACCTTGCTCACAAATTGTTTTGAGAATTAATTATGAGTTAACTGTCTAGAACACAGCAACACTTAACAGAGATTAACTAGTAATATTAATATGAATATCCCAGTGATTTCACACAATTCCAGGTTTTTATATTTTTTATGTTAAAAACTGCTACAACTACTGAGGGTTGATGGGGGGTGGGAGGGAGGGGAGAGTGAGTCACAGGCATTGAGGATGGCACCTGTTGGGATGAGCACTGGGTGTTGTATGGAAACCAATTTGACAATAAATTTCATATTTTAAAAAAACTGCTACAACTAAACTTCCTTTCGGCTCATTCTCTCCTCAACATAAGTCCTTTTTTAATGTAAGTAAAGACTTCCTCTCTCAATTATCTTTTGTCTATATTGTGGGAATTAAGCGCCTTTCATTCCATTTTTGAAAATCTTTTCTTCTACTCCAACAGCTTTCGTGTCTATCTTTGCCAAGTACTTTCCATTTCTCTTTTCTTTTGCTTGTATCCAAAAAAAGAAAAAAAATCAATGTCCAGGTCTAATGAATGTCCAAACCCAGTTGTCTGTGGAAATTTGAAGACCAAGAGGGTTTGAAAACTGTAGGTCAGTATGTCCTCATCTAGTCTGGAACAATAATGTAAATGTGATACTCTCTAAGAATGAGCTCATAGAAGAGTGGGGCAATGTGTTCATTTATAGAAAGGAAATTGCACTCAGGATACCTGCTTTCTAGATCAGTGAATAGATGGCTATCAAGCTAAAGTAAACCTCTTAAAAGTTAATTTTTATGTGTAAGTCAAGCTGTGCAGAATGACCCTGAGATGGAATTAGGTTTATGGGATGGGAACCAAGAAGTGCATTTACAGCTGCTCCGACACAGAAGAAAAACTGCTTCTAGGATCATAACAGGTGAAAAGAATTTCAATCATCCCCGCCAGGAGTCAGCAGGGTGCAACAGGAAAACACCTGAACTCTGAACATGGCACCAGGATTTACTAGCTGTGAGGCCTTGGGCAAGTTGGCAAACCATGTTTGTTCATCACCAGTAAGATGGAAAAGATAGTAATATCTACCTTCTGAACTACTGTGAGAATTAGAGAAGGTAAGGATTATGTATAGCATCCTGGATTTAAACATTTATGAGAGCCAGACATGGGTTTTATCATTGACGGAAAGAGAAAGAAGTGTGACTGATTTGGCAGAAACCAGCACAGATAGCTACAGGGGTAAAAAATGCAGAGCCTTACTGAAAGATGATTTAAAAAATGAAAGAGAGAGATAGAGAGGGTTTATAACATGGAGATGACATGAATGAAAAGCCCTTACAAATAAGACATGATATAGTTCCTGACAAAAGGAAAATAAAAAGGAATTAAAAGATATTTTAATGAAAGCGGATGCCCCAATGTAAATATTTTAAATATAGATATTAGCTCAACAAATGTTCTTTCCTTTCCTCATCTCTAGCAAGGTACCTGGAGCAGCAAGAATTTGAAATTTTAAAACCCAAAGAAGTTATGTCCTTAAAAAAATATTTACTTGGTATATGTAAAGTTTTTCAAAAACATTCCAACAAATGAGTGAAGCACAGATTTGGAACTGGAGGATATGGATTCAAGTTCAGACTCTGCTATTCACTAGTTATGTAACCTAAGAGAAGATACACTCCGTCTGAGAATTGGATATGTAATAGTATACTAATATCTATCTTCTACTCCATAAGGCAGTTGTAAGATATGAAATAAAAGTATAGAACGTATGTTAGAAGTGTTTTGTAAACTATAATGTGCTATGTCAACAGATACTGGGTACCTGATTGGCTTATATAAATATAAATTGATAGGGGCGCCTGGGTGTTTCAGTCAGTTGAGCGTCTGACTTCGGCTCAAGTCATGATCTCGCAATTGACAAGTTCGAGCCTGGCATCGGGCTCTGTGCTGACAGCTCAGAGCCTGCTTCTGATTCTGCTTCTGATTCTGTGTCTCCCTCTCTCTCTACCTCTCCCCCGCTCATGCTCTATCTTTCTCTGTCTCAAAAATAAAGATAAACATTTAAAAAAATAAATATAAATTTATATTTAATAGGAGACTTCTGCTGTGATTGTTGGTGACAAGTTTCAATTAGTAAGAGTGACTTCTTAAGCTCACACAAAGAAATGATTCCAAGACCTTAAAACTAATGAGTAAATTACTCCACTCTAGGACTTATTCTGAACTAACAGTTGTTTTCATAAATCATAAGAATGGGGGGCTTTTCAGTGGAAGAAACAACAAAGGAAAAAGATCAAGATATTTCACTATATAAGCACTTGAAATTTCTACATATGAAATATAAAATTAAAAGGAAGAAATATTTACAACAAATATGACAAAGGGCTAATATCCTTAATAAATAAAGCACTAATAAAAATAAATGATCAAACAAGAAGACCTCAAAGAACAATAGGACAAGGACCTTTTACAAATAAGTAAATAAATTCATTTTTTTAATGTTTATTCATTTCTGAGAGAGAAAGAGAGAGGAGGGAAGGGGCAGGGAGAGAGAGAGAGACACAGAATCCAAAGCAGGCTTCAGGCTCTGAGCCAGAGCACAGAGCCTGACGTGGGGCTCGAACCCACAAACCGTGGGATCGTGAACTGAGCTGAAGTCGAATTCTTAACCAACCAAGCCACCAGGTGCCCCAAATTCATTTTTTTAAATCAACCTATTTAATCATCAAAGAAATGAAAATTAAAGCCATAATGCGGTACCACGTTTGAACATAACAAAGATTCAAATTATAAATAATGGTGTGTTGGTATAGGTGAAATGGGAACTTTCATGGGTACCTTGGAAACATAAATTAGTAGAATCTTTTTGGGGAAACAGTGAATAACACATATCAAGAAGTTTAAAAATAGTCAAAGCCTTGGTCCAAAAAGTTCTATTTCTTAATGCAGAGCTAGGTCGTAAAGACTCCCAGAATTTCTTGGTAATTAAAGTATGTGGTAACAAACAATAATTGTTGTAGCCAGCACTCATTTAGTGCTAATTGTTTTAAGTGACTTACTTGTATTTTCCTGTTTATACAGAGGTC
Organism: Prionailurus bengalensis; assembly: GCF_016509475.1. Lineage (NCBI taxonomy): Eukaryota > Metazoa > Chordata > Mammalia > Carnivora > Felidae > Prionailurus > Prionailurus bengalensis. The sequence continues at coordinate 20,870,462 of NC_057353.1, read as the reverse complement.
CTATTATCTTTTTTTTATGTTTATTTATTTATTTTGAGAGAGATTGCACACACAAGCAGGGGAGGTGCAGAGAGTGAGGGGGAAAGAGAGAGAGAATCCTAAGAAGGCTCCCCACTGCCAGTGTGGAGCCCGTGTAGGGCTCAAATTCAGGAACCATAGATCATGATCTGAGCCAAAACAGAGACGTTTAACCAACTGAACCACCCAGGCACCCCCAGAAGCCCTATTATCTTCTTTATCTCAAATGGGTCGAGGCAGAGAAAGATTAAGTAATTTCAAAGGCTACACATTTGGTAAGAGAGGAACTAGGATTTAGTTCACACTTGGGCAATAAATTTCACTCTTTTTTTTAAATGATAAACCACAATGCAATCTTTTGTGACAATAAATGCCAAAGAAATACCATATGTGCCATCTATTTTGTTGGCAAAAACTTTTGTGACTTTCAACAGGAGAATTTCCCTTTCATGGAGAAAACAGTGAATTTCTTTCACAATGAAAGCAGTTCTCTAAATAAATGGTAATCAGGGAAAATTGTTGGGGAAGTAACAGGTAGAGATGGAAGTCAATAATGTATGTAAAATTCTTAGAATGGGAACTTGACTTTATTCTGAGGACTCTTAATTACCCAATAGATGACACAACTAGAAATAATTAAATTTTCATGGTCATTATATACTGTATTCTCCTAAGCACCATTTCCTGTCCCCACCCCCAACCAATCCTTTTTACACTTTAAATCGAATGGTTAGGTATTCGACCCACAGCCCCAACCTAAACCTTGGAAGTCCCTGTCCTACTCCCCATATGGTACCCCAGCCACTGGTCTTCTCCTTATATATTCATAAGCTGCAGAAGGGAGACCAATCATATGAAATCAGTGTGAACTAAGGGATTTATGGATTGATTAATCATACATCTAAAATCCAAAGTTTACTTGGAATTTAATTTTTTATTCATTGAAAACTCTTCATTAACCTTTATCTTCTTTGAAAATGGAAGCCTTACCTATAAATCAGTGTACTGTTTGAAATCCTTAAAGGAGTACCCAACTTTGGTCAATTCTTTCAAAAAGTGCCATGAAAATACCGGAAAATGCCAAGCAGCAAAGTTGAAATAAAAACCTAACTCTACTCACCCAATTGTTCCTATGTTACATATTAGAAAGTGTCTTACATGATGTTCAGCACTCACATTTTATGACATTGTTAATAATGAAAATCTTGTGCAAAAAGCATTATAAAACTATAAAGTGATTTATTTATAAATAAGGTGCTCACTGGATTTATAAAGAAATATTAAAATGGGATCACAAAATTTGATATTTTAACAAATATCTGTGATAAAAATGGGAAAATCCCATTTAAATTCTAGGTTAACTATGAATTAAGCAATTTTTTTTATTTTTCTTGCTTAAAACCTTTCCTTTCTTGGTATATTTTCATATATATTAGCAATATGAAAATGACTTCCTTTTTAAAAAAAATACATTAATAAGCAGTGCTGACATTTCTCTGGACTTTACTTAAACTGCCAGAGATTTTTGGCATTTTGCCAAAAGTCTAATTGCAGTGTATGTGGATGCCAAGAAATGAGCTTTTTTGCTTCAAAAGAAGTATGTATCTGTGATCACTAAAGTGACATATAAAAATACACTACAGCCTAGATAGAGGGCCTGAGGAATATTTCCAATGTCTCACAATATAGCTAACAGATTTTTTCAACATCACAAGCTTACCATACTCCCCTCTACTCTCCTAATTAAATAAGCCACATATGTAAAATGCCTGCACACGATAGCCTCTCAGACATTAGTGCTCTTCTCTCTACATATATATGGAGGCAGAGAGAAGGACAGGGTGGAAACTGAAAGAGCACTGGATAATCTTGAGTCTCAATATTTGGTAAACACATTCACATCCAGACTTGACTGACATTTGTTTGTGTCATGCTGTTTTTCTTTCCTGCCTATCAGTTTTCCAAGAACTAAATTTTATAACTATTTATTAAAATAAACAACACAAATAATATATACGCACATACACTTATATATTTTGGCATAATACATATATATGTGTATGTCTGTACATAGGGATAGATTTTAATCATGGAATAAATATTCCATCAAAGAGACTTTTATGTTCCACAGAGGCAGTTCTCAAATGACTTTCATGGTATCATGTTAAAAACCAGAACACGGTCCATTTTTACAGTAGATTTACTGAATCACAGTTACTAATCAGATTAGCACCGCTTTTATGTCTAACAAATTTTAAAAGTTTGGGGATCATTAGAGAAGCTACGTATTATGAGCCTGTAGCCTGCATTGTGCTTTACTTGTTAACCTTTAAAAAAATGGTCTTCAAAAAGTCGCTTCAAGGAATTATTTTTCTTTTTTAAACTATACTTAGAATAGGATACAAATGCATCACCAAAAAATTATTCATTTTTAATGTTATAACATAAGCATTTTTATTTTAAAAGTTGTTAATCCTTTATTTATATTAATATATTAAACAGCTAATCTCCATTTCTATATACACACTATTTGAGACTAGGACAGCAATGTTACCTGCCGAGTTTCTCAAATTAGCTGTAACAGAAAAAAGATCTTCCAAATATGGACAATGGAAAGCCTGCAAAATCAACCAGACTGGCTTATTATAACTCTTAAAGGAAGTAACATAAATCAATATAAAAGATTTTAAGGCAAGTTTCCATGCCTCTAAATTTCTCATAATTTAAATATAAGAAATATTTAAGTCATTTTGTTTGACTTAAATTAGGCTAAACTGATGTCTTTTATCCAAAAAAAGGCAAAATTTATGTTATCTACTTATGTCATTAAAAGTTGGGGGATCATTAGAGAAGCTACATATTATGAGCATTCACTTGATTGACATTCACTTGACAATGAAAAAATATAGTAGACAAACCAAAAGAAGTCAGTGTTTGATTTGCCAATAATAGAACAAAAGCAAATAGACCTTTTACAAAGGTCTTCCAACATATCATAAAACTAATTAGTTCAAATTTCATTTCCTAATTTCTACAGTCCACACTTTAAAGGATATAGCAAGATCTAGTCAAAATTTGGGAAACCAGAGCAGAAATTTAACATTTGAGAGTTTATTGTACAAACGCCTTGACCCAACACAGTTAATACAGTTTTTCCTTAGAAGACAAAGACCCAAAATAAGCTGTAATTACAGCCTCACTTTTATCAACATACATTTATCTACTACGCTGAGGTTTCTGATTCTAATTTTTCCTAATGAATTATTCTAACTACATACCCTACTTGAAAATCTAACTACATACCTTAATTTAAAATCAGTTGCAAAATAAATTATAAATATATAATACATAAATATATAATTTATAAATATATATGTATATGTGATATCATCAAAAGAATAAACTGGACCTTTCTAAAGGAAGTATAATTTGTTTTTAAATCGCTTTGCAACAAATTCCTTTTTCCAGCATAATCTTTGCAGGACTGGAGGAAAGAGGAAGGAAGTTGGATAGTTAATAGAGCGTGTCCATAGATCCCACAAATGAATGATCAATTTTCAAAGGATTCTTAAGTTTCCAGGTGTCTGGTATATTTCCCCATGGCTTATCTATTAAAATTCTAGATGACAGCAATGACATTCACAGACATGGCTGTGCAATTTGTTTGGGAAACATAGAAGTGACTGAATCCTCATCAAAAAAGCTCTTCAGGGTGGTCCCATGAAAGAACTAAAGGAACTCTGAAGAGACGACTAATAGCCAGTCTTCAAGGAAATGTCCTTTTTCCTAGAATATGAAGATAATAAGATGAGATATCTTGCCTGGATTCTATGAAAGAACTTTATGAGTTTAAAATATTCTCTTAAATCTAGAAAAACTTTGAGGGAAGGCATAAAAGGAGAAAATAAATTTCCTAGGCAATGGGATTTAGAAAAGAATTCAGGATAACAAATTTTCAAAATATCTGAGCAAGATGTTCAATGAAGTAGGATGAGCAAATCAACCAAGTCCAACTGAGAACCCCAGCAGCAAGAAGAAAGTGTGAGATATGATCAGTATGGGAGCAGAGCAAGGTGGGAGGGGGAGGAAGGAACAGCTACAAGCTACAATTTATCATTCACCAAATAACTCAAACAGAGCAAAGAGTACTTCTAGAAAATCTTCAGTCAAAAATCAGGCTAACAAGTCCACACAAAGAAGAAACCAGAAAATCATGATGAATATGGAACTCCATTCAGCTCAAAATAAAATACTCTTGCCACTGAAACTATCCTGGATGTTTTAACCTTATTTTGAGGGTTGAGAAACCACAGAAATTTGCAGGACCTCTGTTATCTTATGATTATTAACATTTCTATTAGTACTAGAGAGTATTTGATCCCCTAAAGAGCTATTGTACTTGAGAGTTACTTCTCTTAAGAAGTGCTTCCATTTAAATTGAGCCCACCAAAATCTAAGACCATATACCACAACTCAAGAAGACCATAAAATAGTTTTCATCATATAATCATAGCTATTCACTAGATTTTTTTTTTTTTGCCCTTCCTAACATTCTAGGGTATAAATGTCTGCCCATGAATCCTATACAGAATTTGAAAGAGAGAATATATATAATTACTTAGTCTTCAATTTCCTTTAGGTCTTCAGTATGTAGTTGGCAAGAGGATACGATCCTCCTAACAGAAGATTTTCAAATCAACACAGTCCTCATTTTGGTCTTTTACATAAACCTATTTTGGGGATCTATCTGAACTAAAGCAGTAAAAAGCATTTTGCTTAAAGTGGTTGTTACGGGCTGAATTGGATTACTCCAAAATTTATATATTGAAGTCCTAACCCCCATTACTTCAGACTGTATTTGGAGATAGGGCCTTTAAAGAAGTAGCTAAGGTAAAATGTGGTCATATGAGTAGGTGCTAATCCAATATGACCAGTGTCTTTATCAGAAAGAGAGATCAGGACAAAGACAACACACACAGAGTCCGAAGGAGGATCATGTGAGGACATAGACAGAAGGCATCACCTGCAAAGCAAGAAGACAGGCCTCAAAAGGAATCAAATATGCTGACACCTTGATGGTGGACTTCTAGCTTCCAGAAATACAAAACAACAAATTCTGTTGTTTGAACCACCCAGTCTGTGGCATTTTGTTAAGGCAGTCCTAATAAAGTACTACAGTGCTAATGAAAAAAACTTCAAAATATGATTATTAGACTAGGAAATAGAGAGCTAAGTTAGAAGGATGAGTCCTAAATTAAGAACAGAGCTATAAAACCTAATGAAGAGAAAAGCAAGCATAGGCTCCAGTTCCTCTAAGTTCTAGACTGAAGACAATAATCTTGTGTTAGTATTATACTAAACAATGTATAAGTGTTGTGTACTTACTTCATGTCAGACACCACACTAACATTGAAAACAGGTAAAATAGAGTATAGAATCAACCAAATGTTCATATATTCCTTTTCTAAAAGACACAATGTCTGAAAATGGTCAGTGGTGTTTTCATAACCAAAAATGGTCTGTTTTGTATCTCCTTAGGTACTATCTCAGAATCATAGTGTATACCAGCTCATTTTTTTCCAGTATTCTCTGCACAGCATTGTATTTAAGCTAATCCACCTCTAAAGATATTGTGATCTAATTTTTTTCATTAAAAAATTCTCAAAAGACTACAAATTATTTTGATAATACATTCCAGTGATTCACAATTCCATGGCGAGAAATTTTTGCTATACAAACCAGATTTCAAGTTCTTTGAGAATGGAAGTAAAACAGTGAAATGGACAAAGTTTATCTTCAGCATTCTTAGTGCCCTTCCTTCAGCATCCCCCTTAACTCCTTTATATAATCCCTGTCCACTTCATGAAGGACTCAAGGGCTCTTGTTCCCCTTTTCCTCCCCAATCCCCATCCCCATCCCATCCCCATCTAAAACTTCTCTCAGGGGATAATCTCATAAACCCACCTACCTAATTGAGATATGAAAATATTGAAAAAATACTAAATAAAAACAGTTTTCCCCAAGTACAAGAATCTTTTTCCAATGACAATTTTCTCTAACTAGAAATTCTAGTCTCCCACACGCTTTTTAGCTACCATGCGCATTTGAGTTCCAGAGTCCCTAAGTTATACGTCATTCCTATGAGAGTGAAGTAAAAAAAGAAGGAACTAGTGATTAGGATTGGAAAAGATAGAATGGAAGGGCCAGCAGCAATAAGAGTTGTCTCATTGGCCCCTTCCAGAGATAAAGGAAGCTAAGGAAAAGTAATTGTACTTGGAATTATACTTCTACTCCTGTAAGGAGGGAAGTTGAGTTATTTTGCTGGTGGTATGTTTTTATGAACATTGCAGTGATCAGAGCCAAGGATATAGAATCTTGAGTTGAGGACGTCATTTAGGAAATATCTATTTATTTCTGTCAAATATGTAAAATAAGGCTACCCAAAGTTTGGTAAATGTAAATCCATAAACTATGCTGCATTTCTGGGACCACAGTGGAAACTGGAGATTGGAGTCAATATTCTGGACTATTAAAGTTCAAACAGCATTCAAACAGAGCATCAGACACAAAATAAATAGCCCTTTAGTATTTGTGCTATCTCCCATAAGGCCAACTGGACATATTTTTACATCTCACTGAAACTCAAGTATATAGAGATCCTGAAAATGTTCTAAGAAGCAAGCAGATGATTGATGGAAATCAGTTGTAAAGTGTCCATTATTATTAATCTCAAGTGGTTAAATGATACTGACTCCTCTCTATTTCATGTATTATGCTTGTTGTTTTATTTTCTTGACTTTAAGATTATTTATAAGAACTTTTATAGGATCCTAAAATCTTCAATCTTTCTAACTGTCTTATATTCTTTAACTATGAATTGTCCTACCAAAGAATCAGGAACTTGGCCCTCTCAGTGTGTGTGTGTGTGTGTGTGTGTGTGTGTGTGTGTGTGCGCGCGCGCGTGTGTGCTGGGGATGGGGTGAGGAATCTGCTCTTTTGCATTTTCAGAGTACATAAAGTCTTAAATCTGGAGTGTGGAGCAGGGACGGAAGGAAACAAGTCTAGTTGTTGCTAAAGCTAACCTTGCTGCTCTGAACCAAGTTTCACTGAGTAGTGACAGTGTCCATTTCACTATCCTGGGTAGTTATTAAGTTAAAGTGATTATCTAACTTATATTCCTGCTGCCATAATTGGAACCAATTCCCTTTTTCTTTTCTTAATGTAAATTATCATATTATTTATCATTATATTTATCATTATTAAATTATTACAAAAATATCATCAATAAATTATATTTCTAAGTTTTATGGAAAAAGTAAGTAATATAATAATTTGGGGGAATTAGATTCAAATATTTAAAAAAGAGTCCTTTATCTTCTACTTGTATTACTGATGGCCACAAATATTTCTGTTCTTCCCAAACTATCTGAAATAATTTTGATAAGATCTTTTTCTATGACAATTATGATAAATGGACAAGATCTATAATTAAACCACTAAAACTGTACTGATGAAATTTAGATGAAGAAAATAAGATTGTTTTTCACCAAAAATTGTTGCTTGGGGAAAATATTAAAAATATTATGCAATACAACAAGCTAAACTGATTTTTAATTAGGTTGATAAATATGTCAAGGGTATTTCTGTTTTCCTTTAAGTGAAGTGATGGGTTAAGCCTGTTAAAGTAATGCATCTATAATCCCCTTTAATAACTACATGCTAATGATGCTCTTCCAAGTATATGCTTTGTATCTGAAGTCTGTACTTCCATAGGGGCTTTGCTAGAAGAGACATGACAAGGAAAAGGATTTTATACAAGCCTTCTTTTTGAAAGCTGGCAGGTCACTTAAAAGACTCTAGGGTTTCCTCCAAATTGCATCATAGAGTCTGACACCTGTTCTGTCTGAAAAAAAAAAAAAAAGTATGACCCTAGAGGAATAACTAACTAATGGTTGAAGAATGTTAACATTTTCTTTAAAGAAAAAGAGAGGGGGAAAAGCTTTGGCAAGGACATAGTACTTTACATTTGCAAATAGCTTTACAGCATACAAAAATCAAATAAAATAATGGATGTGAGGACACTGAGTTAGGTAGAACAGCTGTTATTTCTATTTTACATAAGGAAATTCAGGCTCAGAGATGTTAAGTGACTTTTCTAACGTCCTCAAACTGTTAAGTAACAGAATCATAATTTGAACCCTTCTTTAAATTCCATGAGCAACACTCTTTTCTCCACCACTCAGACAACTGAATACTAGAATACCAGTGGACAGCTTCCTGGAAATACCATCCAGGTTCAGAATGGCAACTCTCTATATGTTATTAACATACTAAAGATTTCTAAGAGGTATGATTCTTTTTCTCAATTTTCCTAAGATATCATTAAACCTTTTATTTTAAGGAAGCAGCAGAGAAACAGGAATGTTATCTCAACTTTTGATCTGAAGGTGGAAAACTCTAAGACATCTACAGTCATCTTATCAATAAGTCAGACAGAGAGAAGTTGGAGGTGTAATAAACAAAGCAGAAAATCAGTTCCATGCAGTGCTAAACAAATAGCTCAAGGGGTGGAAGAACAGATCCAGGAGGCTGCTGTTCATTGGGCAGCCAGCTCTCTTTCTTCTCAGCTTCCTGGTGTAAGTCTTTGCCTGTAAGCAGTGTTATGAAATAGTGTGATTTTAATCAGCTTTGACTGTACCTTGCTCTAAAGGTTTACTCAGTGCAGTCCTTAGAGGCACATTACCATTCGGCCCCATTCCAGGGAAGAAGTCTGTTCTTCATCAGCTTTAGAAAGACAGCAGTGCTTTTGTCTCACCATTCCAGAGCTACAAGAAGGACCTAAGACATAGATGGCCAGCCATAGACTCGGCCTTGCCAAACTGCAACCCCACTGTAAATAGGCCAGTGTGTAACCCAATTTGGTAGCAATGACTTAGGAGAGGTATGTCAAAATGGCACTGTCTCTAAGACCATTCAATCCCTAGTTACATTTCCCAATAGCAAGCTAGTACAAACCAAAGTCCCAGACTATCAAATGTATTCTGCATAACACAGCATGAATGCTACCTAATGCTACCAATATGTTTGGCTCTTTGCCCTCAGATTTCATAGATTTCTTCAGAATCTCTGAGAACCTTCAGATATATTAATTCATTCATTTAACAAAGTACTAGACACTGGTTATATGCTGATAAACAGTCACAGTTTAAGAGTTGGTTACATTACAATAAATAAAAATGATAAATCATTACACTCATAATGGTTTTAATCCAGGTGAGAGATCATTAATAAATGATTAAATTAATAGATAAACAGAATGTAATTATAAGGTAAGAAAGATGCCACAAAAGAAAAATAAACAAAGCACCGTAATAGGAAATAACAGTGCCTGGATGGGGAATGATTTTTAGATAGGGTGACCAGAGAAGGATTTTCTGAGGATTAGCTGAATTTTGAAAGGTGAAAAAGAGCTAATCATGTAAAAAAATCACTTTGGAAAGCATTCCAAGTACTGCAGGATCATTGAGCACAACAGTCGAGAAATAATTCTTGAGATGTTTTATGGTGTAACTTAGTTTTTTTTAAGTAGCACAGGGACAGGACCAGTGGGCAGAAAGAGCTGCACTTTTGTTGTATAAGCTGGTGCTTATGAGCTTAGTGCTCAAAGGGGAGGGGACATGCAGGGAACGTTAGATCATAATTTTTTTTTCAAATTTCTACTCGTAAAACTACTTCCAAGATATTTCTCTGATGCTTATCATTCAGTTCAATATTAACTATCAGTGAGATGTACAGGCAGTCAAGAGACCCTTTAAGAATGTGGCAACCAGCAGGTATTTGATCCTTTTTGAAACTATGCAGGCTATAGGGCAGCCTTCTGGGCTAAAGATGAACATGTTTTTTGCTACTATGCCTCATCATTTCCCCCTGACCAATATTCAGTCCTTAAATCTTTAAGGTTGTGAAAGGGTGAAGGGCTCATCCTCTTAAACTTTTTCAAATTGGCAGGCACCATAGAGATGTCCCTACTTATGGACCAAAATTGGTCACTCTGTCCTTACAAGTAACTATTATGGAAGGCCATTGCTGAGAGTGCAGACTGGACATCAGAATGAATTTGTTTCAAGTAGTTAGGACCATCTGTCACCTGGGTGAAGGAGTCAAGAAGTGACTGTGTTTATCTCAACAAAAGGACAGAATAAAGCAAAAGAGACAACATATTAGATTAATATTACAATTTAAAAAAAAGAGGTGTGATAAGAAGACTCTTTAGGGTACAGCAGAGTCCACCGCCTGACCAAAAATTTAACCAATCATTAAGTGACAATGTAGGGCCTAAAGGCACCAATTTGGTTATTTATTTCAGCGAGTAATCCTATTATATTTTTATCATAATCTGGAACGTAGACACAAATTCCAATTTAATAATGGCACATGTTCCCCCTTGTGCTGCTAAGATATCTAATGCTATTCTACTTTGTATAATTGTTATACTCATTTGAGTTACCTTAGTGTTCAATAATGTAATACTATTTTGAGTCATTGAAGGTCTTTTGTTATTTTATTTTTTTAATGTTTATTTATTTTTGAGAGAGAGAGATAGAGAGTGAGTGGGGGAGGGGCAGAGAAAGAGAGGGAGACACAGAATCTGAAGCAGGCTCCAGGCTCTGAGCTGTCAGCACAGAACTCCACACGGTGCTCAAACTCTCAGGCCACGAGATCATGGCCTGAGCCGAAGTCAGATGCTTAATCAACTGAGCCACCCAGGTGCCCTAAGTCATTTAAGGCCTTAATTGTGTATTTATCAAGGGCTTCCATATGCCTTATGACATCTTCTAAACCTACTGATGTAAGAAAAATAGATGTCAGACTGTCATACCAACAGAACAAAGATCTTGTCTGCTGTTGTTTTATATATGGAAGATCAGCTGGACTTGTGATAGGCCTAGCACTACAGCCATGCATCCGGGCATAACCCATAGTACATTTTCTGATCTGGCCTGGTGGAAGCCATGACCACAAATTTTGCCCACATAACCACTGTGTTCCATTAGGTTCTAGCCATCTGATGTCTGGTTGCCTTGTCCAGTCAGTAGTAAACCAATCAGTTGCCTGTAAAACAATGGTGTGGTCACAGGCTTCTGGAGAGAGCTATCTCATTTGATGAGTACTACTGGGCCTTGAAGAAGGGTATGATTTTTCTGTTTCCATCATGAAAGGGCCTTTTGGCTTAGTTGTCCTATTGAGTAACCCACATATATCCACTCCATATTTGATATAATCCTTCCTGGGGGTTTTGATGGGAAGGACTACATAGTCAGGGAATTTGTTGTCATAAGCTTACCTGTGAGTTGGCATATTCAGTTAATATTTTGATAGTTTGAGGATAAAAGCCCAGAGAGTCCCATGTAACATTTACCATAGGGCAGCAAGAAACATTTACCATAGGCCAGCCCCTCCCCAGCTTGTGCTCCTTCCTTCAAAATAAATAATAAACTTTAAAAATATATATCAAAATGTATAAAACCATTAAGAAGACGTGTTTGCCTGATGTCTAGCCTTAACAATATCCTAAATACAAGAACCTATTAGCAAGTGGGAAATAACTTGTCCCAGTAGATGAGGGCATCCCCAAGTGTATTTTCCAAACCAAATATAAGGAACACGGGACCATCCATTATATCCACAAACTCATAGTTAACCCAGTGGAAGAGGGTACACTCTAACTTTTAAGGAACAATTTTGTTATCCCAGCCATATCGAATTGATCAAGGTGACAGCTAAGTTATACAATTGTTGCGGAGTCCATGCCATTATCCAGCTGTTTAAATAATCATATGTCCATGGGGTCTCTTTTATTATCTGCTCAGGGTAACAAGGAGGAAGATTGTCTATATATGAGCTATTATGGGAATTTCTCTGAAGTTTATCTCTAGTTGTCTAGTTTAGGCAAACAAACATTTTTTTGGTTTATTTTTTTTAATTTTTTTAACGTTTATTTATTTTTGAGACAGAGAGAGACAGAGCATGAACAGGGGAGGGTCAGAGAGAGGGAGACACAGAATCTGAAACAGGCTCCAGGCTCTGAGCTGTCAGCACAGAGCCTGACGTGGGGCTCGAACTCACGGACCTCGAGATCGTGATCTGAGCCGAAGTCAGCCGCTTAACCAGCTGAGCCATGCAGGCGCCCCTGGTTTATTTATTTTTGAGAGAGACAGAGACAAGAGCATGACCAGGGGAGTAGCAGAGACAGAGGGAGACAGAGAATCCAAAGTAGGCTCCAGGCTCTGAGCTCTCAGCACAGAGCCCAAAGCAGGGCTTGAACTCACAAACTGTGTTATCATGACCTGGGCCAAACTTAAACACTCAAATGACTGAGGCACCCCTACGCAAACAAACATTTAAAGACAATTAATCAAAACTAGAATCTGGAGCTGCTGGGAAGATGGTGGCGTAGGAAGACGCTGGGCTCACTGCATGTCCTGGTGATCACTTAGATTCCACCTACACCTGCCTAAATAACCCAGAAAATCGCCAGAAGACTAACAGAATGGAGTCTCCGGAGCCTAGCACAGACGAGAGGCCCATGGAAGAGGGTAGGAAGGGCGGTGAGGCGGTGCGCCCTACATGGACTGGCAGGAGGGAGCCGGGGCGGAGGGGCTGCCCGCCGGCAAAGCGGAGCCCCGAAGTCTGGCTTGCAAAAGCGGAGGGGCCGGAGGGAGTGTGTTCTGACAGCAAGCGGGACTTAGCATCTGGAAGGTTATAAGTTAACAGCTCTCCTCAGAGAACAGGAGGGCTGGAGGACAACGGGATGGAGAGTTGTTGAGCCCCGGAGGGCAGAGCACAGCTTGGCGGGGAACAAAGGTGCTCACCAGAGCCATCTTCCTCGCCCATCCCCCAGCCAAAATCCCAAAGGGAACCGGTTCCTGCCAGGGAACTTGCCTGCACCACGCAAACACCCAACGCTGTGCTTCTGCGGATCCATCCCTCCGGCGGGTCTGACTCCCTCCCGGTGCCTCAGGGCCTCTCCCAAAGCAGATCTCCGAAGGAAAAGTGAGCTGAGGCTGCCCCTCCGGCCCCCGTGCACCGTGCTGATCCACCCCAGCTAATACGCCAGATCCCCAGCACCACAAGCCTGGCAGTGTGCAAGTAGCCCAGATGGGCCACGCCACCCCACAGTGAATCCCACCCCTAGGAGAGGGGAAGAGAAGGCACACACCAGTCTGACTGTGGCCCCGCGGTGGGCTGGGGGTAGACATCAGGTCTGACTGAAGCCCCACCCACCAACACAAGTTATTCAAGACAGCACAGGGGAAGTGACCCACAGTCCCGCACCACTCCAGGACTATCCAAAATGATGAAACAGAAGAATTCCCCTCAAAAGAATCTCCAGGAAATAACAACAGGTAATGAACTGATCAAAGGGATTTAAACAATTTAACAGTGAATTTAAAATAATAGTCATAAAATTAACCACTGGGCTTGAAAACAGTATAAAGGACAGCAGAGAATCTATTGCTACAGAGATCAAGGGACTAAGGAACAGCCAGGAGGAGCTAAAAAATGCTATCAATGAGCTGCAAGATAAAATGGAGACAACCACGGCTTGGATTGAAGAGGCAGAGGAGAGAATAGGTGAACTAGATGATAAAGTTATGGAAAAAGAAGAAGGTGAGAAACAGAGAGATAAAAAAATCCAGGAGTATAAGGGGAAAATTAGAGAACTAAGTGATGCACTAAAGAGAAATAATCTACACATAATTGGTATTCCAGAGGAGGAAGAGAGAGGGAAAGGTGCTGAAGGTGTACTTGAACAAATCATAGCTGAGAACTTCCCTGATCTGGGGAAGGAAAAAGGCATTGAAATCCAAGAGGCACAGAGAACTCCCTTCACTCATAACTTGAATCAATCTTCTGCACGACATATCATAGTGAAACTGGCAAACTACAAGGATAAAGAGAAAATTCTGAAAGCAGCTAGGGATAAACGTGCTCTAACATATAAAGGGAGACCTGTAAGACTCGTGACCGATCTCTCTACTGAAACTTGGCAGGCCAGAAAGGAATGGCAGGAAATCTTCAATGTGATGAACAGAAAAAATATGCAGCCAAGAATCCTCTATCCGGCAAGTCTGTCATTTAGAATAGAAGGAGAGATAAAGGTCTTCCCAAACAAACAAAAACTGAAGGAATTCGTCACCACTAAACCAGCCCTACCAGAGATCCTAAGGGGGATCCTGTGAGACAAAGTACCAGAGACATCGCTACAAGCATGAAACCTACAGACATCACAATGACTCTAAACCCGTATCTTTCTATAATAACACTGAATGTAAATGGACTAAATGCGCCAACCAAAAGACATAGGGTATCAGAATGCATAAGAAAACAAGACCCATCTATTTGCTGTCTACAAGAGACTCATCTTAGACCTGAGGACACCTTCAGATTGAAAGTGTTGAAAGTGAGGGGATGGAGAACTATTTATCATGCTACTGGAAGTCAAAAGAAAGCTGGAGTAGCCATACTTATATCAGACAAACTAGACTTTAAATTAAAGGCTGTAACAAGAGATGAAGAAGGGCATTATATAATAATCACAGGGTCTATCCATCAGGAAGAGCTAACAATTATAAATGTCTATGCGCCGAATACCGGAGCCCCCAAATATATAAAACAATTACTCACAAACATAAGCAACCTTATTGATAACAATGTGGTAATTGCAGGGGACTTTAACACTCCACTTACAGAAATGGACAGATCATCTAGACACACGGTCAATAAAGAAACAAGGGCCCTGCATGATACATTGGATCAGATGGACTTGACAGATATATTTAGAACTCTGCACCCAAAAGCAACAGAATGTACTTTCTTCTCGAATGCACATGGAACATTCTCCAAGATAGATCACATACTGGGTCACAAAACAGCCCTTCATAAGTATACAAGAATTGAGATCATACCATGCATACCTTCAGACCACAATGCTATGAAGCTTGAAATCAACCTTTCAAAAGTCTGGAAAACCTCCAAAAGCATGGAGGTTAAAAAACACACTACTAAAGAATGAGTGGGTCAACCAGGCAATTAGAGAAGAAATTAAAAAATATATGGAAACAAATGAAAATGAAAATACAACAATCCAAATGCTTTGGGATGCAGCAAAGGCAGTCCTGAGAGGAAAATACATTGCAATCCAGGCCTATCTCAAGAAACAAGAAAAATCCCAAATACAAAATCTAACAGCACACCTAAAGGAAATAGAAGCAGAGCAGCAAAGACACCCCAAACCCAGCAGAAGAAGAGAAATAATAAAGATCAGATCAGAAATAAACAATATAGAATCTAAAAAAACTGTAGAGCCGATTAATGAAACCAAGAGTTGGTTTTTTGAAAAAATAAACAAAATTGACAAACCTCTAGCCAGGCTTCTCAAAAAGAAAAGGGAGATGACCCAAATAGATAAAATCATGAATGAAAATGGAATTATTACAACCAATCCCTCAGAGATACAAGCAATTATCAGGGAATACTATGAAAAATTATATGCCAACAAACTGGACCTGGAAGAAACGGACAAATTCCTAAGCACCCACACACTTCCAAAACTCAAACAGAAAGAAATAGAAAGCTTGAACAGACCCATAACCAGCGAAGAAATTGAATCAGTTATCAAAAATCTCCCAACAAATAAGAGTCCAGGACCAGATGGCTTCCCAGGGGAGTTCAACCAGACACTTTAAAGCAGAGATAATACCTATATCCTGCTCAAGTTATTCCAAAAAATAGAAGGGAAGGAAAACTTCCAGACTCATTCTATGAAGCCAGTATTACTTTGATTCCTAAACCAGACAGAGACCCAGTAAAAAAAAAGAGAACTATATCTCTTTTTAGAACTATATCATCAGGCCAATATCCCTGATGAATATGGATGCAAAAATTCTCAATAAGATACTAGCAAATCGAATTCAACAGCATATAAAAAGAATTATTCACCATGATCAAGTGGGATTCATTCCTGGGATGCAGGGCTGGTTCAACATTTGCAAATCAATCAATGTGATACATCACATTAATAAAAGAAAAGATAAGAACCATATGATCCTGTCAATTGATGCAGAAAAGGCATTTGACAAAATTCAACAAACTTTCTTAATAAACACCCTCGATAAAATAAAAATTCGGCATAGAAGGAAAATACTTAAACATCATAAAAGCCATTTATGAAAATCCCACAGCTAACATCATCCTCAATGGGGAAAAAGTGAGAGCGTTTTCCCTGAGATCAGAACACAAAGGGATGTCCACTCTCACTGCTGTTGTTTAACATAGTGTTGGAAGTTCTAGCATCAGCAATCAGACAACAAAAGGAAATCAAAGGCATCAAAATTGGCAAAGATGAAGTCAAGCTTTCACTTTTTGCAGATGACATGGTATTATACATGGAAAATCCGATAGACTCCACCAAAAGTCTGCTAGAACTGATACATGAATTCAGCAAAGTTGCAGGATTCAAAATCAATGTACAGAAATCAGTTGCATTCTTATACACTAATAATGAAGCAACAGAAAGACAAAGAAAGAAACTGATCCCATTCACAATTGCACCAAGAAGCATAAAATACCTAGGAATAAATCTAACCAAAGATGTACAAGATCTGTATGCTGAAAACTATAGAAAGCTTATGAAGGAAATTGAAGAAGTTATAAAGAAATGGAAAAACATTCCATGCTCATGGGTTGGAAGAATAAATAGTGTTAAAATGTCAATACTACCCAAAGCTATCTACACATTCAATGCAATCCCAATCAAAATTGCACCAGCATTCTTGTTGAAACTAGAACAAGCAATCCTAAAATTCATATGGAACCACAAAAGGCCCCGAATAGCCAAAGTAATTTTGAAGAAGAAGACCAAAGCAGGAGACATCACAATCCCAGACTTTAGCCTCTACTACAAAGCTGTAACCATCAAGACAGCATGGTATTGGCACAAAAAGAGACACCTAGACCAATGGAATAGAATAGAAACCCCAGAACTAGACCCACAAAAGTATGGACAATTCATCTTTGACAAAGCAGGAAAGAACATCCAATGGAAAAAAGACAGTCTCTTTAACTAATGGTGCTGGGAGAACTGGACAGCAACATGCAGAAGGTTGAAACTAGACCACTTTCTCACACCATTCACAAAAAAAAACTCAAAATGGATAAAGAACCTGAATGTGAGACAGGAAACCATCAAAACCCTAGAGGAGAAAGCAGGAAAAGACCTCTCTGACCTCAGCCACAGCAATTTCTTACTTGACACATCCCCAAAGGCAAGGGAATTAAAAGCAACAATGAACTACTGGGACCTCATGAAGATAAAAAGCTTCTGCACAGCAAAGGAAACAACCAACAAAACTAAAAGGCAACCAACGTAATGGGAAAAGATATTTGCAAATGACATATCGGACAAAGGGCTAGTATCCAGAATCTATAAAGAGCTCACCAAACTCCACACCCAAAAAACAAATAACCCAGTGAAGAAATGGGCAGAAAGCATGAATAGACACTTCTCTAAAGAAGACATCCGGATGGCCAACAGGCACATGAAAAGATGCTCAACATCGCTCCTCATCAGGGAAATACAAATCAAAACCCACACTCAGATATCACCTCACGCCAGTCAGAGTGGCCAAAATGAACATATCAGGAGACTATAGATGCTGGCGAGGATGTGGAGAAACGGGAACCCTCTTGCACTGTTGGTGGGAATGCAAACTGGTACAGCCGCTCTGCAAAACAGTGTGGAGGTTCCTCAAAAAATTAAAAATAGACCTACTCTATGACCCAGCAGTAGCACTGCTAGGAATTTACCCAAGGGATACAGGAGTGCTGATGCATAGGGGCACTTGTACCCCAATGTTTATAGCAGCACTCTCAACAATAGCCAAATTGTGGAAAAAGCCTAAATGTCCATCAACTGATGAATGGATAAAGAAATTGTGGTTTATATACACAATGGAGTACTACGTGGCAATGAGAAAGAACGAAATATGGCCCTTTGTAGCAACACAGATGGAACTGGAGAGTGTGATGCTAAGTGAAATAAGCCATATAGAGAAAGACAGATACCGTATGTTTTCACTCTTATGTGGATCCTGAGAAACTTAACAGAAACCCATGGGGGAAGGGAAGGAAAAAAAATGAAAAAAAAGAGGTTAGAGTGGGAGAGAGAGCCAAAGCATAAGAAACTCTTAAAAACTGAGAACAAACTGAGGGCTGATGGGGGGTGTGAGGGAGGGGAGGGTAGGTGATGGGCATTGAAGAGGGCATCCTTTGGGATGAGCACTGGGTGTTGTATGGAAACTAATTTGACAATAATTTTCATATAGTAAAAAATAAAAAAAATTTTTAAAAAATGTCGAAACTACCCAAAGCAATCTACATATTCAATGCAATCCCTATCAAAATAACACCAGCATTTTTCACATTCTTCACAGAGGTAGAACAAACATCCTGAAATTTTTATGGAACCAAAAAGACCTTAAATAACCAAAGCAATCCTGAAAAAGAAAATCAAAGCTGGAGGCATCATATTTCCAGACTCCAAGCTGTGTTACAAAGCTGTAATCATCGAGATAGTATGGCACTGGCACAAAAACAGACATTCAGATCAATGGAACAGAATAGAGAATCCAGAAATGGACCCACAAACATGGCCAACTAATATTTGACAAAGCAGGAAAGAATATCCAATGGAATGGAATAAAGACAGTCTCTTCAGCAAATGGTGTTGGGAAAACTAGACAGTGACATGCCAAAGAATAAACCTAGACCACTTTCTTACACCATACACAAAAATAAACTCAAAATGGATGAAAGACCTCAATGTAAGACAGAAAGCCATCAAAATCCTAGAGGAGAAAGCAGGAAACCCTCTTTGACCTTGGCCACAGCAACATCTTACTCAACATGTCTCCAAAGGCAAGAGAAACAAATGCAAAAATGAACTATTGGAACCTCATCAAGATAAAAAAGCTTCTGTAAGGCAAAGGAAACAATCAGCAAAACTAAAAGGCAACTGACAGAATGGGAGAAGATATTTTCAAATGACTAATCAGATAAAGAGCTAGTATCCAAAATCTATAAAGAACTTATCAAACTCAACAACAACAAAAAAATAATCCAGTGAAGAAATGGGCAAAAGACATGAATAGACACTTCTCCAAGGAAGATATCTAGATGGCTAACAGACACATGAAAAAACGCTCAACATCACTCATCATCAGGGAAATACAAATCAAAACCACAATGAGATACCACCTCACACCTGTCAGAATGGCTAACATTAACAACTCAGGTGATGACAGATGCTGGCAAGGATGCAGAGAAAGAGGAATCTTTTTGCATCACTGGTGGGAATGCAAATTGGTGTACCCACTCTGGAAAAGAGTATGAAGTTCCTCCAAAAATTAAAATAGAACTACCTATCTTCCAGCAATTGCGCTACTAGGTATTTATCCAAAAGATACAGGTGTGCTGTTTCAAAGGGGCACATACACCCCCATGTTTATAGCAGCACTTTCGACAATAGTCAAAGTATTGAAAAAGCCCAAATGTCCATTGACGGATGAATGGATATAGAAGATGTGGTATATATACACAAGAGAGTATTACTTGGCAATCTAAAGGAATGGAATCTTGCCATTTGCAACAATGTGGATGGAACTAGAGGGTGTTCTGCTAAGCAAAATTAGTCAGAGAAAGACAAATATTATATGACTTCACTCATATGTGGAATTTAAGATACAAAACAAATGAACAGAAGGGAAGGGAAACAAAAATAATATAAAAACAGGGAGGAGGACAAACCATAAGAGACTCTTAAATATAGAGAACAAATTGAGGGTTGCTGGAGAGATTATGGGTGGAGGGATGGGCTAAATGGGCAAGGGGCATTAAGGAGGACACTCATTAGCATGAGCACTTGGTGTTATATGTAGGGGATTAATCACTGGATTCTACTCCAAAAATTATTACTGCACTATATGCTAACTAACTTGGATACAAATTAAAAAAATAAAAAGTAAAAAAATTTTTTTAAAAAGGAAAAAAATTGTTTTATGAATCTACTTGAAGATGAAACACATTTTGCAAGAACATCAGAACAATAACTATAAATGACAAACCCAGAAATGGACATAGTTAACAGTCTGATATGAGGATTCATTATAATGAAATTGACAAAGAAATCCAGTTATTTCTATGGCACACATTTCAATAATTCAAATAATGACCTTTTACCAGGATATACTAAAACTTCAGGAATTTCATATATTTCTTAGAATAATTAGAACATTTATCCATACAATACAACATAAGGCCTATCATTATGGGCTTGACAGTGCTTTCCAAGTAATTTAACATAGCAACAAACAAGCCTAACTAGTCAAAAAGACTCTATTTACCATTTAAATATTGGGAAGTTTGTTAAAAATCTCAGAAAGTTTTAAAGCATGTGCCTAAATAGGATTACAGATCATTATAAATTTAATATTTATATTTAACAATATAAATATATTGGCAATATATTGGCAATAAGGGGTTCTACAGGAAACTATGTAGTTGTTAGCAAAACTTAGCTCCTTTAACACTGAGAAGATTTAACTTTCTTAAGTAATCAAAGACCTGATAAAGACAAAACAGGAGCTTTGGCTTTCTGGGCAGATAAAGAAAAAAAACTTTGTTTATATTTTCTTATCGAAAGCAGACCAACAATCCAAGAAAACTTAGTCTTTTTAACAAAGAGAAAAGCAGAATTTCAGGCTTATACAAGTATATTTTTAAAATTCATTCATTTCAAGCTCAGTCCTGACCACACATAAAACTCTTTTCCAAAGATTTCCCCTCACAAACCTTCTACAATTTTCTTTTTCATTCTGATTTTGTCCTAAGCCTTTTCTCTCTAAACAACCAGTCTCAGGACAAAATTATTGTCTTTTACTCACAATAAAATATATTGCTATTCCTTATATATTTCTCATGTATCTCCTATTTTCCTACATACAGATTCTTTCCTTATTTTCATCAGTCTTAATTACATTGAGCAGAATTTTAACTCTTAGAAACCTTAGTTCCAGCAAAAATTAAATAGTAACTAATTGTGAAGTATTACACAAGAATTCTTTAGATCTGAAATACATTAATACATTCCACAATTTCTTTTAAAAAAAACAAAAACAAAAAACAAAACATGTTTTTCCATAGTACAATCTTTCAATAAAGCATACTTACCAACAGACCCAAGTATCTTCAGTTTCTCCATGATAAGAAGTCAGAATAGATAAACCTACATTCAGGAATCAATGTTTTAGTATTTTATCTTATTTGGAAAAGACTTATATATCTAATGAATTCAATCCATTTAATTTGGCCAAACTTCAAAGTTTCAGGTTACCAAAAATTTCAAAAGTTATTTAAAAGTTTTACTAATAAAGATACCTGGGTGATTCACTCAGTTAAGCATCTGACTCTTGATTTCAGTTAAGGTCATAATCTCACAGTTCGTGGGATAGAGCCCCGCACTGTCAGCACTGAGCCTGGTTGGGATTTTCTCTCCCTCTCTCTCTGCTCCTCCCCCGCTTGTTTGTTCTCTCTCTCTCTCTCTCTCTCTCTCTCTCTCTCTTCACCTCCCTCCCCCTCCCTCTCTCTCTCTCTGTCTTTCAAAATAAATAAAATAAACTTTTAAAAAAAAGTTTCACCAATAAACATTTTTATTTATTCAACTTATTTGTCCTCGACAATTACCCATGAAAACTCTTATGAGACAAAATTAACCAATCATTTAAGTCATCTTTTTCCTGACAAATTGCAACAGAGATACATAAGCATATTTGATCTTTAGTAAACATTGGTAGAATAAAAGTTATATTTAATGCTGATACGTCTGAAGTTATGTCTACCTTAATTAAACTAAAAAACTTAAATTACTTTAAATACTGAATATGTTGCAGCTGGGTCCACTAAAATTCAATTTATTCTCCACTGTCAATTTTTACTTGGAGCACCTGTGGGGGAAATGAAGTGGGCAGTTTAAGTCCAAGGGAACCTTTGGGCCCCTTCGTGTTAAGGAGGTTGCTCAACAGCTTGGGGTGACCTTTGCTCTTTGGTAGAGTAGGAGAAACAGGAGCCAATGGTGCCAGAGGCATGGAGGATAGTATAGGAGGTGGTTATGCAAGCTGAACCCATGGTGATGCAGAAACAGGAGGAGGGGCAGGTGGGAGCAGAAGAGTTGAGGTGCCACCACAAGGCTGAACACAGATAAAAGCCCAGAGGGCAGAGAAAGAAAACTCCCAGTCCTAAAGCTGGTCCGCTCAGACAGATGAACAGACACACAGTTTCTTTCCACCAACAAAAAGTGAAAATAGGTAGTCCATATTGAGCCAGAGACGACAGGGAACCTCCCCAAACAAAAGGAATTTCAGCAGCTTCTTTGGAATATTCCTTCAAGTCCCTGTCCCAATATAGACTAACCAGACTATTGGATCCAATTATCATAGCCATTAACTCGGGTAATGAACGAAGGAGAAAACCCCACATACAACAAGTGCCCAGCAACATTCATCCAGTCCTCTCAAAATATATTCCAGATTTGACACACAAGAGAAGCCAACATTGAGGAGACGAGTGACTCAGGAAAAACATAGACAGGCATGTATAGGATCTTGGCAGCAACCAGCTTACAGGAGAGCTGCATACCCTGAGGGTTGGGTTTCTATCTTTTATAGCCCAAAAGCTTGGGGTGCTTTTTCTCTAAATACAAATTGACGCCAGTGTGCTAAAAGAGAGCTCAGGAGGGAATATTTTGAGATCAAGGAAGCTGACCCCAAGGCTGATTCCTACAAAACGAGGAGAGTACATTAACTAACTAGGAGTCCATTACCAAAAATTCCCTTCAGCTTCTGAATGGCATCCCATCAGGAATACTGCTGAAGGTTCCTGAGGTTCAGAATGGCAGGAGGCATCCCTCTTTCTTGAACGCTCTGACACCTTTGTACTGCCTCCCTTTGCTTCCCCATTGCATTCCAGATTACAATAGGTGTTGGTGGATGAACTGAAATGCCAAAGAAATTGGGGCTGCCTCTTTCCATTTTGGAGTAATCGGTACATTTGGTGACCAATAATAATACGTTTGTAAGCCTGTAGATCTAGTATTAATGAATGGGGTAGAGATTCTGGCCTTTGTTAAGAAGGGGCAGCTATTTTATATCATATTAAGCCACATATCTAAGCTAGAAGTACTTTCAAACTGAGAGCAGGACCAAGAACACCAAATCACCCGTGGGTAAGAACAAATGAAAAACAATGGAAAAAATGAAAGTGTGGAACTCCTATCTAATTCAGGCACCTTTCTTGTGAGTTTTGTCCATGATCCAGTCCCAGAGGAGTACACCAGATTGGATGAGTGCCCCAACTTGGTAATAGCTCCAACCAGTCCCTTTCAGGAAGCTCACAGTCAGATGTATCTTGGATTTTTGCTCACCAAGAGATCTCACAGGGTTATTTAGAAGGAAGACTTACATAGGAGTCTTCAGATCCATAACTGTCCTAATAACATGCACGGTCATCCCATGCCCTAGGAGAATACAAGTATTGAAAGAACAGGTAAGGGGCGCCTGGGTGGCGCAGTTGGTTAAGCGTCCAACTTCAGCCAGGTCACGATCTCGCGGTCCGTGAGTTCGAGCCCCGCGTCGGGCTCTGGGCTGATGGCTCAGAGCCTGGAGCCTGTTTCCGATTCTGTGTCTCCCTCTCTCTCTGCCCCTCCCCTGTTCATGCTCTGTCTCTCTCTGTCCCAAAAATAAATAAACGTTGAAAAAAAAAATTTTTTTTTTTAAAAAAAGAAAGAACAGGTAAAAAGAAGGATTTCCTGATTTCTGAGCTCAACACCATTATGGCCAAGGTACTGGTGTCCAGCTGGGCGGCAGGAGTTTGTCCCTCCCCATAGTGTAGTCACAGGTAAGAGATTCCTGAGCACTCAGGAGAGACACATTTTGAAGGGTCATACTATTCAGGATATCCTCAAAAAAGAAAAAGAAGAGGTAAGAAACAAAGACTGGCAGTAAAGAAGACTTACCAAGTCTCATTGACACTCTCCAGGCCACCAAAAATGTTGCAAGATTGTTGAGCACAATGGTCAAGGAAGAATTCTTGGGATGTTTTATAATGCAACTTAGTAAGTTTATTTAAGTAGCATGGAGACCCATGGGCAGAAAGAGCTGCACTTTTGCTGTATGAAACTGGTGATTACATGCTTAGTGCTCAAAGGAGAGGAGAGATGCATGGAGTATTAGATCATAAACATTTTCTTAGAATTTATACTCCTAAAACTACTTTCACAAGATTTCTCTGGTGTTTATCATTCAGCCTGATATTAACTATCAGTGAGATGTACAGACAGTTATGAGACCCTTTAAAACTGTAGCAACTAACATGTTTTTTATCTTTATTGAAATTATACAGGCTATAAGTCAGCCTTCTAGGCTAAAGGTGAACATTTTTCTGCTTCTATCCCACACCACAAGCAGATGACCTGAGTTTTTATGACACCTAAAGACCTGAAAGGAGATCATAGTGGATAGAGTATAAGCAAAGAGAAGAACATTGAGATTAGAAAGGCTAAGTATCATAGGATAGAACATGTAAGATCTGTAGTCCATGACACAAAGTTTTGATTTTATTTATAAATACAATGTAAAACCAGTTAAGTGCTTTAAGCTAAGAACTAACATAAACCTACTTAAATTTCTAAAAGCATTGACTCTCACTAAAATGTGGAAATCAATTGGAAAGAGATAAGACAAAAAGAAAAACAGTTGGATGCTATTGCTATTTATACATGAAATGATGATGTACTGCCTAAGGAAATGGCAGCAGAGATGCAGAAATGTAAACTGATTCAAGATATATTTTGGCAACTACACATACTAGATTCAGCTAACATAAAAACTCTTAGTATGAAACCATTTTTAGAGAAAATAGTATGTTTTATAACTCCTTGTCCCTGTTTGTTATCCATGGATAACATATCTACCACCTTACTATACCTTATATCTCCAAGTTGTTTCCCAATTTTTATCTGACAAAAACAGCCATATGCCTGGTGTATGCTAAGAACTTTACATACACAATATCATTTAATTTCATTTAACAATTATCACATTTGGCAGATGTGAAAACTGAAGCAAAGAAAGGCAATAAAACTTGCCTATCTTCACATAATTAATAAACTGAGCTGGGAAACTCAATTGACCAAAATTTATTTTCTTCCAGAAGTTTACACCTGAGACAACCAATATTTATAGTGTAATATATTTTGTATTAAAAAAAGTAAACTCATGTGGTAATAATGAAAAAAGTCTGGCGATGGATATAGATATAGATATATAGATATAGATATAGATGATATAGATATATAGATATAGATATGGATACAGATAGATATAGATGATATAGATAGATAGATATAGATATAGATATAGATATAGATATAGATATAGATGATATAGATATAGATAGATACACACACACACATACACATACACACACTCACTAGAGGGTTAGTTGCAATTATCTCAGGGGATAGAACTATAAATGATTTTCTTTTCCTTCTTAAGAATTATTTATATTTTCCACAATAAACAGGCATCACTTTTATAATCAGGAAAAATGTCCTTTTAAAAATAATAGCAATAACAAAATGCTACTACTGTTGGTACTGATAATAATAATAAATAACAGTATGTAACTAACAGTATAGAAACATACCTTATGTATATTAATTCATTTATCATCATATAACCTTATGAGGATTAGTACTATTTTTATTTCTCTTTTACAGATGAGGAAACTGAGGTATAGAGTAACTTGCCCACATTTACACATCTAGAAAGTGATGAGGCAGATATTTGAACCCAGTCAGTCATGCTACAGTCTTACTCTCTTAATCATTATGCTAATATAGTATAAATAACACAGTCTATTGTTATATACAAAGCTCTCACTAGTTAAAATTAAGGTTTTTTTGTGTGTTTATTTAAAAATCAAAATGGGAAATAGTCTAACTCATATTATTTGGCTAGTCAAGTAGAGTTTCTCTTCTGTGACCGCAATAGTTTAAAAGCCATTCACAGTTACCATGTGCTCAAATAATTTTTGTAAAATTAATTAAAGGCTAAAAGTTCTTTACAAATGCAAACTATTATTATCCACAGTACTCAAAAGACTATACTATGTCACTTAGCATCATTACTACGTATGAATTTAAAGACTGTGCTTCAGGAAAAATGTTTTTGCAGTTAATGTCACTTGCTGTATCTTTAATTTTTTTCACTTAAAGTTTATTTATTTTGAGAGAGAGAGAGCAAGCAGGGGACGGACAGACAGAGAGTGAGAGAGAATCCCAAACAGGCTCCACACAGTCAGCACAGAGCCCAATGAAGGGCTCGAACTCACAAACCATAAGATCATGACCTGTGCTGAAACCAAGAGTCAGATGCTTAACTGACTAAACCACACAGGTGCCCCTAGATTTTAATTTTTATTTTCCCTTATACAATATGAAAGTTTTAGGCATACCATCCCACTAGTATTAATAGCATTAACCAAATTTTACATATATGAATTCCTTATCACAGCATACAAAAGCTGATCTTTACATAGTAATTAATCTGTGCCTGGAAGGGTCCTAAGCAATTTATATAGACTAACTCATATTAATCCTGTGAATAAATACTACCACTATCCCATTTTATAAATGGTAAACTAAAGCAAAGGGAAGTCAAGGAGTTCCCCAAGATCACACAGCTGGTAAGTAGTGAAGCTGAAATTAAAAACCAAGCAAACTGGACTAAAAGTCAGAGCTCCCATGTTTATGCTTAGCACAGTAGTATATGTAGTACTTAATTTCCAAGGCCCTTGGGTTAGAAAAAATATATTGCTGGAAAATCAAATAAGACCTAAACAGATGAAGAGATATCCCTTATTCACAGGTCCAAAGACTCAATATTAAGATGTAAACTCTCCTCAAATTGATCTATATTTCTACACAATTTCAATAAAACTCTCAGCAAGACTTTCTTGTAGAAATTAACAAGCTAATTCTAAATTGCATATAAAAATGCTAAAGACTTAAAAAATGTTAAAGACCTATAATAGTCAAACAATTCTATGAAAAAAATGATAAGAAAGTTCAATAATTTATACTACTTATTTCAATAATTATTACAAAACTGTGTAATCAAAACAGTATAGTGTTGGCATAAATATTAAACAAATACATCAATGGAAATGAATACAGTCCCAGAAATAAATCCACACAGAAATAGAAAACTGATTTTTGACAAAGGTGCAAAGAAAATGTAGTGGAGAAAATAAGCCTTTCCAATAAATTGTGATGGAATTACTGCATATTCATATAGAAAAAATGAATGTGGATCCACATCTTGCAATAAAAAAAAAAACTAAAAATGGATGATAGATCTAAATGAAAAATCTAAAACTATAAAACCTCTAGAACAAACATAGGAGAAAATCTCTGGACCTTGGATTAGACCAAAGGTCAGCAAACTTTTTCTTTAAAGGGCCAGAGAGTAAATATTTTAAGCTCGGGATCAAGAGGGAAAAAAATAAGAATATTATATAGGTACTTATATGGCAAGAAAGAAAACAAATTTCCATAAAATTTTGAAGAAACTCAAAATAGAATCATGATAACTGAGTGCAATCATTGTGGTGCATGTCCACAATATGGTTGTCAATATGAATAATGGAATTGGTGGAGGGATAATATTTCACTTAATTGGACCCCAAGTTAGTGTTTTCTAACATCAAAACTGATTTCAGAATGACATGAATAAAACTGGCAGAGTAAGTACATCCACAAGTTTGCCTCTCCATAAAAGCAACCAAAAAATGCCCCCCCAAAAATTGTCAAAATTAACTTTTTTAGAACTCTGGAAATTAACAAAAGGCTTGTAGCAATCCAGGAAGCATTTAATAAAAAAAAAAAAAACTAAATATCAATAAGAAATTGAGCTTTGTTTTAACTAGCATTAGTCCCATACCTTATCCCAGATAGTCTTGAAAAAAATTCATAGCTCACATTCTCAGTTCCAGAGGGAGTACAACAAAATTCATCTCAAAGAATTATTCTTTGGCCTATCTGGTGGTTCCCTGGAAGATTCCACTTAAAATACCTGCATTTATTGATCTCACTTGAACTTGTCCAGTACCAAATGTCTCTTTCTGGGAAGCATTTGCCAAATGCTTAATATCACACATACCTGAGGTGATGGATAACAGTTGGAGCAAACAATATACTAATCAAAAAGTTTAAAAGGAAAACCTGAGAAATGAAATGTCCATATGGGCTTTGAAAAAAAGATCTGACATATTCCCAGGCATGTAGAAGGCCATATGCCTGCCCAGGGCTATAAGTATGTTAAGAAAAAGACCTAAAAATGCCCCATTCTCTCACTTCTAACTGACCTTAAGTCTCTGTACAAGTAGGAAATGAAGGGTAAGGCAGTGTTGTAAACTTCTTGGCTGAGGGTTGAAAACATGTCTCAAAAAGCATTCATAATCCCTTGGAAAATACTGGGAAACCTAATGGTGCCAGATATTTAAGGAAATTTCTGTTTAATAGTTAGCTGACCACTCAGCTAACAAATGAAGACTTCAGTGGATTCACACAAAAAAGATACAAAGTTAGGTCAGAAAAGCCACTTAAGAAACAAACAACCACCACCACCACCACAACAACAAAAAACTACTACTACTACAAGGAACAGTAACCCTAAATTCTAGTGATGGGACAGAATCTAATTTCCAGAGCACTACACTATATTATTTGAAATGTCCGGTTTTTCAACAAAAAATTTTTCAACAAAAAGTTACAAGACATGTGAAAACACAGAAAGAATTAGAAGAACTCAGGAAAAAGTTATCAACATAAACTGTCCCTGAGGAAGCCAGACATTGGACATACTAGCCAAGGACTTTAAATCAGCTATTTTGAATATGCTCAAAGAGCTAAGAAAAATATATTTAAATAAAGTAGCAAATTATGTACATTCAAATAGAAGATATCAATAAAGAAATATAATTATAAAAAGGAATCAAACTGATTCTAGAGTTGAAAAGTAAATAAATGAAAACTTTACTGGAAGAACTCAACAGCAGATTTGAGCAGGCAGAAAAAACAATTAGCAAACTTAAAGCTGGTCCATTAATATTATCCAGTCTGAAGGACAGAAATAAAAAAGAATCAAGAAAAATGAATAGAACCTCAAAGACATATGAAACACCATCATATATGCCAACATACACAATATTGTAGGGGGAAAGAGAGAGAAAAGAGTAGAAAGAATATATGAAGAAATGATGGTCAAAAACTTCCAAAAATTGTTGAAAAACATTTATATGTACAATCAGGAAGCTGAACAAATTTTAAATAGGATAATAATTAAAGATATCCACACTTATACAAATCATAATAAAACTGTTGAAAGCAGAAGACAAAAACAGAATCATGAAAGCAAAGAGAAGAGACTCATCACATCATCACATACAAGGGAGTCTCAATAAGATTAACAGCTGATTTCTCATCAGAAATCATGGTGGCCAGAAGGCATTAGGATAACATTCAACTAGTGAAAGAAAAAAAAAACCTGTCAATCAAAAAGTTTAAATCAGGGGCGCCTGGGTGGCGCAGTCAGTTAAGCATCCAACTTCAGCCAGGTCACTATCTCGCAGTCCGTGAGTTCGAGCCCCGCGTCGGGCTCTGAGCTGATGGCTCAGAGCCTGGAGCCTGTTTCCGATTCTGTGTCTCCCTCTCTCTCTGCCCCTCCCCTGTTCATGCTGTGTCTCTCTCTGTCCCAAAAAATAAATAAACGTTGAAAAAAAAATTTTTTTTTAAAGTTTAAATCAGGCAAAATTATCCTCCAAAAATGAAGGAGATAACACTAAACCTGTTCTTTTTTTTTATGTTTGTATTTTATTTTTGAGAGAGAGACAGAGCACACGTGGAGGAGAGGCAGAGAGAGGGAGACACAGAATCCAAAGCAGGCTCCAGGCTCTGAGATGTCAGCACAGAGCCAATGCGGGGCTCAAACCCACAGACCATGAGATCATGACCTGAGCCGAAGTCGGACACTTAACCGACTGAGCCACCCGGGCACCCCTAAACCTGTTCTTTTTTTTTCTGTTTTTCTTTTTTTTTAAATGTCTATTTTGGGCACCTGAGTGGCTCAGTCAGTTGAGCATCTGACTTAGGTCAGGTCATGATCTCATGGTTTGTGAGTTCAAGCCCCCCATCAGGCTCACTGCTGTCAGTGTAGAGCCCTCTTTGGATCCTCTGTCTCTTTCTCTCTCTGCCCCTCCCCCACTTGTGCTCTCTCAAAAATAAATAATACATTAAAAAATTAATGTCTATTTTGTAAAATGAAGAAGAAATTAGGATATTTCCAGATAAACAAAATCTAAGAAAATTTGTTACAAGCAGAACTGCCTTACAAGAAATACTAAAAGGAGTATTTCAGGCTGAAATGAAAGGATACTAGATTTTGGCTCCAGTCATAATATCATGATTCATGAGTTTAAGCCCCCCATCAGTCTCCATGCTGATAGTGTAGAACCTGCTTGGGTTTCTGTCTCTCTCCCTCTTTCTCTGACCTTCCCCCACTCGTGTTCTCTCTCTCTCTCTCTCTCTCTCTCTCTCTCTCTCTCTCTCTCTCTTTCTCTCCCTCAAAATAAATAAATAAACTTTTTTAAAAAGATTAAAAATATATACACCAAAAATTTATAAGAGAATTAAAACATGTAGAAATATCCATTTAACACAAAAGGTAGCATTAATGGAGGGACTGAGGGGGAAAAAAGAAATATGAGAAACAAATAGTGAATTGAAAGTATAAATTTTACCTTAGCAATAATTACATTATATGTAAATGGATGAAGTTCTCCATTTAAAAGTCAGAAAATCGCAGACTTGGTTTTAAAAACATGATCTAACTATACACTGACTACATAACAGTTTAAATTCAAAGACAAAAATATGTTAATAGTAAAAGTCAGCAAAAGAAAATTAGAAAGTCTACACTAATATTAGACAAATTAGACTTTAGGACTAGTATTGATACTAGAATCAAAGAAAGACATTTATAATGATAAAAGGGTGAATCATCAAAATGATATAACAATTATATATATATATATATATGTATATAATAAACATCCTAAATTACATGAAAAAAAACCTGCCAGAAGTGAAAGAAGAAATAGACAATTCAACAGTTGTTGGAGGCTTCAATATCTCACTTTCAATAATGGATAGAACTACTACACGGGAAACCAGCAAAGAAATAACAGGTTCAACAACAACTTAAGCCAACTAGATCTGACAGGTATCTACAGAACAACAGCAGAATACACATTCTTCAATGAACATGGAACATTTTCTATTATAGATCATATGCTAGGCTGTATAACAAGTCTCGATAAATCTTGAAAGATTGAAATCAAACAAAGCATAGTTGACAATGACAAAAGTTTGAGAGGAAAACACATAGAGAAGAAAATGTGAGAAATTTACAAATATATGGAAATTAAACAGTACACTCTTTATTTTTATTTTTATTTTAGAGTGAGAGAGAGAGAGAGAGCACATGAGTGGGGGAGAGGGGCAAAGGGAAAGAGAGAATCTTAAGCAGGCTCCATGCTCAGTGCAGAGCCCAATGCAGGGCCTGATCCCACAACACTGGGTTCATGACCTGAGCTGAAATCAAGAGTTGGATACTGAACCGACTGAACAACCCAGGCACCCTCTAAACAGTGTGCTCTTAAGCAATGGATCAAGGAAAAAATCATAAGGCAAATTTAAATATAGTTTGAGATGAGAGAAAATGAAGAAACAGCATGCCAAAATCCATGGAATGTAGGAATAGCAGTATTCAGAAGTAAATTTATACCTGTACATGCTTATATATTTTTTAAAAACCTCAAATCAATAACCTAATAATGATTACAGCTAAAATAATGAAATAGAAAATAGAAAAATAAACAGTAGGAGCACCTGGGTGGCTCAGTCAGTTGTGTCTGACTTTGGCTCAGGTCATGATCTCATGGTTAGTGAGTTCAAGCCCTGCATCGGCTCTGTGCTGACAGCTCAGAGTCTGGAGCCTGCTTTGGTTTCTGTGTCTCCCTCTCTCTCTGCCCCTCCCCTGCTCATGCTGTCTCTCTCTCTCAAAAATAAACTTAAAAAAAAAATAACAATAACACAGTAAATCAATGGAACCTAAAGTTGGTTGTATGAAAAGATAAACAATTGACAGACCTTTAACAAAGGAAAAAAGAGAAGAAAACTCAAATTACTAAAATTATTAATAAAAGGAGAAACATTCCTATTAACCACACAGAAATATAAAGGATTACTAGGGAGTATAATGAACAATTATATGCCAACAAATTAGATAAATAAAATGGAAAATTTTCTAGAAAGACACAAACTGCCAAAATTAACTCAAGAAGAAATTAAAAATCTGAATGCACATATAACAAGTAAAGAGATTTAGTTAGTACTCAAAAAGCTTCCCACAAAACATTCCACTAATATCTATGAATCATCAGAAAGAGAAATTAAGAAAACAATCCCATTTACAATTGCATCAGAAAGAATGAAATACCTAGGAATTAATTCAAGCAATGAGGTAAAAGACCTACACACTGAAAACTATAAGACACTGAGGAAAAAGACTGAAGATGGCATAAGTAAATGGAAAGATATTCCATGCATATGGAATAGAAGAACTGTTAAAGTGTCCATACTACCCAAAGCAAACCAGTTTCAAGGCAATCTCTATCAGAATTCCAAAGGCATTTTTCACAGAGCTAGAACAAATAATTCTAAAATTTGTATGGAACCACAAAAGGTAACAAATAACCAAAGCAATCTTGAGAAAGAACAAAACTGAAGGTATCACACTTTTTGATTTTAAACTATACTACGAAGCCATAGTAATCAAAACAGTATGGTGTTGGCATAAAAAGAGACACACAAATCAATGTAACGGAATAGAGAGCTCAGAATCAAACCAACACATATATAGGCAATTAATTTGCAACCAAGGAGCCAAGAATAAGCAACAGAGAAAGGATAGTCTCTTCAATAAATGGTGCTGGGAAAACTGGACAGCAACATGCAAAAGAATGAAACTACACTATCTTAATCATACACAAAAATTAACTCAAAATGGATTAAAGACTTGAATGTAAGACCTGAAACCATAAAATTGCTAGAAAAAAATACAGGCAGTAAACTCCTTGACATTGGCCTTAGTGATATTTTTTGTGAATCTGATTCCAAAGGCAAGGGAAACAAAAGCAAAAATACACAAATGGAATTACATCAAACAAAAAGTTTCTGCACATAAAAGAGACCATTATCAAAACCAAAAGGCAAACTACTGAATGGGAGATTTTTGCAAATCATGTATCTGACAAGGATATAATATTGAAAATATATAAAGAACTCACACAACTCAACAACAACCAACAACCTGATTAAAAAATGGGCAGAAAAGCTGAATAGACATTTTTCCAGAGTGGACATATAGATAGCTAACAGACACATGACAAAATCTTCAACATCACTAATTATTAAGGAAATGAAAATCAAAACCACAAAGAAATATTACCTCACACCAGTTAGAATAACTATTATCTAAAAGACAAGAAATAATAGGGGTTAGAGAAGATGTAGAGAAAGGGAACTCTTGTACACTGTTGATAGGAATGTAAATTGGTACAGCCAATATGGAAAACAGTATGGAGATTCCTCAAAAAAATTAATACTAGAACTATCGTATGATCTAGCTCTTCCACTTCTGGGTATTTATACAAAGAATTAAAAATGCTAATCTAAAAAGAGATATGTATCCCTATACTCAATGCAGCATTATTTATAATAGCCAAGGGTTGGAAACAAACTAAATGCCCATCAATAAATTAGTGGAAAAAGATGTGGAATATAGAATGGAATACTATTCAGCCACACACATACAAAAAAATCATTTATGACAACATGGATGGACCTTGAAGGTGTTATGCTAAGTTAAATAAGCCAGATGGAGAAAGACAACATGATTTCACTCATATATGAAAACTAAATAAGCACAAAAAACAAAAGAATAAATAAAACAAAACAAAATCAAACTCATACATATAGAAAACAGAATGGGAGTTACCAAAGTGGAAGAGGGGAGGAAGAGTGGGTGAAATGAAAGAAGGGGGTCAACTGTATGGTGATGGATGATAACTAAACTTTTAGTGGTGATTCCTTTGTCTTATATATGTATGTCAAATTATAATGTACACCTGAAACATAATGTTATGTAACAATTTTACCTCAATATATAAAAAAGAAAAGAAAAAATCTATTAGAATAAATGAGTTTAGCAAGGTTGCAGGATACAAGTTCAATAAAAATCAGTTATAACCTGGCAATGAACAATCTGAAAATGAAATGAAGAAAACAAATTCATTTGCAAAAGCATCAAAAGATACCAAAATATTTAGGCATAATTTTTTTAATTTATTTATTTTGAAAGAGGGAGAGCACTTGCATGTGTTAGAGAGGGAGGGGCAGAGAGAGAAAGGGAAAGAGAGAATCCCAAGCAGGCTCTGTGCTGTCAGCATAGAGCCTGACCTGGGGCTTGATCTCACCAACAGTGAGATCATGACCTGAGCCAAAACCAAGAGTTGGGTGCTTAACCGACTGAGCCATCCAGGCACCCCTAGATATAATTCAACATAAGAAGTATAAGAATTATACTTAAAAGAAATTAAAGAAATAAATATGTGGCAGATACACATCCTGTGTTCATTGAATGGAGCATTTAATATTGTTAAAATACCAATACTTCCCAAATTGATCCAGAGATTCAACGCAATCACTTTTAAAATTCCAATTGCCTTTTCTTTCATAGAAATACAGAGCTGATCCTAAAATTCATATGGAATTACAAGGGATCCAGAATAGACAAAACAATCTTGAAAAAGAAGGGCAAAGTTGGGAGATTCACACTTTTTTATTTCAAATTCTACTACAAAGCTGCAGTAATCAAGACAGTGTGATACTGGTATAAAGACAGATATATAGATCAAAGGAATAGAGTTGATATTCCACAAGTAAACACATGCACTTTTAGATAGAGGTACCAAGATCATTCAATGGGGAAAGGATAATCTGTTCAGCAAATGGTGCTGGGACAACTGGATATCAACATGCAAAAACATTAATTTGATCCCATACCTCACACCATACACAAAATTAGCTAAAAATGAATCAAAGACCTAAATCTAAAAGGCGAAACTATAAAACTCTTAAAAGAAAACATAAGTTTAAGTCTTAATGACCTTGGATCACGCATGGTTTCTTATCTATGACACCAAAAATACAAGCAATCAAAGAAAAAAACATTACATGACTTGTTCAAAATTAAAAACTAGTATGTATCAAAGAATAATGAAAGACATCCACAGAATGGGAAGTGAAAGTGAAGAGACATCCACAGAATGGGAGAACATATTGTAAGTCATATATCTGATAAAGGTCTAGTATCCAGAATATATAAAGAACACAACTCAACAATAAAAAGACAACCCAATTTAAAAATAGGAAAAAATTTTCAACAGATATTTTTTCAAAGAAGATACACAGTGACCAACAAGCACATGAAAAGATGCTAACCACCATTACTCATTAAGGAAATGCAAATCAAAACCACAATGAGATACCATTTCACACACACTAGAATGGCTATATTAAAAAAAATTATTAGCGAGGATGTGGAGAAGTTGAAGCCCTCAAATACTGCTGATGGAATTGTAAAATGGTACAGCTGTTGTTCAATCAGTTTGACATCTCTAAAAAAGTTAAACATAGAATTATATAACCCAGTGTATTCATTTCATAGGGCTTCCAAAACAAATTACCATAAGCTGGATGACTTAAAACAATAGAAATTTATTCCTTTACAGATCCGAAGCCTAGAAATTCTAAATTAGTGTGTGATTTCAGACCACACCCCTTCCAAAGATTCTAGAGAAGAATCCTTCCTTGTCTTTTCTAGCTTCTGGTAGTTGCCAGCAATCCCTAGCTTTCTTGGCTTGGAGTTGCATCACTTCAATTTCTACTTCTGTCTTCACATGGCTGTCTTCTCTCTGTGTGTGTCTGTCTCTCTGTCCAAATTTGTCTCTTCTTATAAGGACATCCATCACTGGATTAGAGTTCATCTGAACCCAGTATGACTTCATCTTAATTTGATTATACCTACAAAGATCCTAATTTGAAATACAGTCATATCACAGGTCCTAAAGGTTAGGACTACAACACATCTTTGGGAAGATACAATTTAACCCACAATACTTAGAAATTCCACTATAAAGTATATACCCAAAAAACATTAATAACAGATGCTCAAACAATGTCTTGTGCATGAGCACTCCCAGGAGTATTTTTCATAATAGTAGAACATGGAAACAATCCAAATATCTGTCAACTAATAAGAGAATAAATAAATGTGGTATATACATACAATGGAAAGCTATTCAACCAGGAAAAGGAATGAAGTACTGAAATAGGATATCCCTGGATAAATCTTGAAAACATTATGTTAAGTGAAAGAAGCCAGGCACAAATGGCCATATATATATGATTTCATTTATATGAAATGTTCAGAATAAGCAATTCCATAGAGACAGAAAGTAAGTAGTGGTTGCAGGGGATGGGGGAAGGGGAAAATTAGTAACTACTAATGGTTATGAGGTTCTTTTGGTTCTGACGTAAGTGTTGTGGAACTGGATAATAGTTGTACAACATTGTGAAAATACAAAAAATGATTGAAGTGAATACTTTAAAATGATGAATTTTCTGATATGTGGATATCTCAATATAAAAAATAAATTTTAAAAAATATTTGCAAATGTGCAACTGTTAATGCTCATCTATAATGAGATTTTATAGATTTTTACCTTTGAAAATGTCTTTCACACAGGTACTACAAACTACTGATATCAATCCATAATTATCTGATTTTAATTGAGTATATTTATCATTATACATTTGCAACATAGTCCAAAATATGCTGCTGGAAAAAAAAAATGTCTGCTACAAATTTGTGTAGGAAAAAAGATCTCATTTCTTTTTTTAACTTTCAAAATAGAGAAAGTATATAAAATAGCTTGACATTACTTGTGATTCAAGCAACAAAAATCAAGATGACTTTGCCTTGGTACAAGTTACATAAGTGCTGTTTTCCTTGTAATTTTAGGTTGAACTCATTAATACATTTTATTAAGTTGCAGCAAAAGCCAATTTCGAAAGCTACTTGGTGCTTGATAATAGTAATTCAAAGACATTCTTCTCTTTCGGAAAAATTTCAATCTTGGCTCTGGGCTCAAAAAAATCACAATAAAACATTACCACTGCTAAGTCATTGAATTGTTATGTGAAAGAGCAAACGAGGATATTTCACTTCTGTTTCTGACAAAAATTCACAGAACTCATGATGGTTAAGTCCACAAGAGTGAATGAACTCCACTGTTAACACTACTGGTTCAATAACAAATGACAGATTGAAATATTTCTTGCAAAGTACCACTGAGTAACCAAATAAACATCTTTTGTTTTCAAATGCTTTGTTAATTTGTTCAACAAAATCTTTCCTGCTTCACACATATTTTTACTACTATCAGTTGTAATACATTTTAGCAGATATCATCTTCAGGTTGTACTATATTAGCATTTTCATAACTTATTTAAAAATATTCTCACCTGTAGCTGTTCCATACAGACTATTCATAGGGCTAATACTTTATCATTTCAAACTTGGTATTTAATCTTGGAATAAGTAAAAACGATTGAGAAATATTAATAACATTTTCACCTCATCAAGAGTCAAGGAAAACCACTTGAAATAATTTGCCTTCTTTTTTAACTGATTACTGATGTTACTATTAATATATTAATATCCTCAAATCTTTGAGAAATTGCTTTTGCCAAAAGATTAATAATCTGAAATGTTTTCTCTAGACACACTTTTTCTTCAACTGCTACAAACATGATTTAATTAATTCAGCATCAGAAATCCTTGCTTGGCTAACAAATGGGCCACTCGAAAACTGACTCTGGTTGCAGCTTCATTTTTTATTTTTGGAATGAAATTTTGCCATGATGAGATATTCCACAATGAATTTTCTAATTTTTTCTGTTTCTTTCCTATGAGTCAGGAATATTGTGATAGTCTGATAATGTCCATGTATTTTTCATTCTTTCAGCAGAGGTATGGTGTCACTGCATAATAAATACAATGCTTTACCATCTGGTTTGTTAAGAAAATAATCTAAACTCCATTGTGCTTTATAAGCATTATATTCGAAGTCTGCTCTTCCCTTCTTTTCTTGTTACGACATGATGGGAATGCACTGGAAATTAAAATGAAATATAATGTAATTATATGGTGATGTATGGTACACAAAATGCTGTCAAATTATAACTGCATCGTTTCAATTTATAGTTCACTGAGCAGCAGAAGTCAATGAGATCACCACATATGGTCTCTATAACAACTACTCCATTCTTCTATCGTAGAGCAGTAGCAGCCATAGACAATACATAAATGAATAAATGTAGCTATGCTTCGAAAAAAGTTATGGACACTAAAATGCGAATTTCATATCATACTCATAAGTCAAGATATATTGTTATTTTGACTTTTTCAACCATTTAAAAATGTAAAAACTGCACCTGGCTGGCTCACTCAGTAAGCATGCAACACTTGACCTCAAAATTGTGAGTTTGAGCCCATGATAGGCATTGAGTTAACTTAAAATGTGAAAATCATTCTTACCCACACAAATGAGTACAAGTAAAATTGGAAATCTTAATAAGGTTTGTGGATTCTGTCAATGTCAGTATCTTTGTTGAGATATTAAATTGTATCCTTTTTACCATCCTTCTTACCATCCGGAGAAATTAGGGAAAGTGTTCATGGATACCTTGCTACATTTTGTTACAATCTCACATGAATCTATATTTACCTCAAAAATTTCAATTAAAATAATTGAAATAATACAAAAACAATCAGCAGGCCAGATTTGGACTCCAGGTCACAGTTGGCTGATTCCTGGGTTAGGCTAAAATTTCTTAAAGATAAAACAAAAAGGACACTTCTTTAAAAAATAAATTGACTGCTAAAAATAAATAAATTGACTAATTGTACTTCATCAAAATTAAAAACTTCTACTCTTTAAAAGACTCTGATAAGGAGAGGAAGATGGCAAAATAGGAGGAGCCCTAAGCTCATCTTGTCTCACCAACACAACTAGATAACTATCAAATCATCCTAAGTACCACCAAAATCGACCTGAAAACTGACAGAACTCCACAACTGAAAGGAGAGAAGAGACCACATTGAAGGTAGGAAGTGTGGAGACATGGTTTAGGGGATAAATGGATCAAAGGTGCTGCAGAGGGGAGGGAGCCATGGTCACAGAGAAGGGCAAGAGAGAGAGGAGCATACAGGGGAACACAGGAGGACATTTTCCAAAGCCATTGGCTTAGAAAATAAAAGGGGCTGAATTTTGTGGGTTCTTGCAACCAGCAGGGCTTAAAGCCTGGAGTTTTAAAGGTCATCAGGCTTGGCTGGGATATAGCCTGGAGGGCACTTCCCTGCTTCTGGAGAGAAGACAGGTAAACAACCTGAGCTGGGGGGTGTGTGGTTCACAGTGTGGGAACAGCATCAGAAGAATTCCTGAGGCGCACACAGGGGAGATTAGTAGCTCTACTCTGAGCATGTCCCTGAGAGGCAGCATTCATGGAGACACCTCTGCAGGAACAAAGAGTGGCTGGCAACATTTCAGCCCTCACCTCTCAGCACAAACATAGAACCACCCAAATGAAGCAGCACAGCACCGACATGGGCTGACTAACTTGCTGCTTAGATCAAGCCCCACAACCCTACACTCTGGCAGGACTGCCCTTCTCAGTCAAGCTTGCCTCAGTCCCAGCATGGTGGGCCCCTTCCTTAGTAGACCAGCACAAACTCCTGCCCACACCACATCTCTCAACCAGAGAGTTCTGCAGGACCTCAGTTCTGGTGGAGTTGGTGTCAGATCTCATTTCACAGGCAGACCAGAGCATACCTAGTTAAAACTTGCCACATTCAGGCCAGGGATCAAACACTTCCCACAACAGGCAAAGAGAGCCTCTGCAGATAATTGGCCTGAAGGACAGAGCAGCCAAAACACAAGAGCAGAGTACATACAGCTCACACCAGAGACATTCCTTGAAGTGCCATGCCCTGGGCACTATATGACCTCTTCTTCATAAGGCCATTACTTTCAGGAGCAGAAGACATGCAGAGACTTAGATAAAATGCCAAGATGGAGGAATTTATACCAAATGAAAGAACAAGACAAGGCCATGGCCAGAGATCTAAGCAAAACAAATATAAGTAACATGCCTGATGGAGAATTTAAAGCAAACATCATAAGGATACTCACCAGGCTTGAGAAAAGAATAAAAGAAATCATTGAGACCTTTACCAGAGAGATAAAAGAGTAAAAAAAAGAATCAATCAGATGGAGAATGCAATGAACAAGTTTGGAAACAAGCTTCATGCAATGAACAGCAGGCTGGAAAAAGCAGAAGAATGAAGTAGATATGTCTCCTCAAGCAAGGGCAACAAAGGCAAAAATAAACTATTGGGACTACATGAAAGAAAGAAAGAAAGAAAGAAAGAAAGAAAGAAAGAAAGAAAGAAAGAAAGAAAGAAAGAAAGAAAGAAAGAAAGAAAGAAAGAAAGAAAGAGGAAGAAAGAAAAGAGAAAGAGAAAGTGAAAAAGAAAGGAAGGAAGGAAGGAAGAAAAGAAAAATGGAGAGGGAGGGAGGGAGGAAGGGAGGGAGGGAGGGAGGGAGGGAGGAAGGAAGGAAGGAAGGAAGGAGCATACAGTCTGAAAGAAAAAGGTAAAACTGTCTTAATTTGCAAAAGAAATTACTGTGTAAATAGAAAATGTTAAGAAATCTATGAAGAAAAAGCGACTAGAATTAAGTGAATTTAGCAAGTTTATAGGATACAAGATCAATACAAAAAAATCCGTGTATTTATATATATCTTAGCATGAACAATTGGAGAAATTGAGAAAATAATATCATTTGCATTAGCATGAAAAATTAAATATGTACATTGAAATTACAAAATTACTGAGCAAAAATGAAGACCCACACAATGAGAAAATATTGGGAAACTCAATAGGCTTAAGATATAAGATATAAATCATCCCTGGGGTGCCTAGGTGGCTCAGTCAGTTAAGCGTCCGACTTCGGCTCAGGTCATGATCTCACAGTTCGTGGGTTCGAGCCCCGCAACGGGCTCTGTGCTGACAGCTAGGAGCCTGGAACCTGCTTCTGATTCTGTGTCTCCCTCTCTCTCTGCCCCTCACCTGCTCACGCCCTATCTCTCAAAAATAAATAAATGTAAAAACAAGATATAAATCATCCCTCCCTAAATTGATCCAAAGATTCAATGCAATCCTAATTAAACCCCAGGAGGCTTCTTTATAAAGGCCGA
Source organism: Prionailurus bengalensis (assembly GCF_016509475.1). Taxonomy (NCBI): domain Eukaryota; kingdom Metazoa; phylum Chordata; class Mammalia; order Carnivora; family Felidae; genus Prionailurus; species Prionailurus bengalensis. The sequence continues at coordinate 20,828,767 of NC_057353.1, read as the reverse complement.
CAGGTTAATTACAATATTTATATGGAAAACCAAAAGACCTAGAATAGTGAAAACAGTTTTGAAGAAGGACAAAGTTGTAGAACTTACACTACTTATTTCAATACTTACAGGTTATTTCAATACTTATAGCTACAGTTATCAGAACATTATGAATTGACCTTAGGACAACAAATAGAACAGGCTAAACCAGTGGCTATGGGCATATGTATGTATGTATGTATATGATGTATATGTATATGTATATACATATACATATATGTACGTGTGTGTGTGTATATATATATATATATATGCACACACAGTCAATTCATTATTTATAAGGGTGCTAAGATAATTCAATGGGGAAAGGACAGTCTTTTCAACAAATTTTGCTGGAACAACTAGAAAGCCATATGGAAAAAAAATTAAATTCAATCCTTACCTCATACCACACATAAGAATCACCCAAAATGGCTCACAGAATTAAAGTGCAGATTATAGAGCTTCTAGAAGAAAACACAGGAGAAAATCTTTGAGACTTTGGAGTAGCAAATATTGACTTGCTTTTGCCCCCCCCAAAAAAATGTGAATGGATATGAAGGGGCAGATTTAAGTGCCAGGGTATGAAATAACATGTTCCTTTTCTCATGTAATCATGAAAGCATCTGTCAAAATGCAAAGTGCAGAGATCCTTTGTGGATGCGTAGCATGAGTGAGACTTAAACCTTTGTTATGTTAAACCACTGATATTTGGGCATTCTTTGCTACTGAAGCATATTCTAGACCAGTCAGTAATAAATGTTTTGGTTATACAGTTCATATGCTATTTTTCTTAGAAATGTAAGATCTTATTGGCACTTTTAATCTATAAATCTGGCAAATCATCAGTTGAGAACTTCAATCAAGCATGATATTGGAGGTAAGACTTCAATAAAGAAAAATGTTGTTAAAGGTGACTTGGGAAAAGAAAAAAAAATAGAAAAGTATTATTAAAAGAACACCAAGAGAAAAGTATGAAATCATTTCTAATAAACCACTGCTCTAGATTTTAAATCTCCATACTTTTATTTTACATAAAGATGACTCTGTACCAATAGCTGAGTTCTGTTTTCTAACTAAATCTTACCAAGATTACAAAGAAATGAAGACACCATTGCAACCAACTGGCTCAGGGGCTAATTAAATAGCTGGACTTCATGCTAGACTTTAATTCCAAATATTACAATCACACACTCATTTTGTCCATTCATTGTCTTTGTAGGTAGCAAATAGATCAATGTTTTTGACTCTGAACACTTCTCTTTTTAAAAAAAAATTTTTTTAACGTTTATTTATTTTTGAGACAGAGAGAGACACAGAATGAACGGAGGAGGGTCAGAGAGAGAGGGAGACACAGAATTGGAAGCAGGCTCCAGGCTCTGAGCCATCAGCCCAATGCCCGACGCCGAGCTCGAACTCACGGACCGCGAGATCGTGACCTGAGCTGAAGTCGGACGCTCAACCGACTGAGCCACCCAGGCGCCCCTCTTTTTTAACTGACAAATGGAAGTTAGAAATGGTATGCCAACATTTCACCATGGAGCTATCAATTTCTTTCCTGGAGTCTGATCCACACACATTCCAAAAGATTAACACACAAAATTTAATCCAAGCATTTCTTCCTTTTCTCAAAATGCACAAGTTGAGTCCATTTTACAACAATCGGGATCATCCAATTTTGCATGTGGAGTTTGTTAAGTGCTACGCCAAAAGAAAAGTCAGCCTGATGGGAAGAAAAAAAGCTGTGTTCCTCTATGACCATGGCCAGTAGATTGCATTCAGTTAACTTCTTTCAGGCATAATCCATCATTGACAGAGCCAATTTGTTAACACATGTTCTCTGCTGAATTAGGCCATAGCCCTGTTGCCCTGCATACCATTATATCCATAGACATGCCAAATAATACTCCTTTTTCAGTCGGGCAACCTTAATTAAAAATCCCTCAATGACACTTATAAACTGTTTACCTCACCATATCTGTTGGTTAGATCTGTTTATAACCACTCAAAGAACATTTCTGAGCACTCAGTAATCACAATATTGGGGCTTTTTACAAAGTAACAAGACCTCTCTCATAGTACAATAACTATACAGTAAGTTCATCACAAAAATGCATTTCCCTTACATGTATAAATAACCTTATACCTTAATATTTTCATGATCTATTAATTTCCTATCCAGCCTATGGACACAGCATTGAAAAAAATCAATTCTCAAAACAATTATTCAACTGGAACCAACATTTTTTGTCCTTGCCATCAAAATTCTTTGTTTCATATCAAAATATTCCCCTTTACTGGATACCTGGCTAGAAATGGGGAAAACTAAAAGATTTTTCAAGTCCTAATAAGCAAAGACTTACAACTCATAAATTAGAAATCAAAGGACTAATTTTGCTGTTCATCTTTACACAGATCTTTTTATATTTTAAAAATATTTGTATGAATAAAAAGAAAGAGTTATGGTATTTCAGCATGATGTTATGAGGAGATATCACAATTCAGAATATTTGCAGTCCATCAAATGAAATCTTACACAGCATACATTATTAAACTCCTATCAGTGTCATAAACATTATAGGATTCCTGGCTTGTTAGCTTATGGAGGTTGTGATAACCAAAGCATTTCATGGTGTTTTAAACTAGAGCACATTGCCAAGAAATCTGTTTCTCCCCACTATCCCTGCCTATTATTAAACTGGGCCATCCAAAATCCTTTCGGGGTCAACACAAGTTGAAATTCAAATCATTAGGTTCCTTTGTCATGGAGTATTATCCTAAGCATAAAACACTAAAAAGAGATATACATCATTTCCTTTGTGTTCTCTTTTACGAGTCTTTTGTTCAGAGATCAGCAAAGATCTATACAGACATCAAACATACCTTAAGTATTTACAGTGTTCCAATTATCATGCTAGTCTAAGGTTGCAAAAGTGATTAAGGCACAGTCCTGGTCTCAAGTTGCTTACGGTCTAATAAAGAAAACATCCTTTAATTACACAAAAATAGAGGGATTTTCGTGGTGTTATTGTATTAACTTTCTGATATATAAGTGTAAGTTTGGTAGTTAGCCAGACCATCTTAAATAAAATCTAACTATAAAAGTGTTCAGTGGTACATTATACATGGCAAACAAAACATTTTTATTTTGTATATTTTATTTTGTTTACCTAAAGCCCATTTAGGAAATTTTCTTGGGTTTTTTTTATAAGCCAATTTTTATTTTTTTTAAAAGACTGGCAAAGATCTGTAAATATCCACAATTATCTTTTTGCCAGGTCCTAAACAATTCATGCTACGGCAGGACTGGTTCATCTGCTTCACCCGATTCCCAGAAAACAGGGCTTGACAAGTGTGAGTGGGTTCTCTGAAGGTCTACTCACAGGACACCATTAGTGGAACACACAGCCAAGGAACATTTTAGGTACTACCAGCCTTCTATCAATGGGTATAGGCCACATTTTCTTCTGAGATAGTCTCACCTTATCTTCATTTATAGGCTAATATCATATTCAAGCCAGATTAACTCAGAGTCACTTGATCTATATATAACAAGCATAATACTTTTAATAGTGTATCAACAGCTTTCCTCTTTTATATACCACAAAACATCATAAATTATCTATCTTCTTTGAAATTGGGTGAGGAGATTAGGATTGTGGCAGCATTAAAATAAGTAGAAATAAAAATTAGTAATCACTTAGACCACAACATAGAATTTTCAAGCCAATCTTGTCAAGTCAATGAGGATAAGAAATAGTCTTGAAAGCAGGCTTTGTAGGAGAGAAAAGGATTTTCTAAATTCCTTAAGGTCCCTGTTTAACAAATGAAAATGCATATCTGACTCCATCACAGATTTTTCTATAAAAGAAGTCCATCCACTCTCACCACTTTTATTCAACATAGTACTGAAAGTCCTAGCCACAATAATTAGATGACAAAAAGATATAAAAGGCATCCAAATTGGTAAGGAAGAAGTAAAACTTTCAAATTTGCAAATGATATGATACTACATATAAAAAAAAACCCTAAAGCAACAAAAAAACTCCTAGAAATGATCGATGAATTCAGTAAATTTGCTAGATACAAAATCAATGTACAGATATCTGTGGCATTCCTATATATAAATATTGAAGCAGCAGAAAGTGAAATTAAGAAAACAATCTCCCTTAAAATAAAGAAAACAATCACATTTACAATTGTACCAAAAAGAACAAAATACCTAGGAAAAAACTTTAACCAAAGAGGTGAAAACCTCTTTTTCAGGTGTACTATAAAAACTATAAAATATCAATGACATAAATTCAAGACAATGCAAAGAAATGGAAAGATATCTTCATGGATTAGAAGAATAAATATTGTGAAAATGTCTATACTACCCAAAGCGATCTACAGATTTAATGCAATCTGTGTCAAAATACCAACAGCATTTTTCACAGAACTAGAAAAAACAATCCTAAAATTTGTATGGAACCACAAAAGACCTCAAAAAGTCAAAGCAATCTTGAAAAAAGAAGAACAAAACTAGAGGAATCACAATTCCAGACTTCAAGCTATATTTTCAAAGTTGTAATAATCAAAACAGTATGGTACTGGCATAAAAATAGACATGTAGATCAATAGAACAGAATAGAAAATCCCGAAATAAACCCACAATTATATGGTCAATTAATCTTTGACAAAGGAGGAAAGAATATGCAATGGGAAAAAAATAGTCTCTTCAACAAATAGTGTTGGGAAAACTAGACTGCTACATGCAAAGAATGAAACCACACCACTTCGTTACACCATTCACAAAAATAAAGTCAAAATGGATTAAAGACCTAAATGTGTAACCTGAAACCATAAAAATCCCATAGAAGAGCACAGGCAGTACTTTCTCTGACACTGGCCATAGGAACATTTATCTATATAAGTCTCCTCAAGGGAAAACAAAAACAAAAGCAAACTCTTGGGACTACATCAAAATAAAAAGCTTCTTCATAGTGAAGAAAACAACAAAACTAAAAGGCAACCTACTGAATGGGGGAAAATATTTGCAAATGACATATCCAGTATAGGGTTAGTGTCCAAAATATATAAAGAACTAATACAACTCAATACCCCAGAAAAACAAATAATCCAATTAAAAATGGTTAGAGAACATGAATAGACATCTCTCCAAAGAAGACATACAAATAGCTAAAAGACACATGAGAAGGGGCTCAACATTACTCATCATCAGGTAAACACAAACCAAAACTGCAATGAAGTATCACCTCACATCTGTCAGAATGGCTAAAATCAAAACCACAAGAAACAAGTGTTTGATGAAGATGTGGAGAAAAAGGAACCCTCTTACACTGTTGGTGGGAATGCAAACAGATGCAGCCACTGTGGAAAACAGTATGGAGATTCCTTAAAAAAATTAAAAATAGAACTACCCTAAGATCCAGTCGTTGCACTACTGGATATTTACCTAAAACACGAAAACACTAATTCTGGGGCACCTGGGTGGCTCAGTCAGTTAAGCGTCCAACTTTGGCTCAGGTCATGATCTCACGGTTCATGAGTTCAAGCCCCATGGTGGGCTCTGCACTGACAGCTCAGAGTCTGGAATCTCTCTCTCTCTCTCTCTCTCTCAAAAATAAAATTAAAACATTAAAAAAAAAACACTAATTCAAAGGGATACATGCACCCTGATGCTCATTGCAGTGTTATTTACAACAGCCAAATTATGGAAGTAGCCCACACGTCCATCGATATATGAATGGATGAGGAAGATATGGTACACACACATGCACACACACACACTGGAATACTATTCAGTCATTAAAAAAGAATGAAATCTTGCTATTTGTAATGACATGGATGGAGCTAGAGAATATAATGCTAAGCGAACTAAATCAGAGAAAGACAAATATCATATGATTTCACTCATACGTGGAATTTAAAAATCAAACAAGCAAAAGGAAGATAAAAAAGAGAGAGGTGTGCCTCAGTTGGTTAAGCGTGGGACTCTTGATTTTGGCTCAGGTCATGATCTTACAGTCGTGAAATCTGGGCCCACGTCCAGCTCGATGCTGGGCAGGGAGCCTACTTAAGATTTTCTCCCTCTCCCTCTGCCCCTCCCCAGCATGTGTTCTCTCTCTCTCTCTCTCTCTCTCTCTCTCTCTCTCTCTCTCTCAAAAAAAAAAAAAACCCAAAAAACAGAGAGAGAGACAAAGCAAGAAATACACTCTTATCTATGGAAAACAAACCAATAGTTACCAGAGGGGAGGTACATGAAGGGATGGGTTAAATAGGTTTGGGGATTAAGGAATGCACTTGTGGTGATAAGCACCAGGTGATGTATGGAATTGCTGAATCACTATATTGTACTGAAATATAACACTGTATGTTAACTAATTGGAATTAAAATAAACACTTACAATGGTTAAAATCCTAAATTCTATGTTATGTATATTATGTAACAATAAAAAAGGTAGTAACTAGTAAGTATTAAAACAATGCTTCATATGGTGTTTTGTAACAATGCACCCTACAAAAAGTCTCCAAGGGATACAAGCTGTATACATTACAGATCTTAGTTACCGATGTGAATTTCCAACAGAAACAGATGAATCTGTTAATGGGAATACAAGTAAAACAGCTAAAATATTGAAAATAAAGATCAATAATTATCTCCTCATCAGAAGCCTTAACAATTTACAGACTGGATTGAGGGCAGTGTACATTTTGTTCTTACTTAGATGTACACTGAATAAGAAGAGATAAAAATATGTTGTAACAAAATTTGAAATAGCTAAAGAATGATACCTTTTAAAGATATACTAGTTTCACAACTAAATATTTTTAAAAGTCACTATGTTTATTCTGTAATAAGTACCTCAACAAGTAAATATTAAAATATATACCTGAAAGTAAAAATATGAAATAATATGGTGAATACCAGCAAGTTAGAACACTAAGTCCTCTAAAGAGTTAAAATAAGCTGTAGTCTGTGAGCGGTCACCCTCTAGAACTGTGTCTTCATAAATTTGAATCATTTATAGAGTGTTTTTGATGATAGGCAATTCTTTGTTGAAAGTTAAGTGCTCTTTTATATGAATAAATAAAGAAGGCTTTGGTTTGAGCTAATACATTATTTTGACAAATGTTTATTGGAAACCCAATTATGGGTTCATAAATCAGGGTTCATTGTGGCCCATCAGGTGAGCTCACCAATGCCACCAGATGTCATGGCCCATACCGATAGGATAATTAAAACAAGCCCATGGAATGCTGTCCTTCTCCTACACAATGACAGTAGGGAAGACAGAGGAAGAAATAGCTTATTATCTTTAAATTACTAAAAAATAATAAAAGCTTATTATCTTTAAATTAGTAAAGATGTCATAACCATACCTTAAAGGAAAAAGAAACACATTGCTTTCTATTTACTGCTGGATTAAAATAACAAGGTCAAGAATGATACATGATCTCTCAGACAGTTGATTCCTCATAATAAAAAGGGAAAAAAATCATCTGCATATATCCCCTGTCTGAACTACGTCCTTAGAAGAACTGTTCTTTTTTTATTTTTATTCTTCCCTTCCTTATCTTCCATCCCCCTTTTAAATAAGTTATTTCCTGAAGAAGTGAGTCTTATTAATAAGGCCTAGTGTACCGGGACCAGTATAGCACAATTCAGCAATATATTGCATGGATCTGAGTTGTATGAAAAATTCTATGATAAAAGCTTACATTCTTCATTGCCAAAAAAGAAAACAGTCGACAAGAAAATTCTGGCAAAACCACAAACTCATTGCAACTGAAAATCGGAAAGACTCTTAACTCTAAAGACTTGTCAATGTCCCTCTATAGGCCAAATGTACCAACCATGAAAAGGTAGGGGAATGCGGTATGGAATGAAAGCACAATTTGTGTATTGTAACCAAGAGGAAGAAATTTTCTTGACATTAGACTGTCTAAACCTAGTGAAAGATGTAGAAAAATCAGATTTGAGTGACTAGCATGATAAATAAAATAAAATCTAAGAATTCTGCCTCTTAATATTACAAATTTGTTATAATTATCTCTAACCATTATAAATCTTTCCTTGTTATAAGTGTTTTAATGACTCAGTTTTATTTTCTATGTGGGTATTTTTTCCTTTATAGAAAGAACAACACATACAATAAAAGATATTTGACTATATTCTGTGATGGAAACAGAAATTTTATGCTTTCTCATACAATACAGCTAAAAAGGGCTTCTGCCCTTTTTGTTCACACACCATGACTTAGCAGTACAAAACGAAGGATCTCTGCCTGTCACAGGTTGCTAGACAGACCTCTGCATAATTCATCCCAAACAATTGCAAGTAATGCAGGCCAACACATCAGAGTTCTGCCACTAGACCAGCCAGACAGCTCCACATGAAGTGCCAGCTGAGTCAGGCCACAAATACAGAACACTGCCATTACTATATAACTGCACTGCTCAAGCCCGCTGGCTTGGCTATTGCTGATAATATAAACAAGAGGGTAAAGGACAACTGAAAATGCAAGGTGTTAAGCCACTCCAATCTTAAACCCAAGAAACCGTGTCACCAAGACTGACTTTTAAAAAGGCAATGTCTAAATGTAACTGTTATTTGTGAAAGACAAAAAAATGTCACCATCGTGTCACAGGAAAAGTGTTTAGAAAGAACGGAACTGGGAGCTGGGTCTCCAAGCACCCTTGATTTCAAACTATCTGGACAGTTTCGTATAAGGAAGAGCTCTATTTAAATGGTGCCTAAACAGCCCTGAATTCTCAAAATGAATTAAGAGACTTTCTTATTGGCTTGAGTTGAATGAATCTTCATAATGTCAGGTTAGTGGACAGTTGTCAAGAGCAACAGACCGCTATGAAAGCGGCCTAACAGCACAAAGAGCTCCACTGACTCATTCCCAAACTGGACAGGATTATTAATAAGCAAGCAACTGAAGCCTCTGGAAATGGTCCTGTGGGTAAACAGCAAATGAAGAAAAACATCTTTTCGATAAAACCTAAGAAATTTCTTATAAGATAAGTGACAGTCTGTGGCATTTGAATGAAGACCACTTCTTCCACCCCACACCCAGCACAGTGAGGCAGACACTTCATTCAAGACTGCTGTGGCAGGGAGCTCCTCCCTCTGTCCCCTGTTCTCTCCCAGAGAGAGAGAGCTTTCTTTCTGGAAGCTAGCAAGATTTCAGTGCTTCTCATCTTGCACCCGGCTGCCCATTGCTGGGGATAAGTCCCAGGCAAGTACAGTCACGAGGTGGGAGCTCTCTTCTTTCACCCAACTCCCACTTGTGGAACTGAGGTTCCTATGGTGGTATGTCACCCAAACAGAACCTGTCATTGTCCCCACTCCCAGCTCCAGAGCCCTTAGCCCACAGATTTTGCCTAGGGGAGAAGCAGCCATAAAACAGATAGTTCCTGATATTTTCGCAAAGCAATTGACTTCATCTGCAATAGAGCTTTGGAGAAGTTTAACCTAAGAGCACTCTTGAGAACAGTAACGTGGGTGGCTCAGTCAGTTGAGCGACTCTGGCTTAGGTAATGATCTCACGGTTTGTGAGTTCAAGCCCCACATCAGGCTCACAGAGCTGTCAGCACAGAGCCCTCTTCGGATCCCCTGTCCCTCTCTCTCTACCTCTCCCTTGCTTGTGCTCTCTCAAAAATAAATAAAACCTAAAAAAAAAAAAAAAGAAAGGAAGGAAGGAATGAAGAAAGAGAAAGAAAGAAAGAAAGAAAGAAAGAAAGAAAGAAAGAAAGAAAGAAAGAAAGAAAGAAAGAAAGAAAGAACAGAACAGCGGAGGCTATAGTAAAAGGCCATTGAGAAGAGATTCGTGTATGTAAAGAAGAAAAGGCCTAGACTGTGGCCTGGCTACTAATTTAGAGAACTGGGGAAGTAGAGAGCTCTCCTTGGGTCAGGACAAATATCACCCTGATCTCAGAAATGATTCTGTCCAAAGAGCCACAGTCTGATTGGATTCATTTGTAGATGAATGTATGCCCCAGGACATTTTTGTAAAAAAAAGAGTAACAGGCAGCAATTACAGGAGTTTTAACAGCTGAGTACAGTCAGGGAAAGAGTGGAAAAGAGCCCTACCACTGTGCTGTCATCCCAAAGTGATGGTGGGCACACCTAAAGCCGTGCCTCCCTGAGGAGCAACATCAGATTCATAACCTTGGGGGGGTGAGGAGGTGGGTGGGAAAAGCAGGGAATAGATTTCACTAAAATGATCCAGCCAATCACTAAACAAATAAATAGGCAAGTAACAATAACAAGCCCCAGAATGAGGGAACACTGCCCAGGGTTACTACAATATATTGTCTAAAAAGGCCATAAAATTACCATATCAATAATACCAATAAAAATTAAGAAGCATGCAAAGAAATAGAAAAGTATGACCCATACCTCAGAAAAAATAAAAGCAGGCAACAGAAACTTCTTGTGAAAGCAACCAGAGGTCTGATATAACAGAAAAATATTTCAAAATAGCCATTATAATTATGTTCACAGAACTAAAGAAAACCATGTTTTAAGAAGTAAAGCAATGGGGCTCCTGGGTGGCTCAGTCAGTTAGGCGTCTGACTTTGGCTCAGGTCATGATCTCACGGTTCGTGGGTTCGAGCCCCACATTGGGCTCTGTGCTGATGGCTCAGAGCCTGGAGCCTGTTTCCGATTCTGTGTCTCCCTCTCTCTCTGCCCCTCCCCCGTTCATGCTCTGTATCTCTCTGTCCCAAAAATAAATAAGCGTTGAAAAAAAATTAAAAAAAAAAAAAGAAGTAAAGGAAGGTATATTGACAATATTGTACCAAAAAGAAAATATCAAAAAGAGATAAAAATTACTTAGGCATGAGTGGCTCAGTTGGTTAAGCAACTGTCTCTTGATTTTGGCTCAGGTCATGATCACACAGTTCATGGGTTCGAGCCCCATCACGGGCTCTTTTCTGACAGCATGGAGCCTGCTTGAGATTTCTCTCTCCTTCTCTCTCTGCCCCTCCCTCACTCATTTGTTCTCTCTCTCTCAAAACAGATAAATAAATAAATAAGTTTTTAAAAATTACTGTTTTTTCCAATATGAAATTTATTGTCAAATTGGTTTCCATACAACACCCAGTGCTCATCCCAAAAGGTGCCCTCCTCAATACCCATACCCACCCTCCCCTCACTCCCACCCCCCATCAACCCTCAGTCTGTTCTCCTTTTTAAGAGTCTCTTATGCTTTGGCTCTCTCGCCCACTCTAACCTCTTTTTTTTTTTCCTTCGCCTCCCCCATAGGTTTCTGTTAAGTTTCTCAGGATCCACATAAGAGTGAAACCATATGGTATCTGTCTTTCTCTGTATGGCTTATTTCACTTAGCATCACACTCTCCAGTTCCATCCATGTTGCTACAAAGGGCCATATTTCATTCTTTCTCATTGCCACGTAGTACTCCATTGTGTATATAAACCACAATTTCTTTATTCATTCATCAGTTGATGGACATTTAGGCTCTTTCCATAATTTGGCTATTGTTGAGAGTGCTGCTATAAACATTGGGGTACAAATGCCCCTATGCATCAGTACTCCTGTATCCCTTGGGTAAATTCCTACCAGTGCTACTGCTGGGTCATAGGGTAGGTCTATTTTTAATTTTCTGAGGAACCTCCACACTGTTTTCTAGAGTGGCTGCACCAATTTGCATTCCCATCAACAGTGCAAGAGGGTTCCCGTTTCTCCACATCCTCGCCAGCATCTATAGTCTCCTGATTTGTTCATTTTGGCCACCCTGACTGGCATGAGGTGATATCTGAGTGTGGTTTTGATTTGTATTTCCCTGATGAGGAGCGATGTTGAGCATCTTTTCATGTGCCTGTTGGCCATCCGGATGTCTTCTTTAGAGAAGTGTCTATTCATGCTTTCTGCCCATTTCTTCACTGGGTTATTTGTTTTTCGGGTATGGAATTTTGGTGAGCTCTTTATAGATTTTGGATACTAGCCCTTTGTCCGATATGTCATTTGCAAATATCTTTTCCCATTCCATTGGTTGCCTTTTAGTTTTGTTGGTTGTTTCCTTTGCTGTGCAGAAGCTTTTTATCTTCATAAGGTCCCAGTAATTCACTTTTGCTTTTAATTCCCTTGCCTTTGGGGATGTGTCAAGTAAGAGATTGCTACGGCTGAGGTCAGAGAGGTCTTTTCCTGCTTTCTCCTCTAGGGTTTTGATGGTTTCCTGTCTCACATTCAGGTCCTTTATCCATTTTGAGTTTATTTTTGGGAATGGTGTAAAAAAGTGGTCTAGTTTCAACCTTCTGCATGTTGCTGTCCAGTTCTCCCAGCACCATTTGTTAAAGAGACTGTCTTTTTACATTGGATGTTCTTTCCTGCTTTGTCAAAGATTAGTTGGCCATACTTCTGTGGGTCTAGTTCTGGGGTTTCTATTCTATTCCATTGGTCTAGGTGCCTCTTTTTGTGCCAATACCATGCTGTCTTGATGGTTACAGCTTTGTGGTAGAGGCTAAAGTCTGGGATTGTGATGTCTCCTGCTTTGGTCTTCTTCTTCAAAATTACTTTGGCTATTCGGGGCCTTTTGTGGTTCCATATGAATTTTAGGATTGCTTGTTCTAGTTTCAAGAAGAAAGCTGGTGCAATTTTGATTGGGATTGCATTGAATGTGTAGATAGCTTTGAGTAGTGTTGACATTTTGACAATATTTATTCTTCCAATTAATGAGCACAGAATGTTTTTCCATTTCTTTATATCTTCTTCAATTATCTTCATAAGCTTTCTGTAGTTTTCTGCATACAGATCTTTTACGTCTTTGGTCAGATTTATCCTAGGTATTTTATGCTTCTTGGTGCAATTGTGAATGGGATCAGTTTCTTTATTTGTCTTTCTGTTGCTTCATTATTAGTGTATAAGAATGCAACTGATTTCTGTACATTGATTTTGAATCCTGCAACTTTGCTGAATTCATGTATCAGTTTTAGCAGACTTTTGGTGGAGTCTATTGGATTTTCCATGTATAATATCATGTCATCTGCAAAAAGTGAAAGCTTGACTTCATCTTTGCCAATTTTGATGCCTTTGATTTCCTTTTGTTGTCTGATAGCTGATGCTAGCACTTCCGACACTATGTTAAACAACAGCGGTGAAAGTGGACATCCCTGTTGTGTTCCTGATCTCAGGGAAAAAGCTCTCAGTTTTTCCCCATTGAGGATGATGTTAGCTGTGGGCTTTTCATAAATGGCTTTTATGATGTTTAAGTATGTTCCTTCTATCCCGACTTTCTCGAGGGTTTTTATTAAGAAAGGGTGCTGGATTTTTGTCAAAGGCTTTTTCTGCATCGATTGACAGGATCATATGGTTCTTATCTTTTTTTTATTAATGTGATGTATCACGTTGATTGATTTGCAGATGTTGAACCAGCCCTGCATCCCAGGAATGAATCCCACTTGATCATGGTGAATAATTCTTTTTCTATGCTGTTGAATTCGATTTGTTAGTATCTTATTGAGAATTTTTGCATCCATATTCATCAGGGATATTGGCCTGTAGTTCTCTTTTTTTTTCCTGGGTCTCTGTCTGGTTTAGGAATCAAAGTAATACTGGCTTCATAGAATGAGTCTGGAAGTTTTCCTTCCCTTTCTATTTCTTGGAATAGCTTGAGAAGGATAGGTATTATCTCTGCTTTAAACGTCTGGTAGAACTCCCCTGGGGAGCAATCTGGTCCTGGACTCTTATTTGTTGGGAGATTTTTGATAACTGATTCAATTTCTTCGCTGGTTATGGGTCTGTTCAAGCTTTCTATTTCCTCCTGATTGAGTTTTGGAAGAGTGTGGGTGTTTAGGAATTTGTCCATTTCTTTCAGGCTGTCCAATTTGTTGTTATATATTTTTTCATAGTATTCCCTGATAATTGCTTGTATTTCTGAGGGATTGGTTGTAATAATTCCACTTTCATTCATGATTTTATCTATTTGGGTCATCTCCCTTTTCTTTTTGAGAAGCCTGGCTAGAGTTTATCAATTTTGTTTATTTTTTCAAAAAACCAAATCTTGGTTTCGTTGATCTGCTATACAGTTTTTTTAGATTCTATATTGTTTATTTCTGATCTGATCTTTATTATTTCTCTTCTTCTGCTGGGTTTAGGCTGCCTTTGCTGTTCTGCTTCTAGTTCCTTTAGGTGTGCTGTTAGATTTTGTATTTGGGATTTTTCTTGTTTCTTGAGATAGGCCTGGATTGCAATGTATTTTCCTCTCAGGACTGCCTTTGCTGCATCCCAAAGTGTTTGGATTGTTGTCTTTTCATTTTCATTTGTTTCCATATATTTTTTAATTTCTTCTCTAATTGCCTGGTTGACCCATTCATTCTTTACTAGGGTGTTCTTTAACCTCCATGCTTTTGGAGGTTTTCCAGACTTTTTCCTGTGGTTGATTTCAAGCTTCATAGCATTGTGGTCTGAAGGTATGCATGGTATGATCTCAATTCTTGTATACTTATGAAGGGCTGTTTTGTGACCTAGTATGTAATCTATCTTGGAGAATGTTCCATGTGCACTCGAGAAGAAAATACATTCTGTTGCTTTTGGGTGCAGAGTTCTAAATATATCTGTCAAGTCCATATGATCCAATGTATCATGTAGGGCCCTTGTTTCTCTATTGACCGTGTGTCTAGATGATCTGTCCATTTCTGTAAGTGGAGTGTTAAAGTCCCCTGCAATTACCACATTGTTATCAATAAGGTTGCTTATGTTTGTGAGTAATTGTTTTATATATTTGGGGGCTCCTGTATTCGGCGCATACACATTTATAATGTTAGCTTTTCCTGATGGATAGGCCCTGTGATTATTATATAATGCCCTTCTTCATCCTTGTTACAGCCTTTAATTTAAAGTCTAGTTTGTCTGATATAAGTATGGCTACTCCAGCTTTCTTTTGACTTCCAGTAGCATGATAAATAGTTCTCCATCCCCTCACTTTCAACACTTTCAATCTGAAGGTGTCCTCAGGTCTAAGATGAGTCTCTTGTAGACAGCAAATAGATGGGTCTTGTTTTTTTATACATTCTGATACCCTATGTCTTTTGGTTGGCGCATTTAGTCCATTTACATTCAGTGTTATTATAGAAAGATACGGGTTTAGAGTCATTGTGATGTCTGTAGGTTTCATGCTTGTAGTGATGTCTCTGGTACTTTGTCTCACAGGATCCCCCTTAGGATCTCTTGTAGGGCTGGTTTAGTGGTGACGAATTCCTTCAGTTTTTGTTTGTTTGGGAAGACCTTTATCTCTCCTTCTATTCTAAATGACAGACTTGCTGGATAACGGATTCTCGGCTGCATATTTTTTCTGTTCATCACATTGAAGATTTCCTGCCATTCCTTTCTGGCCTGCCAAGTTTCAGTAGAGAGATCGGTCACGAGTCTTACAGGTCTCCCTTTATATGTTAGAGCACGTTTATCCCTAGCTGCTTTCAGAATTTTCTCTTTATCCTTGTATTTTGTCAGTTTCACTATGATATGTCGTGCAGAAGATCGATTCAAGTTATGACTGAAGGGAGTTCTCTGTGCCTCCTGGATTTCAATGCCTTTTTCCTTCCCCAGATCAGGGAAGTTCTCAGCTATGATTTGTTCAAGTACACCTTCAGCACCTTTCCCTCTCTCTTCCTCCTCTGGAATACCAATTATGCGTAGATTATTTCTCTTTAATGCATCACTTCGTTCTCTAATTTTCCCCTTAAACGCCTGGATTTTTTTTATCTCTCTTTTTCTCACCTTCTTCTTTTCCATAACTTTATCATCTAGTTCACCTATTCTCTCCTCTGCCTCTTCAATCCGAGCCGTGGTCGTTTCCATTTTATTTTGCATCTCGTTAATAGCATTTTTCAGCTCCTCCTGACTAGTCCTTAGTCCTTTGATCTCTGTAGCAAGAGATTCTCTGCTGTCCTCTATACTGCTTTCAAGCCCAGCGATTAATTTTATGACTATTATCCTAAATTCACTTTCTGTTATATTGTTTAAATCCTTTTTGATCAGTTCGTTAGCTGTTGTTATTTCCTGGAGATTCTTTTGAGGGGAATTCTTCCGTTTGGTCATTTTGGATAGTCCCTGGAGTGGTGTGGACCTGCAGGGCACTTCCCCTCTGCTCTGATGTATAACTGGAGTTGGTGGGCGGCCGCAGTCAGACCTGATGTCTGCCTCCAGCCCACCGCTGGGGCCACAGTCAGACTGGTGTGTGCCTTCTCTTCCCCTCTCCTAGGGGCGGGATTCACTGTGGGGTGGCGTGGCCCATCTGGGCTACTTGCACACTGCCAGGCTTGTGGTGCTGGCGATCTGGTGTATTAGCTGGGGTGGGTAGGCAAGGTGCACGGGGGCAGGAGGGGCAGGCTTAGATCGCTTCTCCTTAGGTGATCCACTTCAGGAGGGGCCCTGTGGCAGCGGGAGGGAGTCAGACCCACTGCCGGAGGGGCAGCTCCACAGAAGCACAGCGTTGGGTGTTTGCAGGGAGCAAGCAAGTTCCCTGGCAGGAAGCGGTTCCCTTTGGGATTTTGGCTGGGGGATGGGTGAAGGAGATGGCGCTGCTGAGCGCCTTTGTTCCCCGCCAAACTGAACTCTGTCGTCCGGGGCTCAGCAGCTCTCCCTCCCGTTGTCCTCCAGCCTTCCCGCTTTCCGAGCAGAGCTGTTAACTTATGACCTCCCAGATGCTAAGTCCCGCTTGCTGTTGGAACACACTCCCTCCGGTCCCTCTGCTTTTGCAAGCCAGACGCGGGGGCTCTGCTTGGCCGATGGGCCTCCCCTCTGCCTTGGCTCCCTCCCACCAGTCCGTGTAGTGCGCACCGCCTCGCCGCCCTTCCTACCCTCTTCCGTGGGCCTCTTGTCTGCTCTCTGTTCCAGAGACTCCGCTCTGCTAGTCTTCTGGCGGTTTTCCGGGTTATTTAGGCAGGTGTAGGTGGAATCTAAGTGATCAGGAGGACGCGCTGTGAGTCCTGCGTCCTCCTACACCGCCATCTTCCCTCCTCCTTCAAAACTTACTTTTAAAAAAGAACCAAATGGAAATCCTGGAGTTAAAAATGCAATATCTGAAACAAAAATTTACAAGAAGGGGATCAACGGTAGATTTGAGCTGGCAGAAGAAGGAATTGGTAAACTTGAAGATAGATTGATGGAGATTATGGGAACTAAAGAACAGAAGAGGAAAAAGAATGAAGAAAAATAAACAGCCTCAGAGAAATGTGAGACATCGCTAAGCACAACAACATACAGATAAAGGCAGTACCTGGAAAGAAGAAAGAAAAAATCCATGATCAAGTGAATTTTTCCCAGGAATTCAAGATTGGTTTAGCATCTGAAAATCAACTAACACAGTACATCATATCAATAGAACAAAAAACAAAAGTCATCAATGATCATCTCAATCACAAAAGAATCTCAAGAGATTTTGAAAAAACCCATCACCCCTTCATGATTAAAAAAACATTAAATAAACCAGGCATAGAATGGGATTTCTTCAACTTCATAAAGGGCATCTATGAAAAACCCACAGCTAACATTATAATTTATGGTGAAAGACTGAAAGCTTTCCTTCTAAGATGAAGAACAACACAAAGATGTCTGTTCTCACCACTTCTGTTCAACACTGTACTGGAAATTCTAGCCAAGGGAGCTAAATATGAAAAAGAAACAAAAGACATCCAGATAGGAAGGGAACAAATAAAACTATCTCTACTTGCAGGTGATACGCCCTTGTATAATTGAAAATCCTAAGGTCCCACTAAAAAGTTATTAGAACTAATAAATAAGTTTAACAAGTTTGTAGGACATAAGATCAATACACAAAAAAACAGTCGTATTTCTATACATTGGCAACAATCTGAAAATGAAATCAAGAAAATCATTTCATTCACAATAGCAACAAGAAGAATAAAATACTTAGGAATAATTTGATAAAAAGCAGTGTAAAATTCATACTCTGAAAAGCGTAAAACACTGTTGAAAGAAATTAAAGATCTAAATAAATGGAAAAACATCTCACATTCATGTACTGGAAGATTTAACTCTGTTAAGATAGTATTAGTTTCCAACTAATCTATAGATTTAACACATTCCCTATTAGAATCCCAGCCAATTTCTTTATATAAATTAACAAACTGATTCTAAAATTTATATGGAATTGCAAAGGATCAGAATAGCCAAAACAATTCTGAAAAAGAAGATAAAACTAGGGGCGCCTGGGCAGCTCAGTCAGTTAAGCGTCCAACTCTTGATTTCAGATCAGGTCATGATCTCACAGTTTGTGGGATACAGCCTGCTCGGGATTCTATCTCCCACTGTCTGTCTGTCTCTGTCTCTCTGTCTCTCTCTCTCTCTGCCCCTCTCCAACTTGCACGTGCGTGCGTGTGCTCACTCTCTGCTCCCCTCCCTCTCAAAATAAAAAATAAATAAAAGAAGAAGAAAAAACTAAAAGGACTCATACTTTCCAATTTCAAAATTTACTACAAAGCAAAAGTAGTCAGCACAGCATGGTTCTGGCACAAAGAAAGACACATAGAGCAAAAGAATAGAATTAAGAGTCCAGAAATAACCCCCTTACTTCTGTTGTCAACTGATTTTCAACAAAGGTGTCAAGACCAGTCAGTTAGTGAAAGAACAGTCTTTTCATGATCTCGAAGTTGCAAATTATTCTTAGATATTATGCCAAAATTATGAATAGCAAAAGAAATAATTGATAAATTGCACTTCATCAAAATTAAAACTTTTGTGTTTCAAAGGATACCATCGAGAAAGTGAAAAGCAACCCCTGAGTGGGAGCAAATATTTGTAAATCATATATTTGATAAGGGACTTGAATCTAGAATATATGAAGAACCTTTACAAGTCAGCAATAAAAAGACAAATAACCCAACTAAAAAGATGAGCAAAGGTTCTGAATAGACATTTCCCCAAAGAAGATACACAAATGGCCAATAAAAACCTGATGCTAATATCATCCTCAATGGGGAAAAACTGAGAGCTTTCCCCTTAAGGTCAGGAACAAGACAGGGATGTCCACTCTCGCCACTGTTGTTCAACATAGTATTGGAAGTCCTAGCCTCAGCAATCAGACGACACAAAGAAATAAAAAGCATCAAAAACGACAGGGAGGAAGTCAGATTTTCACTCTTTGCAGATGACATGAAACTCTATGTGGAAAACCCAAAAGATTCCACCGAAAAACTGCTAGAACCAATTCATGAATTCAGCAAAGTTGTAGGATATAAAATCAGTGCACAGAAATTGATTGCATTCCTATACACCAACAATGAAGCAACAGAAAGAGAAATCAAGGAATCAATCCCATTTACAATTGCACCAAAAACCATAAAACACCTAGGAATAAATCTAACCAAAGAGGTGAAAAATCTATACACTGAAAACTATAGAAAGCTTATGAAAGAAACTGAAGAGGACACAAAAAAATGGAAAAATATTCCATGCTCCTGGATTGGAAGAACAAACATTATTAAAATGTCAGTACTATCCAAAGCAATCCACATTTTCAATTCAATCCCTATCAAAATAACACCAGTATTCTTCACAGACCTAAAACAAGTAATCCTAAAATTTGTATGAACCAGAAAAGACTCCTAAAAGCCAAATCAATCTTGAAAAAGAAAACCAAAGCTGGAGGCATCATAATCCCAGACTTCAAGCTGTATTACAAATCTGTAATCATCAAGACAGTATGGTACTGGCATAAAAACAGACACTCAGATCAATGGAACAGAACAGAGAACCCAGAAACGGACCCACAAATGTATGGCCAACTAATCTTTGACAAAGCAGGAAAAGAATATCCAATGGAATAAAGACAGTCTCTTCACCAAGTGGTGCTGGGAAAACTGGACAGCAACATGCAGATGAATGAACCTGGACCACTTTCTTACACCATACACAAAAATAAACTCAAAATGGATGAAAGACCCCAATGTAAGACAGGAAGCCATCAAAATCCTCACAGAGAAAGCAGGCAAAAACCTCTTTGACCTCGGTCACAACAACTTCTTACTCAACACGCCTCCAGAGGCAAGGGAAACAAAAGCAAAAATGAACTACTGGGACCTCATCAAAATAAAAAGCTTCTGCACAGTGAAGGAAACAACCAGCAAAACTAAAAGGCAACTGACAGAATGGGAGAAGATATTTGCAAATGACATATCCAGATAAAGGGTTAGTATCCAAAATCTATAAAGAACTTATCAAACTCAACACCCAAAGAACAAACAATCCAGTGAAGTAATGGACAAAAGACATGAATAGACACTTCTCTAAAGAAGACATCCAGATGGCCAACCGACACATGAAAAATACTCAACATCATTCATCATCAGGGAGATACAAATCAACACCACAATGAGATACCACCTCACACCTGTTAGAATGGCTCACATTAACAACTCATGCAACAACAGATGTTGACGAGGATGCAGAGAAAGAGGATCTCTTTTGCACTGCTGGTGAGAATGCAAGCTGGTGCAGCCACTCTGGAAAACAGTATGGAGGTTCCTCAAAAAACTAAAAATAGAACTACCCTACGGCCCAGCAATCGTACTACTAGGCATTTATCCAAGGAACACGGGTGAGCTGTTTCGAAGGGACACATGCATCCCCATGTTTATAGCAGCACTATCAACAATAGCCAAAGGATGGAAAGAGCCCAAATGACTATCGATGGATGAATGGATAAAGAAGATGCGGTATGTATAGACAATGGAGTATTACTCAGCAATCAAAAAGAATGAATTCTTGCCATTTGCAACTACATGGATAGAACTAGAGGGTATTATGCTAAGCAAAATTAGTCAGAGAAAGACAAAAATCATATGACTTCACTCATATGAGGACTTTAAGAGACAAAATAGATGAACATAAGGGAAGGGAAGCAAAATAATATAAAAATAAGGAGCAGGACAAAACATAAGAGACTCTTAAATATGGAGGACAAACAGAGGGTTTCTGGAGGGGTTGTGGGAGGGGGGATGGGCTAAATGGGTAAGGGGCATTAAGAAATCTACTCCTGAAATCATTGTTGCACTATATGCTAACTTGGATATAAATTAAAAATAATAAAATAAAATAATAAAATAAAATAAAACAAAAAACAAATGGCCAATAATAAGTTTATGAAAAGATGCCTAACATCATTAGTCATCAGGGAAATACAAATCAAACCACGAGATACCATTTCTTACCACTAGGTGTTTAGAATAAAAGATTCAGATAACAAGTGTTGGTGAAGAGGTGGAGGAATTGGAACCCTCACACACTACTGATAGGAATGTAGAATGGTGTAGCTACTCTGCTAAAGAGTGGCAGTTCTTCAAACAATTAAACATAGAGTTACCATATGACCCAGCAATTCCCCTTGTAGGTATATTCTCAAGAAAAATGTAAACATGTCTACACAGAAACTTGTACAAATGTTCATAGCAACATTATTTATAATATCCAAATAGTGAAAACAACCCAAATGTCCATTAAGGAACAGCCAGATAAACAAAATGTGGTATATTCATACAATGGAATATTATTCTGCATAAAAAGAAGAAATGAAGTACTAGTACATGCTACAACATAAACCTTGAAAATAATATGTTAAGTGAAAGAAGCTAGTCACTAAAGACCAGATACTATATAATTCATTCATATGAAAATCCATAATAGGGAAATCTGTAGACAGAATGTAGATTAATGGTTGCCTCAGGCTGGGAGCTGTGGAAGGGAAGATGGGAGAGGAGGGTTATATTAGTGTTCTCCAGAGACACAAATCAATAGAAAGTGTGTATATAAAGAAGGAGATTTATTTTAAGGAATTGATTTATACAATTATGGAGGCTGGTGAGTTCAAAATCTTCAGAGTGGCCAATAGGCTGAGACCCAGGATAAACTCATGATGTAGTTCAAGCGTAAAGACCAAAAGTCCTTCCTGCTTTGAGTAAATCAGTCTTTTATTCTATTCAGGCCTTGAAACGGATTGGATGAGGTTCAAAGTCCATCTATTTAAGTATTAATCTCATCCAAAAACACCTTCATAGAAACATCCATAATAATGTTTCACCACATTTCTGGGCACTGTGGCCCAGCCAAGTTGACACACAAATTAACCATCACAAGATTAATAGATAAAGGTACAGGGTTTATTTCTGAGATGATGAAAATGTTCTAAAATTGACTGTGGTAATGGTTGAACATGTCTGTAAATACACTAAAAAACACTGAACTATACAATTTAATAGGTGAAATGTATGTGAATTACACTTCAATAAAGCTATTTTTTTTTCAAAAGGACAAACTACCACTAATACCACCACTACCACTAATCTTCATATCCTTGGAAAATGCAAACAAATTATTTTACCCATAATTCTCACTCTACATACACAGAAACTGAGACTTAGAGACATTAAGTGATTCATCAGGGTCACATAGGTAATAATGTCAAAGCAGGGAATCAAACTCAAGTCTTTGGGCTTTCAAATCAAAATGTCTGCAATACAATGAAAAGCAATCGCTGGTTCAATCTAAGAAAGAGGCCTACTCAGAAAGATGTCTATGTCTACAGCCATGATCTATCAAAAATGATTTTTTAAACTAATAACAGCAGCACTAAAGGCAGCTTTCAAGTTCTGTACTAGGCCAGGCAAACAAAAAATATAACAGCCCTACAGACTACATCTTTTGATTTTTCTCTAATCCTTGTCTACTATCAAAGCAAGTATCTAGGAGAAAAAAATTACAAATTCCATATACTGTGTGGATCTTTATGTTTTGTGAGTTCATGTTTAGTATAAACTTAATCTACTAAGTTTAGTATCTTTAAAAAGTACTTCGATCTCGCTTTCATAAAATAAAAGGTGGGTCTTAAAACAATACCACTTAAGTGTGGCATTATCTCCATAACAAACTAAACCTATTATCAAAATGTAGTCTCTTTGGGAAACCACAAATAGTTCCTTTTAACCTCAAAGACTACTAGGTATACGTGCAAATGCCCACTTAAAGAAGTCCAACTTTTACTTTATCATTATCACTAAATGGGCTTCATCCAGAGTTAGAGCTGCATTACACATCTCTGACCCCCACAATCCTAAGGACAAGCTTTGATTTATATTACAATTGAGAATGAGCCTCAAGATATTGTACAGGAAATTAATGTTTGGCTTGGGTATTCTCATGGCTTATAGCAATATTGTAGTTTATGGCACAAACCAGGGAACCTATTAAGCAGCACATCCAATTTGTCCATGGTTCCATTGCCCTCTAGTGGAGATTTTGCAACTAGTTATTAACGATAGCCTTTGAAAGTCAGCAAGTGCTTCTCAAAGCGTGTAAGCAGATCAACATCATCAGCAACATCCAGGAACTTAGACATACAAATTTCAAGCCCTACCTAAGATCTAGTGAAAAGAAACTCTGTGGATGGTACGCAACAATCTGTTTCAATGTACCCTCCAGGCAATTCTGATGCACAGTAGCTTTTGGGAACCACTCACTAGTCTAAGGGAAGCATTTTATTCAATTCGAAGTAAATGTGAATACAGATAGGTGCATGTGATGGTTAGTTCTGTGTGTCAACTTGACTGGACTAAGGGATGTCCAAATAGCTATTAAATAAAACATTATTCTTGGCGGTTTGTGATGGTATTTCTTAAAGAGATTAGCATTTGAGTTGGTGAACTGAGTAAAGCAAAAGTCCTCCCCAACATGGGTGCATATCATCTACTGGGTCTAAATAGAACAAAAAGGCAGAGAAAAGGCAAATTTGCTCTCTCTCTATTTGAGCTAAGACATCCATATTTTCCTGCCCTCAGATATTGGCATTTCTGGTTTTAAGATTTCAGACTCAGATGAATAATTACCCAATTCTCAGGCTTTCAGCCTTAGACTGAATTACACCACTGGCTTTCATGATTCTCCAGCTTGCAGACAGAGATCATGGGACTTTTCAGCCTCCTTAACCATATGAGCCAATTCCTATAATAAATCTCCTCTTGTATGTATGTATGTATGTATGTATGTATGTATGTATCTATCTATCTATCTATCTATCTATCTATCTATCTATCTCCTATTGGTCCTTTCTCTGAAGAAACCTAATACAGTAAATATAAGTGTTCTTTTATAAGAGTACTGCTCATAATTATTCCTATGCTTTTTCTGAATTTTGAAAGGTCTTTTATATGCACAGAATACTCTAAGAAAAGCTTACATTCATTTGGGGAGATTTAAAAGTGCTAAAAAGCCATGACTAACTGATACAGAAAAACATAGGATAAAATGAATAAAAGTAAATTCATTTTAAGACCTTGCTGACTAACCAAAACATCTGATCAGGATCTACCTATTTGTTACTTGTCTATAAGTCAGTGAGAAAATGTTTGTTCAATGAACTAAATATTAAATCCAGGTTTGGGTGGGGAATTTAATATCCAAGCTCTTTAATGGATGTATATTATTTTCTACCATTTTTCCATTACATAAATTGCTACTTCCCATTACATATATTGTTAATTGAATTATTCAAACGATCAGAGACAGTACCTCAGCCACATCCCGAGCTAAGGCCAAAAACTATGTAAGCCAGACTTTTTAAAAATTATATTTTGAATAAATATTTCAATAATTTTAAAATCATGTATAACTTAGTGTCAGCTCTAGGCTGCTAATGGTCACTTACTCTGTTCATCAGATAAAGATGGTGTGGTTCTACAAAAAGCAAAATAGACTTGAGGTAAAAAAATATATATATATATTTATATGAGATTTGATCTATGTGACCTTTGGTGAGTTACTTAAATTCTATAAGTCATGGTTTCCCAGCTAAAGAGTAGTGGGAAAAAATGACATCTATATTACTGAGGTTTTGTGAGGGTCAAGTACATAAGACTAAAGGAAGATTAAATGTTAAAAGAAACTTACACATCATGTTTAAGCAAATATCCCAGAAAGAATGGCATATATTACAGAGTATTAGAATTGTTATTGATTAATAAAATGATGGCCATATCTCCTACCACACAAAACCCTTACAAATAACCACTATGAACTCTGCACAAAATATAGAAAAAAACTACCTGAAAGCACTTGAGGGAAAAAAAAGCAAGCAGACATTGAAGAGGGGGTCAACATTTATAAGAAAGAATGGCACTGAGCAAGGACAGACCCCAGTCAACACACTGAGTACACAAACACGGAAAACCTGAAGTCTTAGTGGTTAAAGCCTAGAAGACAGAGTATGGAGTGACCACAGCAGCTGAAAAGTGAGGGTGAAAATCCTAGGGAAAGAGAGAGCCAATAGAAAGTAAACCTTACTCCATATATTAAATAGTCTTCCTAATTCTCTGACTCTGAAAAATATATAGAAGGGCAAAATCCAATCAGCACAATGAAGGCTAAGCAAATAAAGACCGTTCAGAGTTTGAAGTTCAGGTTAGCTGTCTGCTAAAAGAAAAAAAATATTCTTCTGAAAAACAAACATGATCAAGGGAGGTCTAAAATACATCATTCATAACATCCAGGACACGCAAAAAAATTAGTAGACCTATGAGAAAACAGGAAAATATGACCTGTACTCAAGAGCAAAGACAATCAATGGAGACCACACCTGAGATGACTCAGATACTGAAATTAACACACAAGGATTTTAAAGCATCTATTACAGTTATGGTCAAGGATATAAAGGAAACATGATCATAGTAATACAAAATCTTAGCAGAGAAATAGAAACCATAAAAAATGAAAATACTAGAACATAAACATAAAATCTCTGAATTTTTTTAAAAATCCATTGGATGGGAGTGCCTGGTGGCTCACTTTGTTAAGAATCCAACTTCAGCTCTGATCATCATCTCATGGTTTGTGAGTTTGAGCCCCACATCAGGCTCTCTACTATCAGCACGGAGCCCGTTTCTGATCCTCTGTCCCCCTTGCTCTCTGCCCCTCCCCCCTCACATGCTGGCTCTCTCTTTTTCTCTCTCTTTCAAAAATAAATACAAAAATTTTTTAAAAATTCATTGGATGAACTTAACAGTAGATTTAAGATGAAGGAAGAAGTCAACGAACTTGAAAACAAATCCAGTAAGAACAGAAAACATAAATTGGAAAAAAAATGAACAGAGCTTCTCAGAAATCTGTGGGATAACATCAATAAGTCTAACACATGTGTCAATGGAGTCCAAGAAGAGAAGTAAAATGATAGAAAGAATATGTGAAGAATGACTGGAAACTTTCTAAATATGGTAAAAGACTAAAATTTACAGGTTCAAGAAGCACAGAGAGCCCCAATTAGGATAAATACAAAGAAAAACTACACACATTAACACAGTAGTCAAACTACTGCAAACAAAACACTAAAGGTAAAACCTAAAAACATCCAGAGAAAAACAACCAATTACATACAGGGGATATAATTTGAATGATAACTAACTTCTCATCAGAAACAATGGAGGCCAGAAATTAGCAAAATAATCTTTAAAATGCATAAGGGGAAAAGAAAACTGTCAACCCAGAACTCTGTATCCAGAAAAAATATAAGAACAAAGGAATAATAAAGACATGTTGAGGAGCGCCTGGGTGGCTCCGTGGGTTGAGCAGCCGACTTCAGCTCAGGTCACGATCTTGCGGTCCATGAGTTCGAGCCCCGCGTCGGGCTCTGTGCTAACAGCTCGGAGCCTGGAGTCTGTTTCAGATTCTGTGTCTTCTTCTCTCTGACCCTCCCCCGTCCATGCTCTGTCTCTCTCTGTCTCAAAAATAAATAAACGTTAAAAAAAAGGTTTTTTAAAAAAAATAAAGACATGTTGAGATAAGGGGCACCTGCGTGGCTCAGTTGGTTAAGCCTCCAACTCCTGATTTCCACTCAGGTCATGATCTTATAGTTTATGAGCTCAAGCCCTGTATCAGGCTCCACACCGTATTCTCAGTCTCTCAAAATAAATCAATAAACTTAAAAAAAAAAAAAAGACATGTTCAGATCAAAGAAAACAATTCATCAATGACAAACCTAAACTACAGAAAATGCTAAAAGATGTTCTCTAGGCTGAAGGGAAATGATAACACATGAGTATTCAAATCACCAGAAAGGAATAAAGAGCACTTTTATGCCTCAAAGTGTGTCTTTTAAAATGACTCAAAGATTCTGATTAAAGTGCTACTAAATGGGCCTAACTTCTTTTCCCAACTTCACTTTCTCAAACATACATGTATACATAGCACCAAACATGCAGGGATGGGGAGATATTCAATAAGTGGTATTCACATATACAAGGATTAGGTGCCCAAAGTAAACTGTAGATTCTCTAGTTCCTGCAAGGTTTTTCCACACTGCCTATATTTCTCAATGGAGATACTGAGTTTATATACTCTATAAATATAACCATTTTTGTTAGTCAATATTGTTTCACTTACTATAAAATGAAAACTGCAAACATTAAACATTCTGAAAGATAACTCATCAGTTTCTATAAATGCTTCAGTATATAACCTTTTCAAGGAACAGAACTCTATTATACACTTGTTTTTACCCTGAACAATACCTAACAGAATGCTGGGCAGAGTGAGTGTTTAACATTTACTTATTGTTTTCAAATAGCTTTGATAGTTAAAATGTGTTGTATCCAGTTAAGTTTAATCTCATCCCAAAAGTTATACGGTAGTTATACATTAATTTAGAAGACTAGGGATGCCCAGATGGCTCAGTTTGTTGAGCGTCCGACTTTGGCTCAGGTCATGAGTTTAAGCTGTGTGTTGGGCTCTGTGCTGACAGTCCAGAGCCTGGAGCCCGCTTTGAGTTCTGTGTCTCCCTCTCTCTCTCTGTCCCTCCCCTGCGCGCTCTCTCACGCGCTCTCTCAAAAATAAATTGAAAAAAATTTTTAAGTTATAAGACTAAATGTGGAAATGGAAATTTTTTCTCCTGGTATTAGAGAAGGCTATTGTTTGAGGGCTCATTCATTAACAGCTGACCCAAGGAAAAGAAAAGGTAAGAAACTGAAAAAGAAAAGAGAATCTGAAGGAAAAAGTTTGATTATTTCCAGAAGTTCAACATAATCTTATTGCCCTATTTACTCCTAGGACGAAAATTTACTTCTTACTGTAAGGAGTAATGCAAAAAACTATTAATATATGATTTGGTTAAAGTCCTTTCCCTATTTTTTAATCAGGCTATTTTAGTTTTGTTATTGTTGAGCTGTAGTTCCTCCTCCATTCTGGATATTAATGCCTTATCAGATACAGACATTTCCCTGAAGAAGATATACAAATGGCTAACAGGTATATAAAAAGATGTTCAACATCACTAATAGAGAAGTGCAAATCAACACTATAATGAGATTATCACCTCACACCTATTAGCATAGCCGCTATCAAAAATAGAAAAAATAGAAAATGTTGGTGAGGACATGAAGAAACTGGAAGAAACCCTAGTATACTACTAGTAGAACTATAAAATGGTGCAGCCAGCCACTATCAAAAATTGGTATGGAGATTCCTCAAAAGATTAAAAATAGAATTTACTATATGATCCAGCAATCCCACTTCTGGGTATACATCCAAAAGAGATGAAAGCAGGATCTTGGAGAAATATTTGCAAACCCATGTTCACAATGGCATTATTCACAATACCCAAGAGATGGAAGCAACCCAGTGATGGATAAACAGAGAAAATGTGGCATCTGCATACAACAAAATATTACTCAGCCTTTAAAAAGAAAGAAATCCTGTCACACAGCACAACAGACAACATGCTACATAAAATGTACCAGTCACAAAAAGACAAAAACTCTGAGATTCCCCTTGTATGAGGTATCTAAAGTAGATACCTGTTTCAAATTTATAGAAACAGAAAATAGAACTATAGTTCCCAGAGGCTGGAGAGAGGAAAATGGGAAGTTGTTCAATGGGAAAAGAGTCTCAGTTTTACAAGACGAAAAAGTTATAGAGATGCACAAGGTGAATGCTAGTTAACACGATTAAACTGTGCATTTAACAATGGTAAACTTTATGTTTTGCTTTCTTCCTCTTTCTTTCCATTCCCTTTCCCTCTACCCAATCTGTCCCAAACTCAAAATATATGCACTGAATCAACAAAATAGAGGAAGGAAAAATGAGCATTCTGTTCTTCTCCTCCCTTTGCAGTTCTCCACAAGAAGCATTAGTTTTGGTTCAGAAACAGTGAGGGGAAAATTGGAGGGAAGCTCAATTCCAGGCTTCTGATTTGGGGGAACCAGAACATTTCTTCCAATTCAGGTCAAGTTGGCAACTCTACCAGGCAATAGGGAAACGTATCTGAGTACTCAAGATCTTTAAAGCCCAATGAGAAATTAATTTAAATAATAAAATATTACAATACTCTCTCATATTCATAGTTAATATACCAAAACTGATCTCAAAATAAAGGAAAGAGAGAGGGAGGGAGGGAAGAAAGAGGGTACGAAGGAAGGGGGGGCAGGAAGGAGGCAAAAATAAGAAACAACACATACATATGACATTTTCTTTACTAACCAATGAAACAAAAAATAAAAAAAACATATCTCATAAATGAATAGCTATTCCATTAGAAAATACTTCATTCTACAATCTCTTTCAGCTGCTATTCCATCAATTTCATCAGGTTTTGTTTCTTCATTTCTGTTTGGATGCAAAGTCCCATAATAAACAATAAGGAAAATAATTCCAAGGACCAGACTAAGAGCTATAGTGATACTGATAGGTATAAAATAGTCTGAATTAAAAATAGAGACTGGGCAAACCCAAAACACAATTAATATCCCCACTGTGACCAGTACTCTTCCAATATAATAACAGAACATTGGATATTTGGTGTTCTGTCCCTTAATATTAAAAAATGTAAAGGTAAGTATGAATCCAACAACAACTCTGTATAAGAATTCCATACTTATAGAAGCACAAAACTGAGTTTGCTTTTTAAATGCCCACAATATCCCTAACAACCAAAGAAATAACAACAGAAATAATGCAATCTTAACATTTATGAACAAAAGAAGTACAACACTCAGCATCCAAGATAATAATGTAAACAATTTGTAAAAGAGGTATGTGAGTTTAGGACAGAATCCATTAAGGAGATTTTTATCAGGCAAGGATTTTCTTAAAGCCACTTGATAATCAACAGTCGACCAAGAAATAGCACAGCAAGAAACCATGATGGCAGCATCTACAAAACAAAAAATAAAAACATATATTGTTATAGGAATAATAATAGCAATATCAAATTACTATATGCCATACATGCTTTATCTGTATATACGCATGCCCACAAACATGTCAGGTACCTTATATATTCATTTCATCTAATCTTTGAAGTAGATATTAATATTCCCATATTACATATGAAAGAATTGATGCTTAGAGAATATACATATTACTTGACTCAAGTCACACAGCTAGCAAGTTGCAGAGATCTGAAGCTAAATCTGCCTGAGGGTTCCAAAGTTGGTTTACTTAAATGCTATATTAGACTGCTTTATAAAATTTTAAATAAATTCACTGCACAAATCTTATTGAGCAACTTATATAATGAAAACTGCACACTCTAGAAGTTCTCTAAGAGACTACAGTTACAGTCCTAGTCTTTCCAGTCTTTTTGGCTTTGACCTTGGACATATACCTAATTCTCCAAGAGACAGCAAGATGGGGGACGGGGGTAGGAAGGGAAAGAGGAAAAGAGGGATGTTAAACAGAAAATTTAATGTCAGCATAAGGTATCAACAAGCTTAATTTCCATTTCTATAAGACGAGTCAAATGAGCAAATATATTCTAAAACTTACAAATTTCTATAAGTTTGACATCTTTGTCCCATTTTTTCCCCCAACAAGTAACAGAAGAGTAAGTTCATTACTACTGTAAAAAGGTATGCCATTAGCCCCATTGCCAAAGTTGGGAACTTTAACAGAACTGAAAGCAAAGACATTAGAGAATTAGAATTTAAAGCAGACTACAGAATGCTATTCCTTCCCATTTAGCCTCATTGGAGGTCTATATATTATGATAAAAAGGCAGACTTAAACTGACCTATTAAAGAGGATTATGATGGTTATAAATGCCTTCATCTACCCTCCTGGTTTTAGCATATTCCACTCTGGACCACACAATTAGCTGGACTTTTTTTTTTCTTCTTTAATTCAAACATATTTTAATTAAAGCATCTCTTTCCCCTAAATTTTGTTTTTTTCTAATTAGTTTTATCTTCTACCAAATACATATACATAACAATTGAACGAATAAACAAAAACAAATTAATACACATATATAACTTAAGTCAGTAAGTACTATAAAACTTATAAGAAAAATACCCTGTTCTACCTGCCTCCTCACTTCTAAGTCGCAACCCCCAGAAGAAATCACTATCAATTTCTAGTTTTTCTTCTGACACTTATTGCCATATTTGCAAATAAAACACACCTATTCTATTTCATAATTTATCTGCTTTAGACAGTGCTTACTGATTTCCTATTTGGAAAGAGGAAAACTTAGCACATATACACATATATGCACATGCTCCTTGCATTTTCCTCTCCCTCCATCTGCCCAACAGAGTAACATCACAATTTTTGGTAAAAGTCTATATTCGGTGTTTATCTTACTATAACTACATAAGTAGAGCTTTTTTTTTTTTTTTACTGCTCAGCCAAGTATTACATTCATTATATTTTCTTTCCTTTAAAACTGCCCATTGCTCCTTTACTTGTTTAGTTTTTTATAACTGTATTAATATTTCTTAGGAAAATCTCCAAATTAATTAATAAAACTCCCCTATATATATATCTATCAGTTCTTATTTTTTTAAGAATATAATCCTCCTGGTCTAAGGTGGTTGTTCCCAAGGTTTGCTTCCTGCCTTCCAAGAACTTCCCTTCACTTCTCTTCGGTGTTGACTTCTGTTTCCTGTTCTCATGTTTCTTTCTCGCTTTATTCCCATGTTTTTACCAAGCATTCTCCAGATATTCCTGAGAGAAGCTTCATCTAAGCAAAAATTTTTAAGACCATGTATGCCTCAAAATGTCTTTACTCTACCTTCAAATTTGATACACAGTTTTGCTAGAAATAGAATTGAGTGTTTAAAAATGTTTTCCATTAAAATTCTAAAGTCATCGCTCTATAAACTCTAATTTCAAGTACTAGGGTTAAGAATTTCAATGCCATTCAGTTTCTCTATCCTTAAGTAATTTTTTTTTCTCTCCAATCTTACAGAAAGTTATCTTTATTCTTGTTTCTCTGAATGTTATAATGATGGGCTTGGTATGCCCATTTTTATTCATGCTTTCAATCTAATAACCCACATCCTTCAGTGATATGCTATTTTATTCTTTGGTGGTTTCACTACAAATCACAATATGCATATCAAATATATCAAAGTTATAAGTTAATGCTCTACCTCAGAGGTGGATTTACAACAATGGTAATGAAGCTTAAATTTCAGGGACTCACACTTGCCCAGGTTCCTTCCAAGCCTAGCAAAGCCCTAACAATGTGTTCACTTTGTCATATATTTTTATAAGATTCAGGAAAATAGAACATTTTAATTGAAGTTGATTAAAATTCCTGTCTCTACCCCTACTTACTCTCTCTTACATTTTCCCTTGCTGTATTGAAGTAGTTGTGGGTCATTTTGGAGATCTGGCTAAAGGGAAATTGAGTTGAGAATACATTAAGTGTAGGTCTGAGGGACATGTTTATAAGATCTGTTTCAATAATTAAGATTAGTAAGTGACAGAGCTAGAATTCTGTTTGCCTGATTTTAACACTTCACTAGATTGCCATCAACAGGCCTTTGACTATGTAACAGGAAGGCACGATGATCTTGCCTCATCCAGTACACGTTATTAGTTTGACACTACTTCCCATTTCTTACTAATCTATATGCTCTAACATATTTTTCTTGTAATTTAGCTAATGTAACATTGTATTATACTCTATCCAAACTGAATTCCTTGTCTTTGCCAAACCATGTCTTTGCCTATGTATTTCTCTCAGTCTGAAATGCCCTTGCCCAATTACACATACACAGATCCTTATTAATTTCTTTTTGATTTGACATTATTGACACCGGTGAAGAAAACCTAAGACTCTCAATATTTACTGAGACATCAACAATAAACTAATGTTGTCAATTCACACAATATTTAAAATTAGTTACTTCATCTAAAAAAAATTTATATACTCTGATATTATAGCACATTATTGACAAAATTGCCAGGGTTTTTCCCAAATTTAACAAAATCAAAAAACTATGCATATTATTAATAATCTGTGACATTGAATGAAGCTTTTCTAAGTTAAAATAAAAAACAAATTTCAATCAACTATGCTAAAAATCGGATTGAAATTTTCTATTCTCTCCATAAATATTATAAAATGATTATCAAATCAAGTCAGTCAGAGAGTACATGCCAAAAAATTTAGAAGAGTATCAAAATAATAAAAACATATTACTTTTTTCTCTCTTGTGAAATTTATAGTATTTGTCACCTTTCTTATATCTGTAATTTACTACAATTTATTTTTTAAAAATGTTTACTTTCGGGGCTCCTGGGTGGCTCAGTCGGTTGAGCGGCCGACTTTGGCTCAGGTCATGATCTCGCGGTCCGTGAGTTCGAGCCCCACGTCGGGCTCTGTGCTGACAGCTCAGAGCCTGGAGCCTGTTTCGGATTCTGTGTCTCCCTCTCTCTCTGACCCTCCCCCGTTCATGCTCTGTCTCTCTCTGTCTCAAAAATAAATAAACGTTAAAAAAAATTTTTTTAAATGTCTACTTTCATACCTTTTATGGACTGAACTGTGGTCCTCCAAAATTCATATGGTGAAGCCCTAACCCTCAGTGTGACTCTGTTTTGAGATAGTGCCTTAAAGAGGTAATGAAGATTAAATGAGGTCACATGGGCATGGCTCAAATCTGATAGGACTAGTGTCCCTATAAGAAGAAGAAGAGACACCAGAGAACTTTCTCCACACACAGAGGAAAGGCCATGTGAGGACACAGCAAGAAGGTGGCCATCTGCAACCCAAAGAGAGAGCCCTTACCAGAAACCAACCCAAATGGCACCTTGATCTTAGACTTCCTGTCTCCAGAACTATAAAAATATATATATTTCTGATGGTTAAGCTGTGAAATTCTATTATGGAAGCCTACACAGACTAACACAATACCTAATTTGTTTACATATTACATTCTTTTTCTTAAATAGGGTCTTTCTAAATGCTTTAGCTTTACACTTCAAAAAACCCAGATCTACCTTTGCTTTACCTTTTTTCTGGACTACACAAGGAACTTAAAACACTTTAGCTCATTATCGTTTACCGGACTTACACATTTTTGCTGTTTTATACTTTCATTCTATCTTTTTCTTAACCACATAGTATTATTTTCCTTTTATACAATCTTCATGTAGATTTACCCACATATTTACTATTTTCTTTCCTCTTTATTCCTTCTTGCATTTCAGAACACCTCCATTCTGTATGAAGTACATTCTTTGGAATTTCCTTTAGTGGGGATATGCTAAGGTATGAATTTCTTTCTACTTAGTTGCTTGTGAGATAAAGGGCTTCCTGAATCTGTAGGTAAGTGACTCTCATCAGTTCTGAAATTTTTTCAGCCATTAACTTCTCAAATATTGCCTCTGTTCCATTCTTTCTCTTTCCTTCCCAGACTCTGTTCAGATGTATATTAGACCTTCTCATCTCTTCTTCCATGTCTCTTAATATCTCTTACATATTTCCCATCTCTTTGTCTCTGTAAACTATAATCTGGATAATTTCTTCTGATCTAGCTTTGACTCACTAATTGTCGATACAGTTGTGTCTTATGTGCTAAGTTTTCATTTTCAATTCTTAAAATTTTTAATTCTCAAAAATTCTGCTCTTGTGTCAAATACACAATTCATTTTTTTAATTTTTTTAATGTTTATTTATTTTTGAGAGAGACAGAGACAGAACATGAACAGGGGAGGGACAGAGAGAGAGAGGGACACAGAATCCGAAGCAGGCTCCAAGATCTGAGCTGTCATCACAGAGCCTGACATGGGGCTCAAACCCACAGACTGGGAGATCATGACCTGAGCCGAAGTCAGACACTTAACTGACTGAGCTACCCAGGCACCCCTACACAATTCATTTTTTATAGCTTCCTATTCCATATTTTCAAGTTCATCATTTACCTCTTTCAACATAATAGGATGTATGTCATACATACTTGGCAACCATTAATTTCCAATATCTAAAGCCTTACTACATACATTTTTTTTCTATTTCTGCTGATTCTTACTCATGATGCCTTATTCCTTCTGGTGCTATAAATTATTGTAAAACATTCATTCTCCTTGGAAAACTGTGAAAATTATTTGAGGCCTAGGAGAAAGTGAATTCCTCCAGGGAGGATTTAACTTGTTTGTGCTAGACAGGGTCACTATCAGTCTGGAACCACTTTAACCTATATTCATAGGTTATAGGCTTTTATTGGTTTGTTTTTGGGGGGTTTTTTGTCTTGTTTTGTTTTTTGGACTAACCAAAGGTGAGAATTTTGATTGCACAATTGTTACAGTGTGATGTTTACCTTCTCTACTCGGCGCCAGGCAATATTCCTTGCTGTCTCTTCAAAGCAGAGAGGGAGGTAAGTAACTTCACACTTTATCTTGAGGGGGGTACCTTTTGGAGTACCAGTTTTACAGATTAGAATTTTCTACCAGATGTCCTTCCCTTGTGAGGACTCTGAGTTTTGTCCTCAGTCTTCCACACACTGGAAGCTATTGAAACTGAATCTATTATTTATAGGTTTGGTTAAAACCTCCAGGTATGCCTTCAAAGTCTTACTTAACCCTGCTGTGTTCCCACTTTCACATATTTTGGCTTGTGGTATCAGATTGTTTTATGGCTTTAGGAAGGCTTTTGAAAATATTTATCCAATTGTTTTACATATTTTCAGAGAGAGGATTAATTCAAGTAATTTAGCCTTTCAATGGTAGGGTTTATTTAAATAATCTGAGTTTTCCATCTGCTTTCCATCTTCTAAACATTTGTTGATATTTCTAATCTGCTATTCTACTCTGCATTCTCTTTGTCCTTGTGGGTTTATATTGTTTTTACTCCTTTACTCTCCTTTTTAGTATAATTTCAGGAAAGTGCAAAGATAAAGAATATGTTCAGTCTTCTGAAGTACTTCTATATATAACCTGATTATTTTTTTTACATTTTGAATTATTCTTCCTGATTGTCAAAACAATATGTGATTTCTGCAGAAAATTTTTAAATTCAGAAAAGTATAAAGAAGATGAAATAAAATCACTCATAATCCTACTACCCAGAAGCAGCCACAGTTAACATTTTTGCATATTTTCTTCCAGACATTTTTATATAATGATTTCTTTGTATCCTTAAAAGTATGCTGATAGAAAATTTCATAAACTGCTTTTTGCCTAAATTTTATTTTAGAATTACTTTCTTGTCATCAAAAGTTATCTGTAAGTACTATTTCTAGTGGCTATATCATTTTTTATACTAACAGTCTACAATAATTTATTTACTAATTCCACTGTTAGCCAATTAGGTTTCTCATTTTTTGCTATTTTTTACTAACACCTCAACTTCTTACTTCATGAAGAAACTAAAGGATGAGGATAGAACCGTAACATAGAGCTAGCTGTCATTGGAACCCATTGCTAGTCTGGATGCTGTGTACTACTCAAAATCATCAGAAGATCCACCATAATATAGGCTGTAAGTTCTAAAGGTTGATCTTCCAGCTTCAGGAACTATATGATATAGAACTTTTAAGCCCAAACCCACAAAGTCTTTGTATCACAAGGAATAAAATGTCTCATAAGTAGGTTCTCTTCAATCTCTTACTATCAAAGTAAAGGTAAAAACATTAAAAAGGGCTGCAGTCTAGAGGTTTATGGGAAACCAGAAACAGGAAGCCTGGGAGAATGAACTGATCTCATGGGTGACTCTACCACAGAGAGAACTCCAGGGAAGATGATAATCTGTTCCTCTGAGATGAATCCATGTCTGCACAGAACAATAGTCATTATTGAAAACTGGGTCTATTATTTAGCAAGTAGGTTTTTTTAATATCTAAATTAAATACCTAAAAAGGTTTTTTTTAATGGAAATACCAAATTCTGGAAATTCCCAGAAGTTACCCTATGAATAAACTTCACACATGCAAAATGATGACTACGTAAGATTACTCATTGTAATTTTACAATAGTAAAATATTAGAAACAACCTAAATTAATGTAAATATGGGACTTGTTAAATAACTCATTGTACATCCATAATTTGTAATCCTATACAGATAATAAAAATGAATGAGGGAGCTCTTGCTGTACAGATATGGATAGATTTCCAACACATACTGTTAAGTTCAAAAAGCAAAGACAGTTTTTATGTTTACCATTTCTGTAAAAGAAACAATAGGAAAAAAGGATATAGGCTTTTTAAAAATTTTTCTGAAAGAATCATCAAAAAATTGACAATAATAGTTTCCTTTCTGGGCAGATGAAGAGAAGGAATGGGAATAAGGGAGAGAGAGACTATGTCTTCATATACTTTTTGATATTTCCACAATGTACTTCTTTTCAAAAAAAAAAAAAAGAATAATTCTAAAAAGAAAAAATGTAAGAAAAATTCTAAAACCTGCCAAAGAGCTGTGTAGTTGACACAAGATCTCAGTGTATTCATTTAACATAGGGTGTGAGGAAAGACTTACACTGAGTGAAATTTGCTTGACCATGTTCCAGAAGGGTGTAGAGCTGCAAAACAAGCTGCGGGCAGCCTTCCAGGTAGGTCTCAAACAGCCTGAGCATGCTCAAATCAGTCATTCTATCTATAACTTCTTTATGCTGATCAATTTGTTCTTCCATGAAGTTATCAGTTTTGCTGCTGTATTTGAAAGCCACATGATAACCTTTTTTCAAGGCAAACCAATACCTGTAAACACAAACATTTACCTCCAGTAATATATTCTTTTTTTTTTTTTAATGTTTATTTTTGAGACAGAGAGAGACAGAGCATGAATGGGGGAGGGGCAGAGAAAGAAGGAGAGACAGAATCCGAAGCAGGCTCCAGGCTGTGAGCCATCAGCCCAGAGCCTGACGCGGGGCTCGAACTCACGGACCGTGAGATCGTGACCCGAGCGGAAGTCGGACGCTCAACCGACTGAGCCACCCAGGCGCCCCTCCAGTAATATATTCTTTATAAATGTATGTTAATATACATAATAATTTTGGAAAAGGTAACATGTTTAAGTATAGAAGTTTCATACAAACTTTGTCTACTACAAAATTTCTTTCAATTCTGAATATTTCATAGTGGCTATATTGAGATTCAGACTCCATAAACTTTAATTGCATGTTTGATTTGTAGTTGTATGCTAGCACACATGATCTCAATTCATCTTCACAGTAATTATAGGAAATGAGTAGGTATTATTCCATTTTCACAGATGAGAAATCTATGGCTGAGAATGTTAGAGTGATTCACTGCAAGTTATGCAGAGCATAAGAGGCAGACATAGACTCCAAACGTAGATCTTAAGATTCCTAGTCTTAACCACTACTTTCTGAAAGACAAATCACAATTTTCAATTCATGCGATTTATCTTAAATACAAGACAGATACATGGTTTTATGATAATGTCAAGGTTGAAGATAAGACTGAACCTAGCAAACAATTACTCAATATCTTCAAAGTGCTACGCTCTTTGACCACTACCATCCTAGAAAATATGTAATTTCTCAAAGACTTTTAAAACATTCTTGCTCAAGCTCTTCTTTTTAAAGAATTTTAAAATGAACATGATTTTTCACCATGCAAGTAAAACTAATAACAAAACATATCGAGACACTTATTTAGAAGAAATCTGGAGCTAGCAACAAGGCAACCAGGATTCTAGCCCAAAGCTTATCAAAACTCTTTATCTATTCCTCAGTTTCCTCATATATAAAATAAGGGCAGTGATATATACCTTCTTTCAACCTGCCTCTTCTGTCAATTTTTCCCATTTCAGTAAATGGTACCAACATTTACCATGCTGCTCAGACCAAAAACATGGAAATAATTTCTAACTCCTTTCTTTTTCTCACAACCTAAAAAAATTCCTCACCAGGTTCTCTTGGTTCTTGGTTCTAACTTCAAATATATCCAAATCTAAACACATCATCACTTCCACCGCTTCAATCCTAGTTTAAGCAGCCAACATCTCCAGTCTATATTACTTCAATAGTTTCATAACTGGGCTCTCTGATTCTATTGCTCCCAATGCATTCTACTCCATAGATAGCATCTAGGTTGAACCTGTTAAACATAGTTCTGATGTCACTCTGCTCAAAATGTTCCAATGATTTCCATCAAACTTAGAAAAAAACCAAAGTCTTACCAGTTTTTACATAGCCCTTCATAATCTGCCTCACATGCATTACTCCCGCTACCTTTCCATCATATTTTTCTCACACTTTTGGTATTCTCTTCTTGCTATTTTTTCCAATTTAAAGGCTTTATCTTTGCTACCCGCCTCTGCCTGGAACTCTTCTGGGTAAAATGTGGCAGATGCTGCTCCAGGAAGTTCTACACACGTGTGGCACCATCTCCTGTCAACACCCATGGGAGGTCATGCCCGATCTCTACTTCTACAGAGATCTTGAGGAAACTGGAAAAAGAAGCAGACTACTGCTGAAAAGGATGTGACCGAAGAGAAATTTTAGGGTGAATGGACTGCTCCAGCTCCTGAGTTCACTGCCACTCAACCTGAAGTCACAAAATGGTCTCAAAATCTCAGGTGCCCTGTCAGAGAGGTCTTTTCCTGCTTTCTCCTCTAGGGTTTTGATGGTTTCCTGTCTCACATTCAAGTCCTTTATCCATTTTGAGTTAATTTTTGTGAATGGTGTAAGAAAGTGGTCTAGTTTCATTCTTCTGCATGTTGCTGTCCAGTTCTCCCAGCACCGTTTGTTAAAGAGACTGTCTTTTTTGCATTGGATATTCTTTCCTGCTTTGTCAAAGATTAGTTGGCCATACTTTTGTGGGTCTAGTTCTGGGGTTTCTATTCTATTCCATTGATCTATGTAGACACTCTTTTTTTTTTTTTTTTTAATTTTTTTTTTCAACGTTTATTTATTTTTGAGACAGAGAGAGACAGAGCATGAACGGGGGAGGGGCAGAGAGAGAGGGAGACACAGACTCGGAAACAGGCTCCAGGCTCTGAGCCATCAGCCCAGAGCCCGACGCGGGGCTCGAACTCACGGACCGCGAGATCGTGACCTGGCTGAAGTCGGACGCTTAACCGACTGCGCCACCCAGGCGCCCCTAGACACTCTTTTTTAATAAATTTTTTTAGTGTTTATTTTTTAGAGAGAGAGAGAGAGACATAGCACAAGCGGGGGAGGGGCAGAGAGAGAGGGTGACACAGATTCTGAAGCAGGCTCCAGGCTCTGAGCTGTCAGCACAGAGCCCGACACAGGGCTCAAACTCACAAGCCATGAGATCATGACCTGAGCCGAAGTCAGACGCTTAACTGACTGAGCCACACAGCCATCCCACAATAGACACTCTTTAAACATAAATATACAAATAGTTTGAAAGAAAATTAGAAAAAAGTAGTTGGTAGGGTTATATTAATATCTCAGACAAAAGAGACCTCAGATCAAGGATTATTACCAGGGAAAAAGAGGGTCATGTCAAAACGATGTAAGAATAAATTCTTCATGAAGACATCTGTGTGTACCTAATATTGGAGCTTTAAATACCTGAAGCAAAAATTATCAAAAATAAAGGGAGAAAAAGACAAATTCATAATCTTAGTTGAGGATTTTAACATGCATCTCTCAGTAACTGAAAGAAAAATGCAAAAAGAAAAAATCAATAAGCATACTGAAGATTTTAATAACACTATCAGCCTAAATGCCCTAATTTACATGCATAGAACACTGCACCCAACAATAGCAAATTATAAATTCGTTTCAAATGCACATAGACTATTCACCAAGT
Organism: Prionailurus bengalensis; assembly: GCF_016509475.1. NCBI lineage: Eukaryota > Metazoa > Chordata > Mammalia > Carnivora > Felidae > Prionailurus > Prionailurus bengalensis. The sequence goes on along the minus strand of NC_057353.1, from coordinate 20,787,748 downwards.
TAGACTATATGCTGAGCCTTAGAAGAAGTCTCAATAAATTTGAGAAGGTTGAATCATACAAAGTATGATTAAATGAGAGATCATCAACAATAAAATATCTAGGAAAATCCCCAAATATTTAGAGTTTGAGGTAAAAGATCCAGATCCTAACGTTTCATAAATATTGCAGCCTAGGAAATTTGAACATTACTAAAGGACATGTCTCTAAAGAGTTTCAGATAGAAAATAAATAAGAAAGAGGGTTCAACTATTTAATGCCCATTTGAGAAACTCTATAAAGAAGGGTGTAGGGATCTGTGGGAAGGAAGAGACTCATCACCCACTGTATTCTGTTTTATACAATTTGAACTTTTTTTTACAATGTATTCAAAAGGAGCAAAAATAAATTCCATATTTTAAATAATTCAAATGTCTTTCATGTATCTATCAAAGGGAAAGTCTCCTTTGACAAAGAAAAAGGTTTTATCACAAATCATACATAAAATGGAAATGCGAAAGGGTCATCTAATTTATATTCTGAAAAGTGAAACATTTTTTTCCACAGACCCCTAAGCAGTAACAGCATACTTACTAACAACAGGCACTTATATCTAATAAATAATTCATGTTGATATTCCTTGTCTTTCATCTACCAACACAAACTCAATTTAGCTATCCTATAAGGAAATGAATCCATAATTCAGTATGTCTCAATTTTTTCTCTAGTCTGGACAAACCCTGGGATAATTTGCCCATTTTTACTGTTTTAATTTTTGCTTATTTCTATTTGTCTCAGTATTCTGCCACTTCTTACACTAACTAAAACACAAAGAAAAAGAAAGACAAAAAGAAGGAAGAGTTTTTGTTTATCTAGCTGGCAGGCATTTTTCACTAAGAGCCAATCTAATTCAACTTTTTCTTTTCTTCTTTTGTTTAATTCTTTGAGCAGGCAAAATACATAATTCAAAAATCAAAAAATACAAAAAGTTATTCACTGAAAAAACTTCTTCCCACTCCTCTGGCCCAACTACCCAGTTTTTACCCTCCCCTATGACCACAAGAATTCACTGTTACTGGTTTCAGGCATACCTTTCTAGAGTTTGTTAATGTATATGCAAGCAAAAACAAGCATATAAGCCTTTCACCACCTTCTTTTACACAGATTGTATCATATCATACTTACTGCCTGCACCTTGTCTTTTCACTTAAAAATATATCTTAGAGGCACCTGGGTGGCTCAGTAGGTTGAGCATCCAACTTTGGTTCAGGTCATGAACTCATAGGTCATGGGTTTGAGCCTCGCGTCGGGCTCTGTGATAATGGCTTGAAGCCTGGAGCCTGCTTCAGATTCTGTGTCTCCCTCTCTTTCTGCCCCTCCCCTGCTCTCTCTGTCTCTCTCTCTCTCTCTCTCTCTCTCTCTCTCTCTCTCTCTAACTCTTTCTCTCAAAAATAAGTAAACATCAAAAAAAAAAAAATATATATATATACATATACACATACACACATGTATATCTTAGATAGTCTTCAACAAATGGTGCTGGGAAAACTGGACAGCAACATGCAAAAGAATGAAACTGGACCACTTTGATACACCACACACAAAAATAAATTCAAAATGGATGAAAGACCTAAATGTGAGACCAGAAACCATCAAAATTCTAGGTGGTAACCTCTTTGACATCAGCCATAGCAACTTCTTTCTAGATATGTCTCCATAGGCAAGGTAAACAAAAGCAAAAATAAACTATTGAGACCTCATTAAAAAAAAAAAAACCTTCTGCACAGTGAAGAAACCAATCAACAAAACTAAAAGGCAACGTACTGAATGGGAGAAGATATTTGCAAATGACATATCTGATAAAGGGTCAGTAACCAAAACATATAAAGAACTTATCAAAATCAACATGCCAAAAAACAAATAATCCAGTTAAAAAATGGGCAGAAGGCATGAAAAAAACATTTTTTCCAAAGAAAATGTACAGATGGCTAACAGACACATGAAAAGATGCTCCACATCACTCATTATCAGGAAAATATAAATCAAAACCACAATGAGATACCACCTCACACCTGTCAGAATGGCTCACATTAACAACTCAGGCAACAACAGATGTTGGTGAGGCTGAAGAGAAGAGGATCTCTTTTGCACTGCTGGTGGGAAGGCAAACTGGTGCGGCCACTCTGGAAAACAGTATGGAGGTTCCTCAAAAAGTTAAAAATGGAACTACCCTATGATCCATTAGTTGCACTACTAGGTATTTACCCAAATGATACAAAATACTGATTTGAAGGGATACATGCACCCCAATGTTTATAGCAGCATTATTAACAACAGCCAAACAATGGAAAGAGCCCAAAGGTCCACTGACTGATGAATGGATAAAAAAAAAATGTGGTGTGTGTCTGGGGTGCGACACACACAGACACACACACACACAATGGGATATTACAAAGCCACAAAAACAATGAAAACTTGCCATTTGCAATGACATGGATGGAGAGGATTACGCTTACCTAAAGAGTATTATGCTAAGTGAAATGAGTTAGAGAAAGACAAATATCATATGATTTCACTCATATAGAATTTAAAAAACAAAACAAATAAACATATGAGGGGGAAAAAAGAGACGCAAACCAAGAAACAAACTATTAACTATAGGGAACAAACTGATGGTTACTGGAGGCAAGGTGGGAGGGGGGGCATGGGTTAAATAGGTGATGGGTATTAAGGAGGGCACTTGTAATGAGCGCCAAGTGATGTAGGTGAGTGATTAGTCACTAAATTCTACACCTGAAACTAGTATTACACTGTATGTTAACTAGATGGAATTTAAATAAAAACTCAGAAAAAATACATCTTGGAGATCTTTTCATTTCAGTACATAAAGTACTTAACATTCTTTGTAATAGCTATGAAGTACCCTATTGCCTTGGATATACCATAAACTCTCCCAACATTTATTGAAACTGTTTCTATCATTCACCTTTTACAAAAAAAAAAAAATCTATGACTGAAAATTGTGTTCATATGTGTCATTTTACATGTATGTAGGCATGATAAATTCCCAGAAGAGGAACGTCTGGCCAAAAGGTATATATATACATTTGAAATATAATCAAATTGCCTTCACAGGGATTGTACCAATCCATTCTCCCATCAACGAAATATGAGAGTACCTGTTTTCCCATGCCTTTCCAAGAGAGTATATTATCACTTGGATTTTTGCCAGTCTGGCAAGTGACAAACATCTCAGTGAACTTTTAGTTGGCATTTTTAAATTATGAACAAGGCACAGCACCTTTCACATAATTTAAGAGCCACCTGCATTTCCTTTTTTTATGAAGTATCTTATTCTTTTCGCATTTTTCTATTGGAAATTCCCATTTTATACAGGCCACATAATGGCAATAAATTCATATCTTTCAGTACTCACTCTAAATATCAATGGACTAAATGCCCCAATCAAAAGACACAGGATAACAGAATGTATAAGAAAACAAGATCCATCTATATGCTGTTTATAGGAGACCCATTTTAAACCTAAACAAACCTGCAGATTGAATGTAAGGGGATGGAGAACCATCTATCATGCTAATGGTTGCCAAAAGAAAGCTGGAGTAGCAACACTTATATCAGACAACATAGATTTTTAAATAAATATTGTAACAAGAGATGAAAAAGGGCATTATATCATAATTAAGGGGTCTATCAACAGGATCTAACAACTGTAAACATTTATGCTCCAAACATGAAAGCTCCCAAATATATAAATCAATTAATCACAGACATACAGAAACTCATTAATAATACTATAATAGTAGGGAAATTCAACACCCTACTCACAGTAATGGACAGATCATCTAAACAGAAAATCAACAAGGAAACAATGGCTTTGAATGACTGGACTGGATGGATTTAACAGATATATACAGAACATTTCATCCTAAAGCAGAATACATAGTCTTCTCCAGTGCACATGGAACATTCTCCAGAACAGATCATATACTAGGACACAAATCAGCCCTCAAAAGTACAAAAAGATCAAGATCATACTGTGCATATTTTCAGACCACAATGCTATGAAACTCAAAATCAACCACAAGAAAAAATCTGGAAAGATAACAAATACTTGGAGACTAAAGAACATCCTACTAAAGAATGAATGGGCTAAGACGTTAAAGAGGAAATTAAAAGTACATGGAAGCCAATGAATATGATAACACCACAGCCCAAAACCTCTGGGACACAGCAAAGGCAGTCATAAGAGGGAAGTGTATAGCAATCCAGGCCCTCCTAAAGAAGGAAGAATGATCTCACACACACAACCTAACCTTACACCTTAAAGAGCTGGAAAAAGAACAGCAAATAAACCCCAAAACCAACAGAAGACAGGAAATACTAAAGATTAGAGCAGAAATTGATGCTAGTGAAACCAAAAAAGCAGTAGAACAGATTAATGAAACCAGGAGCTGGTTCTTTGAAAGAACTAACAAAATTGATAAACCCCTAGCCAGTTTGATCAAAAAAAGGGAAATGACCCGAATAAATAAAATAAAAAATGAAAGAGGAGAGATCACAACCAACACTGCAGAAACACAATAAGAGAATATTAAGAGCAATTATATGCCAATAAATTGAGCAATCTGGAAGAAATGGACAAATTCCTAGAAACATATATATTACCAAAACTGAAACAGGAAGAAATAGAGAATTTGAACAGACCAATAACCAGTAAAGAAACTGAATTAGTAATCAAAATCTCCCAAAAAACAAGAGTCCAGGGCTGGATGGCTTTCCACGGGAATTCTACCAAACATTTAAACAAGAGTTAACTCCTATTCTTTTGAAGCTCTTCCAAAAAATAATGGAAGGAATATAATAATGGAAGGATAATAATGGAAGGAAAACTTCCAAACTCATTCTACGAGGCCAGCATTAACTTAGTCCCAAAACCAAAGACCCTACTGAAAAGGAGAACTACAGACCAATTTCCCTGATGAACATGGATGCAAAAATTCCCAACAAGATACTAGCCAACCAGATCCTACAATGTATTAAAAGAATTATTCACCATGATCAAGTGGGATTTACAGCTGGGATGCAGGGCTGATTCAATACCCATAAAACAATCAATATGATACATCACATCAATAAAATAAAGGACATGTACCACATGATCCTCTCAATAGATGCAGAGAAAGCACTTGACAAAATACAGCATCCTTTCCTAATAAAAACCCTCAAGAAAGTAGGGATAAAATTATCATACCTCAAGATCATGAAAGTCATATATGAAAAACCCACCGCTAATATCATCTTCAATGGGGAAAAACTGAGAGCCTTCCCCTTGAGGTCAGGAACATAACAGGGATGTCAACTCTTGCCACTGTTATTCAACATAGTATTGGAAGTCCTAGCCTCAGCAATCAGACAACACAAAGGAATAAAAGTCATCAAAAACGACAAGGAGGAAGTCAAACTTTCACTCTTTGCAGACGACATGAAACTCTATGTGGAAAACCCAAAAGATTCCACCAAAAAACTGCTAGAACTGATGCATGAATTCAGCAAAGTTGCAGGATATAAAATCAATGCACAGAAATTGATTGCATTTCTATACACCAATAATGAAGCAGCAGAAAGGGAAATCAAGGAATTGATCCCATTTACAATTGCACCAAAAACCATAAAATAGCGAGGAATAAACCTAACCAAAAAGATGAAAAACCTATAAATTGAAAACTGTAGAAAGTTTATGAAAGAAACTGAAGAGGACACAAAAAAAATGGAAAAAGATTCCATGCTCCTGGATAGGAAGAACAAACGTCATTAAAATGTCAAAACTACCCAAAGCAATCTACATATTCAATGCAATCCCTATCAAAATAACACCAGCATTCTTCACATTCTTCACAGAGCTAGAACAATCCTGAAATTTGTATGGAAACACAAAAGACCTTGAATAGCCAAAGCAATCCTGAAAAAGAAAATCAAAGCTGGAGCCATCATAATTCCATACATCAAGCTTATCACAAAGCTGTAATCATCAAGATAGTATGGTACTGGCACAAAAACGGACACTCAGATCAATGGAACAGAACAGAGAACCCAGAAACGGGCCCACAAACGTATGGCCAACTAATCTTTGACAAAGCAGGAAAAGAATATCCAATGGAATAAAGACAGTCTCTTCACCAAGTGGTGCTGGGAAAACTGGACAGCGACATGCAGAAAAATGAACCTGGACCACTTTCTTACACCATACACAAAAATAAACTCAAATGGATGAAAGACCTCAATGTAAGACAGGAAGCCATCAAAATCCTCAAGGGGAAAGCAGGCAAAAACCTCTTTGACCTCAGCCACAGCAACTTCTTACTCAACACGTCTCCAGAGGCAAGGGAAACAAAAGCAAAAATGAACTACTGGGACCTCATCAAAATAAAAAGCTTCTGCACAGTGAAGGAAACAACCAGCAAAACTAAAAGGCAACTGACAGAATGGGAAAGGATACTGGCAAACAACATATCAGATAAAGGGTTAGTATCCAAAATCTATAAAGAACTTCTCAAACTCAACACTCAAAAAAAAAAAAAAAAAAAAAAACAAAATGATCCAGTGAAGAAATGGGCAAAAGACATGAATAGACACTTCTCCAAAGAAGACATCCAGATGGCCAACCAACACATGAAAAATACTCAACATCATTCATCATCAGGGAAATACAAATTAAAACTACAATGAGATACCACCTCACACCTGTCAGAATGGCTAGCATTAACAACTCAGGCAACAACAGATGTTGGCGAGGATGTGGAAAATGAAGATCTCTTTTGCACTGCTGGTAGGAATGCAAACTGATCTAGCCACTCTAGAAAACAATATGGAAGTCCCTCAAAAAACTAAAAATAGAACTACCCTACAACCCAGCAATTGCACTACTAGGTATTTATCTAAGGGATACAGGCGTGCTGTTTCAAAGAGGCACATGCATCCCAATGTTTATAACAGTGCTATCAACAATAGCCAAAGTAAGGAAAGAGCCCAAATGTCCACTGACGAATGAATGGATAAAGAAGATGTGGCGCATATATATATATATATATATATATATATATATACACACACACACACATACATACACATACATGCATACATATAGTGGAGTATTACTCAGCAATCAAAAAGAATGAAATCTTGCCATTTGCAACTATGTGCAATTAGTCAGAGAAAGACAAATACCATATGACTTCGTTCACATGAGGACTTTAAGAGACAAAATAGATGAACATAAGGGAAGGAAAAATAATATAAAACCAGGGAGGGGGACAAAACATAAGAGACTCTTAAATATAGAGAACAAACAGAGGGTTGCTGGAGAGGTTATGGGCTAAATGGGTAAGGGGCATCAAGGAATGTACTCCTGAAATCATTGTTGCACTATATGCTAACTAACTTGGATGTAATTTTAAAAAATGAAAAAAATGAATAAAAAAAAAGAAAATTCCCATTTTCTTATTCTATTTCTATTATATTTTTATTTTACTTTTTACTTCACAAGCTCTTTAAATATTAGAAGACTAGGACGCCTGGGTGGCTCAGTTGGTTGAGTGACCGACTTCGGCTCAGGTCATGATCTCACAGTGTGTGAGTTCGAGCCCTGCATTGGGCTCTGTGCTGACATCTCGCAGCCTGGAGCCTGCTTCAGACTCTGTGTCTCCCCTCTCTCTGCCTCTTTCCCGCTCATGTTCTGTCTCTGTCTCTCAAAAATGAATAAACGTTAAAAAAATTTTTTTTAAATATTAGAAGACTAGCGCTTTGTCTGTTATAAGCTGCAAATATTTTTCTTCCTTGTTAATGTTGCCTTTTTTTAAATTTTTTTTAACGTTTATTTTTGAGACAGAGAGAGAGCATGAACGGGGGAGGGTGAGAGAGAGAGAGAGAGAGAGAGAGAGAGAGAGAGAGGGAGAGAGAGAGACAGAATCTGAAGCAGGCTCCAGGCTCCGAGTTGTCAGCACAGAGCCCGACGCGGGGCTCGAACTCACGGACAGCGAGATCATGATCTGAGCCGAAGTCGGCCACTTAACCGACTGAGCCACCCAGGTGCCCCTAATGTTGCCTTTTCTTCTTGCTTTGCTTTTGTTTTTGTTGACTTGGGGAATTTTTGTTTTTGTTTACTGACATGCATTTTTATAGGTCAAACCTATAATTTTATGGCTTATGGGTGAGTTATGGTTAGAAAGTTCTGACTCCAAGGCTATAAAGAAATTCTCCCATGTTTTCTTATAGCACCTTTTTTTTTTTTTTTGCTTTTTTACATTAACTATTTATTCAATTGGAATCTATCCTGGTGTTTGATAACTTACCTAGAATATAATCCATAACATGCAATCTTAAATTATCCCTACTCTAATGTTAATCAAAACTTTACTGTTCTAATGCTGCATATACTTGCTATTGTTTCCTCTTCTAGTCTGGTATATTTCTACAATCTGTGGTCTTTACATGGCATACAGACAAAAACACCTCTTTTCTTATCCTTGTGGTTTGGATTTGGAGGGGTAGGGAGTAGTGCTACCCTGGAAACAAAAGTCTTCCAATTTATCCTTTCATATGTTCTTCTGTCTAGCAGGAATTAGAACACATATTTTCTCACATAAAAGACTGGGAGGCTGAAGACATAAACTGCAACATTTTAAAATTCTCCCAATACCCACCTGTATGTTTCTATCAAGCTACTTCTAAAGAGTTCACCTTTATCACTGAACAAGCTAAACCCTTTTCAAGACCATGTGCCATGCTAGGTTATGAGCTAAGCCTGACTTTTATATGAAGGTCCAGTCTAATTATAATTCACATATGCTTTTTCCCCCCAAATGGCTACCCAGTTCTCCCAACACACCTAACGACAAAGCAAGAAATCATTAAGAATGTAGAATTTCTATGTGATACTATCAACTACATTTACTAAATTTCATTTATAGAATACTACAACTAACAACAACAGAACGCATATGTTTCAAGTACACATGAAATCATAATGATGGACCATATGTAGGACAGTAAAACAAACCAAAATAAATTTCAAAAGATTGAAATGTCAAAAGTATGTTAGCTTATAATAATGGAATTAATTAGAAATCAATATTAAAATATCTACAGAACACCTGAATACCTGAAAAATTCTTTAAATACAGCCTAACATTTGGGTAAAAGATGAAGTCACATGGAAAGCAAACAGTTTTTGAGCTGATTGATAATAAAAGCACAAACTATCAAAATGTCTGGAAAACAGCTAATTCAAAGGTTTGGAAAATCTTTATAGCTTAAATACTTTTATTAGAAAAAAGAAAGGGTTAATAGTAATGATATAGGTTTTCATAGAAATGAACTACAAAAAGAGGGGGAAAAAAGCCCTAAACACATAGAAAGAAGACAACAATAAAGATAAAAGCAAAAATCAATAAAATAAGTAAGACACAAACATAGAAAAAACAAAGTCAAAATCTGGTTCTTTAAAAAGACATTAGACACTGATAAACTTCAAACAAGACTGCTGTGGGGTGGGGAGAGGTAAAGAACAAAGAATGCCAATATCAGGAATAGAAAAGGTGACAGCACTAAAGAGCCTATAGAGAGCAAAACTACAATAAGGGAATATTAGGAGCAAGTTTACACCAATAAACTGAACAACTCTTATGAAACAGAAAAATTTCCTGAAAAACACAACTTACTAACACTGACAAATGATCAAACAGAAAATCTGAATAAATCTAATTGTTCTAAAAAATCTACACACATTAACTCCATCCAATACATTTTTTCAAACATTTATGGAAGAAATAGCACCAGTCTTATACTAACTCCTTCAGAAAATAAACAAAGAAGGAACACTTTCCAACTTGGGTTATGAGGCTAGCATAAAACTATCTACAACCTGCCAGTGAGGGGTGCCTGGTTGGCTCAGTTAAGCATCTCCTGATTTTGGCTTAGGTCAGGAGATCTAGCCCTGAGTCCAGCTCTGCACTGACAGCGTGGAACCTGCTTAGAATTCTCTCTCTCCCCCTCTCTCTGCCCCTCCCATCCTCCTTCCCTCCCTCTCTCTAAGTAAATAAACATTTTTTTAACTAAATAACAAAAAATAAAATCCGCCAATGACATTAAAGGAAAATTGTAGGGCACCTGGGGGGCTCAGTCACTTAAGTATCTGACTCTTGATTTTTGGCTCAGGTCATGATCTCACAGTTGTAAGATCAAGTCCTGAATCAGATTCTCTCTCACCCTCCTCCCTCTGCCCCACTTGCACACATGTGCACACTCTCCCTCCCCCACCCCCCACCAAAAAAGAAAAAGAAAATTATAAAACAATTTGTTGTAAAACAAATATCCTTTATGAGCATGGACACAAAAATGCTTGATGAAATATTTGCAAATGAAATTCAGCAATGTATTAAAAAAATCAAGATCGATTAGGGTCTGTCCCAGGAATGCAAAGTTGGTTTAATAGCCTTAAATCAATCAATGAAAAATGAATTAATGAAAAACCATATGATCTCAACAGGTACAAAAAAATATTTGACAAAATTAAACATCAATCCATAAAAATAAATCTCTCAAGATTATTAAAAGAGAATGAAATCTCTTTAATCTGATAAAGGGCAGCTATGAAAACCTTACAGCTAACACCAAACTTAATGGCAAAACATGCAACACTTTATCCCTGAGATCAGAAACAAACCAAGAATGTCACTGTCATCACTTCTATTCAATATTTTACTGGAAGACCTAGACAGAGAATGATGCAATACAAAAGATAAATAAAAGGAATAAGCATTTTTAAAAAGGAAATCAAACTATTCCTATTTGTAAATGACATGATGATTACCACAGAAAATACCAAGAAACCAAACAAACAAAAAATAGACTATGTGAGTTCAGCAAGTTCTCAGGAGATTAAGTTAAAAAAAAAAAGGTTAGTTGTATTTCTACTCAGTGGAAACAAATAATTGAAAAATGACATTTTAAAGACAATGCCAATTATAATAGCTGGAAAACTGATTCAAATTTATGTAGAAATACAAAGGCCCTAAAACAGACAAAACAATTTTGAAAAAAAACATAATGAATATATGACTTCAAGACCCAACTATACGTTGTCTAGAAGAAACCCAGTTTTGACATAAAGACACATACAGATTGAAAGTAAAGATATGTCAAGAGAATGAGAAGACATGCTAAAGATTGGGAGAAAATAATTGCAAAATACATATGATAAACAACTGTTATTCAAAATATATAAAGAACTCTTAAAATTTTTTTTTTAACGTTTATTTATTTTTGAGACAGAGAGAGACAGAGCATGAACAGGGGAGGGGCAGAGAGAGAGGGAGACACAGAATCTGAAACAGGCTCCAGGCTCTGAGCTGTCAGCACAGAGCCCGACGCGGGGCTCGAACTCACGGACCGTGAGATCATGACCTGGGCCGAAGTCGGACGCTTAACCGACCGAGCCACCCAGGCGCCCCTATAAAGAGCTCTTAAAGCTCAACAATAAAAAAATGACCTGATTAAAAAAATGGGCAAAAACCTGAATAGATACCTCACTTGAGAAGATACATAGATAGCAAGCAAGCATATGAAAACATGCTCCATATCATATGTTATTAGGTAAATGCAAGTTAAAATGAGGTACCACTACCCACCTATTAGAACGGCCAAAATCCAGAATACTGACATCAAATACTGGCAAGAATGTGGAGCAATACGAACTTTCAATCACTGCTGGTGGGAACAGAAAATGGTACAGCCACCTTGGGAAATAGTCTGGCATTTTCTTACCAAATTAAACATACTTAGAGCACCTGGGTGGCTCAGTCAGCTGAGCGTCTGACTCTTGATCTCAGCTAAGGTCATGATCTCACAGTTTTTGATTTTAAGCCCCATGTCAGGCTCTGCACTGATGACATGGAACCTGCATAGGATTTTGTCTCTTCCTCTCTCTGCCCCTCCCCCACTCATTTTTTTCTCTCTCTCAAAATAAATAAACTTTAAAAACACACACACATACTCTGTTAAAAAAAACAAAAACTTACTCTTACCATATGATCCAGCAATACATACCAGTTCCTTGGTATGTATCAAATTAGTGAAGATTTATGTCCATACAAAGCCTATACATGAATACTCACAGTAACTTTATTCATAATTCCCAAAACTTGGAAACAACTAAGATATCCTTCCTTGGGTAAATGGATAAATAATCTGTGATACATTCAGACAAAGGAATATCATTTAGTGCTAAAAGAAATGAAGAGATACAAAAGAATGTTAAGTGCCTATTGCTGAGGGAAGGAAGCCAATCTGAAAGGCTACATACTTCATGATTCTAACTGTATAATGTTCTGGGAAAGAACTGGAAGACAGTAAATAGATCAGTAGTTGCCAGGGGTTAGGGAGGCAGTAGGGATGACAGAGCCCAGAGGATTTTTAGGGCAGTGAAACTATTACATATGATACTATATGGTGGATACATGTCATTATACATTTGTCAAAACCCACAGAATGTACAACACCAAGAATAAACTCCAGTGTAAACTATGGACTTTGGGTGAGGATAATGTGTTAATATAAGTTCATCAATTGTAACAAATGTAACATTCTGGTAAGGAATGTTGCTAGTATAGAAAGCTGTTGATGGGGGATTAGGGGATATATGAGAACTTTACTTTCTACTCAATTTTTCTTTGAACCTAAAACTGCTCTAAAAAAATAAAGTCTACTCTAAAGGAGTGAAAAGCATACATGACATAAAGAAGTATTATAAAGCTACGGTAATCAAGACAACATGGTTTCTTTCGAAACGGCATGCTTCCCTATGTAAAAAATTCCTAAAAAAAAATTCCTAAGGAGTCTACAAAAGAGTTACTGTAACTAGTAAATGTCTACAAAAAAAGCTATTAGAACTAATAAGTGACCCTATCAAAGTCATAGGATAGAAGATCATTATAAAAAACAAGAATGAAGGATAAAAATCATGATCATCTCAAGAGATGCAGAAAAACATCCGACAAAGCACAACATCCATTCATGATAAAAACTCTAACAAATTGGGCTTGGAGGGAACATAGCTCAACATAATAAAAACCATGTATGACAAACCCAAAGCCAATATCATACTCATTGGTGAAAACCTGTGAGCTTTCGTCTAAGATTAGGAACAAGACAAGATGTCCACTCTCATTACTTTTATTCAACCTATTACTAGAAGTCCTAGCCACAGCAAAAAAGGAAATAAAAGGCATCCAGATTGGTAAGAAAAAAGTTAAACTGTCACTATTTGTAGATGGCATGATACTATATATAAAAACCCTAAAGACTCCACCAAAAAACTATTCGAATTAATAAACGAATTCAGTAAAGTTGCAGGATACAAAATCAACATACAGAAATGTGTTGTGTTTCTACACACAAACAACTAACTGGCAGAAAGAAAGAAAAATCCCATTTACAAATGCATCAAAAAGAATAAAATACCTAGGGGGGGTGCCTGGGTGGCTCAGTCGGTTGAGCATCCGACTTCAGCTCAGGTCATGATCTCGCAGTTCGTGAGTTCAAGCCCCACGTTGGGCTCTGTGCTGACAGCTCAGAGCCTGGAGCCTGCTTTGGATTCTGTGTCTCCCTCTCTCTGCCCCTTCCCTGCTCATGCTCTGTCTCTCTCTGTCTCTCAAAAATGAATAAACATTAAAAAAAAATAAAAAAAGAATAAAATACCTAGGAATAAATTTAGCCAAGGAAGTGAATTTAACCTGTACACTAAAAACTGTAAGACACTGAAGAAAACACAAGTGAGAAAATATACCATGTTTGTGGATTGGAAAAACAAATATTGTCAAAATGTTCATATTACTCTAGTAATCTAAAGATCCAACACAAAATACCCTATCAAAATACCAACAGTACTTTTCACAAAACTAAAATGAATAATCCTAAAATTGTATGGAAACACAAAAGATCCTGAAAAACCAAAGCAATCTTAAGAAAGAACAAAGCTGGAGGTGTCATAATCCCAGATCTCAAACTATACTGCAAAACTATAGTAATCAAAATAGTATGGTATTGGGGCACCCGGGTGGCTCTGTCGGTTAAGCCTCTGAGTTCAGCTCAGGTCATGATCTCATAGTTCATGAGTTTAAGCCCCACATCAGGCTCTCTGCTGTCAGCACAGAGCCTGTTTTCAGATCCTCTGCCCCCTTCTCTCTCTGCCTTTATCCCACTCATGCTTTCTCTCTCAAAAATAAACATTTTTTAAAAATACAGTATGGTATTGGCACCAAAAAAAAAAAAGACACATAAATCGACGAATAGAATAATGTCCAGCAATAAACCCATGCTTGTATGTCAGTTAAACCACAAAAACTAAGCAAGAATATACAATGGGAAAAAGACAGTCTCCTTAATAAATGGTGCTGTGAAAACTGTACAGCTACAAGCAAAAGAATGAAACCGGACCACTTGTTAACACAACAATAAACTCAAAATGGTTTAAAGACCCAAATGTAATACCTAAAACCATAAAACTTTTAAAGGAAAACACAAGCAGTAAACTCTTGACATCAGCCTTAGCCACATTTTTCTGGATCTGTCTCCACAGGCAAGGGAAACAAAAGCAAAAATAAACTACTGGGATTGCATCAAACTAAAAAGATTTTACAAAACAAACAATCAACAACAAAAAAAAGGTAACCTATCATATTTGCAAATGATATCTCTGACAAGGGGTTAATATTCAAAATATGTAAAGAACTCATACAACTCAACACCAAAACCCCACAATGATCTGATAAAAAAATCGGCAGACAACCTGAAGAGATATTTTTTTCCAAAACAGACATACAGACACATGAAAACATGCTCGACATCACCAATTATCAGGGAAATCAAATCAAAACCCACAATGAGATATCACCTCACACCAATCAGAATGGCTAGTATCAAAAAGACATAAAATAAGTGTTGGCAAGGAGGTAGAGAAAAGCAAACCCTCATGCATTATTGGTGGGAATATACATTGGTACATCCACTATGGAAAACAACATAGTTTCCTCAAAAAATTAAACATAGAAATCCTATACAATCCAATAATTTCATTTCCACATTTACCCCCCCACAAATACTAATTCAAAAAGATATGTGCACTCCTATGTGTACTTCAGCATAATTTACAATAACCAAGATACGGAAGCAACCAAAGTATCTATCAATAGATGAATGGATAAGGATGATGTAGTATATTCACAACAGAGTATTTTTTTAATGTTTATTTATTTTGAAAGAGAGTGCATGTGCACGTGTGCAGAAGTGGGGAAGGGGCAGAGAGGGAGAGAGAGAATACCAAGCAGGCTCCATGCTTTCAGTGCAGAGCCCAACACAGGGCTCGATCTCACGAACCGTGAGTCATGACCTAAGGCAAAATCAGGAGTCTGGCAGTTAACCGACTGAACCACCCAGGCACTCCCACAATGGAGTATTACTCAGCCATAAAAGAATGAGCTCTTGCCATTTGCAACAACATGGATGGACCTTGAAGGCATTATGCTGAGTGAAATAAGTCAGAGAAAGACAAATATCATATGATTTCACTTATCTGTGGAATCTAAAAATCAAAACAAGACAAACAGAAACAGACTCATAAATACAGACTGGCAGTTACCAGAAGCAGGGAATGAGAGGATAAGAAAAATAGGTGAAGGGGAGTAAGAGGTACAAACCTCCAGTTATAAAATAAATGAGGATAAAAAGTACAGCATAGAATATGTAGTCAATAATATAATAACTTTGTGTGGTGACAGATGGTAACCACACTTATCCTGGTGAGCATTTTATAACATATATAATAGTTGAATTACTGTGTTGTACATCTGAAACTAATATATAAACTATACTTCAGTTTTTTAAAATCCATTTAAAAAATAAAAACTATACTTTTATATATCAGCAATAAAAAATTGGAAATTAAAATTAAAAACAAATAGCACTTATAATAGCATCCAAAAAAATGAAATACTTAGGGATAACTATAACAAAACATATATAAGACCTATACATTAAGGACACCTGGTGGCTCAGACTGTTGAGTGTTAGACTCATGATTTCTACTCAGGTCATGATCTCGTGGTTCATGAGATCAAGCCCTACATAGGGCTCTGCACCGACAGTGCAGAATCTGCTTGAGATTCTCTCCCTCCCTCTCTCTCTGCTCCCCCACCTCTTGCACATGCTCTTTCTCTCTCTTTCTCTCTCTCTCAAAATAAATAAATAAACTTAAAAAAAAGACCTATACGTGAAAAAACCACAAAACTTTGTTTAAGGAAATTTTCAAAAGTCTAAATAAATGGACAGAAAAACCTTGTTCATGGACTAGAAGACTAAATGACTCAAAACTCTTAAGATGCCTTTTATATATGTATATGCACATCTTATCATATGTAAAATTATACCTTAATAAGCTGATTTGTTTAAAAACTGATCAGTATATTTATTGTTGACACAGACTTTCCTGGAACAGAGTCGTATACCAGTTATGCATTACCTAAGTAAGACCAAGGAACCTCAAGCTAAGAATTTAAATGGAGATCCCATCTGATAGACCTTTTAGGCATCCCCTAAGAATAAACTCAAAGCCTCTACAGAGGGCTTGGTGAAGGCCCCACAAATAATTTTTTCAAGAGCAATGACCAGAATATGATCATTGACACCAGGTACACAGGAAAACAAGGCAATATGAGTACTCGATAGCAGAAGCAGAACCAGTTGGAACAAACCTGAAAAGCCTTCAGACATTGCAATTATATATGAAACAACTAAGGAAATTATAAAAAGTGACATAGCAGACTTGAAAAGAACCAAACAGAGTTTCCAAATATAAAAATTATAATAGTCAAAATTTGAAACTCAGTGGTTGGATGTAATAAAATTTTGCCCACAGCAAAAGAAAGTACTAGTGAAATTTTTTAAAGAGTTATGAAAAAAATTCACAGAATGTACCACAGAGAGTCAGAAAATAAAAATTGAAAACATCTAACATGTAACACTCACGTTAGATAGTGTGAGGTCTAATTTATATTTTCTTGGAATCCCAGAAGGAAATGTGGCAAAACTTTAGAAAAGACTGGCATTTAATTTCTGAATAGCAATAACGGAAACCCAAGAAAATATAATATGCAGAGACCAAATAACTACTCACTAGATTTCTAGAGCCACTAAAATATCTCTCAAGATAGATGGTTATTAAAATAGCCCAAATTCAAAATCTAACTGTAACAAAACAATTAATCCTATCATCTTAATATTTGTCTTTAATTTTTCTCTTTACCTAGAATATATATATTGCTTTTAACATAATTAAATTCCTTAATATAATAATGAAAATGTCAGATGAAATTAGACATACGGAAAATCACAGAATTCTCAGGACTATTTGGATCCTAGTTTCTTTAACTATAAAAAAAGGTTTTGAACAAGATGATTCTTAAGGTTGTTTTTAGTTCTGCACATGGCTACTGCATTATTGCAGTAAAAATTTCATTTAGCTAAATCAGTGGCATAAGTAACTTGAAAAATTAAGTGCTCTATCAGAGTTGCAAGTGATAATCTATATTTACATTATCAGGCTTGGAATATAAAATAGAAGATAAAAGATTCACAAGGCACAGGAAAGAGTCATTCCCCTCCTATATTAAGTGAATACATATCAGAAAAAATAACTTAATTAGGTAAATTAAAACATTCTATTAATGAACCTGGAAAATTCTAACAGGACAGCAATGACTCATATAAGCACTGATACTAAGGAGCAAGTAACCTTTGCGCTACATGCAAATAGGGGATCTTTGTACATTTCACTACCCAAACACAGAAACATAGTTTTTATTTGGATGAAGGAAAAATAGTGTTAATGATCAAAAGTGTATGCTCACCTTGTAAAAACTCCTCCTTGCAAGCAATGAAGTAGAAGAAAACAATGCTGACTTTCTTGGCCTGCTTTTTTTAAATCAGCCTTGAACCAAGAATAACTAAAACACTGAACCACAAGTGTTCCAAAGAACATAAAGCTTACTGTTAAAATACCAAAAACATATTGTCCTTCATGGGAAAACCTGACAGACACCCAGATGTCCACAATTAAATCAGTTATATAGATTACAATGCCAAGAACTGACATCATAAAATTCAATTTAGTGTATTTCATTATGAATCACTATAGCTCTTGGTTAGCTACTTTTTTCTCTCTCACACACATACAAAGAACAAATATTTGTGTCCATTAGGATAGCAATGAATTTTAGTTTCTGTTCCCTGAATTTATTCAGAAGAAAGAATAAATATTATGAGATTGGAACATTAAAACTAAAGTGACTAATTTTAATTTTCTTTTCTAAACCTCCTATCCAGATCCAATGTTAAAAGTCTTCATTCAGTTTTCTCAATGATCTTCATTACAGATGACAACACCTAAAATGAAAGATACATAAAAGATTCTAAAAATCTTGAGTATAATATTAGTCCATGACTTTATCAAACATGTACTTTTTCTAAAAACAACATATTACCACTACATACAGTTCTTATAATAGCTTTGGTAAAGTAAAGCCTCAGAAATAAACTTATTAGTTGACAACTTCCTGTCAGACTACTTACCTTTTAAAAACCATAACCTACTAACAAAAATATTTATCACTTGTCTATCTAAAGTGGCAAAAAACTAGAAATGATCTAAATGTGGCAACATAAGGAATTGGTAAATAATGGTAGATTCACAAAATGCAACATTACACAGCTACCAAAAAATATTTAACAAACGTGCAACAGCTGTGAAAATTTTTAATATGGTTCTTAAATTTTATTTTAATTCATTAGTTAA
The DNA here is from genome assembly GCF_016509475.1 of Prionailurus bengalensis. Classification (NCBI taxonomy): domain Eukaryota; kingdom Metazoa; phylum Chordata; class Mammalia; order Carnivora; family Felidae; genus Prionailurus; species Prionailurus bengalensis. The sequence goes on along the minus strand of NC_057353.1, from coordinate 20,768,849 downwards.
CACATAGTGTTATATTAGTTTCAGGTGTACAATATAGTGATTCAACTATTCCGTACATCACCCAGTGCTCATCACCACAAATTCACTTCTTAATCCCCCATCATCTATTTCACCCATCCCCCCCCACCTACCTCCCCTCTGGTAACAATCAGTTTGTTCTCTATAGTTAACTTTATATGGTTTCGATTCAGCAATTCTACCTAAGAATAAAGCCTAGGGAAATAGTCACAAATGTGTACAAAGATATGTGCTCTTTGCAAAACCTGTTTTTAGAACAGCAAAAAGTTGAAAACTATTTAGATGACAAGAGACCTAGTTCAATAAGTTAATTTACCTCCATAGCAAAGAATATACTATGCAACTTTTAAAAAGAATGAAGCAGCTCTGTATAAACTGACTTCAGAAGGTCTCCAAGATATGTTAAGCAAAAGAAGCAAGTGCCAGAAGGAAAAATATAGCATTTATGGTTTTCAATTATATATGGAGAAAGTAAGGAAGTTGGGAGTAGAAAGTAAATGCAATTTCAATCCTGTAATTAATTACTCTTTTATATTGTTGGAGTTTTTTACAAGAGACATGTACTCATGTATTACTTATATAATCTCTTAAAATAAAAATAATAGGAAATGATACTTTTAAAGAATTTGAATGACTGGAAAAAATGTTTATGCTACTAATGTTAGCTAACATTTACTTAGCCCTATGTGTCAGGCTTTAAACTAAATCTTATACAAGATTTAGATATAAGGTTAAATTTGATGTAAGATTAATTCTTACATCAAATTTAGGAGATAGGTACTACTATTATGACCCCTATTTTATAAATGTGGGATGAATGCAATCCACAGACAAAATCTGTCTGACTTGAAAGATGCTCCCACATTTCGTGGGGTGTGTGTGTCTGGGCCCTTTGCACCGGCCAGTGGTGCTCTCTGGTAAAGGCATGGAATTGGTGGCTGCAGCCTCTAGGCTGGGTAGAAGCAGGGGACTTAAACCAGACCCAGAGCCAGAGCCAATACAGTGGTAGCAAATGGACTGACCATTACTGCTGCAGGATTTGCAGGCTGTTATAATTTTGTAAGCCATAAACCATACGGAGCCTAAAGCAAAACAAGCTTTTCAAAGTCTACCAAAATCTTGGCACAAAAACAGACACATAGACCAATGGAATAGAATAGAAACCCCAGAACTAGACCCACAAACGTATGGCCAACTCATCTTTGACAAAGCAGGAAAGAACATCCAATGGAAAAAAGACAGCCTCTTTCACAAATGGTGCTGGGAGAACTGGACAGCAACATGCAGAAGGTTGAAACTAGACCACTTTCTCACACCATTCACAAAAATAAACTCAAAATGGATAAAGGACCTAAATGTGAGACAGGAAACCATCAAAACCTTAGAGGAGAAAGCAGGAAAAGACCTCTCTGACCTCAGCCATAGCAATCTCTTACTCGACACATCCCCAAAGGCAAGGGAATTAAAAGCAAAAGTGAATTACTGGGACCTTATGAAGATAAAAAGCTTCTGCACAGCAAAGGAAACAACCAACAAAACTAAAAGGCAACCAACGGAATGGGAAAAGATATTCGCAAATGACATATCAGACAAAGGGCTAGTATCCAAAATCTATAAAGAGCTCACCAAACTCCACACCCAAAAAACAAATAATCCAGTGAAGAAATGGGCAGAAAACATGAATAGACACTTGTCTAAAGAAGACATCCGGATGGCCAACAGGCACATGAAAAGATGTTCAGCGTCGCTCCTTATCAGGGAAATACAAATCAAAACCACACTCAGGTATCACCTCACGCCAGTCAGAGTGGCCAAAATGAACAAATCAGGAGACTATAGATGCTGGAGAGGATGTGGAGAAACGGGAACCCTCTTGCACTATTGGTGGGAATGCAAATTGGTGCAGCCGCTCTGGAAAGCAGTGTGGAGGTTCCTCAGAAAATTAAAAATAGACCTACCCTATGACCCAGCAATAGCACTGCTAGGAATTTATCCAAGGGATACAGGAGCACTGATGCATAGGGCCACTTGTACCCCAATGTTCATAGCAGCACTCTCAACAATAGCCAAATTATGGAAAGAGCCTAAATGTCCATCAACTGATGAATGGATAAAGAAATTGTGGTTTATATACACAATGGAATATTACGTGGCAATGAGAAAAAATGAAATATGGCCTTTTGTAGCAACGTGGATGGAACTGGAGAGTGTGATGCTAAGTGAAATAAGCCATACAGAGAAAGACAGATACCATATGGTTTCACTCTTATGTGGATCCTGAGAAATTAACAGGAACCCATGGGGGAGGGGAAGGAAAAAAAAAAAAAAAGAGGTTAGAATGGGAGAGAGCCAAAGCATAAGAGACTGTTAAAAACTGAGAACAAACTGAGGGTTGATGGGGGGTGGGAGGGAGGAGAGGGTGGGTGATGGGTATTGAGGAGGGCACCTTTTGGGATGAGCACTGGGTGTTGTATGGAAACCAATTTGTCAATAAATTTCATATAAAAAAAATAAAAATAAAAAAAAAACAAAAACAAAAAACTGAGAACAAACTGAGGGTTGATGGGGGGTGGGAGGGAGGAGAGGGTGGGTGATGGGTATTGAGGAGGGCACCTTTTGGGATGAGCACTGGGTGTTGTATGGAAACCAATTTGTCAATAAATTTCATAAAAAAAAAAATAAATACACGTTAAAAAAAAAAAAACAACAACAAAGTCTACCAAAATCTGCCTTCAGTGGTCGCTATTACAGAGGTGGGTTTGAACCCGAAATGACAAAATGAGAAGCAGCACTAATAGCAGGAGTAAGCTAAAAAAATAATAATAATAAAATAAAAATAAAAAATAAGTAGTAGGCATAAGCTCTACTGCCAATAAAGGAAAAATAAGAGATGCTCATCAACGAATTACGATTTTAAATCACCTAGACGGGAGAGGATATCCTTATAGCAGCCAAAATCAATGAAGCTAAAGATTTACTACATGGTCAAGCTAAAAAATGAAGTAAATATGCAATGATTTTTTTTTTTAATTTTAGAGAGACAGAGAGAGAGAGAGAGAGAGTGGGGAAGAGGGGCAGAGAGATAGAGAGAGAGAATCCCAAGCAGGCTCCACGTTCAGCATGGAGCCTGATGTGGGGCTTGATCCTGGAATCATGACCTGAGCCGAAATCAAGAGTCATACACTCAACAAACTAAGCCACCCAGGTGCTGCATGTGAAATGAATTTTAAGTTCTTATTAGTTTATGTTTAAGAGTGCCAGCTTTTTATAATAAAATGTTTCAAAGCTACAAAAAAAAGGAAAAAGAAAAAAATTTTGAGTCAACAGTGTTTTTTTTTAATTTTCCTAAGTAATTGCCAATATTTCATATAAAAATCCAGATTTTTCACGGCTATCAAAAAACTGAAAGATCTGCTACAATAGGCTAATATTCCTTCATTAGTAGTGGATGCCTCCTACTAATGGGGGCATGCTCTCTCAAGTTCACCACAGTAGTAAGCCACCTAACTTCAGTCATTTCAACAGCTGGGTCTCAATGCTAATACAGCTACCTACTAGCTGTGTCTCCTTAAACATGTTCTTTTGCCTGCCTATGCCTTATTTTCTTTCACCTGAAATATGGAAATAATAATGGCATATACCTCACAGGGTTGTTGTGAAAACTAAGAAAGGTAATATGTATAATACACATAAACCTCTAGCACTTGGCATACAGTTAGAGCTCAATAAATGTTAAGTTACCATCATTACCTTGCCTGCCTCCCTGATCTCTATAAGCATCTGAGTTTGGCATCTTTGACTTCACTTTCAAGAATGTTAAGTAAAAATAAATACTGTGGCATGTTCTTATGTTGAAGTACTAACCACCAGTGTGACTGTATTTAGAGATAGGCCTCTCAGGAGGTAATTAAGTTTAAAAGGAATAGTAAGGACAGAGCCCTAATCCAATAGGACTGATGCCCTTATAAAACAAAGTGACAGAGGTGCCTGGGTGGCTCAGTTGGTTGAACATCCGACTTTAGCCCAGATCATGATCTCACATTCATGGGTTCAAGCCCCATGTGCTGACACAGCCTGGAGCCTGCTTCAGATTCTGTGTCTCCCTGTCTCTCTGCCCCTCCCTCTGCTCACACTCTGTCTCTCTCTGTCTCTTAAAAAATAAAATAGAACGTTAAATTTTTTTTCAACGAAGTGACAACACAGACCTATCTCCCCCACACACCCTCCTCCCATACACTCACATGAGGACACAGCAAGAAGGCAGTCATCTGCAACCAACAAAAAGAGGACTCACAAGAAACCAACCCTGCTGGCAACATGATATTGGACTTCTGGACTCCAGAACTGTAAACAATTAATTTCTGTTGTTTAAGCCACATAGTCTGCGGTATTCTGTTACGGCAGCCTGAATAGACTAACACCTGATGTGCTCTATAAAGAACATTTATTACTTTAAAAACCAGGAGGGGGCAACGTTACTAAAAACACACACAACCCAATACTTACAGTGTTCTCGTTATTTTACCATGTATAAGTATTTTGTTTAAAAGTCTTCAAAATTATATTAAAAGGTATTTCACTCTTCTTACAGAAAAAAAAAAAAAAAGCTCGCTATTACTACTCTTCCTGTCAAGAATGCTGTGGCCAACAGGATAGAAAAAAATAATTTTAAAATCTGAGTTTTCCCTATCCAGCAGGCCATGAATTTCCCTGCAGTATGCTTCTTATTTTAAAATGAAAGACATCATGCCCAACATAAGCATGGAGTTTAGGAGGATGAAATTTAATCAGAAGGTTCTGTTCAATTGAATTAAATACTTACTTAGAACCTACCATGTGCTATTTTAGGCTTTTGGGATATATCAAATGACAAAAGAGACAAAAATTCCTGCCCTTGTGGAACTTACATCCTAGCAGAGGAAGACAATCACTTAACAATAAAAACAGTAAGTGAATGAAATATTATACTGGAAGGTGATAACTATTATGGAAAAAAAACCACAACTCTAGGAGTTGAGAGTAGAGATAGTCTCATCATGAGTTGAAATTTAATTTTTTTTTATTTTTTTAATATTTACTTATTTTTGATAGAACACAAGGTGGGGGTGGGGGGGGGAAGAGAAGCGAGAGGGAGACACAGAATCTGAAGCAGGTGCCAGGCTCTGAGCTGTCAGCACAGAGCCCGATGAGGGGCTCAAACCCACAGACCATGAGATTGTGACCTGAGCTGAAGTCGGTCCCCCAACTGACTAAGCCACCTGGGTGCCCCCCATTATGAGTTGCAATTTTAACTAGAATAGTCAGGACAGGCCTCACTGAGGAGGTAGGCAAATGAGTAATGAAATTAGTTATATCTATATCATGTAGAAAAGTTTTCCAGGTGAAAAGAACAGCTAGTTTGAAAATCTAATGTACTAGATTTCAAATATATCCTCCAGAAACAAAAGCTCCACCAAAAATTGGCAAATTCCTTACCACGGTCATACTGGATGTGTTCAATGTGCATCCAAACCCTGTTCTAATATCATTCTAAAAAATATAGTATTTTTGTAAGTTTTTATTTAAATTCTAGTTAATATATAGTATATAATATCAGTTTCAGGAGAATTTAGTGATTCATCACTTACATGTAATACCCAGTGCTCATCACAAGTGCCCTCCTTAATACTGATTACTCATTTGGCCCATCGCCCGCCCACCTCCCCTCCAGCAACTCTTAGTTTGTTCTCTATCATTAAGAGTCTCTAATGGTTTGCCTCCCTATTTTTTTTTCTCCCTGCCCCTATGTGCATCTGTTTTGTTTCTTAAATTCCACATATGAGTGAAATCATATGGTATTTGTCTTTCTCTGACTGACTTATTTTGCTAGACATAATACACTCTAGCTCCAACCACATCACTGCAAATGGCAAGATTTCATTCTTTTCGATGGCTGAGTAATGTTCCATTGTATAGATATACACATCTTCTTTATCCATTCATCAGTCAATAGATCTTTGGGCTCTTTCCATAATTTGGCTATTGTTGATAATGCTACTGTGAACATCGGGTTGCATGTGCCCCTTCCAATCAGTATTTTTGTATCCGTTTTGGGTAAATACCTAGTAGTGCAATTGTTGGGTCATAGAGTAGTCCCATTTTTAATTTTAAAAATGAAATTTGTTAAGCTTCACTACCTAGGGAAAAGAATATCACATATATAATGGAAGAACAGATAATAGTAACAATAGCTACCACTGCTGAGGGTTTACTATGTGTGAAGTATTTTTAGACACATTTTATTTAATACTCACAAATCTCTATGAGAAGGGTATTATTGGCCAGAATTCTGAGGCTTGTGAGTTATCTCTAATGAGTAAACTGACTTTAATGTAGATAATTTCCTTAACGTTACAGACCTAAGCACTCCATGGGTACATTTCTTAATCACTATCCCCACAAAGATAGTTTCCTTTACCTGGCCTGGATATGGAAATCACTTGCAATTCTGAAACAAATTTTACAAAATGGCAAAAATAATTTCTAAGTTATTGGCAAAACATCAGACTCAATAGACTGATCTGACATGGCAACTTCTATATTCCTAACTTAGTCAGGCAGAACATAATGCCAACTGGAAAGAAAACTACATAGCAAGGCAATAAACATAGCAGCTCTCATAAAGAGGCTCTCCAGCTCCTTCAACGACCACATAGTTGTATAAATTATATAAAGGATGGTTCCTATCTATCCCTACAGTATAATCACTGTTCCATTTATCACCTTAGGACAAATAATACCACCTACAAAATTTGACTTCATAGAGAATTTGTGATACGTGCTGACTTAATAGGACAGTTTCAATCCAATTTCAGTCAAAGGTCAACCCAGCTATGTGGCTAACTGGCTGCCAGCCAAAATAAATAACCTTTGCCCGCTGTGTGGGATCTCTTTGCAATAATCCAGACATCCGAGGAAATAAAAACTAGCAAACTTTCGTTTGTTAACCAAACTCAATACATATAAAATACAGACTTACTTGTCAAGTATAAAAGCTGTCTTTAACTCAAAGTCCCTTCTGGAAAATCTTCATCCTTGGCATCTTTTATTTCTTCTTCACTGAAAATAAGTGTCATTAAAGGGTATGTAAACCTTTAAGATCGAATACTAAAATGAAACTGAAATCATCTGTTAGTCATATTATGGGATTTCCTCATCTAGTGATAACAGAGTTTATGTCACTGGAACTTACAGTACACCCTTTCATAACTATCACATTGGGAGAAGGAATCACATGACCCCTTTTATAAGTTAACTAGGTTACAAGGTTTTACTGTATTCAAAATTTAAGTTTCAAGAAAATACAATTTGCTTCCCAGCATATCCAAGTAGATGACAAGTGTATGAAAAGGAAGGAGAGAGATTGTTCAATTTGAAGTACTCTGATAAAGAAATTTACAAAGTATTTTTAACTTAGTACCACCTACCTTTTTCAAACTATATACCTTCTCAAACCCTATGCCCCAAGAACATATGATTACTGGTTTCTCTTCCCCAAATAAATACTACAGTTCTTCTATTTCCAAGCCTTTTCTCAACATTATTTACTGTTTAGAAAACCCTACCTCCACCTACCTGATCAAGTTCTATCAGTCCTTTAAGAATCAGTTCAAAGCCCTACCACCTTTAAGCTTTCCCAGATCTTCCCAGTTAATTTGATTCTCCCCTTCCCCCTTGCAATCCCACCACTTCAACTATACTTCTCTAGGATTTACCCACACATGCTTTAAAATAAGATAATGTATGTCTCCTTCCTAGTTATAACCTCTAGAAAGCCAACTAACATTTTTAACACCCCCCCATATGTCTACAACAATACGTTGCACATTGTAGGCAGATGATAAATGATTGTAAATAAATTAACTGAACAGAATATAAAATATTTCATCTTATTTCTTGAAGAAGGGCTTTAACTTCAAGTCACATTTCTAAACATATCCACAAAGACAATTTTGTATCAGCAGCCTAGAACTCTTCTGAGCTCAACACATATATCCAACTGTCTATATATTTCTTCACCAGAATATCCCATAATCATCCTAATTTCAGTTTGTCCAAACCAAGTTCACTACCCAATCTCTGTTCCTCCTCTTCTGCTGGTGTCTAATGTCTCAAATCAAGTCACTCAACTTTTATATTATTTGTTGGGTCCATTCTCTGCCAAATGAAGAGCTTGGCAACGGATTAAAAGAACTTGAGATGGAACCCACAAAGGAAATTCTAACTTAAAACAAAAAGTCGAGGGATAGAAGAATGGAGCTGCCCACAAGTCCCAGAAATTATTGTTCCACCATTTTCTCAAAGGTTGGCTGACTTTCCAGCTCAGGGATTTTAAAAAAGGAAAATGGAAGTAGCTTCCTGACTGAATACCCATTAAGTGATGGCTACAAATAAATAAAATTGGGAAGTTGAAAATGCCTGATGTGGGGAATTTTTATGATTCTTCCAAACATTTTTTTAAAGGGCATATTGCCAGCCTTCCTATTACAAAGGGAATAATTTACGTGATTATTTCAGCAAAGGTTTTTGAAACACTTTTCCATTAAAAGTACATCTTTGAGACACAAGGCAAAGAAAATGTTATACATGATACAGGTGTGTCTTTCAAGAAATCTGAAATAGTAAGCTAATAATTTGCAAAATAAATATTGTACAAATTAATAGCAGTCTTTTCTTCAGAAATACCCGCAAAAAAAAAAAAAAGTTACACTGTGTTTCCTAAATTTTAGAACCACAAGCATCTACTGTCAATTTCTCATTTGTTTTGAAAAAGAAGTGGGCTGGGACAGTGAAGATGATCTAGATCGCTTTTGAGGTAGGGCTTACAGACGATTGTCGTAACTCAATGAAACTGATCATAGGATCTGTGCATTTCCTTTTAGGTAACTTGTAACTAGATTTTTTTTTTTTAATAGGTAGCAGTGGTTAATAGTGGGATAGTTAGTGCTGAACAGCTTAGAAATGGACTCCCTATAGAGAAAATAACTCCCTTAGGTCTTAGGCACACAACTCCTCAAGGCCGACCGAGGTGTCTGGGCAGGAACACGGCCCGCGGAGGGAGTGACAAGCTCCTTGAACGTGACCAGATGGGGGCAAAGCAGCAGACGCTGAGCGGGGGTTCATAGCTGTCACCTAGGCAAGTCTCCAAATCGTTTTTCATTTGTAAAGCGGCCATAAAAATAGCGCCTACGTCTTAATGTTGTGAGGGTTAAATAGTGTCTAGAGAAAGCACTCAGCATAGCAGTAAGGACTAAGGAAATATTAGCTGCCGCTATTATAAAAGATTCACAAGCTCCTTCACACACACACACACACACACACACACACACACACACACACACACACACACACCCGCCATGGCCTAAAAACAACGAGAGGCCAGTGTTTTGTAACCAACCCCACACCTGCCTGCCCTTTGCTCCACTACAAGACTTCCTGGGTTAAAATGTCTCTCAACCACTGAGATGAACTCGCCTGTCTGGACACAAATCCCTGTGAAGGCACCAGGCTCTGTGACAGGCGACAGCGCCCGACGAGCCGGAACCCAACCCGGCCTCAAGAAGCCTCGAGCCACGCGCCTTCGCTCGCCCGCCCTCCCGCCGCTGCCCGCGCAGCCCGGGAGGTGTCCTTTGACCTCTGGCCCCGCCCCCAGCACAGTGGAGTTCTCCTCCCTTCGGGCGAGCGCGGCGTCAGCTGACTGCCGGCCCCGCCCCGAGCCTAGTCACTAGTTCCGCGCTCTGGTCTCCGCGCGTCGGCGAGTGGCGGAAACCGAGATGTCGACTATCATGCAGCGCATCGAGAAGCTGTCCAGCAGGGTGGTGCGCGTTCTGGGCTGTAACCCGGGACCCATGACCCTGCAGGGCACCAACACCTACTTGGTAGGGACCGGCAGCAGGTAAACGTCCCTCTTCCTCTCCGACAAGCACCCGGGCCTGCGGGGCACACGGAACTGGGGTTGCGACGACTGCTCGCCGGAGACGGGAGGCTGTGAGCCGGCACCCTGGAGCTCGGTGACCTGCCCGGGCCAGGCTGCCCCACTCAGGACCACCGTCAGACGCCCCGATTCCAGCCATCCCCTAAATCACTGTAGTACCGGGTGGTAGCCCCTCTAACTGACAAATAGCCGATGGGGGAGAAATAATGGAGGAGGGGAACCTTCCTGATTTTGAAACCCCACTTACTTTGCTTGATGTTGAATGTCAGAGTGAGTGTATTTAAGATGTTGAGAAATTAGGATCGCCTAGAGTTAGTAATCCAGAAAAGCGTTTACTTTGCTCACCTTCTGCCTTTGACCTAGCGTTTTGCTCAGAGTATAAGTTGCCCTTCACGAAAGTAGATTTCTTGTGCTGAGACTTTTTTCTTAATTCAGCAGCAGAGGGCAGGATTTTCTTGCTTGCAAATTGCTCAAGTCTAGAGCCCCCCCCCCCCCCAGCTCTTGGGAAAGAGGAGCCCACTAACAGATTTTGGGTTTTGTTACTATTGTGTGGCCTCATTTAAGTTATTTTGTTGGTGGAATAACCTATCTGTATTTCTAAGATTTTTCTCTTATTCAGCTGCATTGTTTTAGTGTAATTCTGAAGTGGGGAGGTGTTGTACTGCACAAATGTGCATTGAACAGTTTTTGTAGGCTTCGTCTTTAGTATATATCCTATGTAATACAAAATAAAAATAAGATAATAGTTTTCCTTGAACCTAGAATTTAATCGTATATTTCAAGATGTGATTTCCAAAAACAGTTTAGTAAGAATAATTGGAGTTTTCATTTGAAGTGTCTGCTGTATTTGCTGAATGTTAGATGGAGCAGGATGAAAGGAAGTGGAAGTATTAAAGTCAGGAAAACAAAACTTAAGGAATCGGAAATGCTGAAGTCAGGAAAACAAAACTTAAGTTCAGAGTAACAAGGCAGGATCAAGTAGGTACAAAAGCTTTGCTTTGGGCTGCCTCCAGAACTAGTAGGATAGAAAATTCAGCAGAAAACATACCTCAGAGCTAGGATAGACTCTGTCTTGGCTGGGACTCCCTCACCCCAGGAAGTCCCTAGGCATTTCTTCTCTCTTCAGCGTGTCATCTTAAACTAGTTCCCACGTCAGTACCATGATAAAATGGAATATAGTCAGAATTACCCTGAGAAGTCTCTTAGGAGGCACTAAGTTGGAGGTCATGTACTATCTAACAATGAGTTCAGTGCAGCCTGCTTTTCTTCCAGCAATGAAGCAGATGGCTGGTTCTGTTTGAAAACCAGATGACGAAGTTGGCTTGCATTTAGGGGCCATGTTGTATGAAAAATACATACTGTATCTTTAAACACTGGAATCACTTTCACTGTAGCAGAGTGCTTGTGGTAAAAGGGACATAGAGAACCTGGAAGTGACTAAGGGAAACTTTCATAGTCTCCCACTTTATACTGCTTATGTTACCACTCACGTCAACTCATGGGGTGAAATGGCCAGTGGAATCGCTCATATATGACATATATATGACGAATTCCTACAGTGGAGCTAGAATAACGTGCAGATGATGTTACTCTGCTGTATAAAGTAGAAGTCAGGTGGCAAGAGATGAATATTGATTTGGTACAAATAAGAGATCAGGTATTGGTATCCACTTGTTCTGCACAAAACAGTTCTAAGATCACAGGTGGTGCTTATGTCACCAAACCTAGTGGCATTTCTCCATTCCTATCTTAATTGGACTTCAGTACCTTTTGACACTATTGACCATTCCCTCGATTTACTAACACCACAGTCTCCCGGTTTCCTCTTACCTCTCTAGCTATTATTTCTCAATCTTCTTTATAGAATCAGCCTCTTTACCAGATCTTTAAGTGTGTGAGTTCCTCAGGATATAATCGTAGTTTCTCTTCTATTCTCATGCTATATTCTCTATCTAGGGGATCTTGTCTACTTCCTTGGCTTCACGTATTATCTATCCATTAATAGCTCCCAACGTTATAGCTGCAGTTTAGGTGAAATACAAACTTGATCTTCAGACTAGGATATCCAGCTCCTTTTCTTAAATCTCTACTTGGATGACACAGCCACTTGAAACTCAGTGTTTCACAAGCTGAACTCCTGGGATTTCCACCAAACCTGGTCCTCTTCCAGTCATCCATATCTCGGTAAACAGAACCATCCCCACATTTGATCGGTGCAAATGCTTAGCACCCTCCCTGCCACTTCTCAGCTTCCTGCACACACTTCCATGCCATTTGGAGGATCTCTCCATGTCTACTTCTGTCACCCAGACTGCGCCAGTATGACTGTTGCTTACGCTTCTAGAAAGCCTAACTGGCTTCTCTGGAACTGTTTTTGTCCTTCTTTAATCCATTCTCCCCCACGTGGCAGGAATAGTATTTTCAAAATTAAAATTAGAAGGTCTTGCATTTGTGGCTTCCACTTGTCTCATCAACCTCATCTACAACCCTTCTCCATCCCAGCCAGATGGGTTGTATTCATTCTGCCCCCTGGCTTTCATGCAGGTTTTCCCCTAAGTCTCCCACTTATCCCTCTCCTCTTTACCAAGCTATCTTCACTCATCCTGTAGAGTTCAGGATGAACTCGTCCAAAATATTTCTTCAAGGAAGCTGTCCCTGGCCCCTTAGACTATGTTAGGTTGACATAATGCACTGTGTTAGCACTTTATGCTTTTTATGGTCCTTGTCTTAGTGAGGAAAAAAAATGATTTTTTTCTTTTTTTTTTTTTGTTTTTTGTTTTGAAACTTATTGTCAAATTAGTTTCCATTCAACACCCAGTGCTCATCCCAACAGGTGCCCTCCTCAATACCCATCACCTACCCTTCTCTCCCTCCCACCCCCCATCAGCCCTCAGTTCTCAGTTTTTAAGAGTCTCTTATGCTTTGGCTCTCTCCCACTCTAACCTATGTTTGTTTGTTTGTTTGTTTGTTTCTTTTTTCCCCTCCCCCATGGGTTTCTGTTAAGTTTCTCAGGATCCACATAAGAGTGAAAACATATGGTATCTGTCTTTCTCTGTATGGCTTATTTCACTTAGCATCACACTCTCCAGTTCCATCCATGTTGCTACAAAGGGCCATATTTCATTCTTTATCATTGCCAAGTAGTACTCCATTGTGTATATAAACCACAATTTCTTTATCCATTCATCAGTTGATGGACATTTAGGCTCTTTCCATAATTTGGCTGTTGTTGAGAGTGCTGCTATAAACATTGGGGTACAAGTGCCCCTATGCATCAGCACTCCTGTATCCCTTGGGTAAATTCCTACCCAAGTGCTACTGCTGGGTCATAGGGTAGGTCTATTTTTAATTTTGTGAGGAACTTCCACACTGTTTTCCAGAGTGGCTGCACCAATTTGCATTCCCACCAACAGTGCAAGAGGGTTCCCGTTTCTCCACATCCTGGCCAGCATCTATAGTCTCCTGATTTGTTCATTTTGGCCACTCTGACTGGCGTGAGGTGATATCTGTGTGGTTTTGATATGTATTTCCCTGATGAGGAGCGACGTTGAGCATCTTTTCATGTGCCTGTTGGTCATCTGGATGTCTTCTTTAGAGACATTAGAGACTTTAGAGAAGTGTCTGTTCATGTTTTCTGCCCATTTCTTCACTGGATTATTTGTTTTTTGGGTGTGGAGTTTGGTGAGCTCTTTATAGATTTTGGATACTAGCCCTTTGTCTGATATGTCATTTACAAATATCTTTTCCCATTCCATTGGTTGCCTTTTAGTTTTGTTGGTTGTTTCCTTTGCTATGCAGAAGCTTTTTATCTTCATGAGGTCCCAGTAGTTCATTTTTGCTTTTAATTCCCTTGCCTTTGGGGATGTGTCAAGTAAGAAATTGCTACGACTGAGGTCAGAGAGGTCTTTTCGTGCTTTCTCCTCTAGGGTTTTGATGGTTTCCTGTCTCACATTCAGGTCCTTTATCCATTTTGAGTTTATTTTTGGGAATGGTGTAAGAAAGTGGTCTAGTTTCAACCTTCTGCATGTTGCTGTCCAGTTCTCCCAGCACCATTTGCTAAAGAGACTGTCTTTTTTCAATTGGATGTTCTTTCCTGCTTTGTCAAAAATTAGTTGGCCATACTTTTGTGGGTCTAGTTCTGGGGTATCTGTTCTATTCCATTGGTCTAAGTGTCTCTTTTTGTGCCAATACCATGCTGTCTTGATGGTTACAGCTTTGTAGTAGAGGCTAAAGTCTGGGATTGTGATGCCTCCTGCTTTGGTCTTCTTCAAAATTACTTGGGCTATTCGGGGCCTTTTGTGGTTCCATATGAATTTTAGGATTGCTTGTTCTAGCTTCGAGAAGAATGCTGGTGCAATTTGGATTGGGATTGCATTGAATGTGTAGATAGCTTTGGGTAGAATTGACATTTTGACAATATTTACTCTTCCAATCCATGAGCACGGAATGTTTTTCCATTTCTTTATGTTTTCTTCAATTTCCTTCATAAGCTTTCTGTAGTTTTCAGCATACAGATCTCTTACATCTTTGGTTAGATTTATTCCTAGGTATTTTATGCTTCTTGGTGCAATTGTGAATGGGATCAGTTTCTTTCTTTGTCTTTCCGTTGCTTCATTATTAGTGTATAAGAATGCAACTGACTTCTGTATATTGATTTTGTATCCTGCGACTTTGCTGAATTCATGTATCAGTTCTAGCAGACTTTTGGTGGAGTCTATCGGATTTTCCATGTATAATATCATGTCATCTGCAAAAAGTGAAAGCTTGACTTCATCTTTGCCAATTTTGATGTCTTTGATTCCCTTTTGTTGTCTGATTGCTGATGCTAGAACTTCCAACACTATGTTAAACAATAGCAGTATCGTGTTCCTGATCTCAGGGAAAAAGCTCTCAGTTTTTCCCCATTGAGGATGATGTTAGCTGTAGGCTTTTCATAAATGGCTTTTATGATGTTTAAGTATGTTCCTTCTATCCCGACTTTCTCGAAGGTTTTTATTAAGAAAGTTTGCTGAATTTTGTCAAAAGCCTTTTCTGCATCGATAGACAGGATCATATGGTTCTTATCTTTTCTTTTATTAATGTGATGTATCACGTTGATTGATTTGCGAATGTTGAACCAGCCCTGCATCCCAGGAATGAATCCCACTTGATCATGGTGAATAATTATTTTTGTATGCTGTTGAATTTAATTTGCTAGTATCTTATTGAGAATTTTTGCATCCATATTCATCAGGGATATTGGCCTGTAGTTCTCTTTTTTTACTGGGTCTCTGTCTGGTTTAGGAATCAAAGTAATACTGGCTTCATAGAATGAGTCTGGAAGTTTTCCTTCCCTTTCTATTTCTTGGAATAGCTTGAGAAGGATAGGTATTATCTCTGCTTTAAATGTCTGGTAGAACTCCCCTGGGAAGCCATCTGGTCCTGGACTCTTATTTGTTGGGAGATTTTTGATAACTGATTCAATTTCTTCGCTGGTTATGGGTCTGTTCAAGCTTTCTATTTCCTCCTGATTGAGTTTTGGAAGCGTGTGGGTGTTTAGGAATTTGTCCATTTCTTCCAGGTTGTCCAGTTTGTTGGCATATAATTTTTCATAGTATTCCCTGATAATTCCTTGTATCTCTGAGGGATTGGTTGTAATAATTCCACTTTCATTCATGATTTTATCTATTTGGGTCATCTCCCTTTTCTTTTTGAGAAGCCTGGCTAGAGGTTTATCAATTTTGTTTATTTTTTCAAAAAACCAACTCTTGGTTTCATTGATCAGCTTTACAGTTTTTTTCAGAATCTATATTGTTTATTTCTGCTCTGATATTTATTATTTCTCTTCTTCTGCTGGGTTTAGGCTGCCTTGCTGTTCTGCTTCTAGTTCCTTTAGGTGTGCTGTTAGATTTTATATTTGGGATTTTTCTTGTTTCTTGAGATAGGCCTGGATTGCAATGTATTTTCCTCTCAGGACTGCCTTCGCTGCATCCCAAAGCGTTTGGATTGTTGTCTTTTCATTTTTGTTTGTTTCCATATATTTTTAAATTTCTTCTCTAATTTCCTGGTTGACCCGTTCATTCTTTAGCAGGGTGTTCTTTAACCTCCATGCTTTTGGAGGTTTTCCAGACTTTTTCCTGTGGTTGATTTCAAGCTTCATTGCATTGTGGTCTGAAAGTATGCATCGTATGATCTCAATTCTTGTATACTTATGAAGGGCTGTTTTGTGACCCAGTATGTGATCTATCTTGGAGAATGTTCCACCTGCACTCGAGAAGAAAGTATATTCTGTTGCTTTGGGATGCAGAGTTCTAAATATATCTGTCAAGTCCATCTGATCCAATGTCTCATTCAGGGCCCTTGTTTCTTTATTGACTGTGTGTCTAGATGATCTGTCCATTTCTGTAAGTGGAATGTTAAAGTCCCCTGCAGTTACCACATTCTTAATAATAAGGTTGCTTATGTTTATGAGTAATTGTTTTATATATTTGGGGGCTCCCGTATTCGGGCATAGACATTTATAATTGTTAGCTCTTCCTGATGGATAGACCCTGTAATTATTATATAATGCCCTTCTTCATCTCTTGTTACAGCCTTTAAAGTCTAGTTTGTCTGATATAAGTACGGCTACTCCAGCTTTCTTTTGACTTCCAGTAGCATGATAAATAGTTCTCCATCACCTCACTTTCAATCTGAAGGTGTCCTCAGGTCTAAAATGAGTCTCTTGTAGACAGCAAATAGATGGGTCTTGTTTTTTTATCCATTCTGATACCCTATGTCTTTTGGTTGGCGCATTTAGTCCATTTATGTTCAGTGTTATTATAGAAAGATACAAGTTTAGGGGCGCCTGGGTGGCGCAGTCGGTTAAGCATCCGACTTCAGCCAGGTCACGATCTCGCGGTCCGTGAGTTCGAGCCCCGCATCAGGCTCTGGGCTGATGGCTCGGAGCCTGGAGCCTGTTTTCCGATTCTGTGTCTCCCTCTCTCTCTGCCCCACCCCATTCATGCTCTGTCTCTCTCTGTCCCAAAAATAAATAAAAACGTTAAAAAAAAAAAATTTAAAAAAAAAAAAAAGAAAGATACAAGTTTAGAGTCATTGTGATGTCTGTAGGTTTCATGCTTGTAGCGATGTCTCTGGTACTTTGTCTCACAGGATCCCCCTTTAGGATCTCTTGTAGGGCTGGTTTAGTGGTGACGAATTCCTTCAGTTTTTGTTTGTTTGGGAAGACCTTTATCTCTCCTTCTATTCTAAATGACAGACTTGCTGGATAACGGATTCTCGGCTGCATATTTTTTTCTGTTCATCACATTGAAGATTTCCTGCCATTCCTTTCTGGCCTGCCAAGTTTCAGTAGAGAGATCGGTCACGAGTCTTACAGGTCTCCCTTTATATGTTAGAGCACGTTTATCCTTAGCTGCTTTCAGAATTTTCTCTTTATCCTTGTATTTTGCCAGTTTCACTATGATATGTCGTGCAGAAGATCGATTCAAGTTACGACTGAAGGGAGTTCTCTGTGCCTCTTGGATTTCAGTGCCTTTTTCCTTCCCCAGTTCAGGGAAGTTCTCAGCTATTATTTCTTCAAGTACACCTTCAGCACCTTTCCCTCTCTCTTCCTCCTCTGGAATACCAATTATACGTAGATTATTTCTCTTTAGTGCATCACTTTGTTCTCTAATTTTCCCCTCATACTCCTGGATTTTCTTATCTCTCTTTTTCTCAGCTTCCTGTTTTTCCATAATTTTATCTTCTAGTTCACCTATTCTCTCCTCTGCCTCTTCAATCTGAGCCATGGTCATCCGCATTTTATTCTGCAGTTCATTTATAGCATTTTTTAGCTCCTCCTGACTGTTCCTTAGTCCCTTGATCTCTGTAGCAAGAGATTCTCTGCTGTCCTTTATACTGTTTTCAAGCCCAGCGATTAATTTTGTGACTATTATTCTAAATTCACTTTCTGTTATATTGTTTAAATCGTTTTTGATCAGTTTGTTAGCTGTCGTTCTTTCCTGGAGGTTTTTTTTTTTGAGGGAAATTCTTCTGTTTTGTCATTTTGGATAGTCCCTGGAGTGGTGCAGGACTGCGGGGCACTTCCCCTGTGCTGTCTTGAATAACTTGCGTTGGTGGGTGGGGCCGCAGTCAGACCTGATGTCTGCCCCTGGCCCACCACTGGGGCTGCAGTCAGACTGGTGTGTACCTTCTCTTCCCCTCTCCTAGGGGCGGGATTCACTGTGGGGTGGTGTGGCCCGTCTGGGCTACTTGCACACTGCCAGGCTTGTGGTGCTGGGGATCTGGCATATTAACTGGGGTGGGTAGGCAAGGTGCAAGGCAGGAGGGGCAGGCTCAGCTCGCTTTTCCTTCGGAGGTCTGCTTCGGGAGGGGCCCTGCAGCACCGGGAGGGAGTCAAACCCGCCGGAGGGATGGATCCGCAGAAGCACAGCGTTGGGTGTTTGCGTGGTGCAGGCAAGTTCCCTGGCAGGAATCGGTTCCCTTTGGGATTTTGGCTGGGGGATGGGCGAGGGAGATGGCGCTGGCGAGGGAGATGGCGCTGGCAAGCGCCTTTGTTCCCCACCAAGCTGCGCTCTGTCGTCCAGGGCTCAACAACTCTCCCTCCGGTTGTCCTCCAGCCCTCCCATTCTCTGAGCAGAGCTGTTAACTTATAACCTTCCAGGTGTTAAGTCCCACTTGCTATCCGAACACACTCCGTCTGGCCCCTCCGCTTTTGCCAGCCAGACTCGGGGGCTCTGCTTTGCCGGCGGGCCGCCCCTCCGCCCCGGCTCCCTCCCGCCAGTCCGTGTAGTGCGCACCGCCTCGCCACCCTTCCTACCCTCGTCCGTGGACCTCTCGTCTATGCTTGGCTCCGGAGAATCCGTTCTGCTAGTCTTCTGGTGGTTTTCTGGGTTATTTAGGCAGGTGTAGGTAGAATCTAAGTGATCAGCAGGACGCCATGAGCCCAGCGTCCTCCTACGCCGCCATCTTTCCTCCAAAAAATGAATTTTTGTGTAAGAAGAAACTTCATGTCTTTCCTCACTTCCACTCCCCACCAAACTAAGAGCAATGAAGGCTTACTCATCACTGTATCCCCAGCACCTCACACAGAGCTTTGTACATGGTGCAGTAGTACAGTAAATATTTGCTGAATGAATGAATGAGGGTTCTCTAGGTTTTCTTTTCATTTTCAGTACTATGATTCAAAGATTTCTGAATAACTGCAGTTGTAGCTGGTATTCTTCATTCTCATTAGCCTGTGTATGCCAAATAAATTTCCCTAAAGCATTACTAACCATCCTGTGATGCCCAGTACACAGGTATTCGGTAAACATTTGAGTGGACAAATAATAGCCAGATCTTCTGACAAGTGTTTCCGTGTTCCTCCTCTGCTCAAGAATCTGCAAAAGCTGGGGCACCTGGGTGGCTCAGTCGGTTGAGCGTCCGACTTCGGCTCAGGTCATGATCTCACGGTTCATGGGGTGCGAGCCCCACGTCAGGCTCTGTGCTGACAGCTCGGGTCCTGGAGCCTACTTTGGATTCTGTGTCTCCCTCTCTCTCCCTGCCCCTCTCCCACTCATGCTCTGTCTTTCTCTCTCTCTCAAAAATAAATAAACATAAAAAAAAAAATCTCCAAAAGCTGCAAGTTTAACCTTTACTATCAAAACTGTAACTCCCTTGATGGCAAATAGTATATCTTTTAATAGGAAAAGGCAGTCTAATGTAGCAACTAGAGTTAAGCCTCTGTACCTAAATCTGGATCCTAGCTTATGACTTCGGACAAGACAGTTGATTCTCTTAAGCTTCAGATTCCTTATTTGTGCAATGAGAGTTGAATAGTATCCACCTCAAAGGGTATTCCTCATATCCAAAGAAAATGTGCATTGCAGTTAGAAAGGTATGGATTCAATTATATTCTCTGCTAGAGTTTGTGACTCTGAGCAAGTTACTATATTACTTATATGTCTAACTTGTCAAGGCCTCAGTTTCTTCATCTATATAATGAGAGAAGAATCTCAGGATTGTTTTGATAATTAAATAAGATAAAAATAAAGCTACTGCCTCCAACAAACATTTATTCCCTAGTACATGTCACTATCTAGGTTCCAGCAAAGCCAGACAAGGTTTCTGTCCTCAGAGAGCTTAAATTTGTAGGTTGTGGGAGGGTATGGAGATAGGCAATAAATAAATAAACATGTAAGTATATAATGTGTCACATGGTAATAGGTGCTATGGAGAAACAGCAAGGGAAGATGGCTGGAATGTCATCAAAATTCACCCTGGCCCAAACCAGATTTATCTCACATTTGTTCCCTCCAGCGTTTACAGTCCTGGTTAATGACATACCAGTCATCTCACCTAGAAACCACAGAATCGTCAACTCTTTCCTTTCCCTTCCAACTCCAGTTGTTTAAAAAAAAAAAATCCTGTTGAGGTGCCCAGGTGGCTCAGCTGGTTAAGTGTCCAACTGTGGATTTCAGCTCAGGCCACAATCTCATGGTCGTAAGAGCAAGCACAAGTTGGGCTCTGCACTGAACATGAAGCCTGCTTAAGATTCTCTGCCTCTCTCTTTGCCCCTCCCCACCACATGCACGCACAGATGTGCGTGCACGCTCACTCTGTCTCCCTCAAAAAAAAAAAAATCCTGCTGATTGTGTCAATGTTTTTTAACCATCTCCTCCTTACATTTCCACTGCCTACAGGACCTCGTAATGCATTCTTGGGCCAATATAACCATCTAGTTTCCCTGTCTCCAGAAGGGACAGTTAGAATACTATGTACTTGTGAAGTATGGCCACTGCTCCATGGAACTTAAGGTGTAGATAAAAGGCTGTGGACCACAAGGCCAATCATGCCCCCCCCACACACACACACAGAAACACCCCAATCCTGCAAGTAGACAGTTTGTTTTTATTGGGTCTCTGGGAATAGGGTTAGGGAAACAAGCCATCCAATATAAAAGAGCCATACGGTTTCTTCCTGTCATTTACCCCATATTAATGTTCTGCAGAATGCTGAACTGTTTATCTGTCAGCTATTACTGTTTGTTTTCATAGCTCTTCCCACCCTCCACTAGTATAAACAGGATTTTTTGTCTTGTAAGAAAGGCATGGCATATAGTAGGTAATTCATACAGTTATTATATTAATGAATGACTCAGACTTTTCATTAAGACTAATCTTCTCTCCCCCAATATAAATTAGGGAGGTGTTACTGTGAAGCAGCATGAATTAAGAAGTTTGTGAGCTGGTTCTTTAGTTCAGGAAAACCTCACAGAGAAAGAACATCATCCCATAAAATAGTGAGGAAGGGCAAACAAAGTATAAGGAAGGTTCAGAACCACAAAGCCGAAAAATATAACAGGGTTGTCTAAGTCAAGAAATAAAGCAACTCAGGCATTTCCCCATGCTTCCCTCCTACCTTCATTTTTATGTGGAAGGGAACCAATGTAAAACTTGAGTGTAAGTTTTTGTGTAGTATAGAAGACGAGGTTTCTTTAGGAATACCGTTGAATCTAATTCTTCCATATCTATGAGACATTTGAGGATGTCATAAAAGATCTCAAAGGGTGGATAGGAGCATCTGGATGGATCAGTCAGTTAAGCCTCCAACTTCGGCTCGGGTCATGATCTCATAGTTCATGAGTTCCAGCCCCCCATCGGGCTCTCTGCTGTCAGCGCAAAGTCTGTTTTGGATCCTCTGTCCCCCTCTCTCTGCCCCTCCCCTGCTCATGCTGTCTCCCTCTCTCAAAAATAAGCATTAAAGAGAGAGTGCATAAAAGCACATTCTGGAGCCAGAATATCTGGGTTTGAATGCTGGTTTGGCCATTTATTTGCAGAGTAACCTTGGGCAAGTTACTTAATTTCTGGATATAATAATGAAATACCTATTTTTAAAACATTTTCTTAATGTTTATTTTTGAGAGAGAGACAGACAGAGAGTGTGAACAGGAGAGGGACAGAGAGAGGGAGACACGTAGAAATGGAAGTGGGCTCCAGGCTCCATGCTGTCAGCACAGAGCCCCATGCAAGGCTCAAATTCACAAACTGTGAGATAATCAACTGCCGAAGTCAGAGGCTTAACTTACTGAGCCACCCAGGCACCCCATGAAATACCTATTTTAAATAGTTTTATGGGAGTGAGGGGGCCTGGGTGGCTTAGTCGGGTAAGCATCCAGTTTCGCCTCAGGTCATGATCTCATGGTTTGTGGGTTCAAGCCCCACATTGGGCCCTATGCCGACAGCTCAAAGCCTGGAGCCTTCTTCAGATACTGTGTCTCCCTTTTCCCTTTGCCCTTCCCCCCGCTTGTTCGTGCGCACTCTCTCCCTCTCTCTCTCTCTCTCTGTCTCTCTCAAAAATAAACATTAAAAAAAATAGTTTCATAAGGAACATAATTGTTAAAATATGTAAAGTCCTTAGAACAATGCCATATTTAAGTGCTATGTAAGTATTCAATATTATTGTGCCTTGAACTTGCCAAGTTCAGACTCACATTTAACTATAGGTTTTGTTTTGTTTTGTTTTTTGTTTCTTCTTGAAAGAGAGAGCATGCACACACAGGCTCTGGAGAGAGGCAGAGGGAGAGAGAGAATCCCAAGCAGGCTCCACAGTCAGCACAGAGCCCGACATGGGGCTTGATCCCACAACCCTGAGATCATGACCAGAGCCGGAATCAAGAGTCAGACGCTCAACCGACTGAGCCACCCAGGCGCCCCTATAAGTTTTTTTCAAAGAACTTTTCTTACAGTGAGATTACTGTGGTTAAGGCAAAGTATCCTTTAGTTGGTTTTTGAGGAGGTTGAAAGCCAAGCAATTTATGTAGTTTCTTAAATGTAATATGAATTATCTATGTGAGACATATGCTGATATTCTCTGTTCCAATTGTGTGATTATCTTCCATTTAATTTTCAGGAGAATCCTCATTGACACTGGAGAACCAGCAATTCCAGAATATATCAACTGTTTAAAGCAGGCTCTGACTGAATTTAATACAACAATCCAGGAAATTGTAGTGACTCACTGGCACCATGATCATACCGGGGGCATAGGAGATATTTGTAAAAGCATCAGTAATGGTAAACAGAAAGCATTAATTGAGCTCATTGAGGAAAAGTATGTTTTCAGAATAATTTATTTCAGTTACACAACCATGTAAGCTAGTTGGTCATTTACTGAGTACCTTATATATTTATGTGATACTTTTAGAAGTTAATATACTTTAATACTGCCCCAATGTTAACAAAAGAGGAGAGGGAAAGTCCTGTTTTCTACTTCAGATCTCTTATCCCGCTTATTTTTCCCCTTTGCCCAGTGATGAAGGTCAGTTTTAATTTTGTCTTTGTGACAGTTACTACTTCAGATCCAATAACTAACCAGTATTGAGCATTTACTGTGTGCCAGGCACTGTGCTAAACGCGTTACAGGGAGCTGCTGTTTTTGTCCACGTTCTAAACCTGGTCTCAGGTCCTCCGTAACTTTAAGGCACTTACTGCAATACACTGAAATGCTGGTAAATTGCACTGATAATTCTCTGTACCTGAAACCCATTCAGAACTGACACTTTACTGTTTCTCTCTTTATTCCCCCATCTCGCCATCACACACAGATTCATTCATTCATTCCTTCCTTTAACAAATACCCAAGCGACCACTATATCCAGACACTGTTCTTGGCACAAGGGATATAGCAGCGAACACCACAAAGGCTCTGCTGTCCTGAAGCCTGCATTCTAGTAGGGAAGGTAAATGGTAAATACATAATGGGTCGGATGGCGATAGGTGCCATGAAGATAAAAATAAAGCTAAGTAAAGTAAAAGGGGAGAGAAGCCAAAGTGGCGGAAGGGCAGTGGTTTGTATCCAGAGTGGACGGGGAGGGGGAGTAAGCCATACAGTATGGCTGGCTGGCTGGCGTGTCTGAACAGACAGAAGGCATTGCAAGAGCAGAGATACTGGAATTGGGGTGTGCTTGGCAAGTTCAAGACACATGAAGGACAGAAGGTCAGGAGCATTCATTCACAAAAGGAATGCACATCTGCATTCAACTCATGTTTTAAATATTTTTAAGTGTCGTCTTTTTTGGGCTTGAGATTACATTTGGGACACCAAGATATTTTCAGCCAGGGCACCCAATATCACCAGGCCCATTATTAAAAAACGCTCCAACCTTTGTTACCTTCTTAGCTCCTTTTTTTTTTTTTCTGATTTTTTTTTTTTATTTTCTTTTTTTTTGTTGTTTTTTTGTTTTTTGAACGTTTATTTATTTTGGGGACAGAGAGAGACAGAGCATGAACGGGGGAGGGGCAGAGAGAGAGGGAGACACAGAATTGAAAACAGGCTCCAGGCTCTGAGCCATCAGCCCAGAGCCTGACGCGGGGCTCGAACTCATGGACCGCGAGATCGTGACCTGGCTGAAGTCGGACGCTTAACCGACTGCGCCACCCAGGCGCCCCTTTTCTGATGTTTTATTATTTATTTTTGAGAGAGAGAGACAGAGTGTGAGTGGGGGAGGAGCAGAGAGAGAAGGAGACACAGAATCCAAAGCAGGTTCCAGGCTCTGAGCTGTCAGCACAGAGCCCCATGAGGGGCTCGAACTTACAGTGAGATCATGACCTGAGCCAAAGTCGGACACTTAACTGACTGAGCCACCCAGTCTCCCCCTCTTACCTCCTTTCTTACAATCCTAGGGGACCGTATGCCATAGGAAATCATTATCTCTCAGTGTCACTTTTCCTCACCCTTCTCTTATCTGTCTACCCATTAAATTTTGTGAATTAAAAATCAATGCTGAAGGTTCTTGACTAGCTTTGGCCAACTCTTTTAGCATGAGGGTCAGTTTGAAATTTTTTAATGTTTATGGCCTGTTTCATAAATCAACTTCATTGAACTTGAATTTATATACATAAAGTGTGCCCATTTTAAAAGTATAGTTTGATAAACACCTTTGTGACCAATCCAGTCAAGATAAAGAACACTCTCATGCCCCTAAAAAGAGGTCCCCTGGTGCCTCTCTGCAGTGAGTCTCCCTCCAGCAGCCATTAATCTGCTTTATTTCACTATAGATTAGTTTTGCCTGTTTAAAATGTCACATAATGGGGGGCACCTGGGTGGCTCAGTCTGTTGAGTGTCTGACTTTGGCTCAGGTCATGATCTCGTAGTTCGCAAGTTCAAGACCCACATCGGGCTTGCTGCTGTCAGCGTAGACCCGCTTTGGATCCTCTGTGCTCCTCTCTCTGCCCCTCCCCTGCTTTTGCTCTCTCGTTCTCTCTCTCTCAAAAATAAGTAAGCATTAAAAAAATGTTTTTAATAAATAAAATGTCACATATTAGAAGCATACAGAATCACTCTCTGGCTTCTTTCACACAGCGTCTTGTTTTTGAGATTCACCTAGGTTTCATATATCAGTAGTTTGTTCCTTATTGCCTAGTGGTAATCCATGGTGGGACTATACCATTCACCTGCCATTCACCTGCCAATGGACATTTGACCTATTTCTTTAAATTAAAAATTAAAAGTTTTGGGTTCCATATAAAATAATGAATATTTGTATAATAGATTACCTATTAGGTTGATTTAAAGAAAATTGAGAAGGGGCACCGGGGTGGCTCAGGTCATGATGTCAGGGTCGTGAGTTCAAGCCCCGAAATAAAGAAAAAAATTTGACACTGCTCTATAGCCACTAAAATTTTAATATTTTGAGAAGTAACTTGTTGACTTTCATTCTGAACTTTATTGAAGCTAGACCAACTGAATACAGACCTTGAGTTGCTCAGCACTGAAATCATACAGAGGTACCTTTCAGAATCTCCCCACAAGAGTCCCATGTATTTCTTCATTCTCTAAATCCTTAATTACTGGCATTCTTGTTCCATTTTATTTTATTACTTTCTTTGCTCCATATCATTTTACTATTTTTGTTAACTATCAGATGGCAGAAATTTTTCAACTGCTTTATGATGCTAACAACCTGTGGTTTTACAGGCCACACCTAAATTATGAATGCCATTTATAAGACTTCTGTGACCAGGTGCCTGGGTGGCTCAGTTGGTTAAATGTCTTACTTCGGCTTAGGTCATGATCTCATGTGGGTTTGTGGGTTTGAGCCCCACATCAGGCTCTGGGCTGACAGTTTGGAGCCTGGAGCCTGCTTTGGATTCCGTGTCTCTCTTTCTCTCTGCCCCTCCCCTGCTTGCTCTCTCTCTCTCAAAAATAAACATTTAAAATTTTTAAGAAAAAAAAAAGACGTCTGTGAGAAGATACAGTAACTTCGAAGCATCCTGCTTTCAAACGTTTAATATACAATCAGTGTATAATTTAGGAACTCCCAGTAGCTGGCAGGAAACCAGAATTTTACTAGACATGAGAACTATATAGCCCCAGGCTGCCCCAATATTTTGGTTTATTTTTAAGTAAATCTTACAAAATATATTTTGTAATCTGATAGCTGTTATTTTGCAGCTAAAGCTGGGTCTTTGCCATTTATTTCCCATCCCAGTCTTAAGAGTCAAATGTTTGCTTCTATGCCATTCAATTAGAATGTATTCTCATTAGAAGGTATTATAAACAATATCACTTGTATCAGCTTCAGTAATTAGCATTAACAATGATGTTATAAACCATTATTCGAACCTTAACAAATGACTGAGGGTTTCTCCCTGTTAAAATAATTACATGATTGAGACAGAAAGTAGGTAAGTGGTTGCAAGGGGCTGGAAGGAGAGAATAGGGAGTGACTACAGTTGGGTAAAGGGTTTCTTTGAGGGATTTTGAAAACATTATAAAATTAGATAGTGGAGATAGTTATACAGCTCTTTGGATATACTTTTTTTTTTTTTTTTTTTTTTTTTTAGTTTATTTATCTTGAGCGAGAGGGAGAGAGAAAGAATCCTAAGCAGGCTCCGCACTATCAGTGCAGAACCAGATGCGGGGCTCAAAGCCACCAACTGTGTGAGATCATGACCTGAACTGAAACCAAGAGTCAGATGCTTAACCAACTTAGCCACCCAGGCACCCCTGGATATACTTTAAGGACACTGAACTGTACACTTTAAAAGGATGAATTTTATACTATTGAATTATCTCTCAATAAGCTTTTATTAAATACAATTATTATTATATGATTGCTTTCAGCATGCCCTTCTCCATCCTGCCTATATAGATTGTTAATTTGAGGAGGACATGTGTTTTCATATTTGCACGTAACTTTAAAAACTAACACAGGGGCGCCTGGGTGGCGCAGTCGGTTAAGCGTCCAACTTCAGCCAGGTCACGATCTCGCGGTCTGTGAGTTCGAGCCCCGCGTCGGGCTCTGAGCTGATGGCTCAGAGCCCGGAGCCTGTTTCCGATTCTGTGTCTCCCTCTCTCTCTGCCCCTCCCCCGTTCATGTTCTGTCTCTCTCTCTGTCCCCAAAATGAATAAACTTTGAAAAAAAAAATAATAAATAAAATAAAAAAATAAAAACTAACACAAAGTTATTGTACGACATTTGTTTTATAATTTTGAGATAACGGTGAGTTTTTTGGAAGGATTGTGTACCAAAGGTCTCATAACCAGAAGAAATGTAATACCTCTACTTCTCTACTGAAAGACAAAATTATACAGATTAAAAATAAACACATACCAAAAAACCTCCCCATCTCACTCCAGAATGAAGACAGCCTTATTATGTAATGCCAGTTCCCAGAATAGCATATTATTTTTTGCTTCAGCCTCCAAGATACAAAATAGTGGAGTTTGGGGCTGGAGAGGGAAGGTCTGGTCCCAGTTGTTTTATTTTTATTACATTTGCAGTATTTCTATCTCTTTTCTCTTCCATTCTAGCCTGATTTCTGTGCCTTGTCAGTGTTTCCCTGAATGTCTTCTTCTCCATGTTGTCCACTGCTGTCACCTTAGTTCTGACACCTAGTCATCCCCTCCTGGTCTTTCTGATCTCTTCCCCTCCATTGTCCCACCTAGAGCTGCCATATTGATCAACGGGTTAACATTATTTCATTTTCTTTCCAAAGACTGTACAGTGGCCACATACGGTAAAGTTTAAATTCCTCTATTCTGTGAAAGGCAATATAAGGCCCTCCATGGTCTGAGCGCATCTAATCCCACTTTATCTCCGCTTCTCAGCCAGTGTTTTGCATTAGACAGGTTGGTAGACACACGTGGTCATCTCTGTGCTTTTCCAGATGCTGTTCCCCTTATCCATAAGTCCTTCTCAGTACCTTTCCCCAAATTACTCATCCTTTACACCACGCTTCAAGTTATATCAAGTCTATGAATTTTTTTCCTAATTGTTTCTTCTTTCTCTTAACTAGCATTGCATTTATGAGCTGAATTGTCCACGTAGTATTCATTAAATGAGACCAAGGATAGTTCTTTAATTATTTCTGGTTTGTAAATTTTATGTCCCCAACTGTGACAGTTTTTAAGCATCTGGATGTCATGGTGCTTCTATTCACTATGTATAGTATACCGGTTAGATAATTCACACTCAGCTATTGATTGGTTAATTGACTTTCTTAACGTCAGTGAGAGGTCTAGTATGGGTTAAATTTATTTTAGCAATTTAATATCTTAGCCCCGGGTTTGAGGCTTCCGTTCAACATTCACAGAAAGAACACTGTGCTCTCATCCTTTTATTATTAAGTACTGCCATGATGCCATGACTTCTACTCTATGTTAAGACCTAGATAAGAAAGAAAATTCTCAGGTACTGTATTACTGCCTCTTCAACACCCATCTTGATAGCAAAACTAGCTGAGATTATGAAGAACTACTTTCAAACTTTTGTATGAAATAAGGGTGACTAGAAAATCTCAAGGGCGTTTATGTAGACCTAGAAGCACATGAAAGAATAAAAAGCTCTTTTGTTGGGATAGAAAAAATACTATTCCAGAGATAACGCTGCTATAACCCATCCCATTTCCTCTTGTCTCTCTCTTAATGTTAGTATTTTTTGCCGTCATGCACAGTGTTAGCTCTATGAAAGCTGATCTCTTAAAAGGCTGAATTGTCATTGAAAGTATGACTTAATCTATTTTACATGTTTTGTTACTAGACACTGCCTATTGCATTAAAAAACTCCCACGGAACCCTCCAAGAGGAGAAATTATAGATGGAAAGCAACAATATGTTTATCTGCAAGATGGAGACATGATTAAAACTGAGGGTGCCACTCTCAGGTCAGTAAACATCCTTTAGCCAGGGAAGGGGGGAGGAGGTTATGTATGTCTTATAAAAAGTAAATAGGGGAAGATTTCTGCATATTTGCTTATAAGAGTGAAGAGTATCTCAAGAAGGATATAAAAGATCTGATAACATTGGTTACTCTGGGAAGAAAAACCAGTTGCTTGAGAAATAGGGGAAGAGACTTTTCACTCTACCCTTTTAAAATTAATTTGTTTGAATTATAGGATTACCATTTTTTAATAAAATTTAAATTAAAAAAATAGATCAGCATTTCCTGCCAGGGTGGTTTAGAGCTCTCAGTCAAATTAAGGACCTTCTCATGCTGTCAGTTCCAAAAGATGATCCGTACCTAAAGTAAATACATTTTAGGCCAGACCCATAATCTCCCATAACCTAAGTGAGATTGAAAAGTTGTTTCAAACTCAGTAGTTTAAAAACCGAACTACTGATGGTTCTCCTCCGTCCCCCATGATCGACTTGCTTTCCGACTTCAGAACACCTATTGCTCTCAGCACATAAGATTTTAATTTTTCTTCTAAGATGAAAGCTGGCTCTACCTCACCTTTATCGCTCCCCCTTTCCCCACCCACCACATCTAATGAGGTTAGTTTTTACCTTAAAAATATTTGTCTATTCTGTCCCCTTTTCTTCGTGTCCACCACCACTGCTTCTTGCTTAATATTTCTGTCTCCAGGCTCCCCTTTTCAATCTACCCTTCACACCCCATGTCACTTGAAACCTTGAATAACTCTCAACTGCATACAAGATCATGTTTATTCTCCTTACCATGTCACTGTCTGGCCCCAAACCACTTTCCTGGCCTGAATTCTACCACTTCCTTGTAAACACAATTAACCGTATCCAAATATTCCAACTTCAGTTCACATGTTACTTACCCAGGCAGAATTAACTGCTCCTTCCTCTAACTTTCATATAACTTGTATTTTATTGTAGTAATTATTGAGTTGTATTGTAATTTTTGTGTGAGTAGCTATTTCCTTAAACGGTAATAAACCCCTTAGGTTCACAGTGTTAGTTAATGACAGTTGCTGTAATAAACCAATCCCAAAATGTATGATGGTTCATACATGAATTAAGTTTTCTTCCCAGTCACATAAAGTCCAGAAAAGCTTCCTGATTTATCCAGTGCCCCCTGCCCCTGCAAATAATGTCTCGGATACCTTTCATCTTACGACTCCACCATCCTCAATAGTTGGTTTTCAAGGTCACCTTGTTCACCTCAGTCAATCCATTGGGTTGTAGAGAAGGAGCATGGAAGGGATCTTTCATGGGAGGCTTTCACAAACCAGACCTTTTGTTACATCGGCTGTAAATTCAGTCATGGTGGGCCACTGCTGACTGCAGGGAGGCTGGAAAAATGGAGTTTAAACTCATGCCCAGGAAAAAGAAGAAAGGTTTGATGATAAGCTAGCTATTCTCTGACACAAGGCAGATACCAGATTCATCGTCAGATCCTCAGTCCCTGGCACATAGAAGGCACGGAATATTTACCAACACATAGTAAATATCTACAAAGAGGGAAATAGATGAACAGATGAATGAGAAAGAGAAGATGAAGAACTAGGTATCCGTGCCCTCTTTCAAACCAGTGTTCCCTTTTTCCTACTATGCCATTGATTTATAAATTTAATTCATAAGCCATAAATTTATGGGCAATTTTCTAAAAATGCTCTTGTTGGAAATACGGTAGTATCTCCTATAATTTGTTCATGATACCTAAGGATAATAAACATTACATTACTACTTCTTCAGGGAGTGTTCTCAGCAATGATGAATTTCCCCCATCACACAGTAAGGGTCTGTCTCAAAGGCTTGAGAACCATGGTACTGGTTTATTAGTTATTACAGAATCATGGATATTAGATTTATACCTAATTTGCAGATTGAGAACATTTGGTCCCAGGTAACTAATTACCACCCATCTGCCATGAACAGACCATATCTTTTTAAGCTTTTTATTAAAGTATACAAAAAGAAAAGTGTACATATCATCAGTGTGCAACATGGTGAATTATTACAAACTGGACAAACCATGTGAGCAGCACTGGATCAAGTGATGACAGTATCAGTGCCCTAAAGCCTCTCATGTGCGTGCTTCGTGTCACTGCCTCCCCCTCACTTGAATGTGATCTTAGATTCATGGGGTGAATTGATGCCAAAGCCCTCGATATTATCTGAATTGCATTTAATTTTTCACTGAATTCTGATTAAGATGAATTATGGGAATCTATTTTAAGATTTGGGAGGTAAATGAAAAGAATCAAAAAAAGTAGACACGCTTTTTAAAAATGACTTAGTAAATAACCTTTGCACAAAAATCTAATTATACCAGAGTTTGATTCTCTTTTTTTTTTAATGTTTATTTATTTTTGAGAGAGAGAGAGGCAGAGCACAAGTGGGGAAGGAGCAGAGAGAGGGAGACACAGAATCGGAAGCAGGCTCCAGGCTCTGAGCTGTCAGCACAGAGCCTGACGCAGGGCTCGAATTCACAGACTGTGAGATCATGACCTGAGCTGAATTCGGACGCTCAATGGACTGAGCCACCCAGGCGCCCCAAATTATACTAGAATTTGAATAAAACATTTAGTTTATTGATGACATCGTTTCCTTTTCCATCTTTAATAAAGTTAGTAAAACCCAGTTGTTTTAAATGTTAACGAGAAGATTCGTTAAGCAAAAGTTCCATAAACAGAAGATTAAAATCTACTTAAGTCCTCAAGTACTTCATGTCCAGTTGATCTGGTCTACTTGCCAATTTGAGGGGAGAAATACAATAGAGATAGAGACAATACCCACCAAGAACCCTTTAGTGAAAAAGAAGAAAGCAGGTGTTTCAGTAGGATTTGATTCTGAATATAACCTTCAAGAATTTTCGAGTGACCTAAATTCATTTTCTCAAAGACAAGTCAGTCTGACAGCTTTTGTTACCTGTTCTAAATCTTTTAAGAGAGCCGTCCTTATAAAGTCTGCTGTATTACACAAGTGGCAGAACTGGATAAATGTGGCACCTGATGAATGGGAAGGCCACAGCTGCAGTCCCTCTGATCTGTGGCAAAGCACCTCTGATGTCATCTCCTTTCCTCCCCCTGCCTATGTGAAGTGAATTTTAATACCGTTTTTATGCAGATTAAAGCATTTGCTGCCCAGGTGACTGGAGAACTGGAATTTCTGATCCCCTAATTTAAGAAATCTTATTGCCTTGGTTATCAAAGAAAACCATTACTGAGTTCAGGAGTAGGGAATGGGAGGGAAAAAGAAAGGACGCATTGCAAGCACAGTGACAGATAAGACAGTCCGCAGACTCTGAAAAAGAGTGCTTCTCCTGATCAATTTTTGTAGATTAAAAAAAAAAAAGATTGGGGTTCTGTTTATAAATGCATTGGATGTGTGATTGTTCATAAGATTGTCCATAAGATATCAGACAACCCACACATGTTTATAGATGTGAAAATACGCCTCCTGGAATTATTTTCATGTAACATTGAACCAGACAAAAGAGATGTCTCTGTATCACTTTTTACTTTCCCTGCCCCAGACCTGGAGCCAGCCATGTCTTCAAGAACCCTGACTTCATTAAGTGGGAAATGGTATTTAGAAACAAAGAACTAAGTGTGAGGTGTGCTCATTACTACTGGAGTATCATTACTTCTGGGCCTTTCATGGAGCTAGGAAAAAAAAAAAAAAGAATTCATAATGATTCCTCAGTTCAGATGAGAAACAACCTAAAACCTTAATTCCCTCATTCATATATATTTCTTCCTTATCCCACAGTAAAAACCTTGCTTCTCAACATCAATTTACTTACTCGTTTATACTATGATACAATAAACACAAAATAATCTCAGAAACATGCTAACCTTCACACTGCCAAAAATAAACCTATTAAGCCAAGTTCAAAATCCTTCCAGTTCTTTTAATCTTGGGATATATTCTATTAAGGATGTATAATCTTAGTACTTAAAAGTTACTGGAGTTAACATTAGTATGGCTGTTATCTATCTGGTGCATAGTAAGATTGGCTTTCTGTATTCAATATTAACGTTTTCTTTCACCTTTTATTTAGTTTCATGTTTAGAATATATTAGCTTAAAAGTTAAAACCAATAATAAGTTACTATCAGAGACTTCTTGATTGTATCTTTGTTCCCTACATCCTACCTGCCTACCCCTATAGGCAACTACATTCATTCATTTTTTTATTTATCCTTCTTTTCTTTTTACAAAAATAAGGAAATAGATACATTTTCATTTCCCTAACTTTCTATACAAAAGAGCAATTATCAACACTCTTGCACACTTTGTTTTTAAGAGAAAAGCATCTGTTAGCCTTTAATGAACCTCCCTCCACATGGCTTCAAGCTACCAGGACACAGCCCCCCCCACCACCGCCACACACACACACACACCCTTAATCTTCTGCTCAGCTCTCCCACTGTCATTGTGTCTTCAAGGTGACAGGCTGTCTGGGGAATTTTCCCTTCCCCAAAACTTTGTAGTACCCCGATCACACCACGCCAGTGATAGGAGCACCTCCAGTCTTATTCTTGGCAGCATGTACCCGTGTCTGCCCACTGGCCACAGTCCACAGTTTATCAAGGTTGACGGTTGGGCAGAAGCCCTGGTTCCTCTGTCGTGATGCCTCATATCAACTTTCCCAAAGCAAGCTGGATGATACTTGTCAAAGTTGGTCCCGTGGTGATGCATGCCACCAGCATTATCCCAGCCTTCTGGGCGCTTCCGTGCTTACTGGTGGGTCTGTGGCTGTGGCTCCCGTGGCCCTGAAATTTCCAGGTCTTCCTCAGTCTGGATGGCTGTGTGGAAAAGGTGCTTGGTGATAAGGCCAAATGGAGACAGGGCAGGGGGAGAGCTTACCCAACTGTGAGGGGTCCGTAGGCAGAGGGAGGTCAAGGATCTGCTTCATGGCACATTCAGCAAAGTTGATGTTAGGGGCTGACCCAGGGCCACGCGCTCTCATCAGGGCAGTGCGGGGTGCCAGAGTACAGCTGCCTGTGTGTCTCCGGGGTCCAAACGCCAGGCCAGACACGCACCCTCAGGCTCCCAGAACCACACCAGCCACCTCGTCCTGAGGCCCACTGCGCATGGCCTGAAAGACCAGGGTGCGACGCCAAGTAGACTTCGCAGCCTGCACCAGCAACAAAGCAAAGCATGAAAAGAACCACGCTTTGCTCTCTTTTTTTTTTTTTATCACTTGACCGTATATCCTGCGGATTACTCAATATCAGTTCATAGAGAGTTTCATCATTTTTTTTGATGGCTGCTGCATATATTCCATTGTGTGGATGTACCACAATGTGACCACAGTGTCCTATGGATGGGTATGGGGTTGTTCCTAATACTTTGTTTTTATAAATAGCGTGATGAATAACTTGTATATATTTTTTGTTTTTGTGAAGGTATATCTTCAGGGTAAACTTCTAGCAGTGGGAGCGATGGGTCAAAGGGTTATGTAATTTTGCTAGAAAATGCCAAATTCCCTTCATTGTGGGCTTCACCATTTTGCTCTCCCACCAGCAACTCACGAAAGTGCTTTTTTCTCATAGTCTTGCCATAAAGTATATTGTAAAATAAACATATGCAAAGGAAATTGAAAAAAAATTGTTTTTAAATAATAAAAGCACTGTCTTTGAGTAGTGCAATGATTGTGAATTGTTGTCTCCTTTAAGTATTTTCCTTTCTCTTTTCAAAATTTGTTGTAATCAGTGCATGCTTATTATTGAGAAAAAGGTGGGAAAGTATTGAGTTTGCACTTCAGAATGAGAAATTTGATTTAAAGGAGAGAGTTTTCTGGTGATAATTTTCAATGGGCCACAAGAAAAAAAGGACTTTTTTTTGTTTTTTGGTTTTTTTCCCAAGGTGCCTGGGTGGCTCAGCTGGTTAAGCCTCCAACTTCGGCTCAGCTCACAATCTCATGGTTCATGAGTTCAAGCCCCACATTGGACTCCGTGCAGACAGCTCAGAGCCTGGAGCTGCTTCAGATTCTGTGTCTCCCTCTCTCTCTGCCCCTTCCCCACTCGTGCTCGCTCGTGCACTCTCACGCGCGCGTGCTTTCTCTCTCGCTCCCTCTCAAAAATAAAAACATTTTTTAAAAATTTTTAAAGGAGTTTTCTAACAGGTTAACATCATTTATTTGTGTCTTACTGAGATGAGGACAGAGAATAATTTACTTCTCAAAATTTCTTCTAAGCCTAAGAGTCTATAATTGTTACTATTTCTTCTTTGTCTTTTAACTAGAGTTATACACACACCTGGCCACACTGATGATCATATGGCTCTACTTTTAGAAGAGGAAAATGCTCTCTTTTCTGGAGATTGCATCCTAGGAGAAGGAACAACTATATTTGAGGACC